>NC_045789.1:23399205-24146705 GCF_009873245.2 Balaenoptera musculus | reverse complement strand
GAACATTTAAGTTCCACTCTCAGCAAATTTCAGTTTTGTCCCTTTATTGTTCACTCAGCTTTAGAAGGAAAAGTGCCTGACAACCTCAGAGTTATTAAAACATATTGGAGCTATGGCTTTTTGAGTTAAATTGTGGAGAGTTGTTGAAAGTAAAAGATAACTTTCATTACCTTAAAGTTGCTTTGATCAGATGAAGAGCAACTAGCCCTGCCTTTGGGAGCCATAGGTTCTAAGGGACTTTTCATAACTGTGGTTTCCTAGACTGGCCAAAAGGACTGTGTTTTCTTTTGTTTTGTTTATAATTTTTTTTAAGTTTTTAATTGTAAAAAACCACATAACATAAATTTTACCAACTGAACAATTTTTAAGTGTACAATTGAGTAACATTAAGTATATCTACATAGTTGTGCAACTGATCTCTAGAACTTTTTTGTCTTGCAAAACTGTAATTCTGTACCCATTAAATCATAAGTCTTATTTTCCCCTCCCCACCCCGCTCCTACAAACCACCATTCTGCTTTCTGTTCCTATGAATTTGATTACTTTAGATACCTCATACAAGTGGGATCATACAGTATTTGTCTTTTTGTGACTGCCTTATTCAACTTAGCATAATGTCATCAAGGTTCATCCACGTTGTAGCATGTGACAGGATTTCCTTCCTCTTTAAGACTGAATAGTAATCCATTTTACGTGTGTGAGTGTGTGTGTGTGTGTGTGTGTATACACCACATTGTATGTATTCATTCATCCATCAATGGACACTTGGGTTTCTTCCACCTCTTGCTATTGTGAATAATACTGCCATTGTCATGGGTGTGCAAGTATCTCATCAAGATGCTGCTTTCAGTTCTTTGGAGTATATACCCAGAATTGGGATTGTTGGATCGTATGATAGTTCTATTTTTAATTTTTGAGAATCTGCCATACTGTTTTCCAAAGTGGCTGCACCATTTTCCATTCCCATCGTTGGTGCACAAGAATTCCAATTTCTCCACATCCTCGCCAACACTTGTTATTTTCTGTTTTGTTTTGTTTTGTTTTGTTGATAGTAGCCATCCTAGTGAATGTGAGGTGAAAATGTGGTTTTGATTTGCATTTCTCTAATGATTAGTAAAGTTGAGCATCTTTTCATATGTTTTTTGGACATTTCTATATCATCCTTGGAGGAATGTCTATTCAAGTTCTTTGTCCGTTTTTCAGTTGAGTCACGTGGTTTTTTGTTATTGTAGTTCTTTATATATTCTGGCTATTAACTCATCTGATATTTGATTTGTAAATATTTTCTACCATTCTGTAGTTTGCCTTTTCACTCCATTGATTGATAGGACTAGCTTTAACATTTGATGCCATTATTTGTGAAGGAATTATCTTTGACTGATCTGCTGATGTATGACCAGTCATTTTTCCTGCCCAAATAAGTACTAACTGTGAAGTCCAGTTCTATGTCGTGTTAAGGTTATCCAACTTCCATAAAACCAGTAACAACAGTAAGAGCAATGTTTTTAAACTTTTCTGTACACTAAAATTTTAATTTAAAAAACTTATCAAGAATGAAATATTGCCATTTGCAGCAACATGGATGGACCTAGAGATTATCATACTAAGTGAAGTAAGTCAGACAAAGACAAATATTGTATGATAGCACTTATGTGTGGAATCTAAAAAAAAATGATACAAATGAATCTATATATTGTACAAAACAGAAACAGACTCACAGACACAGAAAACAAACTTATGGTTACCAAAGGGGAAAGGGGAGGGGCAAGGATAAATTAGGAGTATGGGAGTAACAGATACAAACTACTGTACATGAAAAAGAAGAACTTAGCATCTTCCTTGTTCTAACTACTAATGTGAAAAGAGTTAAAGGGTACTCTGATTTAAAGCTTTTCATAAATTGAACAAGAGCTGAAGAAGGAGGTGCAGAGAGGCTGTTTTGCCATATGTCTTGTATGCCTGACCCTGAGTCTGTGAAGGAGGATGTCTGGTGTGTATTGTATAGCCTCTCCAATGGTATTTGAGAAAATATAAGCTATATCAGTAGAGACGATCTGGAAGATACTTGGAATTGCAAGGGGATAGAGCTTGTTTCTATAAATCATCAAGGAAATGACATACTAGGTAACCAGGATAGAATCCAGGGGAAATGTTTGCCTTTTTTTTTCAAGGAAATATGTGCATTCTATGGTTTCTGAAGAACCTTTTATCTAAGGGGATATCAATGTGTTCACAAGTTATATATAGTCAGCTTCTCCGTTAAAATGCAGCTAGCTCTTGGGTGACTGCAAGAATAGCTATGAAAATACCTAGGCCACCCATTCTTAGAATCAAATGCTTCCTAATTACTTGTGGAGAAAGCAAGTAATTGTTAATGATTATGGCATATTTTAATATCGATAAATGATATTGGTTTTGGTAAATCTTAATGTTATTTTTGATTGCTGATTTCTGAATCTTTCCTAAATTAATGTCATTGTATCAAAGAAAGTCCAATAAATAATTGGTTACCTTCTAGGGTATGCGCTCTACTGGCAAGGATTTTTTATTTGAAATGATACTTTCACTGTTAAAAAACATGAAATAAAGTGAAGTGTCAAGATTACCTTTGGGAATTTTATAGTGTTTTAAATTTAAGAAGCATTCATTTTCACCATAATCCCAGCACCAACCCTAAGGTCCAGAGGCTCAAATACTCAACAGTTCTTGCTTGAAAATAAATTGCAAAATCATAATCGATATTTAATTTTAAAGAAGGATGTTAAAGAGCATGGTACTGCATTATTGCTTTCTTTTATTACTTTGTTTTTTAGTGCTCTCTCCTGACAGTAAAATTCACACTCCATTTATCTAAAGAGCCATAAAACTGGAATTTCCTAAGAGCACTGTGTGTAATGATAATGGCAAAATTCCAGAAACTTCCAGTGAGGAACAGGCTTTTATTCTTTTTTAAACTGTCAGGCTGTTGGCAAAAGCAAGCACTCTAGTTAAATGACTAAGCAAATGGTTTCTGAGACATGCCCCAGTCCTTCAGAAGGATCCATAAAAAACATCTGGCTGAGTGACCGAGCACCATTTGTGGCCATGCATATCACAGATTAATCATCAAGAATTCTAACTAATTCCAGCCACTACCTCTTAACGAATGCCAAATGTGAACCCATCAGGCTTTTTTTCACATGACATCAGTGACATCTGAATGGAGCAATTGTCTAGTGCTCTACGCAGTAATATGATTAATTCCACAGAGGGGCTTTGGGGTTCCAGCTGGTCCCACCACTGTGTACTCAGTATGCAAAGTGAGATTTCAACAGGGTGTCTATCAGTAGCCAAGTATTCTCAGCCTTGTCACCATCATCTGTTCTATTCTAGCTTTATGTTCCTGTCAGATTGACTGCACTAGATGTACATCTTGATCAAGCAGGAGTGGACCAAAAAATATTCTAAGCTCATTAACTATCTAATGATCTTTAAGAATGCTAGTGCAGGGAAGATTAAAAAGCTGTGTCTAGTCTAGTGTCCATGAATGAGAGACTAGTTAAAGCAATGGGAATATATCCATACAATCCAAACAACGGGGGCAGGGTGGAGTGCTCTGCTCCATTCAGTCATTCAGGGACCAAGGCTGATAGAGACCTCACCTTCCTAATGACATGGCTTCCAAGGTTGCTCTAGGTGTCGACGTTCAACCAGCAGTTGGGAAAAGAGAGGGAGGATGAATGTGGGAGTTTGTTGTGGACCAGGCAAGGAAGTGACTCATATTCTCCTGACCAGGACTTAATCACATGGGCGTATCCAGTTGCAAGGGAGGCTGGGAATTGTAGTCTGTGTGCCAAGACGACGAAGAAGCAGGTTTAGACACTAGCTACCCAGCCTCTGATGTAAAAGTGATGGGAGCTACGTAGAAGAAGAGCAGAACTGAGGCATTTCCATGTATAACAGTATGTGTGCACGTGTGTGTGTGTAATTTGAACAACGTGACTATATGACCTATTCCAAAAATAAAAGACATTTTTCAGAAAAAGTAAAGTCATTGTCTGTAAAACACTTAGGGCCCTTATCCTCAATTGTACATCATGTATTCCAGAGGATTTTGTCATTTATCATGGCTTATGAGCATGCTCTAATTCCTTTTGAACCAAACTGTTTCCAGAATCAGGGGGAAACCTCTCCATGACCTGGGTCCCTCAGTTTGGGAATTTTGTTTTCCTCTCGTCTCAGCTGGGTCGCCCACTAAGGAGGAATGATTGCATGATTAGCTGATAAGAGAGAAGTTAGCCTTGTCTGTGTTTAACTAGGGGAAAGCATCCAACCCTGACCCTAGAAAGTCACTGTAAAGA
This sequence comes from Balaenoptera musculus, assembly GCF_009873245.2. Classification (NCBI taxonomy): domain Eukaryota; kingdom Metazoa; phylum Chordata; class Mammalia; order Artiodactyla; family Balaenopteridae; genus Balaenoptera; species Balaenoptera musculus. The sequence continues at coordinate 24,142,365 of NC_045789.1, read as the reverse complement.
CTCCCCCACATCTGGCCTAGGGAGCGGCAGTCATAGTGCGTCATAGCTTTATAGACCACCTTGGAGACCCAGAGCCATTACATCTCACGCCCCTGCTCAGATGTCTTCAAGGCTTCATACTCCTTATTATTGCGAGACCCAAACTTCTTAGCCTAACAGATAAGATTCTGATCTGATGTTTGCCTGTGTTTCCAACCTTCCATCTTGCCAAGTCCTTTGAGTTTTCCCTATGACTGAAACCAGAGTTCCTCACACTGATATTCCACAGCAGATTTTTCTGGGAGGCATTATCAGGTGTGGGGTAGACAGAAAGTAGTACATGAGCAAATACATTTGTGAAGGATTATATACTACATCCCCTCTTGGGAGTATGTATGTATTGAAAACTTTGAGAAGCTCTGCAGCTTAGACACTTGTTTAATTTTGTTCATCCTAGGATTTACAAAACTCAACTGAATGCAGAAAATATATCACATACCCCACCTAAATGTCCCTGGGCACCGATACACAGAACATCAAGTTGGAAGCTACTGCTCTTGACCCGTGTGGTCCAGTGTGTCACCGCTAATCACATGGAACTGTTGTGCACTTGACGTGTGTCTCGTATATTTCTTTGCTGCTCTAGGATTCCTTGTTGATTCTTCCCTGAACGTTCTATGCAGAATAAATCATTCCTTCCAGCATACTCTCACTTTGTGTCTTTTCTCCATGTATCATAAATATTTGCCTATGTTTCTTATTCATCAACTATATGGTTTTTTCCTTGATGATTGGTCTGTTCATTCTAGGGATTGCAGGGTCTAGTATGTGCCTGACACATAATATTACGATTGGGTTTACTTTGTCCACTCTTTCTTCTCTACATAATTTAAAGATAAAACAGTATTTCAGGGACTTCCCTGGTGGCACAGTGGTTGGGAGTCCACCTGACAATGCAGAGGGCATGGGTTCAAGCCCTGGTCCGGGAAGATCCAACATGCCACGGAACAACTAAGCCTGTGTGCCACAACTGCTGAGCCTGCGTGTCACAACTACTGAGGCCCACGCGCCTGGAGCCCGTGCTCTGCAACGAGAGAAGCCACCACAATGAGAGGCCCACGCATCACAACGAAGAGCGGCCCCCACTCGCCACAACTAGAGAAAGCCCCCACACAGCAATGAAGACCCAATGCAGCCAAAAATAAATGTAAATAAATAAATTTATTTTAAAAATAGTATTTCGGTTTTTTTTTTTATTTTGCTCTTAAAAATTTTTAATGCATATATGACTTATGAAGCTAATAAGCATCCTGTTCTCAGAAGAAACTTGGAACATTTTAACTCCAGTCATTTCCATCCCCTATTCTTGTTTCTTTAGGTCTGTTTTTTCTTATATTATCAAATAAGTTGTCATAATTATTGTTATACCTGTTTTAAACAGTTGATGTTTGTTTATATATAAACCCATTTTTACCAATTTCTTTATTCATCATTCCTTCTCTTATCTCTTTTTTTTTCTTCTGGGTTCAGTTTTCTTCTTCCTAAACAATATGTTTTCGTACTATTTTTAACAGGATGTTTTAGTGGTAAACTCTAAATCTTTGCCTAAAAATGCCCTGAATTCAGCATAATTTTTAAATGATAGTTTATCTAGTTATGAGATTATAGATCATTTTCTTCCAGTTTACTAACATTTTCTTCCAACTGGATCTAAGTAATTATTTAACCCAATTATTGAGGGGTTTTTTTTTTAATTGAATGACTACTTATCATTTCAAGTACAATTTGGTTATTTGTCTTAATCTGCCTGTTTTTTTTCATGATCTTTGTTCTTTTCTCATGTTTTTGCTACCTTCTTTTATGACTTTAATATGTTGGGTGTATTTATTTTACAAGCTCTCTTTTGATATTTCTTTTATGAGAATTTCTTGAGGAAGTCTAATCCTACTATTTGTTCTGTCACCTAACTCTTGCCCCAGATGTACTGTTTTCTCATTTGGTTTATAATTTACAATTGTGAACTCATCTTTGATGGTGTGCCCTGGGGTAAGGGTGTACCCCCCTCCCAATGAGATATTTTGTGCTTACTTCTGCACCCAGTTGCATTTCTGGGTTTTACTGGAACATACATGTTAGTTTAAATTTGAACCCTAAGCCTAAGTGGGGAGACACCCACAGATATGAATTTTTTTCCAAAATTATCATGATTTATTAATGTTATTTTAAATCCATATGTGCTTCTAAATTAATTTAAATTCCATAAGTTAAGTATTTGGCTGTTTTATCTATATCCCTAGAAGTTTCTATTCAAGTTGGCCGGAAAACATCGTTTTCTATATTCTTTTTTTATTGAGATATAGTTGATTTACAATATTATATTAGTTTCAGGTGTATAACATAGTGATTCAGAGTTTGTGTAGATTATATTCCATTTATAGTTATTATAAAATATTGGCTATATTCCCAGTACTGTACAGTATATCCTTGTAGCTTATTTATTTTATACATAGTAGTTTGTATCTCTTACTCCTCTACCTCTATCTTGCCCATCGTACCTTCCCTCTCCCCACTGGTAACCACTAGTTTGTTCTCAATAAGCATAGATATGACTTTTAAGAAGACATTCTTTTCCCTATTTATCCTTCTTCTCCTATGATTAAGGGAGAATTTTTTTCCAGATTCAGTGTTTTACTGTGGGAATACCATTCTCTATTCCTATTGCTAGAGATGAATCTCAACTCCAACTCATGTCTTGAGCATCTCTGCCAAGCCTCTTTTTTTGTTACATAGAAGCCAAACTTTTCAGTTGCCTGGGACCAACCCATTGGCAGTTCAGGTACCACCACCTCCACCCTGTCTGCTTTTGGGTTCTGGATATTTTCCTTATGGTTTTACAGTACTAGCTATGCGTTCCAAAGAGTAGCTGTTATATTTTAGCAAGCGTTTCTTAGGATTTCATAAGAGATACGTTTACCAGCTAACTATTCTGCCACATTGGCATAAACTGAGGTCTGATGCATGTTAAGTCTGATGTATGGACAAAGTATGAGAACTTTCCGGCAGAAAGAACAAGCAAATGAGTAAGCAAGGCAGGAAGGTGCAGAGGTGGTTTGTTATTGTTTGGTTTGTCTAGAGAGATGCTGTCCAACTTGTTAGCCACTAGCTCTGTACGGCTGTGGAGCACTTGAAATGTGGATGGTGAACAGAGACAAGCTGAAAGTGTAAAATACAAACTAGATTTTGAGGACTCAGGATAAAAAAGAATAAATAAATAAAGTGTTTACATTGATAATCTATTGAAATAATATTTTGGATATATTGGGTAAAACATATTAAACTAAATGTCACATTTTTTAATGCAGCTACATTTACATTTTATTTGACTCCCCTGTTTCTCTTGGCCAGCTCTAGAGTACATTGTAGGTACACAATAAATATGGATTGAACAAAAGAAAATACTTAGTACACTCACATTATCTCTCCTTATTCCCAAACTTGCTGCATGATGGGTCCCACAATATCTACAAACACTTCCCATACTTCATTTACTGTGGATCAGATTCCTACATCCCAGGAAAGTACAAGGTGAGAGGATAGAATTTAGTTCTCTCCAGTTGGCAAATTTAGATGGAAAGTAGTTGAGGGAAATGAGTTTAGATAAATGCTTTTAACAATCACTTGAGTAGAACAACATACCCGTCTTTGGTGATAGTCTTCCACATTTTTGTCATGCTTTGTTTTGGTGATGTAGAAGTTTGGGCATAATATATCATGAAAAGCACTTAAGGAATCTCAAGAATGCAATAAAAACTTTCTCAACTTGATACTGTTTTCTTCTCTGACATTTTAGCCAATCTGCTTCCCTGAATCAGCTCTCATTCATCAGTTGTGTGTACAGAATGAAAAAGAGGGCGCTGGGATGTAGAAAACACCATACGTCCAAAGTATTTATTCCATACCAGGATGTTAAAACTTGCTTGGTCGTGGAATAGTATTTTGCCTTTAGGATGAAAGATGAGCTGTAACTGGCAACGTCAGACAACCGAACAAAACGTTTACAAAGGCACCACCTCACTCCCATTCCCATCTACATAGCCATGTGACATTTTTAAGGGTGCTTTGCCTTATTTTGCCTTTGTCACTCTATACATTGCATAATAGCCCCTCCAACAAAATCCATATGTTCTTTTTCTAAGGGGAGGGGTAGTGAAATCATGAAAGAGGATCATAATCGAAAAGATCCGAGGTCTAGAGAGCTATTGTTCCACCAGCCTGTAAGGATAAACCCAGCTGCCAGGAGATCATGAGCCTTGGTTGCAAATTGTGTAGCAGCTGGCTGTCCCCAGAAGAGACCTTCCTTTCTTGTCGCCCCTTGTTCTCTTAAATTGGCACCAATGCCTGAGGACATTTGCTGGGCCTCCAGCTGTTGTCAGTCACTGCAGCTGCTGTCCCAGCGTTCTGCTCAGATCAGGAATGCAGCATGAGTTCCTGTGCAAACTCTCCTCTGTTCACTGGTTGCAAGAGCAGTTAGCAAGCTGTGTGGCTCAGCTAAGTCTCATGTTTTCCCTTTTGAATCCAACTGCCAGAAAAGTCTATTTCGTTCACAGTTTCTCCTGTGCATGGGGTATGGGTGTGGGGCACCAGAGACAGATGGCCTTTGGCATGGAGTGTTACTGATGGCCTGATTCCCACGTGTTGGGCCTTTACCGGTAACAGTGGGACACATCTGTTCCCCCAAGGGCCTATGTTGGGGAGACAGGCGTATGGACCAATTGATTAAAGCATTTGGAAATGGAAAGCACAGTTATCTTTGAAGTGGAATTATCTGTAACTTTTATCAGATGTCTCCCTGACTTCACCCATATGTTTAGTGTTCCAGTTTGCAGGCAAGGAATTGCCCAGTTACCTCCATTATTAGCCAGAGGAAAAAATAGTCCCAAAAGTCAAGTAAAGAGCCAGATTTTGTGATTGTGCCTCTTTTCTTCCATTACCTCTTGACCCTTTAGATTGCTGATGCTACTCAGTAATGTTTGTGGGCAAGTTGCTTTGCTTTGCTGGAGTGTGCAGCCAAAAAAAAAAAAGAAAAAAAAAAAAGGATGAGAAAATGTCTTATCTGTTCAATGCAGCTTAACCACAGTGTTTATTTTCATGGCCAGCGTGAAGGGTCCAGTCTAGCCAGGATCTACCCCTCAAACCTGCATGGATCTTATTTGATAATTTAATCAAAGGAAACAGCTTAGATCATGAAGAGCTTCTGGAAAAACAAAACAAAACAAAACACATCATGAAATGACTCTAATTGGCCAGCTGAGCTGAGTAGTTAGGTAGGAACTATATAGTTGGCCATGGTTTATAGAGTTTGCCCTATTCTCCTGTTTAGAAAGAATAGGGTGAAGATGCCCACAAACTCTTGGTCCCCTGGGCAGTAGAAAGAGGTATTACAAACAAGACAAACAAAGGAAGGGTATTTTCTAGAGCCAGGGCACTTGGGAAGTTGCCTCTGGGAAAATTCAAAGGACTCCATGGGCACAAGGCTTGGATCACAGAGATTAGGCTGGATTCCAGCCCATTTGCTCCTCAGCCTAAAGCCCTTGCCCAACACAAACTGCCTTTTACAGTGGCTTTACCTTAGAACGTGGAATTGCATCACACGTGCATACAAGTTACCCACATGAAACTCTTTCTTAAAGGAAAGTGGAGGAGTGGGGAGATGAGAAAAATCTCTCTCAATATTCTCACTGAACAGAGTCAGCCAAGGTCCCAGAGGCCACGGAACAGTCAACACAGTTAGACAAACCTACAAAATGTCTGTATGAAAGAGTTGGAGGACTTTTCTTGCCATTGACCAATAAAACAAAATAAAATGAAAACAAAGCGACATGCCAAAAAAAAAAATCTCCAGTGGCCAAGGAAGTGGGAAGAGACTGCTTTGTGGATGAAGCAGCTGAATGCTGGGGCGTCTAGAGAAGCAGTGACTATCAACAAGTTAAAGGAGGTGATAAAATCACCAAGCAGGTAGTGCAGTGTATACAAGCCAATGTTTATATCGTAATTTATGGGTGATTCGAGGAGTTTGCCCAGCTAATTTTGACTTACAAGCTGAATTTAGAGTCTAACCATAAACTGCTAAACTAGTCAGTTTATGCATTTAAAGCTCTCTTCTCTATTACCTTGAGAGGGTTTATCAAAGGACCAAGGAAATAATCTTGCTGTTGGGACCTTCTGTACTTTAAATACCTGCTGTTCAGAAACCCACTGGAATTGGTTAGTATTAAAGACACATGAAAGAGGCATTGCTCTTACCAGACTTGGAAATATGGAAAGGTTTTCATATGCATTTCCAGATGGCATATACTTAAATCTCAGTTGAGTTCCTAAACATATGCTGGGGAGTTTGCCGGGGGTGGGGGGGTGGATTGGGAGAGGTGATGGTAATGATTATGAAAATTTAGCACACATTTCTAATCCCGAGCACAGCTCACTTGAGAAATCACTTTAAAACACTGTATCTCATTCTGAGAGTTATTTACAGTAAAATTCCCACTAAAATGAAAACGATCTGATTGTTGATTTTCTTCATCTAATAAGAACTAAATATAGTCTTTCAAAGACTCCTACCAAGCCTGACAGCGATACTTCAAAAAATCCCTTTTCATGCCTAGAGACAAGAATTGTAAATCAATTACATAGAACTAAAGAGGCACCAGCCACAAATACCTAAAATTATTTTCTTGATGATTATAAGGTATTTTACATTTGACATGAATCTTTTCATTCTAGACCCTTGATTTTATTTACATTCTGAGACCCAAGAGTTTGAGTCTTTTGGTAAACAAGATTAACATGTTGATGTGGTCTGTACAGAACCAGAAATTACATTTCAGGAAATCCTGAACTCATTTTATTTATTGCAGTGCATTTCTTCTAACGTTCTTTGGGTAAAATTCCTTTTTTTAGATATACATTTCTTTGCTGTCAGGTTGCTTTCAAAGGATTTTTTTGGTAACTCTACAGATAAATAGGAAAAAAACCCGGCAGTGTCATAGATCCGGGACAACCCCCAGGAAAAAGTCCTGTGCCGTATTTCGGTGAAGTTACTGCCCTTTCCACCTTTATTTCTTTCAGTCAAAAAATAGGCGGTCAGTAGTTTTGGTGACAATTTTATTTTCCCTTTAAAAAAAAATTTATATGTGAATACAACTGCAGAATGCTGGGAAAGTGACTTGTTTCATTTTCACTGCCAGTCCTTTTTGTGATTACACTGGCAGGCATTGACAGCTGTGAACCATTCCTGGCCACTCTTCTCTCTCTGCTGCCTGTCTCTGGAAGCCATGTGCTGAAACCAGCCAGCAAAGGTGACAGGGAGGGTGTGCAAGGCAGAGGGCTTACTTGAGTGGCAAATACTTAGAGGAAGGCACATAAGGCCAGGGATGTTGCTATGCCTGTTCATGTATCGAAAATGCACAGGGGCCAGAGGGAGGCACGGGGCTCCAGCCTGGGTGCCTGTGAGAGTACCACGGTGAGACGTTTGGACTTTATTCAGCAGGCAGCGGAGAGACCCCAAAGTCTCACAAGCAGGGAGGAGATGGTACAGTATATTAAGACACTGGATGATGTGGTCAAGGTGGTGAAGTGGAGAGGGGTTCTGGTGGACCAGGAGAAGTGTAACCTGATAGGAGAGTATTGTGAGAGTCCCTTCAAAGGATGAAGAGGTCCTTTCTGAACCCCACCGGTGACAGCGGATATGAAAAGGAAAGGGGGGGACTCAAGATGCAGAATATTAGGACTTGGCAACTTAGAGGGACTAGATTTAACTTTAAAGGAGAAAAAGCCTGTGCTCAAGTTCATGCACTTTCACCTTCATGCTGTGTGACCTTGGATGAGTGCTTCTCATCTGCCCCCCATCTTGTGTTGGTAGTTAGGAAAGTATACTATCTGCATCAAACAAAATGGTATATTTTATGTGTTTGCAAACCCTAAGCAGTATACAATGTTTTATTCTTGGAGGTTTATTATTAAAGGTTATTTATTAGTTTTTAATTGAAGTATCATCGATTTATTGTACATGGTTGTGTTAGTTTCAGGTGTACAGCAGAGTTATTCCGTTATATATATATACAAATTCTTTTTCAGATTCTTTTCCATAGTAGCTTATTACAAGGTTTTGAATGTAGTTCCCTGTGCTATTCAGTAGGACCTTGTTGTTTATCTATTTTATATATAGTGGTGTATATATGTTAATCCCAAACTCCTCGTTTATCCCTCTCCCCCGTTCCCCTTTGGTAACCATAAATTTGTTTTCTATGTCTGTGAGTCTATTTGTTTTGTAAATAAGCTCATTCATACTATTTTTTAGATTCCACCTGTAAGTGATATCATATAATATTTGTCTTTCTCTGTCTGACTTACTTCACTTAGTATGATAATCTCTAAGGTCCATCCATGTTGCCGCAGATGACATTATTTCATTCTTTTTTATGGCTGAGTAATATTCCATTGCATATATGTGCCACATCTTCTTTATCCACTCCTCTGTCGATGGACATTTAGGTGGCTTCCATGTCTTGGCTATTGTATATTTATTATTATGTTGGATTTATTATTAGAGGTTTACAGGAGAGTAAAACAAAGAATCTAAAACCTGCACACATGTTTATAGCAGCTTTATTTATAATAAAGCTTGGAAGCAACCGTGACGTCCTTCAGTCAGTGAATGGACAAATCAACTGTGGTAACCCAGACAATGTAGTATTATTCAGCACTAACAGGAAATGAACTACCAAGCCAGGAAAAGGCATGGAGGAATCTTAAACGCATATTACTAAGTGAAAGAAGTCAATCCGAAAAGGCTACAGACTGTATGATTCCAACTATATGACATTCTGGAAAAGACAAAACTATGGAGACAGTAAAAAGATCAGAGGTTGCCAAGGGTTTGGGGGAGGGAGGGATGAATAGGTGAGCACAAAGGATTTTTAGTATCTGTATGATACTATAATGGTCGATGCATGTCATTATACGTATGACAAAACCCATAGAATGCGTAACACAAAGAGTGAATCCTGATGTAAACCATGGACTTTGAGTTATAATGATGTTTCAGTGTAAGTTCATCGATCGATCGTAACAAACGTACCACTACGATGAGGGATGCTGGTGGTGGAGGGGGTTGGATGGGGTGGACAGAGGGATGTGGGAACTCTGTACATGCTGCTGTGATTTGCTGTGAACTTAACACTGCTCTGAAAAATAAATTCTTTAGTTGAAAAAAAAAAAGGTCTAAGATGACCCCAAGATCTTAAGCCTGTAACAAAAATAATAGCAATAAAAATGCTCCTTACAGGAGTAAGAATGTTAGGAAAAGAAGCTGATTTCTGAGAAAGATGATAAATTCTCGGGACATTTGAAGTCCAGGGGACTTGAAAAACAATCATGTGGAGACATCCAGCAAGTAATTGGAAAGCAGGACCAGGTCATATTATACTTGACATTCTTATGGCACTTTACAAAGTGTGTCTGCATGTGTTGACTTTTTTACTTTGTATCCCGCACGTGGGATAAGGGGATCAATTAGATGATTTCTGAAGATTCCTTTCACCCGTGAGATTTTGTGAGCTTCAGGAAAAAACTGGAAGTGGGGTAGAGATGCGAGAGTCACCTCAAGGCAATGTTGAGGCATTGAAGGTGGAGGAGCTCGTCAAAGGGAACAGATCTGGGCTCCAAATAGAATCTGGAGCAGGGTACTGGGTGCAGGAGGAGATTCAGGGGAGATTCAGAGGAGGTTCAGGGGAGCTGTCAGAGCTGGGGAGGAGACCCCACACAGCCTAGGGGCACCACGAAGAGAGTTTCATGCAGAAATAGATGGTCAGCCAGCCGCAGAGATATTAACGAAGCAGGATGAAAACTGAGAAGTCTCCAGAAGGTTTGGAAATTAGGTGTGTTTTTACCTTTGAGAAACCTGTTGTTTTCAGTGGTGGGGACAGACAACATTGTCAAGAGCTGGGCAAATGGCAGGTGCCAGGGATATTGTCAGGGAAGCAGAAGGCAACGGGCTGAAGGGATGAGGGCATCGTCAGAAGGTGGTTTTGTAATGGCAAGACCTTGAAAGAAGGTGGAGAGGTCACGTCAACAGTGCTGGAGGTAAGAAGAGTAGAAGTAAGAATTCAGGTGTTTCTCTCTAGGCTGAGGACTGGGGAGAGGTTGCATTGGAAAAAGGAAAACTTGCTCAGAGACTAGGGTGAAGAAAGAGCGAGTGCTTGTCGATACAGAAGTTCTGATGTAAAGAGAAGGACGGCAAAAAAAGCTTAGAAGAAGAGCCCCTCTTAGGAGTGAAATTGACATTAACTCAAGAGAACTTTGAATACCGGCTCTGTGACCTTAGGCAAGTTACTCAACCTCTCAGGACCTCAGTTTCCTCATTTGTTAAATGAGATACCTGCATTCAAAAAACTTATGATATTACTCAGCCATGAAAGAGAATGAAATAATGCCATTTGTAGCAACAGGGATGGACCTAGAGATTATCATACTAAGTGATGTAATTCAGGCAGAGGAAGACAAATATTATATGATATCACTTACATGTGGAATCTAAAAAATAGTACAAATGCACTTATTTACAAAACGGAAGCAGACTCATAGACGTAGAAAACAAACTTACAGTTATCAAAGGGGAACACGGGGTGGGGAAGGGATAAATTGGGAGTATGGGATTAACGGATGCACACTACCATATATAAAATAAACAACAAGGACCTACTGTATGGCACAGGGAACTGTATTCAATACCTTGTAATAATTAAAAGGTATTGAATATATATATATATATATATATATATATATATATATATATATATATATATATCCGAATCACTTTGCTGTACACCTGAAACTAACACAATACTGCAAATCAACTGTATGTCAATTAAAAAAAAACCTCAAAAAATTTAAATGCTGGAAAAACACTTCTTATCAAAGTTTTCAAACATACTACAAATATCAAAAGAATAGTACTCCATGTTCCCATCACACAGCTTCAAAAATTATCAAAATGGTACCAATATTGAATCATCTGTCCACTGTGTACTTTTGTGGGGTGGAATATTTTATAGCCCATCCCAGCCAGCATGTCATTACTCCAGTATGGAGCTCTGGCTGCTAAGTGCATTTTAAGACTCATGCAACCACCGTGCCGTTATCGTTAACTTCAGAAAATTAAAAAACATTCCTTAGTAGCTTCTGACACTGTACTCTGGAAAATTTCTACTCTAATTTCCCTAATTGTCTCAAAGATGTCTTTTTACAGGTGATTTGTTTTCAATCAAAGTTCAGAGAAGGGCCAGTGGTTGCACTTGGGTTCCTAGGACTCTTATGGAAATCACATGAGGTGAGGAGTATGAATGTACCTAGTTCAGTTTGGGCACATGACAGGCACCCCATTAATATCACCTCCCTTCCCACTGGGAGTTTGGGATTAGCAGATACAAACTGTTACATATAGAATGGATAAACAACAAGGTCCTACTGTATAGCACAGGCAACTATATTCAATATCCTGTGATACACCATAATGGAAAAGAATATAAAAGAGAATGTATACATATGCATACCTGAGTCACTTTGCTGTACAGCGGAAATTAACACAACATTGTAAATCAACTATACTTCAATAAAATTTTTTAAAATATCATCTCCCTTCCCATCCTTACCTCTCCAGCTTCTGGGCAGTATATTGGCAATTGAAGATGGGAGTCAGGGGCACAAGATCCCCCTGTGGTGGTGGAGATGGTAAGATATCAGGGGCTGGACCAGCCAGCAAAAGTTTAGAGGCAGAAGATGGTGGACAAAACGCCTCATATTCGAAGATCCTGTTGATGCCAAGATAATAGCTAATAACTATTCCGTGTTTACTCTCTGGCTGGTGCCGGTCTAGTACTTTATATTTATTAACTCATTTATTCCTCACAACAGTCCTTTGAGTTAGGTGATGTTATTCTCCCTGTTACAATGAGGAAACTGAGGCACAGAGAAGTTAAGTAACTGGCCTAATGTTACACAGCTCATGAAAATGTTGGAGCTAAGACTCAGAGCCCAAAAGTCCATCATCAGAGACCAAGCGCTTAAGCATTCCTCCAAATCAAATTAAAATTTTAAATCTAAGGACCTTGCATAGCCTAGAGTCAAGGGGGGTCAAGGGAGTTTAAATGATATCAAGTGTCAAAGCAGGGAGTTTGATCAAGTCCCCCAGGAAAGCAGGAGGTGCAGAAGCAGGTTTTCCAAGAGTTATAAAGTGGACTTACAAGGACTAGGAGGAGAAAAGTGGGAGCAACAGGACACTCTGAGGGGCACCAGCCGAGTGTGTCCCTGGAATGAGGGGGAAGCCAGACTCGGCAGGGAGGAACTGGGCTAAGAAAGCAAGAAGGCGATGAACAAGGGGCATTCACAAGGGATGTCTTTAGGAGGAAGAAGGGCAGAGATTAAGCGAGTGTAGTAGATTCCTCTTCTTTCTACCGTATCATTCTTGCTTCTAGAAACCATTTTCACCAGGTTTGTGTTTGAAGCATCATTTTCTCCTTCTGAAATGATATCTTTTTCTTAAATTTGTTGTTGTTGTTGTTTAGCTCGCCAGAGCATTTACATCATCAGAAGCTCTCACTTCTTTTTTTTTTTTTAATTTTTTTTTTTTTTGGCTGCGTTGGGTCTTCGTTGCAGCGAGCGGGGTCTACTCTTCATTGCGGTGCGCAGGCTTCTCATTGCGGTGGCTTCTCTTGTTGTGGAGCACAGGCTCTAGGCACACGAGCTTCAGTAGTTGTGGCATGCGGGCTCAGTAGTTGTGGCTCGCGGGCTCTAAAGTGCAGGCTCGGTAGTTGTGGTGCACAGGCTTAGTTGCTCCGCGGCATGTGGGATCTTCCCGGACCAGGGCTCGAACCCGTGTTCCCTGCTTTGGCAGGCGGATTCTTAACCACTGCGCCACCAGGAAAGCCCAGAAGCTCTCACTTCTTAACATCCTTAAATTTACTGGGAAAATATAAGCTTTTCTCCCAATTGGAAGGCCCATCCGGCTCTCTCTTGTCCTGGTTGTTTGCTTCTGTATGTGTGTGATTGGCAGCTCTGTGGATTACCAGTAGCTGCTACGGCTCAGAGGTAGCTTAGACTCTTCAGGATTCACAGCGAATGAAAAAGAGCCCAGAAACTCTGGTGACATTGTGATATTTTTCATACCTTCTTAGAACTGTTTTAAATGTGACGGTAGCACACTCCTAATGGCAAGAACTTCTTTATCTCTTAAAAGACAATTATTTTTCCTGAAGCTTCCATTCCGCTGCTTCACGGGGAGTAGTGCCTCAATCAGACATCGCCATGAGTCGTTTGCAGACAAAAACACCAGAAATTTACATGTCCCCACACAATTTCCTTTAAATATAACATCAGTGTGTCTGTCACCAGTAGCTTTGAGTTGTTTTTTTATTTTTAGTGAAGAAGTTGGAGCATCTTTTACATATAAAAAGAAACAACACACATATATATTTATACATATTTCCCATTTTTCATGTGAATATTTGCATTTTGCTGAGGTGGCACACGCACGCACACAAACTCAAAATACCGTAATATTACAAAGCAAAAGGAGAGAGGGAAGGAAAGCCAATTTGTTTATCTGTGAATAACCAACGATTACATTTCAGGTCAGGGAAAGTGAATTCCCGTGGCTTCTGCCAGGTTCCTGCAGCAGACCAGCCAGCTCAGCGTCAGCAACGGCACCCCGTCGTGGCCCCCCAAGACAGGTGGGCCTCTGAGCTTGTCAGCTCAGAGCTTCCCGGCACATCTCCAGGAGAAGCAGCTGCCTTGGGAGCTTTCCTAGCTCTTTGTAGGGCCACATGTTATGATTTGAATTGTGGCTTTTTGAAAGAAAAGATCCTTTATTTTGCAATAACTTTAATGTGATTGGCAGTGATTAGTGAAAAAGTAACTTCTGAAAAGTGTAGCTGCAACCTCTTTCAACAAAAGAGTGAGGTTAACTGGAGTGCAGCTACAACCTTAGAATGAGAAGTCTTGGAGCTCAATTTAATATCAAGCACGTTCTTTGTTCTTCAGAACCACCAGGTACCTCGCTTGATAAGCTTCCAAAATTCCTTTCGCTCTAAGAAGATTTCTGTGCATGTGAATCTGACTTTGGATTTTATATGTTCTAATACAGAATTTATAATCATTGAGTGAATGAAATTCATGTATGTTCTAATTTGTCATTGTGGATCTACTTTTGTGATGATTTAAAAATTTGAGTTGAATACAGTGGAGAGAGAGAGAGAAGACAGGAGAAGATAAAGAACGTTCGTTGAATGTCTCAGCACTGTGCCAGGTAAAGGATTTCATTTAATCCTCACAAATTGTGGACTTTGTGGTGTTACCCACGTTCATGTCACACGGTGATAAAATAGCAGAGCTAAAAAGGGAATCAAATCTATTTGACTTCGAAGCTTATTTTTGTGTTATTCAGGCATGCTGTCTGGACGAGGAGGTGTCTAGGATAATATATGACAGCTTTTGTTTTTCTCAGAATGAGTAAGCAAGTAAATCTGAAGTTCTAACGTCTGTGTTTCTGAGAGGAGGGTAGACCCCCCTGAGAAGCAGAAACTGGAGTGGAGTTAGACCACTCAATTCAAATTACCAGGGAAGAGGGTTTCGGATGAGCCTTTACCAATAACAACCCATCCTCCAATTGGCTGTGATGGCCCATTATGGCACACTTTTATAGAAAACTTCATGGAGTTTTCTCTTTTTCTTTTGAATTAGTTCAGATGATGCAGAAATGGCACTAAGACCATGGCTTTCAAAATTATGGTGGGAACAAAGCTCAAGTAGAATTGCTTGCTTTCTGGTAACTACTTATATTTATATTTCAGTTTATGACAAATTTTTTAAAGTGGAAGGCTTTTCATTGTTGGGGAGAAAAGAGTGACACCGGAATTTTGTTTAGTGTTATAATACTGGCGATTAGGAATGACAGAAGGGCCTATAAATAAAGGTCTAAGAATACCCCGAGATATGTTATCATTATGCATATTATTTAAGTAGCTTCAGTGCTGTTCTTAGACCCAAGCAACATGGCCAACAGGTTAGAAAATCTTGTCTGGGTCTTCTTCAAGCCAAACCCTCCCCACAATGCAAGAGAGTGAAACACAGAGCTTTCCTTCCCCTCAGTATCACACTAGAGTTCCCAGACCCCAGAACTCCCTCTTCCAGGGCCCCTGCAGCCCTCTTCCCTAAGTCCATCTTCGGGAAGGCAGACGGTGCTGTCTCTGTGCACTCCCCTGGGCCCAAAGGCCGGCTCTTTGTGGCAAGTGTGGCTGGAACTTGGACATATGGGCTGGTCTGTCCACACCTGCTCAGGAAGCCCCCCAAGATCAGGGACAGCAGGGCCTGGAACAGAGGGAAGCCCTGTGCCACCATGTCCCATTGTGGAACTTTGAGGAGCACAGGAATTCTAAATTTGATCATGGCTTCCAGGTCTTATGAAGGTGGGAGGATAGAATATATTTTGGTTAGTAGTTCATTACCTTAATGTACACCTTGTACATATTTACACATGTGGTATGAGGTCCCTGTGTGTACTCCTGCCCGGGGACCTGCACGGTCGGTGGCCTGAGAAATATAACCTCTTTCACTGAAGCACTTCAGAGATTTTTGTAAATAAGACTCAATGTGAAATAAATTAAAGTCTTCAGCACAGATTGACCTTTAGAGTCAACCTGAGTAAATAAAAACTCTAGGACTAAAAACCCAACGCTTTCTAGCCACAAACTCAAGACTGAACCCGGTTTATGAAAAATCCAGTTCTCTTTTAAAAATGCAAGTATCCTGGGGCTTCCCTGGTGGCGCAGTGGTTGAGAATCTGCCTGCCGATGCAGGGGACACGGGTTCGAGCCCTGGTCTGGGAAGATCCCACATGCCGCGGAGCAACTGGACCCGTGAGCCACGATTACTGAGCCTGCACGTCTGGAGCCTGTGCTCCGCAACAAGAGAGGCCGTGATAGTGAGAGGCCCGCGCACCGCGATGAAGAGTGGCCCCCACTCGCCGCAACTGGAGAAAGCCCTCGCGCAGAAACGAAGACCCAACACAGCCAAAAATAAATTAATTAATTAATTTTTTCTAAAAATGCAAGTATCCTTACGGTATCCTGTAAGGCAATTACTGCTTTTGAGATCATATTTGGAGAAATTTCCACCAACTTTACATTTTCATAATAAAGGCAGATTTTACCACAACCAGTGTTTTCATGCCATTGTTCAAGCCACTTTCCTGGATCTTAGCACAAGTGCTCATTGTCAAGCTCTTAGATCACTAAGAAACTGTCTGTCCATTGAGCTCAACCATTTGTTTATGGGAAATTCCAAATGACAAACTTCTTGGAAAGCAAACACATCCAGTAACATTATTACTCAAAGGTACCTAGAAATCTCCCTTCCTTGATTCAATTCGATGCAATGTAACAAACATCTATTGGACATTTAAGTGTAAGAGCACCAGGCAGAGGTCTAGAGAGACACTCAGGTGAGCAGAGACTTCCACCTTCAGGGTGCTCTCAGTCTGGAGGGGCAAATGCCAACAGAACAATTCACAATCAAAGCCAAATGTGAGAATGAAAAAACGAAGATTTAAAGTGTAAGGAGAGAGGAAGAGGGACTAAATGTCAGAATTAATATTTCCTTCCTCTTTGTCTGAAAAAAAAAATTCATGGAGGAGGTGCAATTTGAACTAGGTAAGCATTGAAAAATAATAGTTTTACAACCGGTAGAAAATAATAATAATAGCTAACATTTATTGAACCCTTACTAGTGGCTAGGCACTGTGTCCTATGGGGATTATATCATTTAGTCCTCCATTCACAGCAGTCCTATGGGTAAGTATTATCCACTCCCTCCCCCAACTTGGAGATGAAAATAATAAACAATGTGCAAATACTCTAACCATTTTGTCAGCATGAGATACATGAAGTTAAGTAACTCACCCAGAGTCACACAGCCAGGAAGGTGGTGCTGGAATATGAAGGCAAGCAGTCTGACTCTAGAACTTGTGCTATAAACCACACACTGTAGAGAGAAAGGTATTTCACACATAATAGAAGGAAGGGTGTAGCGGACATGGAACAGCATGAAGGGTTGGAGTGAAATCACTGGGTGAAGTACAAACATATAGTTAGTTTTGGCAGGGATTGTCAAATATTTTTCCAAGTGATTGGATCAATTTGTGTCACGCGAGCCGCGTAAGAGAGTTCCAGTTGCTCCACATCCTTGACAGTATTTGGCATTATTGGGTTTTTTTTTCTTTTATAAATTTCAGCCATTTTGCTGGATATGGAGTGGTATCCTATTGTGATTTTCACTTCTCTCTGATTAATTATGATAATTCTCTCAAAATGGGTCTATAGATAGCGTAAAACCCAATTAAAACCCAAAGCAGGCCATGCATGTGTATATATGTGTCTGTAAATTGACAAACTGATGTTAAATTTATATGAAAATGCAAAGGGATTAGAGATACCCAAGGCAATACTGAAGAAGATGAGCGAAGAAGGAGAACTTATAGTAGCAGATATCAGACTTATAATAAACTCACAGTAAATAAGACAGTGTGGTATTGGTGCAGGGATAGACAAGTCAGACAGTGGCTTAGCAAAGGAAGTCCAGAATCAGACCAAAATATATAGGATCACTTAATTTAAACAGTCTCCTTTGCACTGTAGAGAAGAGAGGAAGATCTTTTAAATAAATGGTCCTAGATCAATTAGAACTATGTGAAAGAAAAGGCTCTTTGAACCCTACTTCATGCTATTTAAAAAATTAAGATAGATAGCAGATCTAAGTGTGATAGCTAAAACAATTTAAGAGTGATAGCTAAAACAATTTCCTCCTTTTAGAAGAAAGCATAAGTGAATATTTTCATAACAGTGGGATAAACAAAGATTCCCTAAATAGGAAATAAAAAGCACTAACCATAGAAAGATGGATAAACTGGACTTAATTATATTAAGAATGTGTATTCATTAAAAGTCTCCATTAAGAGAGTGAAAAGATAACCACACAGTAGAAGACATTTCATTACATATATGCAAAAAAAAAAAACATATTTAGAATAAAAAAATCCTACCAATCAGTAAGAAAAAGACAGCCAACCCACTTAAAAATTAGCAAATGACTTAGACACCATACGAAGGAGGATAACAAATTATCAAAAAAAAATTGAAATGATGCTAATAAGGTTTTCAAATATATATTGCAATTCACTTCTTTTAATTCTGTACTAATCTGAGGATCTGAATCGCCAAAGCAGATAGCTATAGAGAGAGTATATTTATCTTTTAATAGGAGTGCCTGCCCAGGGGGTAGAGCGCACCTGGAATGCAGCCACGATTGCTGAGCGCTGCTGGAATTTGTGTTGCGGGTTGGAGCTGCACGTCTCCCTATTGTTAGTCCCAGGCTTTCTTGCTCAAGGTTTTTTACTTCACTTAAAGCCTTCACTCACTTCCCTTGGTCAATTGAAAATATACTTGTGCTCACAAAAACTTGAAGACTCCCTCTTGCAGGGACGCCTACTGTTTGGAGGTAGGAATGGAGCTGGTGATTATATATCCCGCTGGGATCAGCCAGATGTGTGCGTACACGTGCGCATCTGCGTGCGTGTGTGTGCACACACGCACACACCACAAAAATCCTGAAGGCTCTGCAACTGAAATACCCAGAATCAGAACGTCAAACATTCTAAATACCAAAATGTAGTCATTTTGGTCCACATATACAAAGACCTCTATTAATAAAAGAAGAGCTGTAATTGACCCAGTACACCAGTCCACAAGTTAAATGACATAAGCCCAGGACTTTTTTTTTTTTAATTTAATTTAATTTAATTTTTTTATACAGCAGGTGCTTATTAGTTATCTATTTTATACATATTAGTGTATACATGTCAGTCACCCAATTCATCACACCACCACCCCACCACCCTGCTTTCCCCCCTTGGTGTCCATACGTTTGTTCTCTACGCCAGGACTTTAACAATGGAAATTTTTTACCCCCCAGTCTTCCCATATTAATCATTGAGCACCTACTATCAACACAAAGCAAGACTTTGTGTTAAGAAATGGGGATATGTAGGTAATAGAATGCCTTTTTCCCTTTAATAATTCAAGGAATTTCCAGTCTTTAACTGGCTTTCCTGGAGGCAAAGTGATACAATAGAAAGAAGATGGGGTTTGGAATTAGCCAAGGCTGAGTTTGTACCAAACCTACTAAAACCTGTGAAGCCAGTCCTCTGGCAGCTAAATGGAAATGGTGTCCTCACATTCCCACCTGAGTTTTAGCTCACATTATTCTTTCTAAGCCCCAGATGGAAGTAGAGGTTTGTAAACAAAAAGTCCACTTCTGTTCATCCTGTTACTCACACCAAGGAGGGGAAACCAGATCAACTTTTGAATCTACTTTTGGTCAGATAAAACCTTTAGATCTTTATTTTGGTGAAATATTGGGGAATTCTAATTCAACATCCAGTTTCATTTTTAAAAAGAAGCAAATTTAAATACACGAAGAACAAATCAGACTGCCTTTCAAGTACCCAAGAAGATTGGGAGCACTCAGGGTGCCCAAAATCAACTGAAACATAAGAAAAATATGATTGTAGATCTAGCAGAAATTTTAAAGGCTATATGTGCTGTCCACTCACCGTATGTTAGAGAGGAAGAAGGTACGTTTCAGAGACATCTACTCAATAGGCCAAAGTCACATGTTTAATAAGGACAGAACCAAGACATGAACCTAAGTCCCCCAAATCTCTGCTAGTGGTCTTTCACTTTCCAGGAGTATTTTCAGAGAGTCCTTACAGAAGACTGTCACTGCCACTACCCCGTTCCCACGTGTAGGTCAGCTTAATGTTCAGTACATATGTCTCTGTTATGTTGAAACAAGGATGAGCCCAGGTTGCCTTCCAGCTCTTCTGTATTTTGGGTGTGTATGTATAAATCAATGGGCTATTCAGGGGATGGACTATAGAAGCAGAGGTGGGGATTGATTAGTGCCTCAGTTCTTTTCTAACCTTTGGAAATGAATATGTATTTTTTTAAAAAAATCAAAAGGCAGTATAATGAGTAACCAGCAAAGGCTGGAAACTTCGGAATGCCTACTAGGAGCTAGCCTCATACACAGAACTCTTTGTTTCCCACTGAGAATTAACTTTCTCAGACATCTGTAGTCTTCTTACAAATGTCTATATGTTAGACCAGATGTATTCTCAGTACAGTATAAACTCAAGTATATATGCATTTTGCTTTAAAGGAAGAAATAACTAAATCCGGTTGGTTCTTCCATGTTTTATACTCTCAAGAATTATTCTGAAACCTACATATATAGGTTAAGAACTGCAAAAAAAAAAAAAAAAGATTTATTAATCTCTAAAGTACTTCTTGATATTTAGGAATAACATGCTATTTTAAAAAAGACTGTTGGGTGTGAATGAACATCACAGCTGGGAATCCAGAGCTTGTGCTTTATCAGTGTACCTCCCTGTCCCTGGGAAGCTGATAAGGATTTTAGTAGAGCCACAGCCTCAAATTTCCAAATGTCAACTAAAACGAACAAGCATCTTTTGCCTTATCAACCATGTCCAGTTCAATCATGTTTTACTGAGAGGATTAAATATAAAGGAACTTGACACTCGTCTCTGGTTTTAGCTGTGTTCCCTTCTACAGCTCCAGGTTGCCAGGCTACACTTTACCAAGGATCCTCTTAGTCTGTTCTTTCTGCTGCCACACAGAAGGCAGGGTTTAATTAGTTTACAGGAAACTATAGAACTAGCGCTAAACTGGGCATTCAGAGACAAAAGAGAAACGTACAAAGAATGGAGAAATGTACATATGTCTCGTTTCTCATTTCATTCTAGTTCTTAAAATTAGAAATTCAAATTACAGCAACTTGCAGCAATAAAGTGCTATTTTTAAAAATTCTATTCACTTAAAATATTTAAGATATAACTAAAGTAAAATGTGTCGCTCTATCATAGTACATGATGTACTCAAGTTACAAATGGGTTGTGTTCCAACACTTAGCATGTAAGGTGGGTTGGTTAACACCCATTTTGGTGTAGCCACTTTTCTCATAGGCTTCACCTGCAATTCAGGATAAATTTTCCAGTAAAAGTATTTTGCACAGTGCTTAGAGCCTCATACATTTTTTTAAAATAAATTTATTTATTTTATTTTATCTTTGGCTGCGTTGGGTCTTCATTGCTGCGTGCAGGCTTTCTCTAGTTGCAGCAAGCAGGGGCTACTCTTCATTGTGGTGTGCGGGCTTCTCATTGCAGTGGCTTCTCTTTGCTGCAGAGCACAGGCTCTAGGCTTGCGGGCTCAGCAGTTGCGGCTCGCGGGCTTAGTTGCTCCATGGCATGTGGGATCTTCCCAGACCAGGTCTTAAAGCCGTGTCCCCTGCATTGGCAGGCAGATTCTTAACCACTATGCCGCCAGGGAAGTCCCTTCATACCATTTTAAAGAAGCCTACTGATCCTAGGATTCTAGTTCCTGAAAAAATACTTCCTCTCTTACCAGGCGTGGTTGCAGCGTTGGTCATGCCTGGTTCCCCTCCTGTCTCTGGGTGCTTCTTCCCTGACTCTTTTACAGGCTCCTTCTCTTATGCTCAGCACTAAGTGTGGACTTCTCAATGCTTGATCTTGGATTTCTTCCATGTGTCCCCAACTCAAAGAATGGCTGGCTCCCCCAGCTGTCCAGGTGTGTAGATCAGAAATCTTGGGGTCATTCTTGGCACCAACCCTTCCCTCTACGCTCATGTCCCTACAAGCCCTGTAGATTATACCTCCTCACCTATCCATTTCTCTCCAATACTCTTTGAACATTCTGTGCCATTTGTTGCCACAGGGCCTTTGCTTGTGCTGTTTGTTGGAACAAAACCCCCTCACTTGAGCTTTTATTTTTTTTTGAAGAAGGAAGTCATCTGCTGTAGTCGCTGATTTATGGATTCATTCAGGCCTGGAGGGAAGAAGAGTAGAGAGTAGAATTTTGAAGCTCTTCGGTAAAATACGAGGTAGAGAGCAATTTCTTGTGACAACCAGGATTAATTGTTATATTACAAAGGCAAACACTTTTGAAGTCCATGTGACTCAAAGACAGCTTCTTAAAAAAATAACCCAACAAGGACAATTAAGTAGTTTCAAAATACAAAAACAGGGTGATTACAAGACATAGACTTGATGACACAAGAGCCGCTAATTAGAATCCTGTCTCCATACTCACCTAGGTCTGCAACCTCTTACTTTATGAGTATTCTCACGAACTGTCTTTTAGAAAATTTTCAGACATGATTCTACTAACCATATCTACATAAAATAATGTAGAAAATTATAGACTAGACTTTAAAGTTCACGGAGGGGGGGCTTCCCTGGTGGCACAGTGTTTATGAATCTGCCTGCCAATGCAGGGGACACGGGTTTGAGACCTGGTCTGGGAAGATCCCACATGCTACAGAGCAGCTAAGCCCGTGCACCGCAACTACTGAGCCTGTGCTCTAGAGCCTGTAAGCCACAACTACTGAAGCCCGTGTGCCTAGAGCCCATGCTCCACAACAAGAGAAGCCACAACTAGAGAAAGCCCGTGCACAGCAACAAAGACCCAATGCGGCCAAAAATAAAAAAATAAAATAAATAAATTTATTTTTTAAAAAAAGCTCAAGGAGGTTATAATTTCCTACCTCCTCATTTTTCTTCTCCCACCCCGACCTGTGCTGAGAAATTTCCTACTCATTATTCAGAGTTCAACTGTAATGTCAGCCCTCCAGAAAGCCTGTGCTGACTCCTACCCCTATACAGGCTCCTCTGTAGAACACTCCCAGAGAATCTCCTTCTTCTTCTTCTTGAAAGTAACCTCAGTTTGTAATTGAACATTTATGGCTAGAGATTTTTTTTTTTTTTTTTTTTTTTTGGCTGTGTCGGGTCTTCGTTTCTGTGCGAGGGCTTTCTCTAGTTGCGGCAAATGGGGGCCACTCTTCATCGCGGTGCGCGGGCCTCTCACTATCGCGGCCTCTCCTGTTGCGGAGCACAGGCTCCAGACGCACAGGCTCAGGAGTTGTGGCTCACGGGCCCAGTTGCTCCGCAGCACGTGGGATCTTCCCAGACCAGGGCTCGAACCTGTGCCCCCTGCATTGTCAGGCAGATTCTCAACCACTGCGCCACCAGGGAAGCCCATGGCTAGAGATTTTAAAAAATTAATATCTGTCTCTTCCACTAAACTTTAAGCCCCACGAAAGTAGGGAACGTGTATTTTTTTGTGTTCCCCATCGTTATAGCCTCAGAGCTTAGCATGGCACATTGTAAATGCTCATAGATGTTCATTGAATGCTGTGCAAGGAATGGCCTGAAAACAGTACAGAACCACTGTAGGTATAACGAGTTGGAGAAACTGAATTCAGAATCCTAATTGGTTTCTGGCACACAACCCCATTCTTTCCACTCCCTTTAAGAACCTCCCTACCTGCCCTGACCTTGGTGGGCCTCCCCTATCTGCAAGCTATTCTGAGATTTAAGCAGCTACTGGTATTCTGATGGCCTAAATCAAGGGCTCACTCAAAGCTGGGCTGGGGAAGAAGAAAGGTGAGAACGGGGAAAGAAGAAAGGTGAGAAGGAGGAAAGACCTGGAAGGGAAACAGAATGGAAATAGAGTGCTGGACAAAAGTGGGGCGAACATCCTCAGTTGTGGAGGGTGTATAATTGCACAGAGAATCTCGTAGGGCTGCTCCCCTTCTTCCCAAAGGCTCTAGTGGTTGAACTGCCCCTCTACTTCCATCCCCTGTGGTCCTCACCAGGACCCCCCCTCTCTGCAGAATAGAAGAAAATGCAATCTTTGCAGTGCCTCTGTTTTGCGCATGTGGTCAGCAGATGCACCCATGACCTTCCTCCCCTTCCCTGGGATTTCAGGGGTTGTGGTGAGACCAGGCAGGGAGTGCGTGCACACTGGGGATTGCGTGGATGTAGGGGATTGGAATGTGGCAAATGTTCCTGAAGTAGAGAAAAGCAATGGCGAAGGTGAGGGAATACGAGAGGACAAGCCTTTCTCTCACTTCCTACACCCTCAGTCCCCTCAGCAGACTTCAGCAAAGTTTGTCCCGGTGGTTTGCAAAGGTTGTACTGATAGTTCAGTCCAGTATCAATGTATGTGTGTGGTGGGGTGAGGAGCACTGCCTAGCTCCCTCTGCAGAGTCTCCTGAGAGAGTTATACCGTGTGGTACGTGTCCTCTTCTATGGGATGAATTACTCTTGAAGCTAGCACCCATTGCAGTACCGTTTTGTATGGTGTGTTTACTCCCTAAAAATATTCCCATGGCCCTTTCTCTTCTCAAAATTCAGTCCTTTGCTAACTGTTTATTTTTACCTCTCATACTTGGCCCAATAAGTAATAAGTAATTTTGTGTCTGCTCAAGAGATAGAGCTCTCCCAGGGCAGAAAGAGAATCTGAGTCTCCTAAATTAATGGCAGTCACTTTAGAGTCCGGGGGGTGGGGAGGTGGGCAGGTTAGTTCATTCTTACTGCAAAGAGCTATTAAGCACCTACTATGTGTCAGGCGGTGTTGCAGACAGTAGGCATACAGTGGTGAACAATACAGGTCACGTTCTTTCCCTTTTGGAATTGAGAGAGCGCTCCTTGAAGAGCTTAAACGTCACAACTGGAAGAGACCTTGGTAAATGATGAAAGCTGACCTCCTCATTGAGAAAATGGTGGCTGGGTAGGGAAGGAGCGCTCCCAGGAACCCAGGTCTCTTTGCCCTGCCTTCCCTCTGCAGTTCTTCACACTGTACCACATCTGGCTTGGTTCTAAGCTGCCAGCCCTGTTCGAATCTTAGTTATGTCACTTGGTGCATGCATAGTCCTCCTTAAAAGGTCAGTGGGATTAAGCTAAGCAGTATTATTTTCAATGCAAGCCCAGGGAGGAGAGGCATTCTCTGAGCTGAGAAACCTATTGAGTAACTCGCAGGGGAAGCATTTCCCTAGGACAGAAATAGTGAGTGTTTATGTAACCACATCATCTTGACCCAAGCTCTTAATCATTCAGTGTGCCGTAGTTGAAGGTAGTGAGGAGAGGAAGGAGGTGGGGAGGGAGCAGGATTAAGGGCTGACATCATAGATCCGTTCTTAGAATGAGAGGCTGTTGACAGAACTATGATAGGAGCCAGACAACCTGTCCTTAATCAAACACAATAAAGGCTGTGTTGTGCATGTGACTTTCACAATAAAAAGTTCGAGAAACACTCCGGTGAAAAGCATTACTAATACTCAGAATTGTAACTCTTCAATTACTGCTGCTTTGACTGTATAATAATCTGTAATAAAATTATTTGCTCTTTCTAAGCAGACCTGAGGTAATCCCCAAACTAAAGTAGGAACTTACACCATGAAATGATTTCAGGTGATGTGTGGGTCAGTAGTGCAGATAGACATATACACACACATGTATCAACCACATCAGGTCCATTATTTCACAAATGTTATCCATTCGTATGAAAGCAAAAGTTCAAGTGAGTGAATTTAAATAAAAATGAAGTGAGTTTTTGTTGTAAACTGCTTAAAATTCTTTCTGACAATAAGCACGTGTAAATCATTGAACAAACTTTAAATAGATTTCAGTTATTGATACTATCTTTAGAATTTTGGCCCATGCCTTTAAAACACCCCGATTTTTCAAGAAAGTCTTTTCTAATTTAAAAAAAAGAGTACTCTCATTCCTGTAACTCTCCTTCATTAAACGTATTTACTCTTTTGCTTACATTTAATACAAAAATCTATTGAGTTATTTTGGATATTGTTTTAAACCAAAATTAGGAAAATAAGTTCTGTAAAGAACAGAAAACAAATTGAAAGATTATAAAAAGGAAACTAAAAAAAAAAATCCATCATTAAATTTGGTTTTATCTTTAATCCTCCTAGGAGATTATATAAACTACTCCTTCCGTCTTCTTTTACAATTAAGAATAGAAAACAGAAATCTCTATTGAATAATCATTGAAACTGAAAAAACAGGAGAGAAAGGAGTAGAGAAGACAAACGAAGAGGAAGTATTACAAGAATGAGCAAGAATTGGGGAAATAGAAGGACAGAAGATGGTGAAAGAGAGAAGTATAAATAGAATAATATCTTTAGAGAAGAGGCAGAGGAAGATACTCCGAGGGATAGGCTTTGGTGGAATAACACAGAGTTCAATTCATTTTGAAGGATTTCTGATTAAACTTTTAAAGATAGGTTACATTTGTACAACCATAGGCATAGTGGGAATATGATCTCTTGAACGTGTTCCATAAACCTGATCAAATGGAAATTTTCTAGCCTATATCTTAAGTCTGTGCATCTCAAACATTTTCCCAACATAATTATTCAATTATAAGTAAAGTCAGACTAATTTATTTAATTCCTTTCCTGTGTGGCAGTTTTCAAAAGGCCATGGATAAATTAGTACTGAATGAGTCATTCTGGTAGTTATTATGCCATAAGACTTGAAAAACTCAACTGAAAACCTTCCATCTTGTTATACTTATTTATATTCAGTGCCATTTGTAATTGTAGCAAGTTGAAATAAGTTTTGAATAAGGATGACTATCTCGAGGGTTTAACATTTGTGAAGCCTCCCAAACAAAATCCATGTTGAAATATAACATTTTAGGTAACATCTCATTTGGGTTGTGAGGCAGCAAATTTTTAAAAAATCCCATTACGTTTGTCTTGACCTACACGTGTGCCAAGAGCAAAGTCAAAAACTTTAAATCAGCGTTGGCAGTTGTATTTATCCTGAAGTTGATATACTTTGAACATCCTTTGATTTGTTCATGAAAATTTAATTGCATTTACTTTTAGTATTCTGCAAGTTATTAGTCTAATACCTGCCTGGCAATTTGATGTTGCTCAAAATTGGATATATTTGTTGATAAACCAATATATCTTGCGTACTTACAGTTTGTAATAACGATTCAAGGGGTAAACCTCTCTTGCATCCAGAGTTCTAAAGATTTTCCAGGATTAAAAACTATAACCAAGATTCTTCCTTATATATACTGACCCAAGGAATCAAGAATGTATTTATGAAATTTGTGCTTAAATAGCTTATCCTTCTAGTTTTTGAACTACTTAAGTGAATAAAATTTGGACTACTTAAGTGAATTTATTCACTTAACTACTTAAGTGAATAAATTCAGGACTATCTACTAGGAGAGATTTGGAGACAGAATTTCTCTATACTGGTTTCCTTGAAGAGGCTTACTTGCCTTCCAAAACCAGTTTTCAGGTCCATTTCAACTCCTGATCTGATAAAGCTCTTCCTTCAGCTTTGCTAGGAATGAATATAATGGAAATGATTTCTTTCCAGAGTTCAGGATGAGTTCAGTAATCTGAAATTGTTGCCTGCAATCCTGAGTTATATTTTCTCTTGAAACCACATGCCTGAGTGTTTGTAACAAACAACATCGCCATTCCCCTAACCTCACTGTCATTAAAGCAGTTATTCCACATCAAGACCATAAGGATATCCATTCCTAGGTGTTGCTACATCATGTATACCCTTGATAATAAGAATTAAAACCTTAAACTGAGAAAAAAAAGCTATCAGCACTTCAGTTAGACTTTCCAATATTACTGGTTCACTATGGTGTATGTTTTCAACCACAAGAGTATTTTTGGGTCTTTCTCTTTCAAGTGTGGGATCAGCCCATCAACAGAGTCTATTCCTTATTTGGTATGAATGATACCCGGGCCATGTGAGTTTCAGTCAATACCACCTCTCACACTTTGATAACAACAGGAGTTGTCAGAGTCTTGTCTGTTTGTGAGGTGGAATGACCTCTTCGCTGCCCTTTTTGGGAGTGTCAGGGTTTCTGAAAGGTGGATTTCCAGAGTAGTGAATTCTCAGAGTAGAACATGTTCTGCCTTCCCTACCTTGAGAATGCCCGCAAAACTCAGGGCGGGGTGGGGGGTAGATTCTGGGTCTGCAGCCTCAGCAGCTACAGTCAGCTTTGAGAGGCTTTGCCATCTAGAGTAGATCTGCCCTCACTGATTGGGAACTCCTAGGTTACAGGCTGCTATTTGTCTTTCACAAATATGAAACTGCACTATTTTTGGAAGCGAACTTGGCAGCGGCATGTTTTTGCTGTGTGTCACAGAGCTTGGAACCCACGGGTTGCAAGGAACTTAGAGATTCTTGAGACGAATCCTGCAGAAGCGGATAGTTCAAGGTCACAGTGCAGGGGGAGGAGGAGGTGGCGTCCAGAAACCGGGACCCTGGGCTGCTGCACGCATTCTTTCAGTGTTACCTAGCACCGCACTATCGTGTTTCAGAGGTGCTCCTCTGCAGGCCAGGCATTGCAGAGAGCACGCGAGCTCAGCTCGCCCCTGGCTGGAGGATGTGAGCGCTGGCTTAAAGGCCTGAGCGCCGTCCCTCCCCCACCTCCGAGAGTCCACGATGGTCCCTGTCTTAGTCAGCTGAGGCCAGCATATCAAAATACTACAGGCTAAGTGGCTTAAACAACTGAATTTTATTTTTTTACAGTTCTGGAGGCGGGGAGTCCAAGATCAAGATGCCAGGAGGGTTGGTTTCTGGTGAGAACTCTCTCCCTGGCTGGTGGATGGCTGACTCTTTGCAATGTCCTCACAAGGTGGAGAGAGAGAGAAAGCTCTGGCGTCTCTTCCTATAAGGACAGCAGTCCTATAGGATCAAGGCCCCACCCTTATGACCTTGGGTAACCTGAATTACCTCCTTAAAAGCTCTGTTTCCAAATACAGTCACTTTGGGGGTGAGGGCCTTAACATCTGAATTGGGCCTTTTAAATAAAGTCCGCAGGGAACTGGATTGGACTCTGTGTTGGATAAATTTATTTTGTCCCATTATCTACCTGGATTTCAAATAGAGGCTCTTTAGGGAGCATTGATCATCTGGGCTTCCTAAATTAAAGTCAGAGTACAAATTTACCTGGAGTCTCTGACAGCACTGGGCCACTGAACCATACTTTGACAGTAATATTTGAACAGGTGATACATAGGATGGTATGGAATTCAAAGGGTATATAGTGAAAAGTATGTCTCTCTCTCTCCTCTGCCCTAATCTGTTAATAGTGAATTCTTTACTTTTATACAGGTGGTCTGTGCATTGACAAGCAATCTGTATGTGGTTTTTCTTTTTACACAAACGGTAGCATATTGTACGCACAGTTCTAGACTTTCCTTTTTTCACTTAACAATAAATTATGACAATTATTCAACAGCAGTGCATGTGGAGCTAATACATTTATATACTTTGCATTTTATAAAATCTGTGAAATACTTCATTGTGGATATACCACAGTTTTCTAACCAATCTCCTCCTATTGATGACCTCTTAGATTATATTTCTAGATTTTAAATTATCTCTCTCAAATATATAAACTGGGCTGCAGTGAATATCTTTATAAATATTCACATATGTAAATACAAGTACATCTGTAGGATAAGTTTCTAAAAGTGGAACTGCTGTGTCAAAAGGTATGTACAGTTTATGATTTGCTGGAGATGACCATATTGCTCCCCATCATGGTTTGTAGAAGAGGGTTTTAAGTGGGTCTGAAATGTGACAGAGTTTCATGGGAGCAGAGAAACTACACAGATTTGCTTTGCACTATCTGTATTGGCTCACAAATCTCATATTCTGGAATGTTCTCCCAGGTCCTTTCTGCCTCGTGATCCCCAGCTCAAACTCTTCTCTTCCATGAAGTTCTCCTTGATGACGGTTTTCTCACTTTTATTCTTGATTCGTTCCACACGATGAACCTTCTGTACATGGAATCAGGAAATCTAATTCCCTATAGACATGACTCTCTAACACTTTGCTAAATACAGTTTTTCTCTTTAACTATTTCTTGTGTGTATATTATTTCCCTAACTAGATTCCATAATGAAAAACCAACATTTACTTTGCTTCTATAATAGTAGTATATAATCTTTATAACACTTAATAGGATAAAAAAAACTTTTGCATTCATATTTTCTTGTTTCCTCAATGTTTTGAAGTAGCCATAGCAATAATAATGACAAAACATTCTCATATTTACATAAATTATTAATAATGTATAATATATAATAATTATTATTGTTATTATTACTTCATCATGGAGGTGAAGAATTTGAGGCACAGTAAGATTAAGTGCCCAAGTCACACAGCTATGAAATGGTAAAGGCAGAACTTTAAACCAGTGTTAACTCTTCCAAATCACGTTTCCTTTCCACTGGCTCACGCTTTCTTTTACATTTAGCAGTGCTGAGCACTCAGTAAAGAGCTGTAGATTGATTGAACATAACCTTGCACCCAGGCGATCCAGGTGATAACCAGGTGGGTGACAGCCTTGAGTGGAAATACACCCTGCGCTCTACTGCAGGGAACCTAGCAAATGGATCGTTTTGCCCTTCAGGGCTGCCAGTCTTCAGGGAAATACCTTTTTTCATTTTTGCAGAGCCTGGATTTCCTCGCTGGCAGGCCTTGCTTTGGTCTTGATGCCTTTTAAACGTGGTTTTTGTAGTGCGGCCAGCACCACAGTGACGTCACTCACTATTCAATATTAGCCTCTGGCTTGGGTTTGTGAGGGCTGGTTACAGAGGCAGTGGGTTAAGTGTGTGAGCATGAGATCCACAACCAATACCGGTATTCATGATAAGTAAACCTGCGGATGAGTCTTCTTCTTGCCTCCCGCTTGCGCCCTTGGTCTCATACGTGCGCAGATCAGCTGGATTCTAGAGTAGCCTCTCCCGACAGATCCTCCGGGCCTTTGTCTTCGAGACAACTCGGTAACTCCTCTTGGGGGGGTTGGCGGGGGTGGGGGGCGGGATGTTAATCTGGCTGCAGCTTTCAAGACTTTGCCCTCTTTAAAATCTTTCCGGATTTGGCTGGGCTGCTTGGAAGCAGGCATGACCTTGGATTTCCACTCCAAACATGGTTAATCTGCTGGCTCTTGTTTTGATGCTTTCCACGAGCCATTCTCTTGGAGGAACTAGAGGCATGCGTGTCTCCATGTGGCTTGCGGAGGTCTGGAGGGAGCTGAGGTGGAGTGGGTAATTATTTAGAAAGCTCTTACATTCTCAGATTCTGGCAGCAGCTATATTTAGACCCTAGGAGGCAAATTACCACTGTTATGCCAACAACACTCACGCAGGCAACATTTTTTCATTTTTTCGTGCCAGGCCTGTCATTCCTCCCGGCCAGTGTTTTATGATGAGTGATCGTCACTGCCTTCCTTGCAGTTCTCTCCCCAGGTTCTTGCTCATGGCTGCATGCCTGCCAGTGTGCTGGGATTTGGGTTTGGGGGAGGGGGGTGATAAGAGCTATTAGGGAGAGAGAGGAGAGAAAGGAGACAGGGAATAATTATCCTTGTCAACTCAGAAATAATGGCTTTAACATTTATTGAAATCAGTGCCTGGTTGAAGTCAGTCTATTCAAGCAGGATAAAGACCTTAGAGAAATCATAAACGATCTTATTTCTCCAGACCACATAAACACCTAGGAAAATCAGGGGCATTCACTATGATCAAGGAAGTTCTGGCTCCCATTGCATGGCCCTGGGAGGCCTACTCCAAAACTATGTCCTATTGCCACCTTCACTATGGTAGGCAACATGGTGCCCCCTCCCCTCAAAGAGGTCCACATCCTAGTCTCCAGAACCTGTGAATGTGTTGTCTTATGTGGCACAAGGAACTATGCAGATGTGATTAAGGATCTCGAGATAGGGAAATTATCCTGGCTTATCCAATGTAATTATAAACATCTTATAAAAGGGAGGCATGAGGATCAGAGAAAGAGGAAGAGATGTGATAAGGAAAACAAAGGTTAGGGTGATGTGACCACAAGCCAAGGAATTCAGGCAGCCTCTAGGAGCTGGAAAAGCCAAGGAAACAGGTTCTCCCCTAGAGCCTCCAGAAGGAGCTCAGCCCTGCGGACACCTTGACATTAGCCCAGTGACACCCATTTCAGACTTCTGATGTCTAAAACTGTAAGTTAATGAATTAGTATTGTTTTAAGCCACCAAGTTTGTGGTAATGTGTCACAGCAGCAATAGGAAACGAATACACCCACCAAGACGGATTTTGACACCTGTAGGGAAGATGCGTCACTCCCGAGGGCGTCACCTCCCCATCCTCTCTGCCTCTCATGGATCCTGGGGAGGACGGTGGATCCCACTGTTCCTGGTCACCTGCTGCTCTGTTCCAAAGGTCATCCCTCCACTCCTGTGTGGGAGGACACAGCGCATGGAATCCCGGCTCTTTTCCCCAACAAGAAGCAGAGCCCTCTCCATGTAGCACTGACACCAACTTCCAGAGTTGCCCCTGGGGAAGTGGTGGGGGAGGATTGCTAGTTAATATGCCCAGCTCACCCTTTGAAATAGGTGTTTCTGAGTGCCCCCACCCCACCAGGGAGGACCAGGGTCAGAGAGCCTTGTCGTGCCCAGGAAAGCTTCCCTCACCCAGTGAAAGGTGGAGCGTACCATGGTCTTCCCTGGGCTGCTCCGGAACAGACCGTGAACCCCTCTCCTGCTGCAGGGCAGGTGCAAGACCCAGGCCACCTGACCATGCTGCAGCCTCCTTTTCCTCTCTCAAGCCTGCCCCAGAGATACAGCTCTACTGCTCAACCTTCTGCTTTATCTTCCTTCTCTTCCCAATCCCTTGTTAACTCTTTATCTCCTGATCCCTAGCAAGTTTGTCTGACAATTCCTGTGCATGCAGATGGAAATTCTGAGGCTGAGAAAAAGGTACATTAAAATGCACCCAAGTATACTAAAATTTTAAATAAAGAGAACTCAAGTTGGAATCATTACCACACATTCTTTTTTTTTTTTTAAGTAGAATGGATCAATTTAATTTTATTAATTTATTTATTTTTAATCAAAGTATAGTTGAGTTACAATGTTATATTCATTTCAGGTGTACAATATAGTGATTCAGTGTTTTTATAGATTATACTTCATTTAAAGTTATTACAAATCAATGGCTATATTTCTCTGTGCTGTACGATATCCTTATTGCTTATTTATTTCATGCACATTCATTTGTGGCAAGGAATCTAAGAACTTGAAGAATTTTTCATATTATCAATAAAATCCCTTCCTCCTGGGAAGAAGCCAGGTTTACTATATTGTATATATTTTCAGAAGACATTTTGATTTTGATTTTTTGTTTTTTTAAATATATACAATTTTTATTTGTTAATTATACTCCAATAAAACTGGAAAAAGTAACACCACCAGCCCCCAAAAAAGCAATATCACCTTTGATATGTTGTTTGTGAAATTCATCTTTTGTTGAAAAAAGTCTGTAGTTCATATATTTTTGTTACTGTTTGTATTTCATGATATGGATATTCCACAAATGATTTATCCATCCTTTTGTTGTTAAGCATTTCAGTTGCTTCCAGTTTTTAACCTTTATAAATTTTTCTCCAATGAACATTTTGTCATGTCTTTTTCAATTTTTTATTGAACCATAATTGATTTTACAATATTGTATTAGTTTTAGGTGTACAGCACAGTGATTCCATGTTTCTATAGATTATGCTCCATTTAAAGTTATTACGAAATAATGGCTATGTTTCCCTGTGCTGTACAATATATCTTTATTGCTTATTTATTTTGTACATAGTAGTTTGTGTCTCTTAATCCCATACACATATTTTGCCCCTTCTCCCTTCTCTCTCTCCACAGAAGACATTTTGCATTATTTTAAGAATTTTAGTTCTCGAATTGACTCCATTAAGATCTGGACTCTCTGAAGATGATTAACATGATTCCAGTCTTTCCACATTTGGTGTAATTATTCTGTCATTACACTGGGGGAAAAAATCAAACACGCTTTTCTTTGCTTTCTAAATGTATCCTTTAGTTAATATTATTCCCTTATGACTTATCGTTCTTAAATTTCACTTAGAATATATTTATTTGTTTCAGATTTTGAAAGATGCTTTATCGGTTGCCAGCAACTCAAATATGTAACTATCTTTTGCCTTAGTTAGACTCTTACTTAAGGCTGAAGTCTTGACTTTCAGAGTGGTGTTTTCTAGTGAAGAAACGAAGTTATACGGTTGTAATGTTAGAGTGGCTCTGAGGCTCCAGAAACTAATATTTGCAAATGATTTTCCAAAGGAAAGTTGTTAGTGAAGAAAGCTATCATTTTGTTTCACTTCAGAGTTGTCTACAAAAGAGAAAGCAAGTAGCAATTTCTAGAATAAGCAAAGGGAAACGATTAGCTCCAGATAATGAACACTTTGCATTGTCTGTGGAGGCATCATATGGAGAGCCTGTGATGCGTGTCTGAAGAAGCCTTTGGTTCCTTGATGTTTACGGTGCAGTCTGTGGGCACGTGTCCGCCAGTGAATATAAACGCCAAAATTGCCATGCATTAGCAGGGTTGTCTAGAAGAACCTAGCTATAATTTGGAAAATTCAAATA
This sequence comes from Balaenoptera musculus, assembly GCF_009873245.2. NCBI lineage: Eukaryota > Metazoa > Chordata > Mammalia > Artiodactyla > Balaenopteridae > Balaenoptera > Balaenoptera musculus. Next base: position 24,107,899 of record NC_045789.1, on the reverse strand, counting down.
AAAAACAGATCCAAAAGAAAGGAAAAACAATTCTTCTTCATTTTGTTCATTTGTTCTTGATTTTTTTTTTTTTCTTTTTTTGGTTACTGGCCACTGTCTCTTTGTACAAGTAAGTCAGTGAATTTTCTCCCGTGTCTAAGGATTTTGGCAAAGCTCTCTCTGAACAAGAAGTGAAAGGCTCTTAATTTCTCTGGTTGGTAACCTGTGACTGGCTGGGTCTTTCCAGAATCAGCCTGTCAGCATTCACCTGTAACTTGCTTCAACTATTGCCTCCAAAGCCAGATGATAAATAATTAATAAGTCCTCAAGATTGTGTTTCATGTGGTTTAGGGAAAAAAAACAACAAGAAGATAGAAAGATTGTGATTCGATGCTTCAGTTTACACAGTTAGTTTTTAATATTACAGGGTAAATGCCCAAGAGTTAGAATTATTGATATGAATATTTAAATGATTTTGCTTCTTCCAGGAAGCTTAGCTTATACAAAATGACAACATCCATCTGTAAGATCATAATTTATCTGTTACCAATCAGTTACTTTCATCTTTCTGAATGTTTTTAAAGCCTACTTAGAAGCTGCCACCGGCTTCCTTTTTGTCTTCCTAGGCCTCAGTTTTCTCTTTTGCAAAATATGGAGTTTGGACTTGGCAGGTGGTCTCTGGGTGGCTCCCTGAAGTAGAGCTCTGGGGTTCCAGAAGAGTTCTCCATAGCTCTGCCCACATCAGGAATCTCCTCCGTGGACTTTCTGTGGATGAGATTAGGTAATCAGGAACCAGATGCCACCACCACCACCATGATATTAAAGCCTGTCTTGAAATTCCAACTGGATCCACATTACCTTAGCTTAAAAGCCTCTTGACGCTATTTTCCAAAAGTGATGTGATACATAGTTAATAACACTGGAAACCTCGCTGACACCAGCACCTGTGCACTCCAGACCTTAGGGCCACTTTGGAAGCAGCCAGGGTCTGGGCAGCAATGGGGCTAAACCTCTATGGCTTGTGATAGCCTTTGCTGGAGGGGCAACCAAAATGCTTAGAATAAGGGCTCTCTTTTCCATTGTACGTATTCATGAGAACTACCAATCAGCGTTTTCAGTGTGTGGGGCGCTGGGTTGTTTGTGATGGCGGTAGTACTGTTTTGCTGTTATTTAATATATGTCTGCAAAATACAAATCAGGGACAGTTTTACAGTTGACTTTAAAAGTGAAAAGTCAAGTAAAATTTTCCCATAATTAGATTGCCGTGTAAGATAAGCCCCTGATAATTGCTGTATATTGAGCTTCAAAGAATTCAGGTCATATTGGAGCAGGAGGACAGAGGGTTCCACGAGGGAATTGTTCCCGTATAAAAGACAAGTGGAACTAATGTGTTTGAGGATTATAGAAAATGTTATTTGTAAGCATGTGCAGAGAGAGTAGCATTGGGGGTGGAGGGAACAATGGAAATATGGAAAACCAGGCAAATGGAAGAATGATGCAATCATTAACTTCAGGAAAAATGAAGAAAAGGTGTATAATTGTAATGTAGTACCTGGCTCTACAATGAACAGTATTTGCATTGAATATTATTGATTCATCCAATGAGGGCTTAGGTGGGGATGTAGGGATGGAAGAGTGAATGTGAGTTAAGTCATCTACGATGACAGGATGTCAATAGAAAATGTCCAGAATTGATAATCGAAGAAATATTAGTATAAACATATTTGGAAATATGAGGGGAAGTATCAAGAAGAGTTGGTCCATCTGAGAACCACCAGTTTAAATGTATGAGCTTTGCAATGACGGAAAGCGTTTTACTAATAGAATATAAAATATATTTGAGAATGAATGTTTTTTGTCTCCTTTGAGAAAGAACAAAATTATTTCTTTTTTTGAATTTTTATTGGAGTATAGCTGATTTACAGCATTGTGTTAGTTTCAGGTGTACAGCAAAGTGAATCAGTTATACATATACATATATCCACTCTTTTTTTAGATTCTTTTCCCATATAGGTCATTACAGAGTACTGAGTAGAATTCCCTGTACTATGCAGTAGGTTCTTATTAGTTATCTATTTTATATGTAGCAGTGTGTATATGTCAATCCCAATCTCCCAATTTATCCCTTCCCCCCTTTTCCCCTGGTAACCACAATGAGGCATCACCTCACACCAGTCAGAATGGCCATCATCAAAAAATCTACAAACAACAAATGCTGAGAGGGTGTGGAGAAAAGGGAACCCTCCTACACTGTTGGTGGGAATGTAAATTGGTACAGCCACTATGGAAAACAGCATGGAGGTTCCTTAGAAAACTAAAAGTAGAGCTACCATATGACCCAGCAATCCCACTCCTAGGCATATATTCAGAGAAAACCATAATTCGAAAAGATACATGCACCCCAATGTTCATTGCAGCACTATTTACAATAGCCAGGGCATGGAAGCAACCTAAATGTCCAGCAACAGAAGAATGAATAAAGATGTGGGATATATATACAATGGAATATTACTCAGCCATAAAAAAGAACAAAATAACGCCATTTGCAGCAACATGGATGGACCTAGAGATTGTCATACTGAGCGAAGTAAGTCAGAAAGACAGATGATATCGCTCATATGTGGAATCTAAAAAAGGGTACAAATGAACTTATTTACAAAATCATTTCTAACCTTTAAAAAGTCACCTAACCTGGTTAGTCCATATTTCCCTCATCTGTAAAATGAAGGAGAAGATATGTCAGGGTGGATGATGAGACCTCTTCTAGGACCTTATTGCCTGATTATTTTATCCCATTCAAGTCTAGAAAGCTGACATCGGCAGAGCATTTACTTCAATGTTCAGGCAGAGCAAGCTTTGTAGGCTTTTAAAGAGGATAACATTGTTTCTTAAATCACTTTCTGTAATTAACTTTAATATCAGTAATCTATTCATGTAAGAAAACAGCTACTTTCCATGAGAAAGTTTTATATGCCTTTACTTTTTATTTTGCTCTTAAGTTTGGCTTCAATATTACTACCGAACTTGTGACATTCCTTTTGAAATGTCAACCCCTTAAGAAAAGAGAGTGTTATTTCTTCGTCTTAATCTTTTTATATAGCCATGATTTTACCCACTAGGCTAGCAAATATAAGTTGTGGGTAACGTGACTGAGCAGCGCCATCCAATAGAAAAATAATGTGAGCCACATATGTAATTTAACTTTCTAGTAGCCACATTTTTTAAAAAAAAAGGAAAGAGAAACAGGAGAAATTAAATTTAATATATTTAATGTAACCCAATTATCAAAAATGTTATCATTTCAATATCTTATCAGTGTTAAATATCTCATTATTGTCAAATATTAATAATTTCTAATGATATTTTTCATGCTAGCCTTCAAATTCCAGTGTGTACTCTACACTTCAGCGCATCTCAATTTGGATGCTACATTTTCATCAGACATACTTGATCTGTATTTAGATTTTATAAAACTTACACTTGAAAAAAGTAGATTCTCCTACACAAGTTGTCTCAGACATACTTAGAAGTTTTCCAGTAATTGAGCTGAGTAATGGTTTTAAATTAAAATTTAAATTAACTAACATTAAAAATTCAATACCTCAGCCATACTAGCTACATTTCAAGTACTCAAGGGCAGCATGTGACTAGTGGCTCCCATGTTGGACAGCAGGCCTTATAGAATGACTGATGTGTTCAGTGATTTCAGTGGATGCTCAATATCCAAAGAATATCCTTCTCCCTTAAGGGTAGAGATGGGAGAAAAGGATGGTTGACTCTCCCTTCAGATAGGTGGTTTGAATGGTAGTTTTCAGTAACTATATGTGACTACAACTATATGAGGACAAGTGGGCATGAGAAAGTATGAAAGAGCTACTTCTGCTAAATGATTTTTTTTTTTTAGTTAAAAAATAGGTGGGGAAGAGTTCATGTTTTTGCTTTTGATTTTTTTTCTGCGTGTAAACCTCTTGAAGAGTGATATTTATGAAGCAGTATATGTCACTAAAGTACAAGCCAGTAGAGCAAATATTTAGGATATCAGAGAACTGTAAAGAAAGAAAAGAAGAGGAGTAGTACTTTTGGCACAGTTTGGGTTTACCCAGAAGCAGACCTAAGGCAAGGATTCAAGTACAAGCCATTTATTTGAGAGGTGATTCCAGGAAACACCAGTTGAGGAATGGAGAAATGTGGCAGGGAAGGAAAGAAGCCAATAAAGTGTGTGTTATTAAGCGAGTTACCACCATGAGCCACTGAAATTTAATCCCACTGGGGAGCTCTGGGAAATGGCTTGGAAATGTGCCACAAAGTTCTACCAGCACAGGGAGGAGGGAGCTGAGGTATTTATGCACCAGCTTTCTCAGTCACTAGTTCAAGACTGCTCTCCAGTGGTGGTAATTCCTCCTTACCCACACACAGTCCTGATTCTAGTGGTCAAGGAAAGCCATTTACTCAAAGAAATCCAGGTGCTGGCAATTGAAAGTCAGGACAGTGTATACTAAAATGATATGCGCTAGGGGGTATGGGTGGGTAATGGACAGCATCTGCTGCAGACACTCTTTGACTTACAGTATAGAATGTATTGAACAAAGGACAAGAGAGGTATATTTCAGATCTGTGAAGCTTTTTCAAAATGCATACTCAATTTCCCAAACTTCTCCCCTTCCTAGACCTGAGATCCTGATAAAGTGGACCCACTTATCCCTGTCCTGAGATCTACTGATAGAGGCATAAAGACCAAGGAGCCTTATAAACTTGATTCACTTACCTGTTAGTCTAAAAGCATTTCACACCAATGTCTATCACAACCAGTTGCTAGAATTTATGGGTCCAGCCAAAGGATATGCAGTGTTTTCCATTTTGGAGTTTGGGCTCTGAGAAGCTGTTTACTATCCACCAAGGTATATCATCAAGTTCTGTCATTTTTGATATGTTTTCTCATTAACAGTTGGTCTTTTAACTGACCTTAATATTGTTTGTTGAATTCATAATCCATGTCATCTTACCACAGGGAAAACTATGTGGGGACTCCCAGCTTCTAGAAACCAAAACAAATAATTTCTCTTAAGAAAGGGATTTTCCAATCTGAACTTTTAATAAAAAAATTTTTCACTTCTAGTTTTCAAAGACTACTGAAAACAACTTTGGAGAATACTAAAAAGAAACTAGAGATGAATCAAGTAAAGTAATGAAGCATTTAGCATTTAATAATTATGCAATGAATTGAGAATTCTTGGCCATTTCTACCAAATAAGAAAAATTATGAAAAGATATGATTCATATATATTTCTCTATTCTATGCAGTGGTACATAAAATAAATATCTAAAAGTTCACTAGATCCAAGATAATATGATTGGTTTTAAATTGTAATTATAAGTTCTGGCCATGCAATGTTAAAAATAGTCCAGTGGGGAATAATTGATGTGATTTTTCCCAGTAGTTCAAAGCAGAACAAAACACAAATCCATGTTTGTGTTGATTATGTGACTGTTTCAAACTAAAAATTATCCAATTTTTATTTTTCACTACCTTAAGAGAGGAACATGAGATGGGCCATTAATTGCTGACCCAGTTATGTTCATTTTTCCTTTGAAGATTAATTTTTGATTTAAATGCTACAGAGTTTCCTTTCATTGACCAACGTGAGGTCATGTTGTAGAAACGGGAATTTGCTCAGCATCAGCCTTGTGGCCCCAAGCTGTTTCGAGCTGTCCCTATAGTATTCAGGTGCTCTAGGTTGTCCAGAAGCTCATCCTTTGTTTCTGGGCCCCAGTGGAAGCCAAGGTTGGTGTGCTCCTTCCCACCCCTACCTACCTCCTCTGGTCTAAATGTAAGTTTTACACTGTCTGGAATGTTTTAAATAATTATTTGATAGATGAAATTCATGATATAATAACTATTAATATTTATTGACTACTATGCTCTGGGTTCTTTATATGCATTATCTCATTTAATCCTCACTCAACCCTTTGGATTAGGTACACTCACTATTAGAGTTTTGGAGATAATGAACCTGAAGCTTAAAGATTTAGTAAATCTTCCAGGGTCACCAAGCTAGAAGTTATTGTAAATGAATCTGCTATTTAATTTCATTTATTAGATTACTAGGAAGAGAAAATGCTGGGGAGTTTTAATCTCTTGTAATCTCCTATCCTGCAATTCCATTATTCTGCTCCTTAATGAGACTTACATGTATACTGGTTTTTGTACAAACTAAAATTAGAACTTAAAACATTTTATATGTAAGCAGAAGGTTCTCTAAGCATGATTATTTGCTCCAATAAAAACTGAATTATTGTAAAAGTCAATTTAGTGTTCTGTGATTTGTCTTATGTCAGCCTGGACTCTATCATTTTTAACCATTCAGAATTCTCACAAAAACTAGAAGTAAGTTATTTATGATTCTGATTTACTGAATATGTTCCAAGAAAATGCTTACAGGTCAGGCTATAAATAAAATACGTTATTTTATATTCATCACTCCCCCTACAGTTATCACAAATTCACAGAAAATTCTGCACACTTGTAAATTAGGAAAAAATATAAAACTTTTTAAAAGCCTGAGTCATTGATCATCTCAAGTGTAGCTGAGGAACCAACATCAGTGAGTTAATTAAGTTACTAGAGCTTTTCCAAGGAAAATAAAGTTAGCTATTGTGAGCATCTCCTTTAGAAAATTTTTGACCTCATGAAAGTTAGTTGTTATTGAGTGTCTGCCTCTAAGTATAGTAACAAATCTCCACTTAAGGGATCTGGTGCATAATTAAAGTGCACTTTAGAATGAAACAAAAAATAGCAGACTCACAGATACAGAGAACAAACTAGTGGCTACCCATGGGGAGAGGGAAGCGGGGGCAATACAGGGGTAGGGGGAAAAAAGGTTATTATAGGATTATATGGAATAGTGTGTGAAACTTTCAAAAATTGTAAGCACTGTAGAATTAAAGAATCTTTCATTCAGGGGTTTCCCTGGTGGTGCAGTGGTTAGGAATCCACCTGCCAGTGCAGGGGACGTGGGTTCAAGCCCTAGTCCAGGAAGATCCCACATGCCAAGGAGCAACTGGGCCCATGCGCCACAACTACTGAGCCTGTGCTCTAGAGCCCGTGAGCCACAACTACTGAGCCCGCGTGCCACAACTACTGAAGCCTGCATGCCTAGAGCCCGTGTTCCACAACAAGAGAAGCCACCGCAATGAGAAGCCCGCGCACTGCAACAAAGAGTAGCCCCTGCTCGCCACAACTAGAGAAAGCCCGCGCGCAGCAACGAAGACCCAATGCAGCCAAAAATAAATAAAATAAATAAATTTATTAAAAATAAATAATAATAATAAAAAGAATCTTTCATTCAAAAAAGAAAAAGTACCTAGTCCATATGGCTGACATATATTAAGTAATAAGTTATGATTTTGGCTTCATTTAAAAAAATAAAGTGCACTTTAGTAACACCCGGAGTTTGATATATTTCAAGTGGTCAGCAAAGCATTGAGGGAGCACAGATGACCAGTTTTTACCCAACAACTCAGATGAACCTTTAATATTTTGAACTTAGAGGTCTTCTGGAGAAAAAATGTCAGTTGGTTTGCACTGCAGGTTATCAGTTTGGTTCCTGAATGATCAATTTCTACACTCCTGAAGTCATCCTACTGTGAATTTGTTTTTATCCCCTGAAAACTACTTTTATTGTCCAGACTAAGACTGTGTCCCAGACAACATCTTTCCCATCCCCAACAAGTATAGTAGTACATGGGTTTCAGGATACATCTGGCAGTGGTAAGACAATAATAATACCAATAAAACTTAACATCTGTATTGTGGTTTTTATATGGCAGGCTCTGTGCTAAGTTCTTCACTGTGAATTACCTCATTTAATAATAAGACAGGATATTTCCCTCTGATGGGTATTTTTTCTCAGTGACTCCTGCAGTAAGATAGCTAATAGAGAATGTGGGTGGGAAGGGGTGTACAGGAGGTTTGAGGAGAGATATAAAGATATGAGGTCATCACTTGGACAAAGGGAAAGCAGGTCCAGAATATAATAGAACAGGTGTTCTACATTATGCTCAGTGAAAAAAAGCCAAAGGCCAATCTCAAAGGATTGCATACTGCATGATTCCATTTATATAACATTCTAGAAATGACAGAATTATAGAGATGGAGAACAGATAAGTGGACATCAGGGGCTAGGGAAGGGGAAGGAGAGGGGAAGGGGTTCATTCGAGGAAAGGGATCATAAATTCAAAGTGAACACAGCTGACTTGTGAGATTTTTCTCTTAGCCATGTTCCCATGATGAAGTGGAGGCATAGGAAAAGAAAATTTCGTAGGGCACATTCTATGGAGAAATGGAAGAGCAAGGGAGCTACGAGTATTTTTAGAGGAGTTCTTATAATTTTGGACCATGTGATCTAGGCTGGGTGAGGACAGAAGTGAAGCCCGGAGGGGGTTGATGGGTAGTAAGAAAGTGACATCTTTGAGATCAGAGGTGGTGCGATTTCTAGGAGTGACAAGGGCCAGAGTAAGACAGTGGGAATGTGTGTCTAAGAAGGACAGGAGGCAAAGGAGGGTCAATGGAGAAGAGGGGAAAAAACAGCCAACAGGCCGGAGTTTTGGGTGGATTATCCTTGTGAATACTAAAATTCCAGTCCATGAACAGATATTTGTACACTCATGTTCATAGCAGCATTATTCACAGTAGCCAAAATGTAGAAGCAACCCAAGTGTCCATTGATGGGTGAATAGGTCAGTAAAATATAGTTAAGTACATACAATGGAACAGTATTCATTAATGTAACAGAAAGAAAATCTAACACATGCTGCGACATGAATGAACCTTGAGGACTTCATGTTAAATGAAGGTAGCCAGTCACAAAAAGACAAATGCTCTATGATTCTAGTTATATGAGGTATCTATAGGAGTCAAATTCATAGAGACAGAAAGTAGAATCATGGATGCCAGGGCCTCAGAGGAGGGGAGAATATTGTATAATGGGTACACAGCTTCAGTTCTGCAAGATGAAAAGAATCCTGGAGATGGATGGGGATGATGGATGCACAACAATGTGAATGTACTTAATGCCACTGAACTGTATACTTCCAATGGTTAAGATGGTAAATTTTATGTTATGTGTATTTTACCACAATTTTTAAAACCCTGTACATGAAAAAAATAAAATTCCAGTCCAAGTAGGATGACTGTTAGAAGCTAGGGGAGCTGAAGAGGGTGATAAAAGAGATGAACAGGAGGTTGGCAGATGAGGTCAGGAGAGGGGAGAGAGAGTTATCCATCCAGGTGGAGAGAATCTCAAAAGATAAGTGGTTTTTGAAAGCGAATAGGATGAGGCTAGGAGTAAAGGTTGGGAAGTAGCAATATGGAGTATGGACACCCAACCATCTTCTGGCCCTGAGGTATGTGGGTTTAATAAAAATGTAAAAAAAAGACTTGCCCCTTGATCACAGTTCAGAGAAAGTAGTGTCCTCATAGGGCAGCCAGCTCAATCAAAGCAAAAAGGTGGAGGATCAAGAGAGTGAAAGCATCATTCCCAGAAGAGATGGAAGCTACTAGAGAATTTGATTTAAACTTCCGAGACTTAAATTTCTGAGAGTCATAGAGGAAGGGTTTGAGGAGCAGGACATGGGTAGGAAGTTGGGTTGGGCTAGATGATGGACAGAGCAGTGTAGCTATAAGGATCTGGGAGATAACTCATGACTTAGGAGGCCTAAACTTCAGCAGCGCCTCAGGTTGGAGATGGGGCCAGGTGACAGTACGTTAAGCAATCCGTGATATTGAAGGGCCTGCCTGAATGGGAGGAGTCGCTGGCTCTTCTGTGGTGCTTGGGGCCATCTGAGCTTATTCATATGTCTCCTTAATCTTCTGGAAGAACAAAACTAGGGCCCCTGCCTTGGTTATTCCCCAGAAAACATGAGCAGGCAGAGTAGCTGATTCCACGAGGGACACATGAGCTCACGAGACAACTGAGGAGTATCACCATTATTAAAGAAGGTACAAAATGAGTAGATACCAGCTGAGAAAGAGTGATTGAAAAGATGGACCACAAATAGTAAGGGAAGAGTCTATGCAGCAGGAGCTAAATGTTGTTAAAAAAAATAAGAAGAACCAATGGGAAACATTTAGTATGAAAAATACAATAGTTTAAATATTAAAGAACACAATAAATGAGATAAAATACAGAATGGATACAGCTAAAGACAAATTCATGAGCTGGAAGATCAGCTTGAGAAACTTCCATATGTCTGCCAGAATGGACAAAAGACACAATGAAATATCACTATATATCTATTATGATGGCTAAAATTAAAAATAGTGAGCATTCCAAATGCTGACAAGTATGCTGAGAAACTGGATCACTCATATATTGCTGATGGGAATGTAAAATAATACAGCCACTCTGGAAAACAGTTTGGCAATTTCTTTTTAAAACCAAATATGCAGTTATCATACAACCTAACAATTGTATTACTTCTTGGCATTCATCCCAGAACAAGGAAAACTTGTATTCATACAAAAACTTGTACACTAATGTTCATAGAAGCTTTTTAATAGCCAAAAACTGGAAATAACCCTTATGTCCATCAATGGGTGAACAGTTAAACTCTGATGTACCGTATTCCATACCATAGAATACTACTCAACAATGAGAGGGAATGAATTACTGATACATTCAATCTTACAACCTAGATGGATGTTAAGGACATTATCCTGAGTGAAAAAAAGCCAATCTCAAAAGGTATGATGCCATTTGTATAACATTCTAGAAAACACAAAATTAAAGAGATGGAGATACATAAGTGGACATCAGGGGTTAGAGAAGGGGAAAGAGAAGGAGAGGGAATTCCTTTATGGTGATGGAACATTTCAATATTTTAATTGTGGGTAGTAGTTATATGACTCTATATGCGTGATAAAATAGAGTTGTTGTTTTTTTTAAGGAGACAATAAAAGGAGGTTTTTTTATTCAAAGGTATAACTGGATAAGTAGATTTGTTTACAACCATTCTTGTGAAATACTTTTTAAAAAAATACAACCAACTTCTTTGCAAATAGCAGAAACAGACCTCAACTATGATGACCTAATTTTTGGTGGATAATGTACATGATTAGCCAGAAATAGGCAAGCTCACACTGGTAGATCAACTATCTCAGTCAAAACTCCGTTTGTGGCCCCCGCTTCTTGATTGATTTGTGTTCCCACTTCGTCTTCTACTATCTTGTCGACTTCCTGACCGACTCCCCTGTGGACTCTGTCTACCTGACCGGCCACCAGATCAACCACATGACCGGCCCGACCGGCCACTTGACCAGCCACTTCTCTGTCTGGAATTAGAAGATGTGTTTCCATCATAATATTCTTCAATTTCAGGCAACTTGGCTGGCACTGAGAGTATCCAGTCTGAATCATGCCACTCTGCCTGTAACCTTTCTGACTCAGTTGTGGGAACATCAAAGGAAATGCCCATATTTCCTTTTAGGAGGCACATTCTGGTAGTTTGGGACACAGCACTACTACTCAGCTTTCTGTTAAGTTCTTTCCAAGCACAGCTAACATCCTGTATTTCTTCTGGGTTTTCCAGAGTCACGGTCACAAACCCCTTATCAGAGGTGATTAAAGAACGTGGTTCAAAACTTGATGCGCCAGAGATGTGGGCTAATGCTGCAGCCAGTGCGTCCACTGCACCTTTCTCTTCTATCAGTCTGTGAGCTGATGGACGGAAAAAATCAACAGCAGCGTAAGAAACGGAAGCCAGAGACCTGATGCCATCGATGCTTTTAGATTTAACTAACTCCATTGTAGAAGGAACACCTACATGTTTCAAAGTAATTCCTGCTTTTTGTTCCACATATCTGAATTGACCTCTTTCTCTTGGTTGATAAAAACATATGCAAATCCCTGTCCGGCCAGCTCTATCTTTGCATCCAGAGCGATGAATATAGGACTCAACATCCTGTGAGGGTGAACTCTGAATCACCAGGTCAACCTCAGGAATGTCCAAACCACGGGCAGCCACATTGGTTGCCACCAAAACTTTAAAACTACCCTCTCTGAAGCCTTTCAGTGTAATTTCTCTTTGTGACTGTATGATGTTGCCATGTAAACACTGGGCATTCTCTTTGATGTGTGGATTCGTGGCCATTTCAGTTACATTCTTTTTGGTCTCACAGAAGATAATAGACCTCTCCCTTCAGACCCGCTGTAGACTTGAACGACGTCTCCAATAACTGCTGGCCTCTGAGACCAATGGCACTGGATGGCCAGAGGTTCCACAGTAGTTGCAGCCTTTTGAGTCATTTTCCCAACAAGGTCAACCTGTTCATATCTGGATTTCATGTATTTTTTTGCAACTTTGTATACCCACTGTGGGCAAGTTGCAGAAAAAACTAAAGTCTGAGGATTGTCTTCAGAATCAGTTTTGTAGGATCCGTGGATAATATCTTCAACTTGTTCAGCAAAACCTAAATCTAACGTTTGATCCACTTCATCCAGCACGGCGTGGCGCAGTTTAGAAAGATCTAATCGGCCGCTCTGCAGATGATCTTTGATATGACCAGGGGTCTCAACCAAGATGTCAATACCATTTTGAATATGATTAATTTGGCTTTGATATGATGTTCCACTATAAAAACACGCCACACTGAGTTTCCTACTTATATATTTGAAGTCTTTGGCTACTTGGTTTGCCAATTCCCTTGTAGGAGCCAAAACAAGTACCTTTGGTGAGAGGCTTTTTTTAGTTGTCTCTTGATTTCTTTGGAGTCTTTCAATCAAGGGGATGGCAAAAAGAGAATGTCTTTCCTGTTCCTGTCCGCGCTTGAGCAATTAAATCTTTTCCTTCATATACAGAACCAAAAGTCTTAACTTGAATAGGAGAGAGATATGTTACTCCTTGACCTTTCAGAAGCTTTATAGTCTCTTCAGAAATAGGGAAATTGGAGAAGGCTCCTTCTTTCTGTTCACGTGTTAGGGTCTCTTCTAGTTTATTATCACTTGATTTATGAGTAGAGCTATCTAAGAATGACACTCGCTTTGATTTTTTTTCATATTCATCAATATCTCCATTTGACAGATCTTTTCTTCTCGACTTACGAGATTTAGAAAATTCATCTGAAAGTCTGTTACATCCTTCCTCGGTGTCACCATTTAGCTTCTCTTTCATTTTAGCTCTTTTGGGTTTGGCAACATCCCGGTCATCTGCAACAACATTTCCTCTTGTTTCTGATTGCTCATCTGAGTCATAATGGTGCCTTGACTTCCTTCTATCACTCCAGCATTGTGTAATATGTTTTCAGCTTATCTTGTTTACATCTTCATAACAGCCCTATAAGGGAAGTACAGGTCCATAATCCCTTATCCGAATTCCGACATCCGTAGAGCTCTTTTGCCTCTCCTTCCTCTGGCTCTCGGTCTCCTCCAAAGGTGCCTCCAGCTCCATAATGTCCCCCCAGAGGAGTTTCCCAGGCATCATTCGCCACCGCTGCCGCCACCTCCCTCTGGGCACGGTGGCCACAACCACCTACGGGCAGCCACGTGTCACAGAGTTTTATACAAAGACATTTTGGGTGTAGTTTTGCCAAAACTAATGACGTCTAAGTCCTATAATCTAGTTGATTGTATTGTGCCAATCAATTTCTTGTTTTGATAATGCACTATAATATGTAAGATGCCACCATTGGAGGGGGCTGGGAGATGGGTGCATGGGACCTCTGTGTATTATTTTTGCCACTTACTAGTTTATAATTATTTCAAAATAAAATGAGAGGGGGAAAGTATTAAAAAAATATGGTGACCAGAAAAATAAGTGCCACCAACAGGATAATAGGAATCACAGGAGAGAAAAAATATAGGAGGAAATATTTCAATAAAGTATGAAGATAAATGTTTTAGAATTAAAGAAAGAATGAAATAGCTTGAATTGAAAGTGTTCATGTACTACCAAACTAATGGATGAATACTCATAAGTAGACCTAGTGACATTTAAGAATATCAAAGACTATTCTCAAATGTAACTCCAAAAGGTTACAAAGAGAAAGAGCAGATCACTTCCAAACAACAAGAATCATGATGGCATCAGACCTCTCTACAGCAACAGTAGTGTAAGTGGATATAACCGTCATGAACACACATGCAGTTAACTACACAAACTCAAAGTACAGCAGCAACTGACAGAATTTCAGAGAGAAAACATATAGAGCAACAGTTGTATGAGACATTTTGACACTCCCCTTTGAGACAATCAAGCAGGTGAAAATAAACAGATATGGAAGATCTAAATATAATTAATAAGCTTAATCAATGAGATATGTATACACAGCAAATAATGTTTTCGAATGCACTGTTTCTGAATACAAATGGAACATTTACCCCCCCAAAATATATTAGATGATTAAGGATCAATATCAAGAGACTGTGTTCCTTTGACCATAATGCAACAATAGCAAAATAATAATGATTGCAAATGGATAACTTTAAAAATCACATATGTTTGGAAACTAAATACATAATACTGAATAACACTTCGGCTGAAATAAAGTCTGCTTCTTCAGAAATTTTTGATGTCTTACAAAGAAACTTTATTGTATAGTTTTCTTCATATAAGGCTAGTATTTATTAGGTTTATCCTTAGATATTTTATGACTTCTGCTGCTATATGTATAGATCACTTTTTCCATTACATATTCTGGTTAGGTATTACTGGTGTATAGGAACCTCCTAATTTTTGTGTGTTGATCTTGAATCTTATATTTTACTGAGCATTCCCCTAATTTTAATAGCTGAGTTATCTTGGCTTTTTTAGATGGTCATGTGATCCGTCAAATAATGACAGTTTGTACTCTTCCTTTCCAAGATTTACCACTTTAATTCCTATGTTTCTTTGCACCAAATATTACTTCTACTTTAAATATTGGCTCATCCTTGTCTTATTCATGATTTGAATGGAAAACTTCTAATGTTTCTTCCATTTAGTGTACTATTTCTGGAAGATACTTTATATCATATTAAGTAAGTTTCCATATATTTCTCTTAATAAGAATCAGAATGGGTACCATTCCCAACATATGGCTTAGGTCTCTAAGAAGCTGACTGCTGTACATCTCTCCATATTAAGTCAGAGAAAAGGAGAGAGGATCTGGGGTGCACATACTCAGCCCTTTTATGGATAAGACCTTGGAGTAGCAAACGTCATCTCCACTCAACATCTCAATGGCCAAATATTCATCACATAGCCATATCTAGCTGCAAGGGAGGCTATTGATGATTAATGCTTTTCACTCAACAGCCCGTGCCCATCTGAGACACTAATACCATAGAAGTGCAGAAGAGCAGATGTTGGAGGACAGCTAGCTACACCAGATAATCTCATATGTTGTATCCCTTTGTTAATGTACTGAAACGCATTAACACATTTTTTTTAATTCCCCCCAAAAAGGAATTTTAATGTTTTATTCTCTGGAACAAACCTGGAATCTTTAGTAGATACTCAATATCAGATTTTATTTGTTTTACTGATGTGATGAAGGAAAGACACAGTGTTCTAAATGTTTATCTAAATCTTTTTTCAGATGTATAATGTTCCTTGTTTACAGTAATGCCCTTATTTTCAATGTACATACCTGATTCTCCTGTCAAAAATGTATTTGACCTCTTTACTGTTACTCTTCCTGTTTTCACACTAGGTACTCAAACCACTTCTCAAATGAATATTTTACCATTTTGAAATTTATTTACTTTTGAGGCTCCCTCCCCTGTTGGTCCAGGAATAATTCCTGGAAAGCTGTGGAATGGAGAGAATTGTGGGATGTGCTTATGCATAAAATATAGCACACACAGTGATGTGTTAAGGTTTGGGGTGAGACATTCATCGGCAGTCTGAGAGTTGCTACCCTTGTTTCTCCCTGCGTGCAAACTTTCATTTACACAGAAAAACTGTATTTGAAAATATTCTAGGCCTATGGTCTTATTTCCAAAGTTCATTGAACATTAGCTCTTTACTCCATAGGGCTTCTGTCATAAAGTCTGGTCTACTTTTCCATCTGATGCTGGACTAGACAGACACCTCAAAATCCTTTTACTCTTCCCTCTTAAACTCTTGAACCTATCATGGATTGAAAACTAGTGGTCCGAAGACTAACTCCAGGTGCTTTCCAGTTAAAAAAAACAAACAAACCAACCTTTAGATGGATGTGTGTTATTTTCTTCTCAAATCATCTCATTTCCTGTTGTCTTTTCACCGGGCTTACATTTAGATTCCTGGCCTGGCACCTGTAGGATTTGAATTTATGATTCTCCGCCAGGAAGAGCCCAAGGCAGCCATCTCTCTGCATTCTAAGCCCTGGACTCTTTTTTTTTTTTTTTTTTTTAAACATCTTTATTGGAGTATAATTGCTTTACAATGGTGTGTTAGTTTCTGCTTTATAACAAAGTGAATCAGTTATACATATACATATGTCCCCATATCTCTTCCCTCTTGCATCTCCCTCCCTCCCACCCTTCCTATCCCGTTTAACACAACTCATCTCCTCTTTGGGGAAGCTTTCTCTGCCCGCCTCTCTTCCTCTGTGGTTGGTTTGCCATGTGGCTCTCCAGAGTCAAGATAACCCAAACACAAGGCACTCTCCTCCTAAATACACCTCCTCACTTGGTTGTCTCAGTTAAGAAGCATCCAGAGAGGTAGACCAAATAACCTCTAATTAGACTCTTATCCATTACCAAACAATAAGTATAAAAAACCTATAAATAAGTTTTAAACTTTTTTGGAAATATTTTTAGACTTACAGAAAAGTTGTAAAACAGAACCTTCTTGTACATCCTTTACTGAGCTTCCCCTAATCATTAACACGTTTTCTAATGTTAAATCACCCTCACCTTCCTAGGATAAATCCCCTGGGTCATGAAGAGTTTTTACTATATGATTGGAATCTATTTGTGAGTGCTTTATTTTTGCATCTGTGTTTGTTAAAAATAATTTTGAAATTAATGCAAAAAGTGATAGTGCTTTACATTTCTATGGTACTTTGCAGGTTTTGTAAATCATTTCACATACATTATCTCACTTGAGAATAGATAATAATCAGGAGCTGACTCTTTTTTAAAAAAGTAGATATTAAGTGTATAAATAAAAAATATCTACAAATGGAAACTGCAGGTTTCTCTTAGTATTGACTAAATTCTAAAGGGCCATCCATGGAACTAAAGTAAGGATTAGGGGAGAGAGGATGCAGAGAATTGAAAAAGGATTTTTGCTCACATGAACTTAGGAGGGATTTTATCACCCTCCAAGATGCACAGGAAGGAAAGGGGCTGCCAGCTCTGTAAAATATCTAGCCTTTTGCTGGTTTTCTAAACATTCTATTAACACAGTGTTTAAACAACCTGGTTTTGAATTCATAAGTAAAGGATTTCCTGGTTATTCAACATTCTTTGGCTTTTTGATCTTTTGTTTGGATTCCTTACTTATCTGCATGTACCAAATTAGATGATGGCAATTGAGCCCTCTCCCGGGAAAAGGAAGCACTAAAACTACAGGCTGCTCCTGCTGTTTAACTGGCAGCAGGGTCCTGTGTGTCCTGGCCACACGTTCTCTCGCGGGGCTGAAGAGTTTTTCCAGGATACACGATAATTACACAGCAGTGATCACACAGAAGTAGAAAGTGCCTTTGGGAGGAAAATAGATGGTAGGCTGACATCATTTTGCAAAAAGAGACACTCTATATTACAGTGACTAGGAGTCAGAGTATACACAGAATGGCCCAAATGGCAGGACCTCTTTGTAGATTTTACCCGTACAAAATATGCTTTTTTTTTAATGAATGGCTGTTATATGTTTAATCTTTTCATTTAACATATGAAGTGGACATTTTTCCAAGTATGTTTGGATAGCATGAGTTTTTTTTGTTGTTTGGGGTTTTTTTTTAACATCTTTATTAGAGTATAATTGCTTTACAATGGTATGTCAGTTTCTGCTTTATAACAAAGTGAATCAGTTATACATATACATATATCCCCATATCTCCTCCCTCTTGCGTCTCACTCCCACCCTCCCTATCCCACCCCTCTAGGTGGTCACAAAGCACCGAGCTGATCTCCCTGTGCTATGCGGCTGCTTCCCACTAGCTATCTATTTTACATTTGGTAGTGTATATAATCTATGACACACAAGAGGCTCGGGGAAGAGAAGTTAACAAAAAGCATATTTTGATATACACTACCAAAATATGCTTTTTATTAACTTCTCTTCCCCGAGCCTCAGAGCCTCCTGTGTGCCATAGATTAGATGCTTAAGGCAGCACTTAACTCTGAGGAGATCTCTCAGCTGGGCTTTCAGCGCTGTCTCCCCCATCACCCCCACTTCTCCCCTCGCTCCCTCCTCACGTACACCCTCAGAAGCAATTACACTACAGCCTACCTGGGGAGAATCTGCTGGCTTCTCTGGGACGCTAGCTGCATCTTCAAAATGAAGCAAAGATCTGGGAATTGTCTGAAAACTCACATTGGTGCACATGTCTTATTTGAACAGATTAGATCCTATAGCAGCTTTTGGTCCTAGATTTTGTGCATTCATCAGACTGCTCAGATAATTCATCAAGTCCACTTTGTACCATTTTTGGACACCCTAAATACCTAAATTCTTTTTTTAAGTAATTTTTTTTTTAAACTTTGGGTTTATTTACTTATTTATTTATTTATTTATTTATGGCTGTGTTGGGTCTTCGTTTCTGTGCGAGGGCTTTCTCTAGTTGTGGCAAGCGGGGGCCACTCTTCATCGCGGTGCGCGGGCCTCTCACTATCGTGGCCTCTCCTGTTGCGGAGCACAGGCTCCAGATGCGCAGGCTCAGTAGTTGTGGCTCACGGGCCTAGTTGCTCCGCGGCATGTGGGATTCCCCCAGACCAGGACTCGAACCCATGTCCCCTGCATTGGCAGGCAGACTCTCAACCACTGCGCCACCAGGGAAGCCCCCTAAATTCTTAATGACTATTTCTATTGGGATAAATGGATACCCTCAGTATCTCTTTTTATCGCGCACAGTAAGAGCCTAAAGTGCATGGAGAAATATCCCAGAATCCCATCTATTTTTTACCATCATCAGCCCTAGAAATTCATTATGAATAATGAAGATGAATAAGATTGAGGTGCAGATGAAAAGAACTGCCCCATTTCCATTTTCACTGTCTTTTCAAGCGGATGTCGTATATCATGAAAGCACAACAGTGGGATGAACAACACAGGTAGTGTAACTAAGCACTTAAGTTTAAAATAAATGTGTTAAAGTAGCTAATTATACTTTATAGGAAGAGAAAATGTTTTCTCTTGTCCTGAAAAATAGGTGATGGGTAATTTAAAACTTCATGGATATCCAAAATTTGGTTGCCTATTTTTTTTTTGAATTTTAGAATTTTATTTATTTTTTTATACAGCAGGTTCTTATTAGTTATCTATTTTATACATATTAGTGTATACATGTCAATCCCAATCTCCCAGTTCATCCCACCACCACCACCCCCTGCCACTTCCCCCCTTGGTGTCCATACGTTTGTTCTCTACATCTGTGTCTCTATTTCTGCCCTGCAGACCAGTTCATCTGTACCATTTTTCTAGGTTCCACATATATGCGTTAATATATGATATTTGTTTTTCTCTTTCTGACTTACTTCATTCTGTATGACAGTCTCTAGATCCACCCACGTCTCTACAAATGACCCAATTTCGTTCCTTTTTATGGCTGAGTAATATTCCATTGTCTATAGGTACCACATCTTCTTTATCCATTCGTCTGTCGATGGACATTTAGGTGGCTTCCATAACCTGGCTATTGTAAATAGTGCTGCTGTGAACATTGGGGTGCATGTGTCTTTTTGAATTATGGTTTTCTCTGGGTATATGCCCAGCAGTGGGATTGCTGGGTCATATGGTAATCCTATTTTTAGTTTTTTAAGGAACCTCCATACTGTTCTCCATAGTGGCTGTATCAATTTACATTCCCACCAACAGGGCAAGAGGGTTCCCTTTTCTCCACATCCTCTCCAGCATTTGTTGTTTGTAGATTTTCTGATGATGCCCATTCTAACTGGTGTGAGGCGATACCTCATTGTAGTTTTGATTTGCATTTCTGGTTGCCTATTTTAAACATGCTGAGCTGAAGTTTGAAAAAGCTGTCCAGTTCCAGAGCCCAATTCTTCACTGTTACTCTCTATGGTCTCTTAATATAATTAAGGAGATAATAGGAACATTGTTGTGCAGGGAGGGGTGGAAACTAGTGAAGAAAGGGTTAGGCTACCAAATAGTAAATATGTTAACAGCTCCACAACCAAAAGAGCCTGGTATTGGGTCAGCGAAAGATAGACTCATCTTACAAAAAAAAAAAAAAAAAATCCAAAAGTAGACAACAATATATGTCTGAGAATTTAGGGGAAAAATAAATTGCATCCTATCTGTCTCCTTTCTGCCCAGCACATTATAGGAGCTCAATAAATGTGTTGTTATTGAATCACATTCAGATTGTTCAAGATTTAAATGGAAAAATAAAAATACATTTAAGGTTTCAAAAAGCAATTTTAGATGAGTATTTCTATCATCTTTGGTGGAGAAGAGCTTCCTAAGCAGAGTATCAAAACTAGATGCCATAAAGGAATATACTGATAAGTTGACTACTAAAAAGTATAAAACTTGTCCAAGTCTGAGCATACAGAGTCTTATATAAATAACCCCAAGATCTTATCCTCAGAAAAAAAAAAAAAATCTCATTCCGGAGCCTTGAATAGACACGCTTAAAAAATATAAATAAAAAAATAAAATGAAAACTTAGGATTCTGTCACTGATTAAATATCTACAAAGTGCCTACAGCACTGGGATGAGCTTCAACAGGCCGGATTAGTCCAGTATGCAAAGAGGATCATATTTCTGTAGAGACAAAACCTTCCAGCAGCTTTAATTCCTCACGAAACCTCAGACCACATGCAACCATTAGCTGAAGTAAACATGATGAGAGAACAAGCATCAGAATTGTCAGTAAATTCTGCAAAGTTGAAATCTAAGCCATCAGTTTCAGTAATTCCCAGAAATAACAGCCAAATCTAAACACTGTGTAGTTTTGTGATTTTTACAGTTGAGCCAGTGCAAAGGTTTTAGGAATTTAAAAAATCATATAATTGATGTCTCATACACAGACACCATTGTATCTAGTTAGCTTTTAAAAGTATTCATGTCAGCCTAAGTGAAATACCATCAAAGAATTTAGGATGGAAAAACTGCATAGAAATCAAGGTCAAGTGAAAGACCTAAATAACTTCTAAGAGACTTGCAACACCCTGAACAAATATAATCTGGTCGTTCCGTCTCGCTGACTGACCTCAGCACGTGAATAAGGCCAGCTTTAAGCAGCTGAAGTGGTGTTTAATTTTATCCAGAATCCATACCCTAATTGTAAATTTGCACTTTAATTTGTAGTAACCCCAAGTAATAGGATATTTCCGTGTCGAAGTGGGGCCCGTAAAGAACGTTGCGGGCGTGGGTTTGAACAGGGGTGATCCCTGAGAACTATCCTAGCGAAACTGATGTTCTAATCTGTGCATCAGCCACAGGGGCATGTCGAGTCGGCTCATTTGGAGCTGATATCAAATCCTTACTAAAGACCCCTTACGGAGGCCCCTGCACTCCTCACCAAGAGGCTGTGCCTCAGAGTGTCATGAAGAACAGGGACCATGAACCAGGTAACTCAGACTGAAGAAAGGTACGACTTCTGCTTCAAAGTGTCCAGTAAGACACTTGGCGGTGAGAGTATTTGAGAGCGGAGGCAAAACCATCCTGGAACGATCCTTACAGCCTCTATCCTCCCTTTGCTTGGCGTGAGAATACACAAACTGTTTATATTGAATTAGGTAAAATAAGCAGAAGATAATTCTGAGACCACTATTTTATGTTGGCGGGTCATATTAGAGCTTGTTAAGAAGACTCCTTTGGCAGAAACAGACTCACAGATATAGAAAACAAACTTGTGGTTACCAAAGAGGAGACGGAAGGCGGCGGGGACAAATTAGGGGTATGGGATTAACAGATACAAACTACTTACTATGTATACAATACATAAGCAACAAGGACGTATAGTATAGCACAGGGAATTGTAGTCATTATCTTGTAATAACTCGGAGAACAATCTATAAAAATGCTGAATCACTATGCTGTACGCCTGAAACTAATATAATGTTGTAAATCAACTATATTTTAATACACTTTGGGGTTGCTTTGGGTACTCATTGTAGGAGAAAACTGCCTTGGGAATGATTAGTAGAAATCTGTAATTGAGTACCCCTAGTGTCCATGGGAAAGAGAGAACTCACAGACAGATGACATAAAACTGGGCATTTTATCCTTTGCCATGGGGTACAAAGTGCCCTTTTCTCTCCTCGGGGGGATCTGTGAAACGCGACATAGAACTGTAACCTAGGCTGGTTGGGAAGGGTCTACCCTTTACTAGACCAGGGTCAGCCCCACCTTAAGGAGCTAGAAAGTAGCACCATCATGACCTCGCTGGTACCAAAATCACGAGTTTGTTTTAGGTTATTTTCTGATATACAAGATAGCAGCATCCCAAGGTAGCTGAAGAAAGAGAAAATTCAACTCCATTTCTGGCTATTAGATCTGAGAATTAGACCTGGCTATTTGATCTGGCATAGAATCATTGAAAGAAGTGTCATTATTTGGTGCCTGTTCCTTTGTCCAGACATTTCACTGTGATTTTCTCTTTCTCTCATCCCCTTACCCTGTTGTCCCTCTCACAACAGGTGTAGAAGACATCGTGGCAATAATGATTCCTGAGCCCAAAGGGAAGGAGATAGTAAGCCTGCTGGAGAGAAACATTACCGTGACGATGTACATCACCATCGGAACCCGGAACTTGCAGAAATACGTGAGCCGCACCTCGGTTGTGTTTGTCTCCATCTCCTTCATCGTGCTGATGATCATTTCCCTCGCCTGGCTGGTCTTCTATTATATCCAGAGGTTTCGATATGCAAATGCCAGGGACAGGAACCAGGTGAGTAGCAGAAAGTTAAAAAAAGAAAAAAGTTAAAAATTATTACCAGAATAAGACATATTATTGTGTAAACTTTGGAAATCACAGAAAATACCAAGACCAAAACAAAAATTACCTATGATGCCCCGACTCAGGATAAACACTGTTAACATTTGCTGTATAGTTTTTCAGATCTTTTCCAAGTACACATATTTTGATGTTTTGCTAACATTGTTCTGTAACATGGAAGTGCTTTGTCCCACATTCCTATTGCTCATTTGGGGGACAATTATTTACTTATTTAGGCACAAAATAAAGGGAGAAAGAGGAAGGGAGCTGAGATTATGCTAATTGTATCAACATAATGTGGAAAGAGCCAGGATGTCCTCCTTGTGAACAGAAGGAGACAAAAAAAAAGGTATTTTAAAAAACAATTAATTTTGGAACAGACAGTGCCTACACATAGTATAAAATGCAAAAGGTACAAAATGGTATACAGTGAAAAGTAATTGCTTTCCCACGTTTGTCCCTCAATTAAGCAGTTCTTCTCCTTGGAATATCTTCTCTTCCAGGGATATTTTATGTGCTTACAAACGTGTGTGTGTGTGTGTGTATGTGTGTTTTTAAACAAATGATAGCACACTTAACTCTGTACCAGTATTTCTCACTTCATCTTGGAGATTAATTCTTATCAACACTCAACCCAAGCTGCCTTCTCATTTCTAATAACTGTACAGGCAGACCTTGGAGATATTGCGGGTTTCATTCCAGACCACTGCAATAAAGCAAATATCTCAATAAAGCGAGTCAACAGGAATTTTTTGGTTCCCCAGTGCACATAAAAGTTATGTTTACCCTATACTATAGTCTATTAAGTGTGCGATAACATTATGTCTAAAAAAACAATGTACGTACCTTAATTTTAAAATATTGCTAAAAAATGCTAACCATCATCTGAGCTTTCAACTCATCGTAATCTTTTTGCAATAGTAACATCAGAGATCACTGATCACAGATCACCATGACAAATATAGTGATAATGAAAAAGTTTGAAGTATTGTGAGAATTACCAAAATGTAACACAGAGACACAAAGAGCAAATGCTGCCAGAAGAAATGGTGCCAATAGACTTGCTCAATGCAGGGTTGCCACAAACCTTCAATTTGTAAAATACACAGTATCTGTGAAGGGCAATAAAATGAGGTATGCTATATAATGTTTTATTTTCTGCATATGCCGCATTTATCTAACCAGCTCCTATTAATGGACATGTTTTCTTTTACCAAAAAACAAAACACACACACACAAACATGTACACGTGACACAGCACATTTGTGAGTATATCTGTATGGTAAGTTCTGGAAGTTTTATAGCTAGGGCAATAGTATGTGTACTTTAAACTATAATAGGTACTGCCAAACTGTCTGCCAGAAAGGTTGAACCAATTTATACATTAACCAACAATATAGTAATACTGTTTATACTAATATAAATGACATTCGTGCAGTAGTGTATTAATTTAATACTGCTTATACTAACATATACAACAATATACTAATAACAAACACTATGTACGCATATCCTCACCAAATGAATGTTACAGCTTTTTTGTTGTATGCAATTTAATAAGTTAAAAATGGTATCACATTTTTCTTATCACAAATAACATAAAATAGAAAAAGGTGAATTTTTTTTTTTCTATGAAGTATCTGCTTACATTATTAGACCACTTTTCAATTGAGCTGTTGGTCACATCATACTGATGTGTATAAGCTCTTTACTGGTCAGAGCAGTTAACCCTTTTTTAGGGAATCCTACAGATTCCATTTTTTTCCTCCCAAGTTGTCATTGTCTTTGATTTATCTTTGGAGCTTTTTACCATGCAGAAATTTGGGGGTATTACATAACTGAATTTATCAATTTTTTATAGCTCCTGAGTTTTATATAATAAGATCTTCTATAGCCCAAGACTATAGAAAAACAGTATCTCATGGTTTCCTCCACTGCTTTTTTTATTTCACTTTTATGATTAAAACTTTAATCTACAGAGAACTTATTTCAGTGTAAGGAATCAAGTACAGAGCCAACATTATTTTTGTTTCAGATTGCCTACCAGTTTTTGTAACTGGTATTTATTGAATAATTAATCTTTTCCTTCTCATATGCAGAACCCTCCCGCATCCAGCATATATTAAAGCCCCATATGTATTCGGTTCTATTTCTATGCTCTATAAAATGTAGCTTTAATCTGTCTATTCACATTCCAATATCATACTATTTTGAATATTTTAGCACCATAATATGTCTCATATCTGTTCATGCTAATCTTCTTTTATTGCTCTTTCACTTTTTTCATGTTTACCTTTATATGATTTTAGAATCACTTTTAGCTAGGTTTTTAATTTATAGAATAATTTAGAAGGAGTTTATAACCTACTGATGTTGAATCTTCCTATCGAAGTGTAGTATATGTTTTCCCTTTATTCAACTATTCTTTTTATTCCCTAATAGCATTCAAAATATCCTCATTTAATCTTGCACATTCTTCTTATGTTTATTCCTAGGTCATTGTGTTGCAATTATAAATGAAATCCCCTTTTTCATATGGGAAGTCTTTTGATTTTTTTATGTTTATTTTGTACGTTATTATAATTTAGTAATTATTGTATTTTATAATTTATTATCATTTTAAATTATTATTATTACCAAAATAATAGTGATATTATATAGTATATATTAAATGCAGGCATGTTGTAAGAGCTCTCTATATATTTACATACTTAATCTTCTTAATAACCTTATAGCAGATAATTCTGTTTTCTTCATTTTACAGAGAAGGAAACAGAGGTTAAATGAGTTGCCCAAGGTCACACAGCTAGTTACTAATAGAGACAGCAACTGAACCAACAGCAAGGCTTCAGAGTGTATGCTCTTAAGCACTACATTGTAGTACTTGTGATTGTTTGTATTAGTTTATCAGGATTATACTAATAATATGCAATCAATGATAATTTACTTCTTTCAAATTTTAAAACTCCTTTTTTTCTCTATTATCTGACTTCACTGACTTGTGCCTCCAGAATCAACTAAAGTAATAGTAGTAATAGTGAACATATTATTCTTCATTCAGTATTTAATGGGAACATTCTGAGTTTAATGGATCGTTTTTATCATTTCTCAATTTTATTATTTCCCCATGCAGTCTTCTAGGTTAAGATCTATATTTAACATGTTATATAAATGTCAACACAGTCCTGTTTTATTCAGAGTTTTAATCAAGAATGTACTTTTAATTTTAACAAATGCCTTTTCAAGAGCTGTAGTCTGGGTTTTCTCTTTTGATCTATCAATAGGAGTGGTTTAAATTAATGGATTTCCTAATATTGAGCCATCCTGAATTTCCAGTACATGCTAATCCTCTAATGTGTGCTAGATTGTTTTGATCATATCTATGTGGTACATTATTTATTTTTTACCTTGATATTCACATGTGAAATTTGTCCATAGTTTACATTTTATCATGTTTAGGTAATGGCTATACTGGTTTTATAAGAAGAATTTGCAAATTTTCCTCCATTTTCTGTAGTCCAGAGTTGCAGTGTCCAACATAGTAGCCATGTGTGACTATTTAAATTTAAATTAATTGTAATAAAATAACATGTAAAATTCTGCTCTTCAGTCATACTAGCTACATTTCTAGTGGCTACTAGAATAGATACAGCATAGATAGGACACTTTCATCATCATAGAAAGCCCCATCGGACAGCCCAGTTCTAGAGCATTTTAAACAGCCCTGGAATTAGCTGATCCTTAAAGTATTATAGAACTTTCTGTAAGCCAATAAATTCTAAGTTGTTTTAGGAGGACAGCTCTTGGACTTTCTATTTATTTTATGGAAATTTTTCTGTTTAAATTTTCTATAGCTTCTGGAACAATTTTTTTAAACATTTTTATTGCTTTTTTCTGACTCTCAAAATGATGCATGTTTATTCTAATAAATTTTGGCAATCATAGAAAAATACTAAAAGAGAAGACAAAATCACCCATCACCTTACTGAATTGTTAACAATTGAGTACATTACCTTTCAGACTTTTAACCCCATATATATATATATATTCAGTAAAATGTCATCGTATATGTGTCTATGTATGCATGAGATACAGACACACATGTAAGACATGTAAGTTTGTGTTCTCTCTTTTTTATTAAATGGTGAGCATTTCCCCCATCATTAAATAATCTTTGAAACATGATTTTTGGTGGCTACCTAGTATTCGGGTTCCACCACTTACCACAAGTGGACAAGATACTTTATGCTTTAGTTTTCTAAACTAAATGGGAATATACCTTCTTTGTATAGTTATAGTGAGGATCAAATGGCTTAATGTATCTTATATTTTAAAGTCCCTGAACATGATCAATCACTTACAAAGCTCTCAATGAATGGTGTCATTATTACTATCATATAGATTCCATAACGATTACATACAATTCCAACTTTGCCACTATTACTGAATATTCTGGAATTTAAGTGGACAGTTATTACCAGTTAGACACAAGGCAGTGAAACTAGATATAGAACAAATATGTTCAGTTCCACTGGTTCCTAAGGGTTACATTTGAAGAAACCATACAAATATAAATCAGTTATTGCAAAGACACTTACCAGCTGATCCAACAATGATGAATAGAAATGGTACCCCTATCTTTTTGAGTCTACAGATAATCCAAGCAATCATTGGGAAATTGAGGTAAGGATGAAATTTTAGGCTTGACTTGGTTGAGTAACTATTTCAATTGCTAGTTCACTTTGTGCAGGTAGATAGAGATTGCATTTCTGTCTTGGCCTATGCATACTCTGTGATGTATGTGAAAAGCAAATTAGAAGTGGATGGGGTTTAAGTGTTTACTCTGCTCCCTTCCTTGAATTACAGGATGTTGCCTTCAGGTTACTCAGTGAATTTGGATCATGCTGAAAGTTAGCACTGTTTCTTGATCAAAATAGACACCATACTTTAGCCCTTTTATGAGTGGAATAAGAATATATAATTTCCCTTAGAAAAATATTTTTCTTTTGATGGGCAGTGCTTCGTTCCATTCAGCAGAAAGTTACAGCTGTATAAGCTATAGCTGTAGTAACCATCAGGTGAACTGAAGTCATTTATTTTTATCGAAGCACTGTTGGCCCTTCAGAAAGAGTAACTCTCAGGTTAGATGTAGGCTCACAGTCTGAAATGGAATATCAAAGGCATTAATGTTACATTGGTGAAGTATCTAACCTTTCAGGTGTGTGATAGATAGACTGAACTTGAATTAGCCCGAAGCATACCTCAGTCTCTGCTTGGCTTGGTGGAGATCACACTTAGAGGAAAGTCACCATCATCTTACACAATCATTAGCCTTTTCAGATCATTTCAATGCAGTTTCTCACAGAGTAAGATTTGCTAGATGTTCTTTATGTTAGTAACCTCACAGCGAGGTAGATGATGACATGGAGAATAAGGGCCACAATTTAAAGTGGAGAAGGAGATTTGGCTGGAGTGCCATGTTTCCTAAAGCAACTATACCAAGATAGTGCCAGTGCAAGGTAATAGTTAAACACACAGCTTTGGAGTCAGGTCTGGATTCAAATCTTTACTCTGGCAGTTTCTAGTGGTATGATCTTATGTGGGTCTTCACCTTTCTGTGCCTAGATTTCCTCACATATAAAGTGGGAATGGGGACTTCCCTGGTGGTCCAGTGGTTAAGACCGTGTGCTCCCAATGCAGGGGGTATGGGTTTGATCCCTGGTTGGGGAACAAAGGTCCCACATGCTGCACAGTGCAGCCAAAAAAATAAATAAATAATAAAAAAATAAAGTGGGAATGACCACGGGTCATCCCCACAGGCTTGATGTAAGGATCCAATGAGAAGATATGTGTGATTGGTTATCCGAGAGTTGTTAACTGGATCGTTCTTATTTTATTTTATTTTATTTTTTGGAGCAGAGAAAGGCTTATTGCAGGGCCAAGCAAGGAAAATGGGTGACTCGTGCTAAAAAAAACTCCAACCTGGATTGTCTTTTTAAAGATAAAGCAATTCTTAGAAAATAGTATTTCCCCCCCAAATTTAAATAGCCCCATTTTTTAATAACTCACATGTAGTTAAGTCTAGATATGGGCTTTATGTACCAGGTGACACAGTTTGAAACAAAATGGGATTTTTTTGTTCAGAGGTATGGGAAAAGGAGGGCATATCAATAGACTACAGAGAAAGAATCTGGCATTCTTGGAGAAAAACTTCCCATGAAGCAGTGTGTTTTGATTAACAATAACAGTGTATGCACACTGTAAAAAAACAGGAAAAATAAAAGAGCATCCATTTAAAAGTAAGCGTTCTCCCCCCTCAGACTCTCTTTGTCCATTTCCCTCCCTCTAGGTCTCCCAAGAGGCAACAAGTCTTAGCACTTCCCTTTCTATGCTTCCAGAAATTTCTGTGTCTATAAATAAGAAAAGTTCCTTTCCACATTTATTACATGCATGAGGACTCTGCCTTCACATAGCATATATTGTAGTAGCATCAACAGGCAATACACATAAAAACAGATACGAGCCCATGTGGAGGGCTGTACAGGAGTCAAGATGACAGGTGATGGGTTTGGATTAGAGGGAGCAAGGTGGAGAAGCCAGATGGGCGTCAGATTAGGGCAATATTTTAAAGTCCTGTGGATTAGATGTAGAATATAAAAATCCTAGTTTATACCTGTTGTACCAGCCTAATTATTAATAACCCCCATTTTACTCTCCCAAGTGTTCCAGTTTAGATAATAATCACATGGTTATCATATGTGTGAGGGAAGGAGAAGAATCAAGGGTGCAATTAGGTCAGTTCTTACAGCATTAACTGAAATAGGAAAAACAGAAGAGATCCTGAAGGGCTGGGGAATCTGGAATTTGGGTATGGAGATGTGAAATTTTAGAAGCCAACACAACAGTGTAAATCAACTATACTTCAATTTTAAAAAAAGGAAACAGGTACTAAATCAACATTGGGGGAAAAAAAGAGAAGCCTATTAGATAGAGATACCAGGTAGGTATTTCTTATACAAGCCGAGAGGTTAGGGGAGAAGAGCTGGAGGTGGAAATATAAGAGTCATCGGTATAGAGATCCCATTTAAATGGTCAGGACAGGGTGAGCGCCCCCTGGAAGTGGGCATCCAGAGAAGAGGCCTGAAGACAGCCTGATGTACACTCGCGCCCCGGTCTCTCTCCCTCCACCATATTATTTTATGCATTTGTTTTACCTTCTTCCCAATTCTTGTCACTATTTGAAACCATTCCCTCCTCGCCTTGTACCTTCCCCTGCCTGCAGGCCCTCTGAGGCAGGTGCAGCAAGGATGCTGGTTTGCAGAGACCAAGCACAGCCTCACGCTCCCTCTGGATGCACTGCCCCTTGGCTCAGGGTCACTGCTCTGCCGTGACTTTCAGTCGCGAGGCTTGTCTTTCTTGGAGGCCTGTCATCTTTTCTCCAGGGCCAGGCTGCTTTGGGGACCCTGCTGTCAGCCAGCCTGTGGATGCCTGAGTCCAGTGCCTGACTGTTTCAAGCTCCCTCTCCACGGAGTTCAAGGAGGTAGCTGGACTCCTGTCCCCCATTCCCAAACAAGCCCTGGGGCCGGGAAGAGCCCGTGGAAGCATCCTGCGTGGGTTAGGATACAGGTTGGCCCAGAGCACACATGGAACCGGTAGGGGGGCTGCTTTTCATCATGTCACATTCCGACCAACTGGGTCTCAGCTCCGACCGGGCCCAGGGTTCTCTGTTACATAATCAAACATAGACCCAAACACAAATGGGACCCTCCCAGGCAGCTAGGTGAAGATCTAGAATACTGTCAAGGCTGAAGTGTCAGGAGCTGGGACCACTTAAAGGCGAGTAGAGTGTTTGTATCTAACGCCTGTTTTGGAGCAAAGTGGAATCAGAGACTTGGGCAGGTCGGGGTCATGAGGCAGGAGGACAGTCCAGTGCAGGAAGCGCTTAGAGGTTTTGGAGTCAGGAACCGGGTCTGAATCATAGAGATAGGAACAGTGGTCCAGCCAGACAGGCAGAGCAAGGCGCGAGGAAGCGAGGAAATCGTGCTCAGGCACAAGAAGCCTTTTCTATCACACTCACACCTGTGAAGTGTGCAAGGACACACGAGTAAAAGCACGAAGGCGGTATGGGAAGAGAAGCTGTAGGTCACAGCCCACTTCTCAGAGATGGAAAGGTCCTATGGTGATTAGGAAGAACATTGTGCTGGCCATTTAACACATGCCAAGGTGGCTTTCAAGTGCTAGGCCATGTCTCTCTGTCTCTCCTCACAAGTCTCATGATGGCCCTGGATCAGTACTTTAAGGAAATAGCCCACGGATGTCACCAGGGTGTACCTCTACCCCGCATCACCCAGACAGCTCTCAGATCAGCCCTGAGAACCCCAGTTCTCAGAAGGGCTGCAGATGGGAAACCACAGCTGTAAGGATTTGGGAGGCAGTAGATACGTGGCCATTCTACTCATCTATTTGAGAATGCTGGCTGCCTGATACGAGAATCATAGTTTTTTTTTTATTTTTATTTTATATTGGAGTCTAGTTGATTAACAGTGTTGTGTAAGTTTCAGGTGTACAGCAAAGTGATTCAGTTATACATATACATGTATCTATTCTTTTTCAAGTTCTTTTCCCACTTAAGCTATTACAGAATATTGAGCTGAGTTTCCTGTGCTATATGGTAGGTCCTTGTCGGTTATCCATTTTAAATATGGCAGCATGTACATGTCAATACCAAACTCCCAATCATAGTTTTTAGAATTTAAAAGGACACGAGACATAATGAATTTGAGAGAGAGAAATGGTAAGTGATTTTTTTTTCAAGGGCACACAACCAGGTTTTTTATTTCAAGGTAGAGTGATTGCCAGTGGACAAAGCTCCCTTCACAGTACCGAGGTACTGAGGAGACCTGGCCCACCAAGAGGGCCGCCAGCCCCACTTCAGTCACAGCAGGAAACATGAGCAACTCCCTACCATTCTACCGTTTGAAGATTGGCCCTTTTTGGCTTTAGAAGTAAGGATTGATTGCTAAGCCCTTTCTAGTATCTGATTTAAGATCCTCCACCTCAGGGGGCTTCAGAGAGAATGCTAAACGTTACTCCTCATTCTACCAACGAATGACCTCTCATCTGGGGACCTCTTCTTTTTTTTTTAGACACCAAATGTACTTGAACATTTGTGTTTTTTTGGTTTTTTTTAATTAATTAATTTATTTTTGGCTGTGTTGGATCTTCGTTTCTGTGCGAGGGCTTTCTCTAGTTGCAGCAAGCGGGGGCCACTCTTCATCGCGGTGCGCGGGCCTCTCACTATCGCGGCCTCTCTTGTTGCAGAGCACAGGTTCCAGACGCGCAGGCTCAGTAGTTGTGGCTCATGGGCCTGGTTGCTCCGCGGCATGTGGGATCTTCCCAGACCAGGGCTCGAACCCGTGTCCCCTGCATTAGCAGGCAGATTCTCAACCACTGCGCCACCAGGGAAGCCCTGGGGACCTCTTCGTGAACCTTGAGGCGGGGAGCCAGATCCGAGACTGACTCTTGATCCTAAACACCAGTGTGCACCCTGGGCAGCCCTCCGCTCCCCACCAGGAGGTTAAGAATCCCTGTGTCCCCCATTTCCCAGGTGTGCCACTTTGGCTGCTGTTCACTAATTCTTATCCTGCTTATAGAAACACTACAGGACAGGGTCTTCCTGGTGGCACAGTGGTTAAGAATCTGCCTGCCAGTGCAGGGGACACGGGTTCGAGCCCTGGTCCAGGAAGATCCCATATGCCACGGAGCAACTAAGCCCATGCGCCACAACTGCTGAGCCTGCGCTCTAGTGCCCGTGAGCCACAACTGCTGAGCCCACGTGCCACAACTGCTGAAGCCCACGCACCTAAAGCCCGCACACCGCAACGAAGAGTAGCCCCCGCTCACTGCAACTAGAGAAAGCCTGTGCGCAGCAGCAGAGACCCAAAGCAGCCAAAAATAAAAACAAATAAATAATTTTTTTTAAAAAAAGAAAAAGAAAAAGAAACCCTACAGGACAAAGCCCGCCAGCAGCATTCCTGCCATGGCCGTGCCTGTGGCCTGTGAGCCTGTCTTCTGGTGATGCTCTGGGACATTGTCTCACTGTCTCCTAGGACATCCCACCTCAGACGCAAGGACTGGGTCTGCATTCTGAAAACCACAGGACTCCTAGTAGGTGGCAGCTCTTTCGAATATGAGCAGATCAGATAAACTAAATCAGGTTCTTTTTTGTTTTTCATAAACAATATTGCCTTTGAGGCTAACCCAAAGAAACTAGACCTGTTTTGTATTGTTTCATGTAAGGTCTGGTAATGACATTCAACAAAGCTTTCTTGAAAGAGTTACCTCTCCCTGAGAATACCTTTTCCTATTATTTGCATGTACGTGGCCCGTATCCCTTTGATTTCTTTTGCACATCTTGGTGCTGAAGTGATGTTGGAACAAAAGAAGTAATGGAATGTAAAACAAACTTGAACTTCACAGGAAAAGAGAAAGGGAGGGGATAGGAGTAGGCCAAGTGTCTGCCATCCAGGGAGGGTCTGTAAGTGGAGATGCTTCTGTGGTCCCTGATTGACGCTGCGCTGTCCTCAGGGGATAGAGGGCAAGTATTCAGTGAGGTCATTAGCCATTGATTTACTGTGTTTCGATAATTCAGGTCTCAAAGGATCTTTGCCTCCCAGTTCTGTTCTGCGCGGCTGACAATGATGAGCTGGTAAAGCTGGAAATGACATGGCTTTAAATACCTAAGCTTACTAATAAAAGAAACTAAGGTCCAGAATATTTAAGTGACTTGGCCAAAGTCACACAGTCAGTGAGTGCCAGCAAGAGGACTGAAAGCTGGATTTTCTTACTCCCAAGCCATTGCCTTCTCCTCTACAACACCTCCCCCCAGAAATAATCCTGATGTTTTTACCTCATGCCCTGTGTGCACAAACAGCTTTAAGTCCTTACCCTGTGGAGTCACCATGGCCGCCAAAGGAGTCTAATTCTTTTATCCATATTTCTAAATGGATGGAGGGGTGATTTGCATCATAGAAATTGATTGGACTTGCTGTGCAATGGTTTCTGTCCCATCAAGCAGGCCCAGGAGAATCATTATTATGTATTAGAGCAAGTGCAGGAAGTGGCTGAGTCACCCGTGGCCACATGAGCATCCAGATGACTGGGACCAACTCCATTTATGTCTATAATGTCCTCTCTTCACCTAGAAATAAGGACACTTAGTTATTTTTCCACTTGTTCGTGTTGGTGATGACAGTAATCATGATTAGAAAATATAGCTGTCAGGAAAAAAAAAAGAGGCAAAGATGATACAGAATTATTCAACCAAATGAGATAAGAGGAACATAAACTTGATTTTGATGCTGTGTTTTGGCATCCTTATTCCTAGTTTTTTCTCACCTTGACTGCATTTCTGTTTATAACACAGAGGGGAACAAGAGGGAGATGTCTTATTTTTCTCAGTTTCTTAAGTATTTAGGAGATAACTAAATTTTATCTCCTAAATTATACATCTTGGGTTGGAGTCTGTCATTGTTTACTATCCTTGTTGGTGTTTATGTCAGACTTTATTCTTCTAATAAATGGCTCTGTGTTTATTTTCCATAAAGCTGTTTATCTTCATTCTTGTCAAGGAACCAGTAACCTTGGTAAATATTTTCTTATACCTGTTTCAATCAAATTGATGAGTAAATCTAATTACCAAGATGGCTCAACTCCTGACAATTTTTACTGAAAAGTATAATATGATTTGGATCTGGTTGGGTTAGAGAAAATCTATAGGAGCATCCTGGAGAAGGGATAGGAACCCCTGCCTGAAACAGCGGGTCTGTACAAACCTGAGGTGGTCCCTATCTCTGCCCAAGGTGGTCCCTACATCTACCTGAGGTGGTCCCTAAGTCTTCCATTAGCATCACATCACTCTGCATTTCTAAGGAGCACAAAGGAGAGAGTCTGTTTTGTGATCATCTTCTGCTCCAGTCCCTAGATTCTCTGCTCAACTACATACAAGACTTGGTTTGAGCAAGGTCTGTAGCTTTCCCTTTCATTTATACTCGGTGCAGTTAAAATCCCAAAGACAGAACAGACCAACTACAAGAGCAACAACTTCCTTATTTGGGCCATTTTATTAAGAATGTTTATGGGCTTCTGTCATTAGTTTGCATTTTGGAAATCCAATAATACTAGTGTGAAAATAGTTGAAAGTGGGACGGACAATCGTCTTTATTCAGAAGCCAGTATTTCTGATTTTCATGTCACTTAAGAAGAAATAGAGACATGCCTATATTGACAAAATTTGGCTACATGCACATGGTCATAGCATTTTTTTAAACTTTACAGTGCTTTCCCCTGGTCCCATAGTTATCGTCTATATCTCAGAAGCTGGTTTCTCCATATTTTCCAGGTATCTAGATCATCTGTTTTTCCCCTGGCAGGGCAGACTTTCATATCCTTCATTAGTCCCTACCAAAATGCGATCTTTTTCCTCCTCAAAAGAGGTATAGGTAAGCTTTGCTTACCTTATCACATGTATTACTTATATTTTTCCATAAATTTTCCCATTAACTGGCTGAATTTCTCAGGTTGTATTTCATGCTTTTAAAAAATCTCTGGATTTAAGATTTTATTCACCTATCAACCGTTTATGAAGTTTCCATTAGACAGTAAGCTGCAGAGGGCAGGAAAGTGTATATATTTTTTCACTACCATTGTTTCAAAACCCAGAGCTAGGCCTGGAACAAAATAAGTGATCCGAGATATGTGTGGAATGATCACAGGTCACTGATTGAAGGCAGCTTTATTCTAGGTGCTGGGGACACAAGGGGAAGCAAAAATAAACCCAGTTGTGCACTCAGGGAGCTCACTTGAGCAAAATGGAACAGGAATTGATCGTCAAAATAAACATCAACTTGCAAATGTTGTGACAGTGCCGTGATGCAAAGGTACAAGGAGCTGTGAGGATCTGGACTCGAGGGGTCCTCTCTCCTGAAAGAAGAGGGCGGAGCTGCCTGAGGAAGTGGCTTGAGTTAAGACCAAAGGATGGTTAGGCACCAGCTAGAGGAAGAGGAAAGGAAAGAGAGTTGCATCCTGTTTAGTTTCATCTCAGTTCTTTTCTTTTCCTCTCACTGTATGTTCCCCCTTGGTATTTATCATTATAGCCTCTTCCTATTTTTCCCACCACCTTAGTTTGCTCAATACTCATGGATTTCCTTATAGGTCTCAAGTGTATGTTGGTCTCCTTTTAGGAAACAACCAAAGCTTACTTTTCTGTTAAAAATGCCAGTAATTATTTTAGAAACTAAGGACAGAATATCAAAGAGAAAAATGAATTAACAAGGGGAACATGTCCTCGTCTACCTATTTAATCTAATTGGGGTATGCTTAGGGACATGCCGTATGACAGGTACTTAATAGATTTTGATTGGTTGGTCAGCTGATTGGTTAGTTGCTTGGCTAGTTGACTGAATGGCTGGTTGGCTGGCTAGATGTTGGTTGGTTAGCTAGCTGATTAGTAGGTTGGCTGGCTAGCTAGCTGCTGGCTGACTGGGTAAGTGTTTGGTGATTGGCTGACTGCCTGGTCGGTGGATTGGGTAATTGGTGAAAAAATGAGAGGGGTAATTTAGCTTTGGTTTTAAATTCAGACTTAATTTTACTCAGATTCTGACTGACCTGTCACTAACTCTATGATATTAGACAATTTACTTCAGCTCTTTAAGTCTCAATTCATTCTATAAAATGGTATTTTTCTCATAGAGCTGTTCTAAGGATAATAGTGATATAGCTTACAAAGCTTTAGCATGGTACTTAGGCTAAATGAACTCTTCATTAGTATATGCTCACTATTTTAAAGAAAAGAAAGAAGCTAGAGTTTTATTTCCAAAAGAAACAAAATTAGTGAAAGCAGATGATTATTCTTTTTAAATGTTTGCCCTATTTATCTTAGCCCTTCAAATATGTTTCACTGCTGCAAATACACTTCTGTTACAGACTAGAAATACACAAACCTGAGAAGATTACAGTATGTGGAAAACTCATAAGTGCACAAGCAAACCATTTTTTTTCCTCGACAGATTAAAACATAATTCTCTCCCCACCCTCTTCCTCTCCCACTCTTCCTCGTGGCCCTATTATTGTATTATTGTAGGGTGCATTAGGATACTAACTTCCTCTATTAAAAAAGGAGTGCATAATATATTATTTCTTAACGTGGGTGATGATGGTTACCCAGGTGTTTGCTTTATAACTATTTGCTAAACTGAATATGTATGATTTATGTATTTTCCTATGTGCACACTCACACTTAAACACACACAAAAGAGGTGAAATTGGCATGTAACAAGGTGATGGGATAGGATAGTACAGACCAAATATAAACCTAAGTTGGGTCTAGATAAGCAAAGGAAATTGCTTAAAAATTCCAAATTGAAAGGAATACACAAACAATAAACCCTGTGAACAAGAGATGAAGATTATTCCAACTACTCCAAATTGGCTATCTCCATGTCACAAATTGAGTGGCTAGAGTGACAAATTAGGGAACTGTTTGTTTGTTTGTTTGTTTTGCTAATCTGCGTGGATGTGACCTGCGCTGGAGTCACTGTGGGGCGGGATCCTTCCATGTCGTATTCCACTTGCTTAACCTCAGGCATGAAGAGCTTCTCTCGATGACAGAGCTCTTTAGGAGGCCGCGATGAGTCAAGTCCCTTTGCACAGGTATCACTGCCCCGTCTCTTCCAGCCGTCTTCATTAACATTCCTTCCACTTGTGCATGATTTCAGATACAGCTGCCCTGGTTTACTGAATGCTATCAGACACAAAGTTAAGAATTACAAGTCTTTATTACTAACAAGCAGCTTTTGGTTTTTCAGCGCCGACTGGGAGATGCAGCAAAGAAAGCAATCAGCAAGCTCCAGGTCAGGACCATCAAGAAGGGTGACAAGGTAACAGCCTCTTTTCTTTTTGGCGAGGAGCTATTCAGAGAAGCTCCTGAGTTTCCTAGCAGCCAGTGTGGAAAAGAAGATGAGGAAGGGAAATACGTGCTAATAGTTCTCCTGTGAACATCTGTTATTATACCCATCATTATTTAACATAATTTAAAGCAGTTTATACAATGCATACTATAGGACAACAGAGTAGTTGGAGGAAGAATTGAAAAGTAGGTATAGAAAAAGTAGACGCAACCAGGATGAAATCAGTATACACACGCATTACCTGAAACGTATAGCAGAAATGGGTCCCAAAATTTAAGTTGGGGCTCTCCAGCAAGCCAATGCAAAGAAGGAAGCAATATTCAATATTCAAACAAATCTAATTACCTTATTCCAGTGTCCCACAAGATAAAAGCAAAATGGCTGTTGCTGGTATTACAGCTTGAGAAAGTTTTTCCATGAATCCTTGCAAGGAAGATTGTTATATGCTGAGTGATCTCCTCCACTTGAGTCTGCAGCAAATGCAAGAAGCATATTTAGTCCCTCTGAAATTGAGTTTCTAGAACCCCAACGTCAAGGCAACAGTCTCCCTAGCTGTAGAATGATGACATAAAGCCAAAAGCAGAAGCATATCTTAAGGAAGGACCGCAAAGTAGTCCAGTCTAGGCCCACAAGCCTCTCAAGGGCCTCTGTTCTCCCCAGGAGAATTTTTCCCCCAGGAGAAATTTTAGAGCAGTGAATTGCAGTACATGGGTTTGGGGCTCCTTGGGGCATCGTAAGAGATTCACAGCTCTACTTGTATAGGAGGTGTTGTCTCTGGTATGAATAATTGATTAGTCTCGCTAATTATGTGCTGCTGTTTTTCAACTATATAAAAATACTGTTGAGCTTAACAGGATAAAATTCATTTAAAAGCATCACTAAATTTAAAGTATATTTTTTCATTACTTTTTTATCCTCAAACAGGATAATAAAAGAACAAGGACTATTACATAAGTAATGTATTATGGGGTGTTGAAAGAGATTTATGTCCTTGAAAAGAAAGCTGGAACCACTATTTAAGAGTTGTATACATTAGATTCCCAAGGAATGGATAGATTAAATATCATTTTGACAATTCTCCATGAATAGTATTTCTCATCCTCGAGACTTTGCTACGTCACCTCTGATTATAATAAGTAGCATTATTAGTAATGGTACATTAAAAAACTGTTTCCTCACCAAAGCTCTTGCAGTGGAACCCGGAAACAGAAAGTGGAGGTTGGAAGGAATAGAAACTAAACCAGTGTACAATAAATTATGGATTAAGAAAACTGGCACCGAGACAGTTGAAAGCCTTGCTCCAGGCCAGC
This sequence comes from Balaenoptera musculus, assembly GCF_009873245.2. NCBI lineage: Eukaryota > Metazoa > Chordata > Mammalia > Artiodactyla > Balaenopteridae > Balaenoptera > Balaenoptera musculus. The sequence continues at coordinate 24,068,557 of NC_045789.1, read as the reverse complement.
TCTCCTTTGGCTTGTTATTTGTGTGTTTACAGGAGTTGAAGGTAGGAAAGCAGGTTCATCTGTGCTGTCTCTCTTGCAGGAAACCGAGCCTGATTTTGACAACTGTGCAGTTTGTATTGAAGGGTACAAGCCCAACGATGTGGTCCGGATCTTGCCCTGCCGGTGAGTGGCGAGGCTGCCTGCTTTTGACTGGGGCGTGTGTGGAGAGTGTCTGCTAGCCTTACTGGCTCCGACCTGCTCGGCCTGGCCCTGCAAGGTCAGTCTGCCCCAAACGGTGCCATATTCGAATAAGAAACCACCACCAAGCTCATTCTTTTTATATAACCTTTCTCCTTGAAAACATTTTGTCTTGTGACATTAGAAATATTTTTCCGATCCTCTTCGCACCAAGGGGAGGAGACTACTGCTGTGACCTAGGACCTCATGTACACAGTTTGATGATGTAGCTCCAAGTTCAAGTTTTTTTCAACAACAGGTCTATAATATTCAGAATCATATGCGCTTTTACAAGGGCTATTTTAATTAAAATAATAAACTCTTAAAAATGTTTTCTGAATGATCATGAAGGGATCAGCAACCAGAATATAGTCAGGAGGGAGTAGGAAGCCAAAGGCAGATTTCATTCCCCTTTATTTTTTATTGACAAGAAGAGAACGTGACAATCACCCCCGAACTTCTAGAATCTAGGGGCGGATGCCAGCATGTGTAGTTGGAAAAACTGCCAACTGGTGATTCTCATAGAACCCTAATCCCTCTCCCTCAACTGAAATTCACCGTTAAGGTGTCTAGATTCTTTTTATACAGTTAACATTAGATAAATTTAAATATTTCCATAAAAGAAAATATTTTAAAGTTGCCTAAAGCTTTTTTAGTGTTTTTGCATCTGTGCAGGTGTCCTAAAAATAAAAATTAAATACTGCCTTAAACAAAGAGTCTTCACTTAGAAATACTGGCTTTAAGAATTCTAACAGTATTTAAGGAAATAAAGTAGAACACAGTCACCACCAATATATAAAACAATCCATTCGGTCATAAAACAATGTGATGTTAAGAACTATTTATTAGAAACACAAAAGAAATAGGATATGCCTTAGAGGAATTAGTTTAATAATCTCAAAGTGACAAAATCTCAAAGTGACAAAAAGGATCAAGATACTCAGATAGATTCAGACACTCCAAGGGGAGTGGATTGTGCTTGAAATGCTCTCAGGCAAATTGATCAGTAGGAAAACCAGCCTGAGGAAAGCGCACTCTGGTGGCCCCAGCTGAAACCTTCAGGCGGGATTCCCTTTCCTTAGTTTATAGATGGTTGACTGTCTCTAAGAACAAATCATAAATTGGGACACATAAAGACTCGGCAGCGTCCTTCATATGAGGGTACTATAGATAAATTCTCTCTCTAGACATTATACTTGGTATTTGCTTGGTGACTTCTAGAAATGCTGGCCAAGAATGGCAGTATGTGAACTACAGAGAGCCTCTCCCGCTAGCATCTTTCCTCTCTGCAGCATTTTATTAAGAGTTTTATAAAGCCTCATAGCTATGCACAAGGAAAGTGCTTGATTTTACTTTCCTTTGGAGCTGGCTTAGAGCCCTGTGAGGCTCCTACTAATAAAAAATATCCAAAGCTAAAATGAAAGGTAAATAGCATCTTTTCCCTGAGAATCCAAAGAACTTTACAAAAGTAATTAAGAAAAAAAAACTAAAAATAGAACTACCATATGATTCAGCAATCCCACTACTGGGCATATACCCTGAGAAAACCATAATTCAAAAGGACACATGCACCCCAATGTTCATTGCAGCACTATTTACAATAGCCAGGACATGGAAGCAACCTAAGTGTCCATCAACAGAGGAATGGATAAAGAAGATGTGGCACAGATATACAATGGAATATTACTCAGCCCTAAAAAGGAACAAAATTGGGTCATTTATAGAGATGTGGATGGACCTAGAGTCTGTCATACAGAGTGAAGTAAGCCAGAAAAAGAAAAACAAATATTGTACAATAACGCATATATGTGGAATCTAGAAAAGTGGTACAGATGAACCTATTTGTAGAGCAGGAATAGAGACGTAGATGTAGAGACCAGATATGTGGACACAGTGGGGGGAAGGGGAGGGTGGAACGAATTGGGAGATTAGGTTTGACATAAATACACTACCATGTGTAAAATATTAGCTAAGGGAACCTGCTGTATAGCACAGGGAGCTCAGCTCGGTGCTCTGTGACGACCTAGATGGGTGGGATGGGGGATGGTGAGAGGGAGGTCCAAGAGGGAGGGGATATAGGTATACATATAGCTGATTCACTTCGTTGTACAGCAGAAACTAACACAACATTGTAAATCAATTTTACTCCAGTAAAAGAAAAAAAACTATATATAGGCTTACTTTAGCGCCGTCATTCATACTGTATAAAATAGCTTGTTCAATTAGAGCTCTTTCATGAGTATATCTCATGTTACTACGTATAATTGCTGGAGGCTACATAATATCTAAGCCACAGATGTACCACAGTGTAATTTACCATGCCCCTGTTGTGGACCATTCGGCTGATTTCAGTTTTTAATTATGACAAATTACGTTGCTTTAGCAGTATTTAAATTGTCATGATATATTATTCCAGATCTGCTTTTATAGTATATTTTTTAGAAATTTTAACGAAGACAAAAATAGCACGTTAGTACTTGTCACACACACACACACAAAAAAAAAACCTTTAGGAAGTTTAATCTTATTTATGCTAACACTTGCCCTAGGCCAGTTTAGTTTGGCCTCAGGCTCCTCCTTTTTACATCATCATTTGCTTCTCAGCTCATTTCTTGATTCTTTTTGCTTCAAGTTCCTCACTGTACATCTGCTTTTATTTCCTTCCTGTGGGCCCTGCTTTAAATAACAAATACATCGAGCATTACTAAACGCAGGTTGTAGTTGCTGTTTGACCTTAGACTAGCCACACAGGCCTACTTTTTGAAGAGCTCATCCAATTTTTCCATGTGGCTTTTAGAATCAAGATATTTATGCCTGTTGCTGGTTTCTGCCAGACAGTTTGCACTAATGGATGTTATCAAACAAATGCACTGGCATTTGCTTTTTTGCTAGATAATTTCCCCTGGGGTATTATTAAGCCTTTGCTCCTATGAACTTCATAGTCTCTCTTACCAATTATTTCCAGGCTGACTCATCCACAGAATTCTTTGCATCTCCTTGGAGTAAAAACTGTTCCAAAAAATGTTCCAGCATATTGTCTTTGTTCTCTCACACTCTTTTCGGTGGGCTCCTAACTCCTGACATGCTGGGTGCCTCTCTTCTCTATGGTTGCCATTTAGGGTGTCTTTCCAAATCACCCAGTCTCGTACCATGACTTTTTCAGAATCATTCTCTTGCTTGTGTCCCTTTTAAAGACACTTGCACAAATTAGGATGAATTAATAAGTGATTCTTCCTCTTTATTTGTAGTCATGGTGATGAATGAAGTTAAACTGTGCACATATTCATGTGCCATTTCTCCCCCATTGTTCTTTCTTTGTCAGGGTCCTTCTCTAGCCCTTGGAGGCAAGCTTCCCCATTGGGTGAGCCTGGACACCCACATTTCATGTGAGGGAGGGACCACAACAGCACACAAAACACCTCAGGTCTAACTTTTGTGGTTTGGATTTGATCCTAATACACCACTAAGATATTTTCCAAGGAACTGTGGTTTTGCCATAGCATACCTATGCCAAAACATGCAACGCACTGCATTTTAGGGCTGTTTTTTGTGACTAGGATCTGTACTTGCAATTATGATTTTTAGCCACAAAAGGTATCTTATTGAAGTTCTGTTGTCTTCTCTTGTCCAGAGAAGAAGTTGGGCTCTCTGATTCTTCTTTGGCTTTTACCCTATGGTGTCCCCACTGTCCTTCAATGGTTATTCACCTCAAACTGTTTACCCAATTTCAAACGCCGTATCTCAGAAAGAGCATGATCTCCTTGGGCAGAGCAAACATCCTTGTTTGTCATTTTTTAAAAACAAAGCAGTGTATGCATCCTTTCTCTACATGTTTGTCATTTTTTAAAAACAAAGCAATGTGTACATCCTTTCTCTACGTGCCTATACAATTCTTTCCTATCTCTAATTTATTACTAAAGCGTTATCACTAATTTGGGAAGATATTAGTTTCTACTACTGTCTTTTCCTTTGTTTGCAAACACAATTTAGGAAAAAGTATGAAAGCTCCTTGGCAACAGGCAGGCCTTTGCCATAACCATTTTAGTAACTAAATGCTTTATTCAAAACAACAAACATTTCTTTTGTAGCAACTGTATACCAGGAATAGTGTGAAGTACCAGAAATGAAAAGATAAATGGCATGTTCCCTGCTGTAAAGGAAATCAGGCTAGTGAGGGGAGAGATAGGAATTCAAATAAGTAATCACAATATAGAGTGACATATATGCAGCAATAATAGCAAAATGAATTAAAAATTTGGAGGAACTAATACCAGGTGCAAGGAAGTTAAGAAAGGCTCCACAAAAAAAAAAAAAAAAAAGCAATGTCTTCATATTTTCTAACCATGGTTGTTTTTCCCATTATATCCTCATTATAGAAAATTTGTAAAGAGGATAAATATTTAATCATCTGTGTAACTCCCTCATATAGGGAACAACTGCTAACATTTTTATGATTTCCTTATATTTCCTATGCCTATTTTCTGCAAGTTTGAGATACTGCTGTCAACATCAATTAATATCCTGCTCTCTTTTAATATCCTGCTCTTTTCAGTTAACATTAAAAGAATTTGCTAGAAATAGGACTAAGTTATTTGTGGCTCATTATGACCTTCCTTTGGCCTCCAACTCTGTAGGCAGAAGCTGATCAAAGTCTAGGTTGAATAAATCAACCAAAGACCCTGGGATGTTGGCTCTGAGTCCTCAAGAATCAGGGTCCTGTGCTCGCTTCGGCAGCACATATACTAAAGTTGGAACGATACAGAGAAGGTTAGCATGGCCCCTGCGCAAGGACGACACGCAAATTCGTGAAGCGTTCCTTGTTTCATGGGGTACAGAGCTCTAGTTTGGGGTGATGAAAGAATTCTGAGGATGAATAGTGGTGATGATTGTACAACAGTGTGAATGTACTTAATGCCACTGAATTGTACACTTATAAATGGTTAAGATGGTAAATTTTATATTATGTATATTTTACTTTACCACAATAAAAAATTAAAGGAAAAAAAAAACACCCAACGCAGCCAAAAATTAATTAATTAATTTTTTAAAAAAGAATCGGGGTCGGGGCTCCCCTGGTGGCGCAGTGGTTGAGAGTCTGCCTGCCAATGCAGGGGACACGGGTTCGAGCCCTGGTCTGGGAAGATCCCACATGCCGCGGGGCAACTGGGCCCGTGAGCCACAACTACTGAGCCTGCGCGTCTGGAGCTTGTGCTCCGCAACAAGAGAGGCCGCGATAGTGAGAGGCCTGCGCACCGTGATGAAGAGTGGCCCCCATTTGCCGCAACTAGAGAAAGCCCTCGCACAGAAACGAAGACCCAACACAGCCATAAATAAATAAATAAATAAATTTTTAAAAAAAGAAAAAAAAAAAAGAATCGAGGTCTTTTCATGGGCCAGTCAGAATTGTCCTCTGGGGTAAAACCGGAATGTGTCCTAACTCCCCTTAGCTCATTCCATGGTAACCCATCGATGAGCTATTCAAATGGCATCATCCCCAGCCCCCTAGAGAGACAGAAAAGCAGTTTCTGACAGACGACAGAGTTTGGCTGGGTACTCACGGCCCCACGGAGGCAGCATGTCCTGCTGGCCTGTTATTGTCACAGGTGGATTACAGATAACATCCGCCAATGCTCAAGCCATTGTCTTTGGTAGCCGTGCCTCCAACTTTTCACCAGTTCCTACACAAAATTCTCATGATTACAAATTAGCTCCTGTAGTTACGTTTTGTAAATAGTGCTTCTTGGGGGGAAACGATAGGAGGCAAGTGCTGTGGACACTGCCTGCACTTTTAATCAGGACTTGGTGCGTATTGCGGAGCCGGGAGTCCAGGTCAGTGAGCGGCTCTGCAGGTCCATGGCTTGTTGGGCTCCTCCCTCTTCACAACAGGATTCAGTTTTGTCCTGAGCAAGCTTACCTGGTAGAGAATTCTGGAAGGTGGGGGGGTGCGTGTGGTAAATATATATATAGCATAAAGTTGATCATTTTTAACTGTTTTTACATTTATATTTCAGTGGCATAAAGTATCTTCAAATTATTGTGCAACCATGAGGACTATCTATTCATCTCCAAACGGAAACTCTGTAGCCATTAAACAATAACTCTCCATTCCCCCAGCCTGGAGTTTTGTGTGTGTGTGTGTTTTAATTTAGGCTTGATTTTTATTAACAGAAGAAAATGTCAGTGAAGGAACTTGGTTTTGATTCAAGAATCTAATTTAAGTTAGCTAGCTAAAAATTGATTCTTACGTATTCAATTCGAAACCTGATGGTGAATGATAATTCTGTATATATCTGGTATTATTATTATTGCTATTATTACAATACTAATATGATGTTACTCTTACCATTATTATTAGAACTGTTACTATTCCTATTACTATTACTAACATCATTACCACCATCCATTCTTTCCTGGCTTTCTGAAGTAGCCTTCTCACTGATCTCCCTGTTTCTACTCCTGCCCCTTAATCATTCATTCTGATAAGTCTGTGTTTAATTATCCAGCTAGATTGGCTGGACTCCGGGTACTTTTTTAGCGAGTACAAATTTAAACTCATTAAGTGTATCAGAAGTATGACTAAAAAAACTGTTTCTTTATGAAGATTAATTGAAATTTACTTCAGTCCTTCTGTTTCTCTAAAATGTGTTTCTGTAACAAGGTAGATTCACAGAAAATTAAGAACGTGCACTATTTCATATTCACTCCTTACAAGAGAATTGAGTTGGCTGGTGCAATTGCCACTGATTTTATCAGGAATTACTGTAAGAAGCAATCTTAGGAAACTTGCCATTGTGGCTCTTGTTAGGATTTCATCGTGAGAACTCACCAGAGCAGTTCACGTATGGAATACCTGCATCTCTCCTGAGCAAAGGAATGTTTTTATATTGTGGGTACGAAACTGTGCTATTTTCCAGATTTTTTTTTTTCTATGTTTGTTGATAGAAAGCCAACAGCCAAATCTGGAGCCCATCCCATAGCCAAAAGGGATTTTTTTTTTTTAGCTTCATCCCTGACTCTGTTTTATGTCTCTATTCTTATTTTTCTTTCTTCTTTAGCTTTTATGGCATCTTTTTGGATATCTGCATCTTTTAAGGTCACCTTAAGTCCTTTCTAGAATAAACATTTTCCATGTGTTTAAAACTTTCTCAATATCATTTTTAATTGGTATATAATATCCCCTAAGTCATAATTTATTTGACTCTTTTTGGACATTTAAGTTGTTCCCCCCTTCCATACCCACATACTTTTTTTTGCTATTATAAATAGGGCTGGGATAAATTAGCTATGTGTGTGTAGACCTTAGTTACATTTTGGATCATTTCTTTGTTTCTAAGGCTACAAATTCAAATTGCCTTGTTACTTTCCAGAAAGTGGTACTGAAGGAGTTTTCCAGTCAGTCAGATCTAAGAAGAATATTCCAAGCAAAGATAACTAGTGGTAACCTGGAATTGTCAGAATATAACACACGTGTCAAGATAATGGTAGCGAGGTAGGATCAGATCATTTAGGACCTGAATGCCCAGCTGAGGAACTGAGGTTATAGCCAAGTCCTGGAAGACCAGCTGACGGGTTCAGCTTATGCTCTATACACAGCACACTGGCACATGTGGAATGTGGCTTCAAGTGATGTGAACAGAGTCAAGGGGACCAGTTAGGAGACTGTGGCAAAGTCAAGGCAAGAAATGCTGGCAGCCTGACTTGGAGTGCTGGCATTGGGCATATAGGGAGAAGGATCTAGTCAGGAGAGAGTCAGGAGGTAAACCTAGCATGAGTCAGCCATTTGGAATACTTGAAAATAGCTGCCCCTGTCAGATGGTGACTGATAGATACATCTATATTTGTTTGCAATTAAAACATTCTCATATCTTTCCATTCGGATTCTAAACAATAGAAAAAATCCAGCGGTTAGCACACTGTTATTCAAAAACTGTAACAGAAGAAACAGATTTCAAACGCTGAAACAGATTTTCTTTCTCACTCAAAAAAAAAAAGAAAAAAACTTGAAGACCAGCTTTGGCTTATCTTTTTAAAACTTTCTTCTGAGTTATTCATCCCAAAACAATCCCATAACTGGGTCGTTTAGTCAGAGTTCCATTTTGGGTAGACAATTGTTGGATTCTATGTGTAAATGCTATGCTACCCTTCCTCTTTCTCATCTCTCTGTTTTAGAAATGAGGCTAAATTTCAATTGTATCTGTGTAAGAGATCTCTTTACTAATTCAGGACATAGAATATATCATACTGTTTCTTTTTTCTTTCTTCTTTGAAACTTGAGTCTACATTTTTACAAAGATCAGAACATGACTCACCGCACTGGTGTTGAAAGAGATGAAATGGAGATTTAACACAATAATATGCCAGACTGAAAAGAGAAAACAGAATAAATAGTTACTGTTAAAGTACAGAACAAATGAATAGAGAAGGACAAATAAAGCTTGTATGTGCAAATCAGGGCAATACAAACCCTAATTTGCAAAGGAATTTCTAATGACATTTCAGTTAGAGAGATATTAAAAGGGATAGGCCTGGAGATTTGGAAAAGGAATTTTTTGAAGGCTGTTGAAAAGTCAAAGCCAAGATTTGGTCTTCTAATTCAATGAATTCAGCGGAGGTCTGTTACATACCACGTATCTACAGTTGACAAGAAGCTTATACGTCATCTTTGTCCATCTACCCAAATAACCAGCTACTTTCCTTTCTCAGTTGATGTGACTGATGTATGTATACTTTTAACATGGACCTACTTATTGACTCCTCAGCTCCATTAACAATGGATCCATTAACAATCCATTAACTCCTGTCCGTAAGGACAGGTGACATTTTCCTCTACAAGAGAAGCAGCTCTGGGAGAGATCTAGTAAAAAGGTACATGACAAACAGAAGAGGGCTCCATTTGTAAAGCTTTCTGAACAAATACGAATCCTAAGCCTTCCAGAGTGACTTGCCTGCCAAGGACCAGCCTCGTTAAAATCAAATTAGTAAGATTTACGGAGCTAATGTAGGTGAGAGCACCGTGCCTACGTGACAAGTGCGTTACCACCGGTGGCTTGCATCCGATGGGCCTCTCTCTCTGCTTATTCACTCTGTCCCAGAGAGTTTCCTTGTTCCCATTGGATGCTTCCAACCAAACCCACCGGGGCAGTTCATAGCTTCCCCTGCTTCTCCTGAAACTTTGATGTGGGATCCAGGTCTTGGGTCCTTTAATGACAACTGAAGGCAACATCACACTTGGACTCTGATATTCATCTGTGAACTTAGGGGCTCTCATTCACTCTCCCTACCAGACACAACATGATCATAATAAAGAACATAACATAAAGAAGAATTATAACCTGATGTAGAAATGAACGTCATTTTAATATTTGAAAACTTCAGAAATCACGAGTTTTATGGAAAGCCCAATAAAAGACACTAGCCCCTTAAGATTTCTAACCCCAGGACCCATCTAATTTTAAGATGAGTCAAATGAACTGAATGTCTGTGTGAACAGAAGATTCCAACCTCTTTACGGGTAAAAAAAAATTTACAGAACACTCTAATGTGATCAGGATTCCGACTCTGAGCCTTATAACTTGTGAAGTGGAAAACAAAGGGATGCTTTCTAGACAGGCAGAAATGGTCTGTCCTAACTTTACCCTGTTGTGCCTGTTACATATGCTTGATTAGGAACAGATTTTTTTCCAAGTTCCTTTTTTTAAAAAAGTGGTGAATGCTGGCTGATTTTCATAAGATTTGACGTACTCTTTCATGCCCACGTTACGCAAATTAGATTATTGGTCATTCTTTTCTCTGCCGTTTTATATTTTTAAAATAACTATGAATGTTTCATTGCTAATTGTAAGAAATTTTGAAAATGATGAAAAGTATAAAGAAGTAAGGAAGAATAATAATCTCACCACCCAGAAATAATCATTATTAATATTAGTATATTTAATTTTTATGATGTATGTATATAATAAGCATCCCATGTATGTTGTTAACCATTGTAGAGTCAGGCCATTAATATAATTTTTATTCTACTTTCTCTTCTAATATTAAAAAGTAAGCATTTTCCAGTAACTTTAGAAATTATCTTAAAATATTTTAGTGGTTGCATAATGGTCCGTTATTGAAGTTTCTTTAACTGTCCCCCTTATTGTACAGCATTTAAATTGCATCCAGTTTTCATCATTATAAAATCATGATCTCAATTGTTTATTTTTTTTTCTGTGTTTATCGCTTAGGATATATTCCTGAAAGTGAACTTCCTGGGTCAAAAGTGCTTTCCAAAGGATCTTGATAAGTTTTGTCTAACTGCTTTCCTGAAAGGTGGTAACAATTTACACCCCATACTAGCAGGATGTGCTTGCATTAGTGTTTTTTTGGAACCAAGAAGTAGTACCATATTTAACCATCTTTCTCATCTAGTAGCCGAATACAAAGGTAGCACTTAGCTTTAATTCCCATGTCTTTGATTTCTCTGAGATATTATTCTTGACTAACCAAAGCTCTTCACATGTCGCATCTGTCAACGAAAAATTTTCACAAAGTGAGAGTTGTGAGTTCAGTTTTATTTGGGGCTTAATGAGGACTATAGCCCGGGAGACAGCCTCAGATACCTCTAGGGCACTGTTCCGAAGAAGTGGAAGGGGGAGGTTGGAATATATGTGATTTTGGTGAAGGGGAATACGTGCAATCAAGCACACATTTTGGCAGAAGGTTGCTGCTGGTCACAAGAAGGTGTCTGCTAGCCACAAGGAGCAGATGTCTCCATTAATGATTTTAGTGCTTTTCTAGATATGAGAAGATGCAAGGAATTGGGCTCATAAAATCTTCTCCTGAAAATATCTAACTGTCTGAAGGCCTGTTCTGCCAGTTTTTCCCAGAGCACAGAGTGCCTCATTCCTGGTCTCCACCCCAAACTCCTTTCAGGGTGTGTTGAATGTCAGCAAGTAGCTAGTGACTTCATTCTTTCAGAACCAGATGGCAAGCAACAATTTTTAGTTGGCATATCTACTGTAAATGTAAATCGTCATTGATGGTAAGATGTTTCCTGATTTCAGAGATGTTAAAATGGGGGAGGAAAATGATACGGCATAGAACTGATAAAATGTGGTATTAACTATTTTTAACATTTTGTTTTCATGTTTTGGTAAATAGTGTTTTTTCTGATTTAAATATTTTTGGTTTTTATGATGCTTTTGGATTAATAGAAAAAAGTTATAAAATTTATGAATTTTTATCTTTATTTTTATCTCCTCTTCTTTCATCTTTCTTTAACCCCCAAAAATAATAATAATAAAACAACTGAGCAATTAACTGCATTTTTCAAATTTCTCTGGAATTTATGTTGGTATAGGCATCCCACTCAATAGTCATTATTTATGAAAACTGTTATTTTTAAAACTCATTTTTTCAGGAACATAATTTTACATACTCTGCCAGATTAAAAGTTATATAGTGTGGTGGGAGTTTAAAGTGGCACAACTGCTTTGGAAATATGTCAGTTTCTACTGAAGTTAAACATATACTATCCTCTAACCTAGCAATTTCACTCTTGGATATATACCCAAGAGAAATGAATGCATACATTCACAGAAAGACTTGTACAAGAATGGTCATCATAGCACATTTATTCATAATAGCCAAAAAATAACCACAAGGTCTAACAACAGAAAAGTCTGTAAATCAGTTGGGGTACAGTCATACACTGGAATACTACTCAGCAATAAAAAGAAACCAGCGATCAATGTACATCAAAGCGCAGATGAATCTGAAAAAATTATGTTGAACCAAAGAAGCCAGGCAAAAAGAATAGATACTTTATGATTCCATTTATATGAAATTCTATCACAGGCAAAGCTAATCTTTGGTGACAGAAGTCCTAATGACGGATTCACAGCAGGGAGTGGATATTGTCTGGACAGGAGCAGGAGAGAGCTCTCTGGGGTGACAGAAACAATGTATATCTTCATCTGGGTAGTGTGTACATAAATGTATACCTACTTAGAAATCATCCAGCTTACTTAAGATACAGTATATGCATTTAAAATAATGAAAGAAAATTTTACAGTACCAAAGAAACTACATTGTGGACTTAAAAAAAAAAGTTCACTTTGTACATTAGTCAAAATTATATAAAATGTAAGTTCAGAGTTTGTTGATGGTGCATTCTAATTCTTTTTCTTTGATTACTTTGGATTTTTGTGTATGAACTGCCAAAAATTAGCGATCACTTCATCTAGGGGATTAAAGGAAGGAAACATGAAAGGAGATGTGGCAGCATTGATAAATGTCTGATGTGTTATTTTCTGTTATATTTTCAACAGAGCAAATGCCGCCTTCAAAAAGATGTCTTGAACTCTAATAACCTTGTTAAATATGACATTCTGACTTCAAATGTCCTGATCCCCATTTATATTCATCAACTAGACACTTGGGACAAATGCCAACCAGCTCTGCTACCCCAGCCAAACAATATAATTAGACCAGGGTCAAGTTTTAAGCACAGAGCTTCCCTCTGCCAGAACCCAAAGGAATGAGACACTCTATAAGAAGACAATTCTGCCATTCCCTCGGAACTTGCATTCCGAAAGGATCGATTTCTTCCAGTTGCTAAAAAAGAAACTGAGTTCCATAGCAAGAGGATCTGATGCAGCTTCTTAGTTCTTTAAGTTTTGTTGGTTTTTCTTTAATGCTACTTAAACCCAATACTTTGGACAAATGGCTGAAATAACTGGCCATTTATTACAATACTTTGAAAAGCATTCTACTGTTTACAAAGCTCTTTTACATATACTGTCTAATTTGCATCTCACAGTAGCCTATAATAGAATTAGAATTAGAATTAGAATTAGAATTAGAATTAGAATTAGAATTATTTCACTAAAAGAAAACCTTAACTCATAGGGTCATAGGGTCCAAAGCACAGTGAGGTTTCTGACTTCTAGACCAGTACTCTTTCCAAGGTCCTGGTACCACTGCTAGGCTATTGACACCTTAGCCCCACCCTTCCCCTGCCCCATGAGGGTGCTCTGCCATACACTCAACTCTCTGGGGCTCTAGTTTTGGCTAAAAGTCTGCCTCAGAAACCCCTATCTCACTCTAAGCCAATGTCTAAGAACCCCAAGGAATCCAGATCAACTCTAGCCCAGCTTTAAGGGATTTGCTTTCTCCACAGTGATTCCAATCTTGTTATCCTGGGCCTGAAAACAGACCAGCCTTTTGCACAGAAGGGCAGTGTTTGTGCTACTGAAGTGAGCCATAATTTACTTTATTGCGTTCTTTTATTTTCCCCTTCATCAGGTAAAACTGCTAGCATAGCAGATTAGCTTGCCAAAACAAAGCAATTGTATTTATAACAACAGCCATGATATGGTTACAACTGGTTCTGTGTGACAGCTCTTTTTTTCCCTTTCCTTGTCCTCTTTCTCCTTTTTTTAAAAATGATGTTTACATAACGTAAATAGGGAGCATCAGGGATAAATGCAGCTTCTCAAAATTGGTCCAAACATTTCAGACCAAACCCAATAGCAGAGTCAGCCCTACAGAGAGGCACTGGGCTGGTTGGACAGAGTTTCTGGTAGGGAGAGGCTGGTGTCTGCTTAACTGACCTCACAACGCTGCATGACCACCGCATGCCACCCCTGCAAGGACTTTCTGTATAGGAGACATAGGAAGATGAGACACCATGGAAGGAAGTAACTTGATGGTGAGGGAAAGTCTGGCTCAGGTCCATGTGTTTTTGAAAGTTCTCATTGAATTGACCTGATTTTAGGAGCAAGGGTGGAGTGAAATCCTACTTAAAATCAATGAGGGCACTTTAGATTTCCTTCCTCTGGGTAGGAATGGAGTACATTTCTCCTAAGCAATATTCATGACACTGTCTGGGCTCCGTTGACATTCTGTAAGTGTCATCACCAATGCCATTTTGGTCATTCTAACCGAGTAATCCCTGTGCCCAGATCCATAAATCAATATTCTTGAAATGAGATTTGCATGGAAGGAATGGCCCAGTGTGATGTCTACCAGACAGTCTGGGCAGAGCATGGGCTCACCAACCCCATAATGTCCTCATTAGGCCCCCAGAAGAAAGCAGAATTCTTTCATATTTTAGAGTCCATAAAAGTTAAGGAAAGTGCTTCCAGAGTAACCTCTACCATAGAAAACTCACTTGCAAGGAATAGGAGCTAAATTACTGTTAATTAAAGAATGACACTTTAGCTTCTTATTTGCCAGGTAATTTTTTTTGTCGTTTGTTTTCTTAACAACCTAAATTTATTCTCACTTTGAAGACATAAATCTAAAGTGAAATCTTTTTTTTTAACTGGATCAAAAGAGTTATGCATTTCAAAATTGATTCCACTCTGCCATATTGCCTAACCAGATCAATTTACATTCCCACCAAAAGTATATAAGACTGTTTACACCATTGCCAACATGAGCAATTATCAAATTTAAAAATAAATGCCAATTATGAACAAGAATGATCTTCTTTAATTTCCATTTTTCCGATTTTAGTTAGGAAATATTTTTACAGGTGTTTTGACACATTTATCTGAAGTCTTAAAATGAGTTTGGGCAAAAAAATTAGCAAGAAATATTTTTTACCAACAGTGTAATTCTCTATTATTGAAAGTGTATTAGAACAGACAAAATAATTTTTAAGTTGTCTGGACATAAGATCAACAATCAATGGTTATCAATTCATTGGAATGACATTAGCTAAGCAGTAACAAACCTTTGTCCCTTTCTTTCTTTTTTTCTTTTCTCTCTTTTTCTTTTTACCTTTGTACCCCCTTCACCCATTTCTCCCACTCCTCATCCCACACCTCTGGCAACCACCAATCTGTTCTCTGTATCTATGAGCTCGTGTATGTTTGTTTCTTCGTTTTTAGATTTCACATATAAGAGAGATCATACGGTATTTGTCTTTCCCTATCTGACTTATCCACTTAACATAATGTCCTCAAGATCCATTCATGTTGTCACAAATGGCAAGGTTTCATCCTTTTTTATGGCTGAATAATATTTCATTGTGTATATAACCACAATCTCTTTATCCATACTGTTCTAATTACTATAGCTTTGTAATATAATTTGAAATCAGGGCATGTGTTGCCTCCAGCTTTGTTCTTCTTTCTCAAGGTTTCTTTGGCTATTTGGGAGGGGAGGGTTGGTGGTTTCATACAAATTTTAGGATTATTTGTTCCATTTCTTTGAAAAATGCCATTGGAATTTTGATAGGGATTGCATTGAATCTGTAAATTGCTCTGGGTAGTATGGACATTTGAACAATACTGATTCTTCCAATCCATGAGCATGGACTATCTCTCCATTTATTTGTGTCTTCTTCAGTTTCTTTCAGTAATGTCTTATAGTTTTCAATATGCAGTCTTTCACTTCCTTTGTTAAATTTATTCCTAGGTATTTTATTCTCTTTAATGCAGTTGTAAATGGGATCGTTTTCTGAATTTCTCTAATAGTTTGTTATTCATGTATAGAAATGCAACAGATTTTTGAGTATTGATTTTGTATACTGCAACTTTACTGAATTCATGCATTCTAACAGTTTTTTGAAGGAGTCTTTAGGGTTTTCTATATATAATATGTCATCTGCAAATAGTGACAGTTTTACTTCTTCCTTTCCAATTTGGAGGCCTTTTATTTCTTTTTCTTGTCTAAGTGCTCTGGTTAGTACTTCCAATACTATGTTGAATAAAAGTAGCTAAAGTGGACATCCTTTCAGCTTTTCACCACTGAATGTGATATTAGCTGTGAGTTTGTCATATCTGGCCTTCATTATGTTGAGATACTTTCCTGCCATACCTGCTTTGTTGAGAGTTTTTATCATAAATGTTGAATTTTGTCAAATGCTTTTTCTGCATCTATTGAGATGATTATTTGACTTTTATCCTTCATTTTGTTAATATGGTATAATTGTGGATGTTGAGCCATACTTGCATCCCTGGAGTAAATCCCACTTGATCATGATGTGTGATCTCTATAATGTATTGTTGAATTCACTTTGCTAATATTTCGTTGAGGATTTTTGCACCTATGTTTATCAGGGATACTGGCCGCTATTTCCTTTTCTTGTGAGGTCCTTGTCTAGTTTGGGTATCAGGGTAATGCTGGCCTTATAAAATGAGTTTGGAAGAGTTCCCTCCTCTTTTATCTTTTGGAAGAATTTGAGAAGAATTGGTATTAGTTCTTCTTTGAATGTTTGGTAGAATGCACCAGTGAAGGTATCTGGTCCTGAACTTTTACTTGTTGAAGATTTTTGATTACTGATTCAATCTCCTTACTAGTAATTGGTCTGTTCAGATTTTCTATTTCATCATGATTTAGTCTTCGTAGATTGTACGTTTCTAGAAATTTATCCATTTCTTCTAGGTTGTCCAACTTGTTGGCATATAATTGTTTCTAATAGTCTCTTACGGTCATTTGTACTTCTGTGGTTATCAATGATAACATCTCCTCTTGCATTTCTGATTTCATTTATTTAGGTCCTCTCTCTTTTTTTCTTCATGAGTCTAGCTAAGGACTTGTAAATTTAGTTTGTCTTTTCAAAGAACCAGCTCTTAGTTTCATTGATCTTCTCTGTTGTCTTTTTAGCATCTATTTCATTTATTTCTGCTCTAATCTTGTTATTTCTCTCCTTCTACTAACTTTGGGCTCCATTTGTTCTTCTTTGTGTCTTTTGTCCTTTAACTGTGATAAAAACCCTCTGTTGGGTTATCACAGACTATTACTTCAGAGGGCTGTCAGTTGAAGGACATTGTCATAAAACATAGAAGAGAAAACTGAGCCACAGGTAACTTAAATTACTTGCCAAAGATCACAGAACTAAGGAGGGGTCTTCAAACCCTGAAAGCAGAGCACATACTCAGCTGCTGCGACATATGTGAGAAAACAAAATAGGAAGAAAAAGAAAAGAAACCGACTGTCCTTGGCAGTTTGGAGAAAAGGGGTGGGATGTTCAGGGAAGAGAAGGGACATCTGAGCTGTGACTTGAATTATGAGCAAGATTTGCCACACCAAAAAAAATTTTTTTTAATTGAGAAGGACACTCCAGAGTTATGGTGAGAATGTGAGGTAAACATGGGGGTAGAGCAGAAGATGTGACAAGGACCAGATTGGGTGAGCCTTCTTTGTGTGCTGAGACTTTGTGTTGTAGGCAGTGGGAAGCAGCTGAAGCATTTCACATGTGGGGAGTGATATCATATTTGTATTTTAGAAAGCTAAGGCAGGAAAGAGAAACCAGACCAGGTTGGGAAGAGCCTTGAAAGAAAGTGGATATTTCTTTCTGTGATACTTCATGATACAGATTTGAAAACTTGTGCAAAAGTAATGGAGCTGCCAACTAACATTTACCGGATTTATTGGGCAGTGGAGAGCGGGGGAGGACAAAGCATTTCAAGGCCAGTGTTACCGTCTTTCCAAATAAAGCAAGCAGACTGATAGCTAAGTGTAGGCCTGATGAGGCCAATATTTGACAGCTTTTCCTCCTGTAGCCAAATGAATACACTTAAGGCAGGTGACTTTTCCTCTGGTTTTGCTCAGTTCCCAACCTCTGTAACTAAGGTACTGCCCCCTTGAAGCTGGAGCACAAAAATACATTGGGGTGCTTCCCTGGTGGTGCAGTGGTTGAGAATCCGCCTGCCAATGCAGGGGACACAGGTTCGAGCCCTGGTCCAGGAAGATCCCACATGCCGCGGAGCAACTAAGCCCATACGCCACAACTACTGAGCCTGCGCTCTAGAGCCCGTGAGCCACAATGAAGACCCAACACAGCCAAAAATAAATAAATAAATAAATAAATAAATAAATAAATAAATAAATAAATAAATAAATAAATAAACAAACAAAGTTACCACAACTCCCCCTGTCTTGTTCATGACAGTTCAGTGTGGGAAGGAAGGACGTGGAGTGTAGATTTGGGTACAAACACCGAGAGTAGGACTGGGTTTGAGTCCCAGCTCTGCAGTTTACTAGCTCTTTGGATAATTTAATTTACTTTAACCAGCTTCAGCTTCCTCCTCCATAAAATGGGAACAATAATTTCTACCTCATAGGGCTGTCGTGAATGAATAATGTATGTAACGTGCTTGGTACAAAGCAGGCACTTGATAACCAGTAGATATTGTTTATTAATTAAATTCTGTTTATTCATTAAACACTGACTCTTAAATCATTGACAACTTTGCAAATAAGATTCAGAAGCTCTGAAGAAACATTTTGACTCCCCATAGAAGCACTGGATAGATCTTATCTAAACATGTTGCCTAGGAGAATGGGATTCTTTGGTCCCTGAGTGACTCACGTTCTTTGAGCACTATTTCATCAAGGGGAATGAAACAGCTTGCATTGGTGTCAAAAGGAAAGCCCCAGGATCCTAACCTCCGTGGCAGGGTAGCAGGGTCTAAGAAAGCCTGCAAAAGTAAATGAGATAGAAAAGCCAGAACAGTCCCCTTCTGCCTCCTGGTGGGGAAAACCTGTCATTTAGTTGAGGGGGGAATCGCACATATAGGTGAAAGGACAGTAGAAAACAAGAATGATATTGCTTATATGTGGAATCTAAAAAATAGGTACCAATGAACTTATTTACAAAACAGAAGTAGAGTCACAGATGTAGAAAACAAACTTATGTTTACCGGGGGGGAAGGAGGAAAGGGATAAATTGGGAGAGTGGGACTGACATATACACACTACTATATATAAAATAGATAACTAATAAGGACTTACTGTATAGCACAGGGAACTCTACTCAATACTCTGTAATGACCTATATGGGAAAAAGAGTCTGAAAAGAAAATGGATATATGTATATGTATAACTGATTCACTTTGCTGTACACCTGAAACTAACACAACGTTGTAAATCAACTATACTTCAATAAAAATTTTTTTTTAATTTAAAAATAAATAAATAAATAAATAAGAATCCAAAGATGTGGAAACAAGCTTAGCAGGGGTTTGTCATTCCTGCCCCCCAAATGGGAACTTATTATATTATTCATAATCATCTCAGCATTATGATGCAGTGGTTGGCGTCACCTTTTGTCAGGGGTTTGAAGAACTCTTTGTAAAAGGTATGCTTCCCTTTGGTGAATAAGATAGGAGAAGAGTTTTGGTCAACCCTCGGTTGTATTTCCAGCTTGTCAGGATCGTTAGGAGATAGACTATCTCATCCCGTTGTTCCTCTGTATGTACTTTCTCATGCAGCCTTTGTTACAACGTGGGAAGGGACAGTGCCCTGCTGCGAATTGTACAAATAGAATGAGTGAGATAGACTTGGCCCTAGAGATGTTTGTTGAACTGTTGGTGCATTTCACTAAACTCCAGATTCTTTCCCTGTTCCTTTATTTATTTAGTCTAGTGACTTTTATTTTTCTTTCCATATGGGAGGGAAAAAATTGTTTGCAATCCCAATTGTAAGGAAGTAGTCTTCCTATTTGGTCAACACAAGAAATATGGTATTAGGAATAAATGAATGTTAGTTAATAGCCAACACGATCACCCTGTGTATCATTTTAGCACTGTTTTTGTTGTCCTTAGTTCCCCCTTTGATTTTTTTTTAAATTTACAGTTACTTGCTTTCAGCACTAGAAAGTTTAGAGTAGAAATCAGAGTGATAACCTAATATCTAAAAACAAGATGTAATAGTGGTATTAATAAGATGAATGATAGCTTACAATTAAGGATGATCAGGACTTATAGTTTAAGCTTCATGGACATTATTTATTCCCTCTCTCTCATACACAGATACACACACACACACACACACAGACTCAATCACTGGCAAACTCCATACCATATAAGACAAAATTTCCATATAAAACAACATTTCACAGATGAGGAATGAAGTCTTGGAGAGCTAATCCTTGCCTAAGATCAAACAGCCAGAAAATGATGGATCCATAAGGGTGACTCTTCAATGACCTTTTCTGTTGGAGTTCCCAGGGAACCACTGAAGCAGTGTGATACCGCCTTGAAGGAAAGGACCTTGTCTTATTCATCTTGGTGCCCAGCTCCTAGTGCAGAACAGAATGGAACAAGGGGGTGACGTAACTAGCACTTTTCTGGGCGAAGATAAATCTGGCAAGGATGAGTGGGATGAAAAGAACAGGGAAAGATTGGTGGCGTGGAGGGTGGTTTAGATGTTAGTACAACAACACAGAAAAAGAGTTAATGAGATCATGAATGAGGGAGTGGCATGGCAAAAAGAAAATAGGCAATGAAGGTAGAAGAGATTTAGGAAGAATGAGTCCGTGGGACTTGATGGCCATGTGTAAGCAGTGAGGAGTTCCAGGCCTTTTGAGAAATATCCATTCATGTAGCAAATATTTCTGGAGCATTCTCTGTGTGCCAAGATCTAGTCTGGTTGCTGGGGATCTAACAGTGAATTAGATAAATGAAGATTTTGCTCTCGTAGAGCTTATATTCTCGTTGGAGGATGTAGCAGTCAGAGTTCTGCAGACAGCCACTGTATCCCACTAGCCTGGAATCTGTAGGGCAGGTCTACAGGCTGGAAACGCTGAGCAGGGGCTGGTGCCGCCATCTTGAGGCGGAGTTTTTTCTTCCTCAGGGAAACCAGTTTGGCTGTTAAGGCTCTTCAACTGATTGGATCAGGCCCACCCAGATTATTTAGAATAATCTCCTTTATGTAAAGTCAACAGACTGTAGATATGAGTCACGTCTGCAGACTGACTACCCTAAATCAGTGTTCGACTGAATAACTGGTACTATAGTCTAGCCAAGTTGCCACATGAAACCAACCATCAGAGAGGAGATGTAAGAATGACCAGTGCAGACAGAGAAGTCACTCAGGGTGTAAGAGTAAGTACCAGCTTCTGTGTGTGGGAGACTCAGGGAAGCCTCCTCTGCAGGAATAGATGTACCTTCATCTTACACATGAGGCAGAGGAGACGTGGGAATGTTGTGATTTATTTAGGCTAAAACAGCTAATGATTGACCCTGCTGTCTTTCTGACTTCCAGCACATGTGCAGGAAACACAACAGAGCCTGCCTCCCAGGAATGGTCAAAGGGACCAGAATGTCTGACTTTCTTTTCCCCAGAAGGAACACCAGTGGGTGAGCAAATTTAGATCAGGCACTTGTTTTCTGAACGTAGAGCCTGAACACAGAGAGGTCGATTATTGCTTTGGGGAAGGGGTGCAGGGGGACACTTCACCCCGCATCAGCCCCTCCCTCCTGCTGCTGCCCTGGCACTGGCCTTCTTCCTGTGCCCAGGTCAGGGCTTTTGTACAAGCCAGTCATTCTGCCTAGAAGACTCTTCTTCCTCTCCTCCCCTTCCTGTGGACAATGTCTGTGTAGCCCTCCGGGGTCTGAACTAAGGCACCTCGTCAGGGAAACTTTCTCTGTGTACCCAAACTAGGATACATCTCCCAGGTACAAGCCCCCTACCAACTCCGTGTTCTGCTAATGTGTACTTAGCGCTATTGTCGTGAAGTAGTTTATCTCTGTTTTATTAGTGTCTGCCTCTCCGATTATCCTCCCAAAGAGGAGGAGCCAAATCACTATCGTGCTGATTCCCAGTGAGGAGCACAGTTTTTGGCAGATATTACTTGTCACGTGGATGCACGGATAAAGGAATGAATGAATGGGATATATGTACTTGTGAGCAGTAAATCTGTAGGGCATTCTAAATAATGACCTGGAAACACACGACACATTCAGGTTGCTCCTCTCCTTTTCCTAATCCCCAATCCGATCATGTCCTGTACACAGCTAATGCTATCCTTGGGACATGGGTTCTTCTCCACATCAGTTTCAGAAGTGGCACTTCTTGAACTCTTCTCTGATTTGAGGGATCCTTGGTACGCATTGGAACCTCAAGCCTTCTAATGCAAAGACAGCTGTTACAACTGTTAGCACAATAAAAGATGAGAGTGAGGGAAGAGAGTGCAAGGGTTCCAGGAATAGTGCAGCATGGATGGCGTGTCCTAAGGATGCCCTCATACTTGACAGATGGTTCTCTCTCTTCTTGCCCCAGGCAGGAAATTCTGACTGCTTCTGCCTGTGGTCTGGAGTCGTGTGCGTGAGAAGACAAGCTTCTGATTCGAGCAGCCCCTAACGTCTCTGAGTGGGCTCTTGTGGGCCACGTTGAGAGGAAGTTTAGTCAGGACTCCCCACCCCCGCACCTACTAAATGCCCCCCTTATCCTGTCACTCAGAGGAAGGCTCCAGAGGGCTGGCGCATGAGGCTGGTGATGGAGTTGAGCGCATCAGCTGTACAAACAGGAAAGCTTACGGTACCTCTCACTCTGGCTTCTGATGTGAGAGCCACCAGCCATATCAACTTAAAACATCACTTGTGCTGTGAAATGCTTGCAGGAACTCTTCTGCCCTTTTGTGTGAGACCCCAAATATCTACAGAAATGAGGCTTTATTTTGCAGTTTTCTTCTGACTGTAGGAAAAGAAATTTTGGATTGATTTAAAAGTAGCAACTCTCAGGTTATCCTGCAAGGTCTGCGCAAATTTCCCCACTTGCCTTCTTTCCATTCAAGATTCTTCCTGTCGAGAAAGAGAGAAATTTCTCTGTTTCTACATTCTCTGCATTTTCTGAAACTTGGAAGGCTCAGCTGCAAATCATAGCGGACCCTCCTGGGAGCCAGACAGATGTTGACTGTATCACCGCAGGGTGTAACAGGAAGCATTACTGGCCCAGGTGTTCGGAGATGGAGGTCCGAGTCTTGGCTCTGCCAGTGAGCAGTGCGTGACCTTGGACAAGTCTCTGGGCTGGAGTGGACTAGGTGCTCTCTGCAGGTACCGCCGCGCTAAGATGTATGGTTCTCATTGCAGGCATCTTTTCCACAAGTCCTGTGTTGACCCCTGGCTCCTAGACCATCGCACCTGTCCCATGTGCAAGATGAACATTCTTAAAGCCCTAGGGATCCCGGTAAGCACAGCACAGCCTCCAGCATCTTCGTGTCTGTCTTTCTGCCTTTCCCACAAAGCAGGGCAAAAACAGCATCCCTGGATTTTCTGTGTCCCCTCAATCCCATAGCAGTGGCGTCATCTGATGAGGCTCTCAGAGCACTCCCATGCCTAGATATATTTCTCCTCTCACTTTTTCTCAATCTGAGGACATCGTGACCCTCTCGGCATGTCCATTGTATTTGTCTGTGAGTTGAGATGCTGCCTGAGCAGCTCACAGGCCCCTCTTCTGGGCTGCAGTGGGTGAGAGCAGGTGGGACACCCACAGAGGCCTCTGGGGCCAGTTGTACACTGATGACACTCTTGTGTCATTTACCTGCGCTGTCATCAAGCAGACCCGCACGCCACACTTTCTGATGTTGCCCCACCATCGCCTAGCTTCCAGAGGAAACAAGCTCTTCCCAACGATGGGAGGGGAGGCCGTCCACTGGGAATCTGGCTCAGGGGCCTCTGCTGAACTCATATCTCCATGGTGAGCTTGACTGAGGAGGAAACCAGAGCCAGAACCACTGAATTCTAGCGCTACCCTCAAGCTGGCGCCCTCAGTTATATGTTTTATCAAACTTAGTCATTCCCCCTGTGCAAAGAGAATCCCCCCGGCTGGCTGGCTTGATGCTCCAGGGAAAGACTTTCCAGGGACCATATCGAGTGAAGGCCACGGGCTGGTGAGACACCATCTGCCGTGGTGAGGGCAGGAAGCAAGCCAGGCCACCAGACCCTAGGGCTGCGCAGAGATGTGGGAACAACGTAGGTGCCGTCTGAAAGAAGCTAGACAAACAGCATACAGAGACCGGCCTCCCCCTTCCCCTCCGCTTTGCTATCTCCTCCTCTTGTCATTCCTCACTACTAATGGCAGAGAATAAATAGAATTTTAAAAGTCCCAAGATGTCACTGAAGAAGAAAGGATCAGATCAGATATCAAAGGCTTCCTTTAATGCCAAAGGGCTAATTATCCCAGGAAGATCAGAGTGACTCTGTTTGAGAGGGCACACCTGAAGCATCACGAGGTCATGGATTGGCTGAATTTTCTACCCTGCCTCCCTGCTGATATTTTTTTTTTTTTAACAGTCGATACACCAAACACAAATCAATTTGTGTGACTATAGCTTTGAGCTAGATTTTGAAAGGCAATGCATTAAATTTTCAGACCAGAGTTGTGAAGGCATAATACCTTCAAGGTGAAAATCACTGACAGTGAACATGAAACATGAGTAAAAACCCAACATCTCTCTCAGATACTAGGGACTTAGAAAATTAAACTCGCTGTTTGCATGTTCCACATTTCTGGCTCTAACTGGTTCTTACCGGTGTCTGATTTTAGTCTTTGTTTTGTTGTTGTTAACTGAGTAGCCTTGTGCCTGCCCGTGCTGTAAGGCAAGTAAATATAAGTGGAAAGCTAAGAGCTGGGGACATTTTCATTTTGTAAGTGGATTTCTCTAAAATGAACTAAAGAATGAGAGCACGGCTCACGGATGGTGAAATTCCTATTACAGTGGTATCTTCTCCCATTATATTTTGCCAAGAGAAATAAAAGACTGAACCTGACAGGGGCAGGTCCTTTATTGTCAGAGTGTTTTCAATCCCCTTATCTACATTCAAGTGCTTCATCCTTTCTCTCCAGTCAGGTCTAGGGGGTGTCTTTGCAGGATGACAGATCACATCCGTGAGTGCTCCTATAAGGTACCATATAACATGGGCCTTTTTTATCCCAGCACACACCGTCTCCTATCACTATTATCCTGCTATAAATAAGATGATTGTAAACGAATAGAAAATCCCGTGCAGCTGGTATGTTCACTAGTCCCTAACTATTTCGCATCTGGTTTATGTGAGGAGTTCTCCCTGCTAACCTAAATTTGAAAACCTATAGGCTGTTCACTTACAGATGGTATTTGACATCTCTTACTAAACATTATGACTGTCATTTCTCTTAGAGGTATATAAATTGGGTTTCTATTCAAAATATTATTCTATTTGATGAACCATTTCGAGTGGATATCAACTGTGAGGTTCTGTAAGGTGGGTCTGTTAAATATTGTATCTAAGCCACATTATTCGTTCGTGCTCTCATTAACAGTCTCACTGAGCTAATTCGCTCTTTCTCTTTTCCTCTACTCACCTCTGTTAGAGACGTAACACTATTCCTGCTAGCCCACAAAGTAAAAGCGAACACCCTGCCTCAAAACTAATAAAATAACGCTATAAAAAGAAAAAAGAGAGAAAACAGGAACTTGATCAACAAGCAGAGTCAACATTGTGAAAAATATGTCAGTTGTTCTTGCATCTGTGGTCACATTCAGATGCTTATGGCTGGAAGAACAGCCAGCACAGGGATCCTCACTTGGAACTCTTTTCCTCCCTGATACCCGCACACAATTTGGATCTGCATCTTTACATAGCATAGTGGAGGGAAAGAAGTTATTTTTTCTTCTACCCTCCTCGGTTCTCCAGCTGGGCCCTGTAAATCAGACTTGTAAAAGACAGATTGAGAAGAGAGAATCAAACAGAAGTTTATGAACACATGCATCGTGTGTGCACATAGGAGCACTTGGCGATGAGTGACTCAGAGGGGTGGTTAGAACTTCGGCTTCTATAGCATCTTCAAAAAAGAGCAATAAATTTTTAGAGAAGTGACAAGAGAAAGGGAAAGGACTTTGAGTTTCTAGGACAGCAAATTGCGGGGAGGTAAATATATGGGGGAGACCAATGGCAGATAAGGGCATGTCGGTTAGGTTTGTTGTATGTTCCATTTTGGCGTCAACTCCCAGTCGCTGGTGATAAGAATGTTCTTCTCTTTCTGGTACAGAGAGGGGGACCCCCTTACAAATTTATGTCTTGCTTTTAGGCAAATAGGGGGAAGGCAGAGAGCATTTCTTTACCCAGTTCTCAATTGTTTCAGCTAAAAACAGTTTCTATGCCAACATAGCATATTTTGGCAGTGGCATACTCTGCTACCGTTCAAAGGCGTACTTTACCTTTGCCCAGAAATTGAATTTCTTTAAGTATTTTCTCAAATCTTCCCTTCACTGATCTCGGATCTGGGCAGATACTAACATTCCCAAGTTTTCAGAGCAGTAAACTGAGACTTAGGTAAAATTTCCAAATCAACATTTACTGAGCACTTAATAATTGTCAGGTACTATGTGAGGGCTTGGAACTCAAGGTCAATATAGTGTAATTGCTTCACTTTAAAAAGCTTGTGTCTCACTTGTGTGTGGAATCTACGTGGCATAGAAACAGAACAGATTTGTGGTTGCCAGGGGCAGGAAGTGGGAAGGGTGAAATGGGTGAGGGGGTCAGAAGGTACAAACTTCCGGTTACAAAATAAGTAGGTCCCGGAGATGTAATACACCGCATGGTGACTCTAATACAATACACAATACTGTATTGTATATTTGAAAGTTGCTAAGAGAGTAGATCTTAAAAGTTCTCATCACAAGAATAAAAATTTTGTAACCATGTGAGGTGATGGATATCAACTAAACTTATTGTGGTGATCGTTTTGCAACATACACACGTATCAAATCATCATGTTGTACAACTTAAACTAATACAATATGCCATGCCAATTATATCTCAGTAAAACTGGAATTTAAAAAAAAGCTTGTGGGCTAGTAGAGTGAGACTAACACAGTAGCAAATGACTGTAACAGTGGGAGAAGTGTGAAAAGAGTTACAGTGTCAAAGATGACTACCTGGGAGGGAGCACTGCTTAGCAAAGAGACATTTGGCCTGGGAGTTGAGGGATGATTAGGAGTTCACCAGGGTTAGTTTGAGACCTTGGGATGGGAGAGGGGAAGGAGATGATGATTTGGGCAGCTGTCATCCCGAGTGGAAGAGCAGCATATGCTAAGGCGCTGAAGTAGGGAATATATAGTTCATTCTGTGTGTTTCCAAAGGCTGAAGGTATTAGGGCCAGAAAAGAAGGCTGGGGCCAGACTGTACGGTGCCTGTTTTGCTATACTAAGGAGCTTGTCATTCATTCTTTAGGAGGAAAAAAAGAAAAAGAATCATACCTGTGCTTTTTTTAAAAAAAAAAAAAAGAGTGCTCTGGTGAAAAAGTGGAGAATGAAGTATACCGGGGAAGAAACTAGAGGGAGATTGGGAACTGGTAATGGGGTAAGAAGCGTTCAGAACATACCCGCTCATGTCCAATAATCTCAATCAGTAAATTTGGCGGATCAGTCATTCAATGAGTTGACTTTCAACAACTCGAATTTCAAGGAGTTGGCCCACTGCCAGTAGAGATGGAGACGGCAGAACACAAAGAGAATATGAAGGAAAGGGAATGAGCTGAATTTGAAGTTTTTATGGGATAATGGAGATTTCCAGCTGACTTGGAACCACAGGTGTGGGGCTTGGGAGACTTGGTTTGAGAGTGGAAATCCAGGACAAGAGTCCAGCAGTTTGAATTTCTTGCTTTGTGCTCCCAATGAGCCCGTGAGTGGTAGGTTTTCTCTTTCAATGAACTTTGCACACAATCTAGTCATTGTGGTGTTAATTCAGACAGTGTCAACCTAGGATTCTCCTCACCCAAGCCTGCTCACCCTGATCTGCATCTTTGGACGGGGTGCAAAACCGTGTCATTGTCGTCGCTCAAGGAAATGTCACTATCCAGAGTGGAGCAAAAAGTGTGATTAACAGCCGTTCTCAAGACCATATCTCTCCTCCACCACCTTTAAAAAATAATTTTTATGAGCTTGGTCAGAGGCAGAACAACTGAAAATCATTTTTTAAAAGCTGTTTGTGGAAGAGATATCAATATATTCAACACCACTTCAGCCAGCAGAACTGAGACCATAGAGTAAAACTGCCCCACTGCCCGATAAGAGAAGCTGGCCGACAGAGGCTGCCTTGCGAGGCACAGAGACTCCCGTCTCTACATTTTTCAAGTGGAGCTGTGAGGATTATTGGGAGGGAGAGTCCTGTAGTGAGTGGGTAATTAAAGTAGATGGTCTCACCCTAGTTTTATGATTCTAAGATTTTAGCTTAGAGGATTTGACAAATGTACCATCAATTGCATGTTCTGTAAATAGGGCTTTGCTCTGCAGCTGGTTTTTTGGCTTGTGTTTAACAACACCTCACCCTGTGCTCTTGTGTTTGTGTGTGCGTTTGTTTATGTATGTGTGTGTATCTCTGATGCACAATTCACGAGTCAGATTCTGTCTCCCCTCTCATGCCATCAGTCTGTTTGCAAACAACACATGGGTCTGTGGGGCTAATTATCAGGCTGTCCGCTACTTCCTATACGAGAAGTAAACACTAGAGGTAAGGA
Source organism: Balaenoptera musculus (assembly GCF_009873245.2). NCBI lineage: Eukaryota > Metazoa > Chordata > Mammalia > Artiodactyla > Balaenopteridae > Balaenoptera > Balaenoptera musculus. Next base: position 24,040,126 of record NC_045789.1, on the reverse strand, counting down.
AGAGCTATCGTTATAAGTAGGTATCATATTATTCTCCCGATGTAATTACATTAACGTGTGGCTAGTGCTACTCCGGGAATTAAGACCTTGTCTGTAGATCTAAACGGAACCTTTGGAAAGAAAATTTTGGAAGATGTTTTCATGTTAATTACAGGAACTATATGTGGAATGTCTTTCAATAAAGTGGTTCAGGAAGAAAACGGTAAAGAACTTGGTTTTCCATCAGGACAAAATATTTAGGCTGTAGACATCTCATCTCTAACTTGATGATATACACTAAGATAGGTCCTTTTCTGCTCCTGTCAGCCCAATGCCGACTGCATGGACGACTTGCCCACTGACTTCGAGGGATCTCTGGGAGGTCCGTCAACCAACCAGATCACCGGCGCAAGCGACACAACCGTAAATGAAAGCTCAGTCACTTTGGACCCTGCTGTCCGGACTGTGGGAGCCTTGCAGGTGGTCCAGGACACAGATCCCACTCCGCAGGAGGGAGAAATCATCTTCACCACCAACAGTAAGTTCTGCTGCGCCACATGCCAATGCCATATTCCAAAAGGCTGTTGCCTCGTGGGAATTGGAAAAAGGCACTTTTCCTCAAGAAGAAAGAAAAATTAAATGAATAGAACGTTGCTAGGCTAAACAATCGTACCTGAGGGGCCTTGAGAAGCCCAGCTTACTCCAGAGCCAGCAGGGCAGACAACAGTGCTAGCTGTGTGTGTCACCCACCTACACACGCCGACGCCACAGCACTGCACACGCCCCATGGTACCCAAACACCAGGCCAGGTGGTGGTGCTGGCCTCTGAAGGTGGAAGGCAGGTGAGAAGAGCCACTGCCGGCGATGTTCAGTGGGACTGGGGTAGGGGACAACCCACTCACTCATGTGTGTGTGTGTGCGTGTGTGTGCGTGTACACAGGCTTGAGCCCTCCCGAGTGTGCAGGTGGCTGTCTGAGCTGGTCTGGACAGCATGCAGGAGGGTTCTGCCCCGCCGTTGCTGCAGGACTCAGAGGCAAGTGGAACCCCTTTAGATGGGCATTCTTGCAGTACCACCTAAACCCCTATGCATAGTGACGTATTAAAATATCTTTAGGGTTTCTTCCGCATCTCCTGCATAGACTCAAAGTAAATGCTGTTCTGGTTGAGGGTAGTTATAAAAATATTAAAGTAGCTATGTTAGCATACGGTTGAAGCTCAAACCTAAAGTATTTACTCGACCGTCTAATACAGCAGAGATAAGAGGAGTTCTAAGAAAATCAGCATGCAAATTAACTTAGGTTTAAGGTTAAAAAGGGTGGATGAATATTGCAGGTTTTAAAGGAGGTGTGTTTTTTCCCTTGATGGAAGTAACCTATTCACTATAGAAAATTTGGAAATGGAGCAGAGAAGATGAAAGCACGTTGGGATATTTCCTTTTAACTTGGCCTCTTTTTTACTTATTCGTGATGTTTATGCAGTTCAAAAAATCATTCACGCTGAAATTTAAAGACGCATTTTTCTGATGAAGAAACATAACAGTCCTTGTCGTTGAAAGACTGAAAAATGAAGAAGAGAATAAAAAAAGAATGCAAAAATCACTCAGTACCCCACTACCCAGAAATAATCACTCTTAACATTTTGGTGTATTTGCTGATAATCTTTTTTTTTTTTTTACATTTTTATTGGTGTATAATTGCTTTACAGTGGTGTGATAGTTTCTGCTTTATAACAAAATGAATCAGCTATATGTATACATATATCCCCATATCTCCTCCCTCTTGCGTCTCCCTCCCACCCTCCCTATCCCACCCCTCTAGGTGGTCACAAAGCGCCCAGCTGATCGCTCTGTGCTATGCGGCTGCTTCTCACTAGCTATCTGTTTTACATTTGGTAGTGTATATATGTCCATGCCACTCTCTCACTTCGTCCCAGCTTACCCTTCCCCCTCCCTGTGTCCTCAAGTCCATTCTCTACGTCTGTGTCTTTATTCCTGTCCTGCCCCTGGGTTCTTCAGACCCTTTTTTTTTTTTTTTAGATTCCATATATATGTGTTAGCATACGGTATTTGTTTTTCTCTTTCTGCCTTACTTCATTCTGTATGACAGACTCTAGGTCCATCCACCTCACTACAAATAACTCAATTTTGTTTCTTTTTATGGCTGAGTAATATTCCATCGTATATATGTGCCACATCTTTTTATCCATTCATCTGTTGATGAATATTTAGGTTGCTTCCATGTCTTGGCTATTGTAAATAGAGCTGCAATGAACATCGTGGTACATGACTCTTTTTGAGTTATGGTTTTCTCAGGGTATATGCCCAGTAGTGGGATTGCTGGGTCGTATGGTAGTTCTATTTTTAGTTTTTTAAGGAACCTCCATACTGTTCTCCATAGTGGCTGTATCAATTTACATTCCCACCAACAGTGCAAGAGGGTTCCCTTTTCTCCACACCCTCTCCAGCATTTATTGTTTGTAGATTTTTTGATGATGGCCATTCTGACTGGTGTGAGGTGATACCTCATTGTAGTTTTGATTTGCATTTCTCTAATGATTAGTGATGTTGAGCATCCTTTCATGTGTTTGTTGGCAATCTGTCTATCTTCTTTGGAGAAATGTCTATTTAGGTCTTCTGCCCATTTTTGGATTGGGTTGTTTGTTTTTTGATATTGAGCTGCATGAGCTGCTTGTAAATTTTGGAGATTAATCCTTTGTCAGTTGCTTCATTTGCAAATATTTTCTCCCATTCTGAGGGTTGTCTTTTCATCTTATGTTTTCCTTTGCTGTGCAAAAGCTTTTAAGTTTCATTAGGTCCCATTTGTTTATTTTTGTTTTTATTTCCATTTCTCTAGGAGGTGGGTAAAAAAGGATCTTGCTGTGATTCATGTCATAGAGTGTTCTGCCTATGTTTTCCTCTAAGAGTTTTATAGTGTCTGGCCTTACATTTAGGTCTTTAATCCATTTTGAGTTGATTTTTGTGTATGGTATTAGGGAGTGTTCTAATTTCATTCTTTTACATGTAGCTGTCCATTTTTCCCAGCACCACTTATTGAAGAGGCTGTCTTTTCTCCATTGTATATTCTTGCCTCCTTTGCTGATATCTTTTGATATAGTTGAGACAGTAACCGTGGGGGTGAACATTCAGTATTGTAACCATAGTACTTTCACAGGACCTCGACAGAGAGTAATTTCGAGAGGAACTTGGTTGTAAACATCCACCCATGTAGGGTTTATTAGTTTTTGGTAGATATGAGTTTTAACTTGACTTTTAGAGGCATAAGGACCTCAGTATTGAAACATTGGCCAAAGTCCCTAAAGAGAGATTTTGATCCATTTGTTTTGAAGGTCTAGAGTGGTACTGTCTAGTATTAATATAATGCAAGCCACAAAAGCAATTTTAAATCCTCAATAGCCACACTAAAATAAAAATAATAAGCTGGTCAAGTTCATTTTAATAATATTTTTATTTAACCCAATATATCCAAAATATCTTATTCTTTTTTTATGCTAACTCTTCAAAACCTGGTGTGTATTTATATGCTTAGAGCACATCTCGGTTTAGACTAGCCCCATTTCAAGTACTCAGAAGCACGTGTGGCCAGTGGCTACCATATTGGAGAACACAGATTTAGAATCCTAGTAATTTAGGGATATAAGAACCTTAAAAAAAAAAAAAAACCTTAAAGGTCATTTAATCGTTACCATGATAAACTTTTGATTTTCGCCATATGAGAATTGTGACCCAGAGGAATAAGTGGCTGACTCAGATCTGACAGTAAGTTCTCTTTTCAGAATACAAGATTGACCCATAATTTTTCCATTTATTGGACATCTTCAGTTACCATCAGGCATATCACCATTAGTGGTCTAAGTGAAGTATATTGGAAGGCCTCATAAAATTTTCCTAGCAGTTCAGAAACATTTAAGGCATGAGCCTTTTTTGAGCCCATAAAAAGAACCAAATCAAAAATGGATCCTATTTCTTGCAATGAAATGATTGTTTGATTTTCTGTTAGATTTCTTATTTTGAAAAGTGGCTATGTACTTCATCCATCTTAGTAAAGCCCAGATGACAAATGAAAAGGCATAGTTTATGGGTTAAAACACAACCAAATATGAAATAGGAAATTAAAGTCTGTATCCATATAATTCATAATCCCAGACAGTTTTGGCTAAAATAGACTCAGAGTGTTTAGGTTCATAGCAGGCATTCAGTAGATGTTGACTTGAGATAAAAGTGTTTGATCTAAGCTTCAACAGGGAGCTTCTGTTCACAACAGAAAGAAAAATGCCAGGTAACTTCAAAGGAAGGTCTTGGTAAAGATGAAGAGACGAGGCGTGAGACCACATCTGTAGTTTGAAGACTGATACTATATATCAATATGGCTAAAGATATCAGTCTCTTAGTACAGAAACTGAATTTTTCTCACAAAATACTTTTCCTAGACCATTTATTTAATTTTTAATGAAGTATAGTTGATTTACAACATCTCAGGTGTACGGCAAAGTGATTCAGTTTCATATATATGTATAAACATATACATATATATATATACATATATATATATTCTTCAGATTCTTTTCCATTATAGGTTTTTACAAGGTACTGAATATAGTTCCCTGTGCTTTACAGTAGGTCCTTGTTGTTTGTCTATTTTATATATAGTAGTGTGTATATGTTAATCCCAAATTCCCAGTTTATCCCTCCTTCCCTTCCCCTTCTGTAACCATAAGTTCGTTTTCTATGTCTGTGAGTCTATTTCTGTTTTGTAAATAAGTTCATTTGTGTCGTTTTTTCTAGATTCCACAAAAAAGTGATATTATATGATATTTTATTTCTGATTAGTTTTATTTATTGGGATTTCACAGAATATTCCAAGCACAGTCATTCTGATTAGACGTTCATGTTTTATACCACTAACTAAATGGCTGTAGATTCCTTAAGGGGAAAATTCTTTCCTCTCTACAGGTTTGTACATTGCCTAGTGCCCTAACTCAAATAAATAATTAATAAATGAACAAACAGGATTGCATGAATAAATGAGCGAAAAGATTCAAGTTCTTATCAATGTTATTGTAACCATTTCTCTAATGCTATAGAAAAAAATGCAGATGGTGAAAGAAGTATAGTTGGGATACGATATTGCTACAAATCACAAATAACCCACTGGAGGTTGGACCTGACGTTTTTCTACCTTATCCTTTCCTACCTCACATCTCTGCAGACCCAGGAAATTACTAGAAAATGAAGAAGTAACAGTAGGTAACAAATACATAACAGCAACTCTGTACCAGGCACCCTTTTATGTTGTTTACATGTATTAGCTCACAACAACCCTATGAGGTAAATGTTATTTTTAACCTCATTTTCCTGATGCAGAAACAGCAGCACTGAGAGATTACAGTAACTGACCTGAGGTCATAAGCTAGTGACAGGTGGAGCTGGAATTCGAAGGAGCAGCTAGCTGGCTCTACGACGCCATGCATAGCTATGCTAGAAGATGAAAAAGGGGAGAAAACGCACACAGTTCTCATTTCATTTTTGTCCTCTTTTCCTCCATTTTTCTAAATCTCTGAAAGGCCAAAAATGTGTTTAGTTTCAGCTTGCATTCTCATCCCTACCTCCGTTCTTCCTTTCCTGGCAAATAGTCTTGCTGTATAGTCGATCAAATGCACGTAAAAGTCATTTCAGCACTCAAGGGGAAACAGCATAGAACAGATTGCCCTTAGAGTAAAGATGGAAAAATCTGGCATTAAAGGATCATCTTCAGCTCCCAAGAAAAGAAAAAAAGAAAAACATTTACAAAGGAAAGGAAATGGAAACTGGTAGGCAGTCTGACATTTGGGAGAAAGACGTTCTTGTATGCATATCTTTAATGTTTCTGACATTTCAGCTTTTATAACCTCACACGGCAGCCCCAAATCAGTGTTTCTCCTCCACATTGGTGCAAGGTGTCATTTGTACGCATGCCCTGATGTCACTCACCCAACTTCATCTGCCCACCCAATTACACCAAAACCATACTCTGCCTTCTGACTCCCCAAGCCCAGGCTGCAGCCGGTTGGATTGGCTTCAGCAGGGAAAGAAGTTTCTTAGGACCAAAGGAAAACACAGCTGAACAAACAGCCCGGTGTGTTTGGAAACTCCAGACAGGAGCTTGAGAAAGACACAAAAGGAGAAGACTCTATCACACCTTCCCCAAAACACCCCGCGCCACTCCACACCTTCTCAAGAGGGCCTGAAACCTTCCCTTTGTTTTCCAAGGAAAGTCACTGACCCCACCATCCGTGTCCTTTATTGAGTCACCACACAAGTCCTCTAGTGCTGCGTCTAGAATTGTTACCCCCTTGCCACTCCTTCCACCTCAAACTGGAAGGAACCAGCAGTCAGCCCGAGGGGTGGAGGGTGGAGGGAACTAGAAGCTAGAAAGGGAGGAGATGAGCAGAGTCAAGGCCTCCCAGATCTGCCCCAATACGTTCTGAGGAGCACATGGCATAACGTGTTTGGCCAGGAGACCTGGTCTTCAGACGTCACAGAAGGAAGCAGGACCCATGAACTGTTATGTAGGCTAATAGGCTCAAACTCGGCCGGTTGAATTGAAACGTGGTGTAGGTTTCCCCTGGGAAACTTCCTATCCACTCTGAACCTTTCGGGGAGTATCATGTATTTCATGTGTTGAGCCAACATGATTTGTGATGTGTGTAAAACGCATCTTGCTTTTTGCTGCTCTGCCTGAACCGTCTGGAGTGGGTGTAGCAGCCCCCTCCCTGGGGATGACAATTCCAGCAGGAATTTTCTGCTCACTCTTAGGTAACGGACAGTTCCAAGAGTCCCTTTAGGTTCCAAACACAGACAAAAGAATTTTTTTTTTTTCCTCTGCAGAGCCCTTCTCCCTTGTAATCCCCATCACTCAGGACAGATGGGCCTCCCTGGCTTACTCACGAGGCCTCCCGCAGCCTTCACGCTCTCCTTCACGCTCTCCTTCACGCTCTCCGCCCAGGTGCTCTTACGGCTCCAGGAGGTCTTTTTGGATCGGGCCCAAGTTGAGCCCGGTCCTGCTCGCTCCCCACGTGGCCACCTCTGGGACCCTCGCACATCACCTGCCCTGACACCTGTCTCCGGTACAGCAGCTGTTTCCAGCCTCTGACCCCACGCAGGCCGTTGGCCTCCTCCCTTCAGACTCCAGGCAGGCAGGAGGCCTGAGTCCACAGCCTGCTTTAACTTTTCTAAGGCCTGAGTCTGCTTTCTCTGAGTCCCACCTACAGGAGGCGTAGTTCAGGATCTCCTTGGTGATGGAGGGGGAAGGGTTTCCCTTGCCAGAACCCCTCCCTGGGCTTGGGTTTGGGAGATAGCCCTTCTCCACCCCTTCTTCTAGAGGAATGGGATTCAGTGTTACAATACTCTCTCCACAGACAAGCTCCTTTCCAATTTCCCCACCTTTCTCTCCCTCTCTCCCCTTTTTATTGTCATGAACTGGGTGATGGGGTCCAGAATCATAGAACAGGTACCCTTCACATCCGCTCTACCCAGCAGTGGGGTGTCGGGCACAGGGTTGGGGGGAGATGGGAGAGGCCGTCTCATACTTCTTTGCTGCCCATAGCTCTTCAGTAGAAACTGAGGCAGGAAGAGTCCCATGAATGCAAAAGAATTAGTTCATGAATGTCTTGATGGGCTTCACCAGAGGACACATTCCTAGCTGATATGGCGACTAAACTACAGTCCCTTTTCAGAGACCCTAGAGACAAGTCAACCTTTTTGGAAAAAAAATATATATATATGCTCTCACTCTTCAAAATACACTCATGAGACAAAAGTAATTGTTAAAGCACAGCTGAAACTGCAGCCCAGCAAAAAAAAAAAAAGGAAAAGTCATTTTCAGCAAAAAGTCATTCACTGCGATCACCAGGAGCTCTCCAGGGACACAGACCAGACACTAATTACGGGAAAAACTTCCAGTGAGTTCATTCAGAGACTTGTGTATAGCAGTTTCTGGAGTGACCCGCTTTCTTTTCTTTGAGGAACTCGATAGGAACATCTCTGGCGAGTCTTCATTCCTAAAAAAAACACAGTCTCTTAAAATTAGGCCAGAAATGACATCCGTTCTTTTCTTTTTTAAGTTCTGTGTTTATTCGTTAGGGAGCCATTGAGGAATCATTCAGCGTATCTATATTCAAAGGTTTTAAATGCCTCTAGGCTTGCTCCAGTCGCAAGCTGAATATGAACACGAGAGAGAGTGTGTGTGTGTGTATTCAGGGCTTTTCCAGGGAACCTGAGTTTGAACCTCTGGGTCAAAGCAACTGAGAGAAAAAGGGAGGGTTGGCATGAACATCCCATTTCTGTTCCAAATGTTCCTTTACATTTGCAAAGCAGCAATCTCCAGGTTTTAATGTGACTGCAAAATATACCGGTGCATCCAGAAATAAACACCTGTACAGAAAGCATTCCAGCGTGTATGAGAAAGGACAAGAGGGAGTGGCCACATCTGCTTTTTCGACTTGCATCAAAGCCTGAACTGGCAAAGTAGCTCCCCTTTGGATAAATATATGCTGGCTGGAACTAGCAACAAGAATGATCTCCCTTGGTGCCCATAAGATTCACATTAGCCCTGGAAAGATGATTGCTTTGATTTGTGAGCCTTTTCCATTGTGGCAGACAACAGAATCGGCCAACCAGTTAAGATTTTAGATCCCACTGTCGTGCGTCCTTCAGGAAATATTTCAGCCACGGTGAATGACTTCTCTACAAAATGAAGCATTTGAAGATGGTGATACTGCGCCCCACAATCGTCTCCATAGCTCGTAATGTACCAGGTCCCTACAGTCACATCCCCGCCTTGTTTCTGAGCCTTCCAGCTCACCAGCTCGACGATGGCTTCAGGAGAGGAACAGCTGTTCTGAAGAGCAAAGATCTTTGTGATAAGCACTTGCCGTTATCATCAACTGTCCCAGATGGCAACCAGTCAATCCACAAGCCACTGGATTTTTTTTGCAATAACATTCCTCCTCAATTAAAAACACTCACCAATCTCAGAAAGCTCACTCGGGGCCAGACTCCCAGGGTTTTCCTGTCCTGTGTGTCTGGTGCCTTTGACAAGGGAGTGTTGAGCATCTGCAGATGCACAGACTGCCTGTGAGAGAGCTCATCAGTTTAGACCACAGATATATGGCCTCTGGGAGCACTCAGCCTGGGCATGACACCACGCCATCCACTCGGAAGAAACTTGTCCTCCTGAAATGAAGTGGCCCAGCCAAGCAGACAAAATCCATCCATCGTGGGAGATTGTCTCAGATGTCCTGAGTTACGCACTAAGAGCACCATCTTCCAGTTTGATTGATTCTTCCCAATGCTGTCTCGCTTTTGGTAAGCATTCCAAAAGCGGGCTAGGGAAAGCGCTGTTGAGCAGACCTGCATTTTACCAGGTATTGACACACTGAGCATGGATCTCAGCAGGGAGGTGGCAGCTGATGGCAGGAAACATAACTGGCAGGTCAGCCCTCTTTCAGTGTTGGAACAGCAGCCATTCTAAAGCACATGGGGTGAGGAGGCGGGGGAAGGTCCATCATTCGGAGATTAAGATAGCAGGGAGCAGCTGAAAATGTCCTTTGGCTGACATAAGAATTGGCTCTGAAAATTCAGAGTCAGGGTTCCATAAGTCAAAATATTTCAGAAATGGGGCTTCCCTGGTGGCGCAGTGGTTGAGAATCTGCCTGCCAATGCAGGGGACACGGGTTCGAGCCCTGGTCTGGGAAGATCCCACGTGCCGCGGAGCAGCTAGGCCCGTGAGCCACAATTACTGAGCCTGCGCGTCTGGAGCCTGTGCTCCGCAACAAGAGAGGCCGCGATAGCGAGAGGCCCGCGCACCGCGATGAAGAGTGGCCCCCGCTTGCCGCAACTAGAGAAAGCCCTCGCACAGAACGAAGACCCAACACAGCCATAAATAAATAAATAAATACTTTAAAAAAAAAAATTTCTGAAATGAAATTCAGTGGTTCAGAATAAAAAAAAAAAAAGTGTAACTATCAGAACATCACTGGAGCTACATGAGGTAAGATGGTATACTGGAAACACCACTAGCCAGAAACAAAAAAGTGGCACCTTAGGTGTGATTTGGCCTCCAGTTAGCTGTGTGACCTTGGGCAAGTCACTCACCCTCTCTGTACTTCCATTTTGTCAGTTATCAAATGAGACACTTGTACCAGCAGTTGATTTCCAAGGTCCTTTCCAGTTCCATAATTAGACTCCCTCTCTTGGTGTCCTTCCAAGTCTCACCAGGAAAGGCTCAATTAAGACCTTGCATCCTGGGGGCTTCCCTGGTGGTGCAGTGGTTGGGAGTCCACCTGCCAATGCAGGGGACACAGGTTCGAGCCCTGGTCCAGGAAGATCCCACATGCTGTAGAGCGGCTGAACCCGTGCACCACAACTGCTGATCCTGTGCTCTGGAGCCTGTGAGCCACAACTGCTGAGCCTGCGTGCCGCAACTGCTGGGGCCCACGTGCCTGGAGCCTGTGCTCTGCAATGAAGGGGCATCGCAATGAGAAGCCCACTTACCACGGCGAGGAGTGGCCCCCGCTCGTTGCAACTAGAGAAAGCCCACACACAGCAGCGAAGACCCAACGCAACCAAATAAATAAATTAATTAAATAAATATTTTAAAAAAAGACCTGCATCCTCACTTAAAGCCCTTCCTGATACCCCTCTCCTTCCAGCACCACGAAGCCACCCCTAGGAAGGAGCTGTGTCCTCGGCTCTCTCGCCACTGCCGTGTCCTCTGAGACTCTAGAGGGTCACTATGAGACTGCAGCGTCTGCCCAGTCTCTTATCTTACAGATCAGATTTTATGTACATCTTCATCTAAAATGAATGGGAGAGAAGACAAGAGGGTGTAGCTGGCTGGAAGAACAGCACAACCCTAGCCCGGAATCCTCCTAGGATTCCCACGTGCAGTGGACCCTGTACTCAGACCATCACAGCCTCCTGCCCGCAGAAGGCTCTTAAGCAGTACTTACCTGGGCTGCCTAGGTGCTGGCTATGCCCAGACTCAGACCTATTCATTTTCTTTGTCCTTAAAAACAGTATTAATAACAGTTACCATTCATTGAGTGCAAACTTTGTGCTCAGCACCATATATGTACTCTACATAGAGTGTCTTATTTGACCATGTTAATAACCTCATGAGATTGTCATCCGCATTTTATAGATAAGGAAATAGATTCCAAAGGTAAAATAACATGCCCTAGATCACTTATTTTTCAAACTGTGGGTCTTTGAATGAATCTAGCGAGTCCTGACCAGTATTTTTCAAATGACACAAAATAAAATACATCTGAAATCCAAATACACTCACTCACACACACACACACACACACACACACACACACATATATACAGTCTTTAATGTTGATTTTAACAATAATAGTTATTGTTGATGCCATCAAGGAAGAAATGTGTCATGTAAACCAAAATATTATGCAGGGCAACTCTCTTTTATTCTGTTTTAATATTGAACCTAGACAATTGGCAAGCAATACTTAGAAAAAAAACATTGTATTTCTTCAGTAGATAGTAGTATAGGTGCTTATGTGTCTGTGTTTATGTATTCATATGGATGTGAATACACAGTTTGATATTTAGTCCCAAATCTACACATAGGATTTTTTTTTGCATGTTTATAATGCTTTTTTTTTTTTTTACAGTAAATACCACATTTGTTGTCTCATTTTCTCTTCTCAGGGAATTAGTATTTTTAAAAAAAAGACATCATTTGGAATAGACATTATCTCCATTTTACAGATGGGGGTATTGAGGCACAAGTACCACATTCAGAGTTGTTGCTCTGATATTCAGGAAGAAAATCCCTCTCACTGGACTCCATTTCCAGGGTCGCCTACACTGTATGTGAATCCATTCATGTATCTGTCCCATCGTTTTAAAGGAAATTAGCAATCATCTAAGAATAGCTCCAGTTCATCTAAATATTTTAGAACTTAGCTCTGTTTTACATGTCACTAAAATATTTAGGCTCCAGATGCTTTATTAAGGATTTAGTTGAACTGTTAAACCAGTTGAATACTAAAAAGCAAATTTCTCTCTTTCTTAACGACTCTGAAATTACGATGCAGAAACATGTTGTGTAAAGAACATTTAATAATTCATGTCCATCCATCACTAAAGCAGCAGGAATAAGAAATCTTAATGTCATCTTTCAAGGATTTGAGGCTTGCTCTCTTCTGGCAGAAAGAAATGCCTCAAATGCATTGATTGATCATTCTTCCCAAGATCTCAAACTGTACTTCACCCATAATATCTTGTTCTGTCTTCCTAACATTCCTGCGCAGTAGAAACAGACAGTAACCTCTATCCCGAAAGGAAAAACTGAAGCAGAGGGGCTAAATCAAGTTCTTGCCCCAGCCCAATCGTCTTTCCAGTATTCCACCACATGCTTAAACTGGTTCCCTATAAAGAAATGCCAGAAAAGCTCACTTGTTCCAAGTTAACAGTACAGAGTCAGAAATTGAATCAAAGCATGCCCACATGAGAATGATTTTTAAATCGAGGGCATCAGGACTGGTCTTCTTGGTAATCATCTAGAATCAGCTCAAGATTTCTGGCTATACATGGCAGATTGAGCCCACAGGTTTATCTCTGCTACCCCCACAAAGTCCCACCAAAGGGTTCATGAAAGGTATAAACCTGCATGGACACTAAGAAGAGGGAAAAGATTACAGCAGACAATATGTCAACAGATTTTGGAAGACACATGAGTGGAAGTTCATTTAGTGAAGTGGGGAGAGCTGAAATCTGAGTGCCTTCTTAGTGAGGAGCCAATGAGAAGCTAGCAGTTTTTGTTTTTTTTTGTTTTTTTTTTTTTTTAAGCGTGGCAGGGCACAGGCAGAGTGCGCCTACCTGTGTTTTGGTTTTTTTTTTTTAATTTTATTTATTTATTTATTTATTTTTGGCTGTGTTGGGTCTTCGTTTCTGTGCGAGGGCTTTCTCTAGTTGCGGCGAGCGGGGACCACTCTTCATCGCGGTGCGCGGGCCTCTCACTATCGCGGCCTCTCTTGTTGCGGAGCATGGGCTCCAGACGCGCAGGCTCAGTAGTTGTGGCTCACGGGCCTAGCTACTCCGCGGCACGTGGGATCTTCCCAGATCAGGGCTCGAACCCGTGTCCCCTGCATTGGCAGGCAGACTCTCAACCACTGTGCCACCAGGGAAGCCCAAGCTAGCAGTTTTGCAGCTAGCTCATAGTATAGGGCACCAGATACGTAGGAAGGCTGTAGCATGCAGTGGCGCTCAAAAGATCAGCTACTGATAGCATACTGTATTTGTTTTTCTCTTTCTGACTTCCTTCACTCTGTATGACAGACTCTAACTCCATGCACCTCACTACAAATAACTCCATTTCATTTCTTTTTATGGCTGAGTAATATTCCATTGTCTATATGTGCCACATCTTCTTTATCCATTCATCCGATGATGGACATTTAGGTTGCTTCCATGTCCTGGCTATTGTAAATAGAGCTGCAATGTGCTAACACATATATATGGAATCTAAGGGAAAAAAAAAAAAAGGTCATGAAGGACCTAGTGGCAAGACGGGAATAAAGACACAGACCTGCTAGAGAATGGACTTGAGGATATGGGGAAGGGGAAGGGTAAGATGTGACAAAGTGAGAGAGTGGCATGGACATATATACACTACCAAACGTAAAATAGATAGCTAGTGGGAAGCAACCGCATAGCACAGGGAGATCAGCTCTGTGCTTTGTGACCACCTAGAGGGGTGGGATAGGGAGGGTGGGAGGGAGGGAGATGCAAGAGAGAAGAGATATGGGAACATATGTATATGTATAACTGATTCACTTTGTTATAAAGCAGAAACTAACACACCATTGTAAAGCAGTTATACTCCAATAAAGATGTTAAAAAAAATAAAAAATAAAAAATAAAAAAAGATCAGGTGAAAGACTATGTAAAGAGCATTTAGCTCCCCCATCCTGAGCCACCTGTAGTTGCCTCAGGCCCTTACTGAGGTCCCTTCCCTCTTTCGCAAGCCAACTTAGGCATGCATGCTTAATCATAATGTCTCATTGCAAATATGAATGGAGGGTAAGGATGGCTAGAGAACTGCAAGAAGCCACAAAATCTAAGAGAGAGAAAGAACATAACAGATAAAAATAAACTCCAAGGAAACAAGATAATTCAGATCACAGAATTCTGTAAACTACCATTTGTATCCTGATGGAAATATGTGATAATATTGCATCCATGGAAAAGAAACAGATGATAGCAGTTTTCTGAGAATGAGAAAGAGCTCTTGGAAATTAAAAAATAGAGCAGAGTGAAAATTCCCATATTGAAAGATACAATAGCATTTGTTGTTAAACTATGTTCTTGCTGTGAAATAAAAAATGGAAAAAAATTAATTTGATTTAAAAATTAAGTTTAAAAATAAGGAAAAACAAAAAGGGTCAATTTACATGCCATTGAAGAATTAATCTACTTATTTAACACACACTTTACATTAACATCCCTCCCCCAAAATATCTCTTTACTATGGTGAAGAATTACGGCCTCGCATGGCATACTTGGCTTCAGAAAATGTTTGGTACCAAACTGTAAGAGCATTTCCTTTTTGCATGCTACATTTGTGTTATATTTTCAATATATCAGTTCATAGGTTTATTTTATAAATTAGTGACTTCAGTTTTTATAGTGAAGTCATTCTCCAGTGTTCAAGCTAACAAACTTGGGGTTATCTCTATTCTTCTCACTCTATTGCCTTTCATAGTCAAATAATCACCAACCCATGTTCATTCTGCCTTTTAAATCTTTCTCCATGTGCCATTTCCCTCTGCATGGCTATAGCACAAGACCTTAGCACCTCTGACCTTGGTTTTTGCCATGCCTGCCATTTCACTCTCCCTGTTTCTAGTCTTACCATCCTCCAGTCTGTCCTTATCCTGCTGCCTAGATAATCATCTGTAGAAGTCCTGTTGCTGTTTTGCTCAAAACATTTTTATCCCCTATGGGTTAAAATCTCAAGCTGGCTAATTTAAACAAATCATTAAGCATTTGGCCTCTGCATATCTCTCCATGATTTTTCGCCACGCCCAGCTGGCAAGCTTTGTAGGGAAGCATTTCTAAACCACTAGTGGTTCCAGACACAGCCCCCAGCTCTTCTCCCTTCTTCTGCCAAGTCTTTCACATCCTTCAAGCACATCTCATCTGTGGTATTCTATGAGATGCCTTCTATGCTACCCTGAGCGGAACTGGTGATCCTTCTAGAATTATCTCCTTTCAAACAATTCTCTCTCATTATTTCTTGAGAAAGCATCTGTCGCCCCACTAAACTTATAGGTCCTTAAAGGGTTTGGACTGTGGCTTTTCACTTTCATGTTCTGAAGCACAGCACAGATTATGGCTACAGTTAGACTCAGTGACATTAGTAGAATAAATGAATGAATAGGCTGAATTTTAAAGGAAACCAACAATAGCAGTAGTTCGAAGTACAAGAGACCGTGTTCTAATATGTATCTGTGTTTGGTCTGCTGATGAAAAGAATAGGTATATATTCTCCCAAGGACACTCAAGCTGGACCAAGGCACCAGCAGACGGGCCTGCCTATAGCCAGTTCCTCTGGGACAACACTGTGACCCTTGCCCCCTGTGACAGGAGCACAAATGCTGAACTGGTCCCCCGTCACAAGGAAGGAGGGAGACTAATGCCTTGTAGAAATGGGTTGATGATTTATTATTTATCATTATTGATATGGGACTACACAGCCCAAATGAGGGATTAAAAGCAGCATAGAGAGACAAAGTGACAGGAATTGCAGCAAAGGGAAATATGATGGGGAAAGGTTCTACTGCCTGACTGTACATTCATTTCTGCAAATGCCCTGGGAACGTCATCAAACCAAGTGCCCAGAAGCCAGTGCAGCTCCAATGAAGCTCTTCAGTTTTTGTTTTACACCATCGGCACTCCTCTTCTTCCTTTATATTAACCCGTGATGAGTGAAGATGACCTTCCTGAAAGGAAATCTAGACTTGGGGAAACCAGTTGTCTTTGGCATCGGGCAGATCTGGGCTCAAATCCTGGCTGGCCACTGACTGAGTAGCTGTGGTCAATGAATAACATCCCTGGGCCTCAATTTCCTCAACTTTAAAATTGTCCACGGACTTCCCTGGTGGTCCAGTGGTTAAGATTCCACTTCTGCTGATTGGGGAACTAGGATACCGCATGCTGCACGGCGTGGCCAAAAAAAAAAAAATTGTCCAAATAAAATCTACCTTGCAGGTTTGTTGCAAGCATGAAATGAATCAATGTGTAGACTGACTCAGAGCCTGGCACTCAATCAATCATAAACGTTACCTCTCTCCCCACCTTGCACACCATCTCTGCATGAGAACACACATTGGATGGACACATCACAAGTACCTATTAGCTCAATGGAAGTGTCTTGATAAAAATATCTATAAACCTTTCTCAGATAGATTCCAAGGCCCGATAGCTCTAGGTTGTATCCTTAATCATTTGCCCGTGGAGATGAAAGCCAACGTGACCTTGCTCTTCTTCAATTACCAGAATTACTTTACTTCCTGAGCCAGAACTGCATGCTCGCTTTTAGTTATTTATCTTTTCCACTAATTGATCACTTGAGGACTACTGAGTTATAAACAGCAATCTTTATTACCATGATCTCATATAAAATAATGACTGTCCTTATAATACCATTTACAGAGAAACCTCTCGAGTTATCAGCATAATCACTAGGCAGCCCATCAATCAATCAACAACCGATTACTGTCAGTTCCTAGAAAGCCATAATTAGGTCTTTCTACGCATGGTTCTGTATTGGTTATATTCAACAGACAGCAGCCCTCCCACTAATCTTAGAGAGTGCTTTGAGCATACAGACCAACACACGAATGACCTGTAGATAAACTAGTAATTTCAGATTTGCCAAGTCTTGATGTTCTTTTTGTGTTCATAAGTCAAACCTCAGGGAACGACTCAGAGCAAAACTATTCGAAGTAAAAGGCAAAAGAGTCATTCGATCATGAAGAGAAGCACGAGTCTAGATTGGGATTGACACATATACACTGTTGTGTATAAAATGGATAACTAATAAGAACCTGCTGTATAAAAAAATAAATAAAATAAAATTCAAAAAAAAAATATTGGAAGTATCCATTGATATAAGCCTCCAAGTTTTCAGCACATGTGTCTCACACTCCCCGCCAAGAAAATCCAGTAGGAGATCTTTTAAAATACAGAAGTAGCTAACTCATTGGCTTCAGCAGGGGTGGTCGTTACTGCACTTCCCCCATTTGGGGGAAACATTGGCAGGGAAACTTCTGAAGAAAAGAAAATATATTGTGGTTAAGTGGTTGAACCGAAGTCTCCTGGCCGGCTCCGTCCAGGACACAGGTGTGGTGATCAGTTAGGTCTGGATAAGTCAGAATGCCAGGATGGTGGGGAACTGTTCTTCCCCCTCACCCCAGAGGCTTTCTGTGGAGCACACACCAGGACGCCAGGGTGAGAATCAAGCCAGGTTCCCTGTGCGCTCCTGTGCACACGTACATATACACACATATGTGCACGTGCGCTCACACGGTATGCATGCATGCCCACATACACACCACCACCACCAATCCTCAGGGCCTTCTCTCATCATCTCAATCCACTAGGAAATAGATCTCCAGGGATTCCCGGAAATTCTTCTAGGCAGAGAGGGCAAAGCGATGTCACACGTGACTCCTTCTGCCTGCAGATGGGCTGGGTTTAGCCCTGAGAACTTCTGATAATGTTCAGTGAGTAGCCAGCATTTAAATATGGCAGAGTTTTCCATACAGATCTGAATTTCCAACTTGAAAATGTTGGAAGCAACAGCAGTTCTGGACCTCATTCTCTGATGGCGTCAATTGGCTGGATCTGAGTTGGGGCAGCCCCAAGACAAGGCATGGGCTCTGCAGTCACCACAGCTCTACAACCCCAAATTTAGGGACAGTCTCAGGGCAAAAGCACTTCCTTCATACGCAGTGATTTCTCAGGGACAATCACTGTTTTGAACTGTCCTATTAGGTCTCATTAAAATAATACCTATTGGTAAAGTCACGCGCAGGGCAACTGTGTGTGTCTCCTAAGCAACCACGTACACAGTTAAAACTCTCACTGGTAACTAATGTTCCCAGCAGAGAGGAATGATTAGTAGATTTATAGACTCAAGTGCCATCAAATTTCCTTTTTGTCAAACCAATCATTCATTTATCTAAATACTTATGCCTTAATCAGAGCTGTCAGCACAAGAAAGTATTGGCTGCCCTTAAACTCCTGCTGTGCAGCAGGAACAGTGGAATGAATTTTTTCAGAAAAAAATAATACCATAATAGTACCGCAACTGTTATTTAAATGGGGAGTTAATTAGAAAATTGGATCTGGAAGTCAAAGTTTAAGCAGGAACACAACAGATTCAAAGGCACATCTTCTCTGTTATGGAGATGAAGAAAATGTGTGCAGTGGAATAAATAAGCACTCGTATGCACAGATGCACATGTGTCATATGTAGACACATGCGCGTGTAGGCACGTGTGTAGGCACATATGTATGCCAAGAACACGCCTGCACCTACCTGTACACACACTCACACGCGTATACACACGTTCATACCTGCATATCAGATGTAGCGTGCAGAGTGCCTAAACAGTGGTTACACACATGTACACGTCTCTGTGTTTAGATGGCATACATGTGCACATATATCCAACTCAGTACCAGCAGCTTTGTGTCACAGCATTTAACCACGTCTCAGCAGAGGTAATGGGCGTTTCTTGTCATGACTCAATTTATTCCTCCTGGAAACGAAACCATGCTTCCAACTTAGCTCGTCAGAAAGGAAGCAGCTCCCCAAATTTATATAGGTTTTTGTTTCTTTAATAGACCTAAAGGCTGTCTAATATCTGGGAAAAGGAAACGCACCCCTACAAATAAGCCAGTTCCTAGTTTGAGGTACAGTGATTCCCAGCACCTGTGCCCTACAATAGAACGACACACTTTACAGCTAAATCACAATTGTGGGTGCCTGTGTCCACGCTGAGCGTGTCATCTTCAGCTGGCGAGGCATCAGGAACATGGCCGGTTGGTAAAGCTGCTGGGAAGTGAAGGGTGGGTCTTCATGAGACAGCAGAGAGAGGCTTTGAAATTTCCCATCCCTAATTTATACCCCTGAAAATAACATAAGGTCTCAGCAGTAGAGCTAAGTCAAGGCTGGCCCTGCCACCTGCTGCCTGGGTAACCGTGGGCCAGTCGCTCAACCTCTCTGGTCTCTATTTCTCAGCCGTAAAATGGAGTGATAAGAACACCTACCTCATGGGATTAGATGTAATGAAAATGCCTTAGAAAAGCCTCTGGTTCATTAAAAGCATTCGAAAAACGTTCTTTCTCATTATCTATGGGGCAGAGGAAGAGGCAGAGGGAACTCAGACACTATTAAGCATATACCATGTGCCAAGGATCTTGCAGAGAGCTCCCTTTACATATTTTATTTAACCTTTACAATTACTATCACTGCTTTACGTATAGGAAACTGAAGTGGAGAGCGGTCCGGGGACCTCACCAAAAGTCTTACGTGGAATAGATCGCAGGCTGGAGTGAGAGCTCTTGTCACTCTACAAAGCCCAGGCTCCTTCCCACACACTGAAGCTTCTCAGGTGTGGTCTGATCCCCTACCTGGGCTATAATAATTACAATGCAGACCCCAGGCCCCACCCCAGATCTGCTAAATGACAATTTCCAGGGGTGAGCCGAGAACTGTCATTCTCACCAGGCTTCCTACGCGATTCTTTCTAAAACCAGAGTTTGAAAACATGTGCCACTATCCCAGAATGCCCGCCCAAGCAGGACAGATCTTGGACGACTCACACATCTGAAGTGTTGTTGTACCCCTACAGTCCATTTAAATGTGGTCTGTATCTACCCTGATATTAATTTCATTCAGGGGCACTGCAGTTGGAACATTCTCTTCAACCCAACTAACTTCACGTCTTTCTTGTTGATTCAGCTTTGTGAATTTCCCAGCTGAACATAATAGTGCGGTTTTGTGTGATTGGTCCTCGGTTGGATCCTTCTTCATAGATCCCACGCTGCCTATCCCTGCCTGTGATAAAGATGATCACTGGCCCCTGTCACATTGATCCCAAGGCCAAAAGAAACTCCGTACAAAATACAAGTACATTTTTTTTTCAGTCCTGCCTTGTTTGTGATCTTGATGGAGGTTAATCCTAGCAGCCAACATTGCTATAGGTGGCAAAGGCCATTGTCTTTTTGTTGTTATAATAATTGCTCCTTTGCTCATGAAACATTGTGTACCTGATGTGTGACCTACACGCTGTGATGGGGGCACTCATTTACATTATGAGCATTAGAATCGCCTACTGGTAAAAGGAATTGTTTTCCGTAGAGAAAATGCTTTAACAATTTGAGATGCTAAAGCAAGTCCTTGATCCAGTAGAGCAAAAGATGAATCTGAA
The DNA here is from genome assembly GCF_009873245.2 of Balaenoptera musculus. Lineage (NCBI taxonomy): Eukaryota > Metazoa > Chordata > Mammalia > Artiodactyla > Balaenopteridae > Balaenoptera > Balaenoptera musculus. The sequence continues at coordinate 24,019,618 of NC_045789.1, read as the reverse complement.
AAGAATCACAATTGGTTTTCTCAGATATGTAATTTTACTGAGGAAAGAGGTCTTTAGTGTCATAAAATTACTGCTAAATGGAAAAGGATAAGGCAACAAGGTTACATTTTATAGTTCCTTTGGGTTCTTGGCAGCTAAGATCTGCAAAATTGTTCTAATTAGTTGGTAGCTGCTGAGCGGCATTAATTTCCACCAAAGATACAGTGTCGAAAATATATTTGGGGAGCTTAACACTTGGAAGGAGGTAATAATGGTAGGAACTCTTTCTTTGCTTTTAGTTTTCTGTCCTGATGAACAATGGCAATTATGGAATGTATGGAACCGTGACTTAATCCTCATAATGTATATAGCTAATTTCTTAGAGTTTTTATCCTCTGAGACATATTGGTGGGACTTTGCCCTTACGGCGATGCATGTCTGTACTTACGATCTACTCATCTTCCACCTCCAGGGTTCTCTCAGTGCCTACATATGCATCCTTCCTCCTAGAGAAACCCTGTCTCTAAAAATGCAATGGTAAAAAGGAAAAATGTCCAACCCGATACTGGCATTACAGTCAACGATGTTTTGAGGGGAAAATGTTCAAAGAGTCTCAGAAATCCCAACCAGCTCTCACTCTGTCCACATCCCCTGGTCCCTCTCCAGGAGATTTTTTCTTTGGGGGAGTGGAAGAAACCAAAGGCAGCCTGGGACTTAGTGGGTTAAGGAACAAGATCAGCAAAGAAAAAGTTCTCAAGGACCCTCTGCTTTTTGCCAGGCTTGCAGATCCCAGGGGTGAGAGTCTGCTCTCCCTGGGACCTCCCTGGAATTGAAGATGCTCCCTTGGTATCCATGGAGACTTAACTCAGCATCAGATGAGGGAGTTATATGAGATTTGGGGATTTATGAATTTTCTAACCACTCTGTACCATGTGTTTTATGGGGAAGTAGGTGGTCAGAATGGTCAGAAACAACAACTATGTTAAAAACCTTAAATCGATTGTGGTAGTAGAACAGGTTGATGTCAAATGATGCCTGCATACAGGACTCCAATGTGCTCATGGCAGTGTTGTGTCTCTAGTTCAGCGCTGAGCTGTTTATTTACCTTACAATTGTAAAATATCAACTTTATTGACAAAGCACTCCACATTACAGGAGACTTTAGAAATAGTCTCAGGCAGCTATTCTTCTGGCAAAGTAATATAAAATATTTGCAAGCAGGAAAAGCAGGGAAAAAAATGAACATGGTAAGATCTTTCCAGCAATAGAGCACCTCCTATTTGGGATGTGGGCTATTCTTGTGGCTGCAGAGTCTTTAAAAATACAAATTCAAAATGTTCATTGGTCGTGTGCTACTGGGAAACATTAGCAAAATGATAAACGAAGCCTGTAGCAATCAAAGGGAATTAGGCAGGAGCTCTGTCCCAGACAAATGTGTAAACCAACCATGGAGTAAAAAAAAAAAAAAGGTGGGGGGAGATATATTATAAACATCAATAATCATTCCAAAAAGCAGCAGCATGATTCTTTTTAAAAAATTCAAAATTCAGAATCTACATGGGCTACATGTTGAAATGACTTTCTATTGTGCAAAATCACAAAACATATTAAGAACAACTAGGGGGAAAGAGACATTGTAAAATACTTTTAAACTATCTAGAAGACCTCACCAGAGGTTCATCTCAAAGTCTGTTTTATTAATTAAACGAAACCATTTGCCAATGATGTTAGCAATTTAGTGTAATATTTATTAATGCCTATTTTGAGCTAGGATAAAATTGCCCCTCCTCTGAAGAAATTTAGATTCTAACAGATGTAAAACAGATGTGTACAAAGTAGAAGTTGCTTTGCCAAGCGCTCTTTTATAAAAATAGGTCTCATTTGCCAGATCTGCTGAAGGCTTTGTCTGCATAAGGGATTTGTACAGCTTTCATTAGTTTACAAAAGAGAGGAAGGAAGGATCTGTGTGGTGTGGGGAAATACTAAGACCTTAACCCCCATGTTAAATTCCAGAAACTCCCGACAAGCTTGTTCAGGGCATTTGGCCTTTGAACACATATTTAAGAATATTAGGATGAAATACCCCTGTCTTAGTTTTTTCATCCTTCATACTAGAACACTGCTGGGTTTTCAGTCATTTTCCTGATTCTGTGTTTATGGTAAATACGTTTACCCAGTCACAATCGTCCAACTATAAATGGTACCTTTTCAACTCTCATTTTCAAGGTTAACAAGCTGCTGGCAAAACAGCCGGCTTGGCCACACCCCTACCTATGCCAGCCACGGGGACAGAAATCTACACAGGGGGCCTTTCTTCTCAGGGAGGTGCTGAGTATAATTCGAAACCATTAAAGAGAAATAAGAAACCAGAAAATACCGACTAAGGTGGAAGAGTTGGGGAGAGCAAGAATAAGATTCCTGGCCCATGTAAACAAATGAATCACTTGGTTTACTTGCTGTGAGGTCTAGATCTTGTTTTCCTTAGCCTATTCTATGGGCTCGCCTGATGCCTTAGTGGAATGTATTCCACGCAGCATTGAAATCAGAAGAGCAGGAATCTCTGTTTTTAGCCTTTAAAAAACCAACATGAGGGGGCTTCCCTGGTGGCGCAGTGGTTGAGAATCTGCCTGCTAATGCAGGGGACACGGGTTCGAGCCCTGGTCTGGGAAGATCCCACATGCCACGGAGCAGCTGGGCCCGTGAGCCACAATTACTGAGCCTGCGCGTCTGGAGCCTGTGCCCCGCAACGGGAGGGGCCGCGATAGTGAGAGGCTCGCGCACCGCGATGAAGAGCGGTCCCCGCACCGCGATGAAGAGTGGCCCCCACTTGCCTCAACTAGAGAAAGCCCTCGCATGAACCGAAGACCCAACACAGCCAAAAATAAAATAAATAAAATAAATAAATAAAGTAGCTATAAAAAAAAAAAAGTGCTTAAAAAAAAAAAAAGATCTGTAAAAAGTAAGATGAGATTAACTCACCTTAAAAAAAAAAAAAAAAAACCAACATGAGGGAATTCCCTGGTTAGGACGCTGCGCTTTCACTGCCGGGGGTGTGGGTTTGATCCCTGGTCGGGGAACTAAGATCCCACAAGCTGTGCAGCCAAAATAAATAAATAAATAAATATAAATAAAATAAAAATGAAATTATTTTTAAGAAAACATGATTTCTTCAGATCTTCCCATTTGTTTATTCGATACATTTAGGTGATAACCATTATATTTCTTTTATTTGCATAGCGTGGAGGATGGAGGTTTGGTAGTATCTATGCAAAACAAGTCCCTGCCCTCTTAGAGCTAACAATCTGCTCTAGGTAAAGAGAAAATCATCCATGGGTGGATATTTGTTTAAATAATGATGTAAGGCAGTGCTGTTAATCAGGTATCAGGAATATTCTGGATTACAGGTGCTCTGCAGAGAAGGGGGGATTGTGGTGGGCAACAGTACCCACCAACCTTTGGCTGTGCCCCTCCGTGATGGGAAGGAACCCTCAGGGGCCAGGAGGAGGGTCACCCAGAGCCCCTACCCCACTTACTAGAGACCAAGTTAGGATGCAAACTGCCATCGTGGGGAGGGCCGAACTTGGCCACACCCTTCTTTTTATTTGGGATTTTAGTAGCCAAACCCTTTTGTGTGTACAATTCAATACGGGTGTACATTTCAGATGCTGTGAAGATGTACGTTTAAACTCTTTGGTTTTTTGAGCAAATAAGTGAAAAGTGCCCAGCACAGAATCTAGCGAAGTTCAGGTACTTCCCCCTCACTCGTTGGATCACCTTAAGAAGATGCATTTGGTGAAGTTAATTATAGCTACGAGATTTTTGTTTTGTTTTGTTTCGGCTGTCCGGAAAATAGAGATCAGAGGAGCAAAGGAAATGAAGATCAGATTAATGAAGTCAATGAGAGGGTTTAACAAATGATTTCAGTAAAGATTCATTGCACTATTCATTAGTCATCTGCCTTTGAATATTGCTACACTGAATGCTAGGGGAGTGGTGGGGGGTAGACGGGTTTGGGAAGAACTGCTTCAGCTGTCCATGTGCTAGTGACTGTCGTCAACTTCATCATCATCACCCTCGTCACCCACCGCTGCTCTGCCTCCCCGATTCCTCCCACCGCAGAGCCCTAGGGCTTCGTGAAGCACCATAAAAACCACCAGAGCAGGAACGGGAGAGCTGTGTTCAAGTCCCAGGTCGGCCACTTCCTGGCTCTTCAGGAGACCCTGAGAGAGCGACTTAGCCTTTCTGAGATTCAGGCAGCCTGTGGTAAGACACACTCAAAGCTGGGACAGACATTATAAACTAAAAGCAAACGTAATGGATGATGATGGTGGTGGTGATAAAATAATAAGAGCTGTGAAAAAGTGTGTTAAAGTATTTCCGACCCAAACCTACCACTTTCGACCAGCACTGGTACCCACCCACTCCTCCCACCTTCGTTGCCCCCCTGCTATATCAATGCCCGGCCAGCTTAACGTCCCCCCTTATTCCCTCTGCCCTTTTACGTCCCTTGTTGAACAGCTTATCTCATTTGGATCTCCTTTCTTCTCACCCTAAACTCATGCCATGGGATTCCCATTGCGTGGCCAAATATCGATGAAAATTCTGGGTTTTGTTCTAAACACAAAGAGCTAGAAATTGCATCCTGTGAGCCAGAGGAATGGGTTAGGTTATGATTAGATAGCATGCATGACTGGCCCACGGCTTGTGCTATTATAAGCTGCAGATAGAATCCATTAGGTTTTCCAGGAAGGCATATAAACACATCCATCTAGGTGAATTACAGTAAGTTATTGTTGTGACACCTACTCATGCTCTGGGTCAAAACATCAGGCCTCTTTTCTTTAGCTAAGAGTGTGACTGTCAGTTCTCGAGGGCTTATTAGTGCCACCACTTTGAATCCGCCCCTCCCGCCCCAAAACACCAGGTGGTGACCTGTCCTCAAAACAGCCAGAAGTGAATTATGCAGTATTTATTGGAGGAGTTGGAAGCAGTCTGGGGTTCTTCTAAACAAATGACTTGCAGTCGACGTTTTTTAAACAGGCTTCTCCATGTGTTTTATGGGGAAGTAGGTGGTCAGAATGGTCAGAAACAATAACAATGTTAAAAACCTTAAATCGATTGTGGTAGTAGAACAGGTTGATGTAAAATGATGCCTGCACACAGGACTCCAGTGTGCTCATGGCAGTGTTGTGTCTCTAGTTCAGTGCTGGGCTGTTTATTTACCTTATAATTTGCTTAAGCTCTTCTTGAGGACTTGTATTTCAGCAGTTTCACTGTTTAAAATGCTTCTTTCTTTTTAAGAAACGTATGTGTGAGAAACTGTGTTCCTGCTTCTGTCCTCCCCTCCCCAGCCCCTTCCGGAGTGATGTAAAGGATCCCCTACTTGCTAAATGTTCTGCAGCTTGACCTTTAAACTAGACCTTGGGTTTCCATCAGAGCCTGTTCTCTAGTTTCTTCTTGCTCTTATGTTGGACTATCTTGTAACAGGGCGACACTTGTACCGGCAGGAGGGATAAGGCTGTCACATGGCAAATGAGCTCTTTATGAAATGTTGATGCATCAACCTACATCGAATCACACTGAAGAAATAGAACATTACAGAAACAGTGAGGTAGTGGCCAGGGAAAGAAAGGACACCCTTTATCCATCAGGACCTTGATAGGCAAAGAAGGAAGTCAAGAGGCTTAATGGAATAGAAATAAAGCAGTTCTCAGTAAATGTACTAAGTACAATAATAGCTGCCTGTTATCTGGCACACCATGTGCCAAACGCACTGTGAAGTGAAGCACTATGTGGGTGTGTGTACATACACACACACCAGGTCTCGTTACAGCTACAAAAATATTATTATCACTATTTTACTGATAAGGAAACTGAGGTTGTTTATTTTCACCAGTTTATTTAAGCAAGTACTTTTTATGCACAAACATAATATAATCCAGGTACGTTAAGGTCATGACACTTCAGCCTGGCATTCAAATCATTCTTCAATTTTAGTACAGCCTACCTCTCCAACCCCATGCCTGACAGTGAGACCAGTCAGGAAAGTGGAAATCTCTCTAAGTATTTCAAAATAGGGGAATGTAATGCAAGAAATTGATTACTAAAATATCAGGAGAAAATAAACACCAGCCTTTATCTTGCACCATACATAAAATTAACTCGAGGAACTTCCCTGGTGGCACAGTGGTTAAGAATCTGCCTGCCAATGCAGGGGAAACGGGTTCAATCCCTGGTCTGGGAAGATCCCACATGCCGCGGAGCAAATAAGCCCATGCGCCACAATTACTGAGCCTGCGCTCCAGAGCCCATGAGCCACAACTACTGAGCCCAAATGGCACAACTACTGAATCCCACATGCCTAGAGCCCGTGCTCTGCAACAAGAGAAGCCACCGCAGTGAGAAGCCCGCGCACCACAAGAAAGTGTAACCCCCGCTCACCGCAACTAGAGAAAGCCCACACCCAGCAATGAAGACTCAACGCAGCCAAAAATAAATAAATAAAAAATAAATAAATTTTTAAAATAATAAGAATAATAAAAAATAAAAATAAAATTAACTCAAAACGGGTCATAGATGTCAGCATGTGATACACCACTTTAGTAGAACAAAGGATGAAAATAACAATATCATCTCAATTGATGCAGAAAAAGCATTTGACAGAACACACAAAAACCAGCTGATTTTCCAAAGACTAACAATGAACAACCTAAAAAGGAGATTAAGAAAACAATCTCATTTACAATAACATCAAAAAGAATAAAGTATTTAGGAGTAAACTTAACTGAGGAGATGGAAGACTTGTACACTAAAAATGACAAAACATCACTGAAAGAAATTTAAAAGACACAAATAAATAGAAAGCCATCCCCTATTTGTGGATTGGAAGACTTAATATTGTTAAATGTTCCTACTACCCAGAGCAATCTATAGATTCAATGTAATCCCTATCAAACTCCCAATGGCATTTTTTGCAGAAGTAAAAAAAAAAAAAAAAAAAATTCCTAAAATTCATATGGAATCTCAGAAGACCCTGAATAGCCAAAACAATCCTGAGAAAGAAGAACAAAGTTAGACATCTCACACTTCCTGATTTCAAAATATATTACAAAGGTACCATAATCAAAACAGGGTAGAAATGGCACAAAGACACATAGACCAATGAAACAGAGTAGCGAGCCCAGAAATAAACCCTCACATATATGGTCAAATGCTCTGTGACAAGGGTGCCAAGACCACACAATGGGGAAGGATAGTCTTCTCGACAAATGGTGTTGGGAAAACTGGAAATCCACGTACAAAAGAAAGAAGTTGGACCCTTATCTTGCAGGAATCATGCAGGATGGTGGTGTCCTGGGCATCTGTGGCACAACAATGTGCATGTGGTCAACAACATTGTACTGTATACTTGGAAGTTGTTTTGAGAGTGAATTTAATGTGCTGTGGTTTTCTGCCACCAAAAAAAAAAAAAAAAATTGACTGTTTCTTATATAGTTACATATACCCACCATATGGACCCAGCAGTGCACTTCTAGGTATTTACCCAAGAGAAATGAAAATGTATGCCCTCAAAAAGACTTGCACACAAATGTTCATAGCAGCTTTATTTACATTAGCCAATCACTGGAAATAACTCAAATGTTCATCAGTTTATGAATGGATAGGCAAAATGTGATATATACACACAGCGGATCACTGTTCAGCAATAAAAAGGAGTGAACTATTGATATAGGAAACATCATGGATAGATTTCACAATGAGTATACTGAGTGAAGGAAACCAGACACAAAAGAGTACATACTGTAAAACTGCATGTGTATAAAATTATAGAAAATTCATCTTAATCTAGAGCCATAATTCCCCACTGGGGGTGATTTTGCCCCTCCAAGGGGCATTTGACAACGTCTGGAGACTTTCTGATTGTCATAGCTGGGGAGGGGGTACCACTATTGGCATTCAATGGATAGAGACCAAGAATACTATGAATCATCCTGCAATTCCCAGGACATCCCCCCTACGAGGAAGAATTCTCCAACCCCAAATATCAATTATACCAATGTTGAAAAACACTGATAAAGAGTTATAAAAAGAAAAGCAGATCAGGTGTTAGCTGGGGCCAGGGACAGGGGGAGGGAATGATTATAAAAGGACATGAGAAAGCTTTGGGGGGGAAATAGAAATGTTTAACATTTCAAATAAACACCATCAGGATAGTAAAGGTGGTTGCAAGAGTACATCCATGCATTACATCCCTCAAAGCTCATCAAAACTATGATTCAATAAAGTTGACTTAAAAAACCAGTTTGGAAGCCTGGAGGAGCAAGAGGGTGTTACCCAGAGCTCCTGACCACGCTTCCACTCTTCTGATGTTGCCGGAGCTGTCTTGCTTCTCCTGGGGAGACCGCCAGCAGTGAGTAGGTAATCAGGATACTCCTCCCCTGATTCTACTGAAAGCACTGTCAACGCTTCTGGACCCCACAGGGACCTGCCTGAACCAGAGCATAAGAGCTTCCCTCTTCCTCCCACCTTCCAATCTCCTTGGCAGGACCTAGGAGAAAGCCAGCTGGCAAAGGAGTCTGGGAAATGCAGTTCCCAGCCTTCTAGCTCCCTAGGAAACAAGAGAGCACAGAGAGCAGAAAGGGGGCACAGTACCTGCGGACGAGATCTGGCACTTTGCTGTGGTTCTCCATATCCTCAGCTACAGCCAAATCAAACCATCCACCTGCCTTGTCATGTGCTCTGGTGATAACTAGTCAAGTTGGTTCTCCTGAAAGAAATGCCATCTCCCCTCATCTCCATACTTGCAGTGCTAATCAGATCTCACTGCTGGTTTATATGCAACCTACTTCATGAACCCTCTGGGTTACCCAGTTGGAGGTGAAATTTACCTCACCTTTCTGTTTCTTTTGCATTTTATTTATACCTGTCTTTTAGCATATATCATCCTGTATTAAACTTATGTAGACACAAGTCTGATTTCTACTAGATCAAATTCAATTTAAAAGCAGAGACTGTGTTTAGTTCATCTTTTTTTTCCTCCAAAGGTCATCAATGGTGCTGTGTACCTAATAAATGTTCAATAAATTCCTATTGAATACATAAGTGGTAAATAAGTTGATGAATGAATAAATGAAGTCTATAGATAATTTTATACAATTGCAGAAATGGATAGCTGCAGGGTATCTGCCTATCTCTGTAAATCCATCTGGTAGATGGATTTCTTTTTTGGATTTCTTTCCCTTTTTTATTCTTTTTTCATTCCAATCATATTCACATTTATCAAGAGCCTTCCATATACCAGATACTAGGCTTAATGCTTAAGGTTTTATGTGGGTAGTACTAATTAGGAATTGTAAAATAGCTATTAACAACATAAATGTTCACTAGATTTTGCCTTCTTTCCTGCAAAAACGAATGTAAAACTAATGCAAAAATCACATTATCCCTTCTTTTTGCTCTTGGTAAGGAATTACTCAATGAATGAATTGTTAATGAAATCATAAGGAGTTTGAGCAATTGGAGAAAATCTTTCTCCTGCTGGGTGAAGTGTCACAGGGAAAGAAAACCAATGATGAAGAGATAAAAGCAGAGAGTGAAATCCTAACTTATGATCTTATTTAATATCCACATTTCCAGGGAGTTCTCCTTTACCAAGTCAGAATAAGAGCATGCTTTAAACGTCCCCAGGTGAAAAAGAATTTTCCTGATTTGAGCTCACCATGTCTATAATTATGGAGCAAGCATTTAAAAAGGCAAAAGTGCCAGTTATATCTGAACAATTCTAGGAGTCACTTGTCCAAGTGGATGAATTTATATTGTAAGCCTGGAATGCTTGGTTCTCTAAGGTGACCAAGCATTGTCTTTGGGAACAACCTAGCAGCCAAATAGAAATCTAGCAGCTGTGCCATTGCAGAATAGCATAGCTGTCAACAGCACTGGCTGTTGCGTTAGGATTCCATTTCTGCCTCTTTCTATGTTTTTGACCGTGGACAAGTTGACTTCACCTGCAAAATGGGAAGCAGTCATTGGGGTAATCACCCACCTACTCCAGAACATCCTTGTAAGGATGACATACATAACATGTAATTGCTTAGAACAATGCCCGGAACATAGGAAGCAGTCCTACACTCCAGCTATTATTATTAACATTATTGCACAGCCTCTGAAGAAAGTGACACAAAGGCCTACCATTCTCGTAGCAGAAGCCACTCATAAGAGGGAAATTTTAAATGAAACTGGAAGTTTATCTCCCCAGAAATTCTTGTTAAGCAAAAGAGAGAAAAGCAAGGAACACATGTGAAAGGAATACATTTCCCTATTGGAAACACTCTGCGTTTGAAATCAAACTAACTTTCCCGCTTAGATTACGACAGGGAGTATATAAGCAGTGCTCCAACCCTAAGAAACCTTAATTCTGAAAAGAAATGAAAAGACAGCAATATTGTAAGGCAGCCAGTCTGGTTGTGTGTCTCCCCTATGGTGCTTTTGTATAATACAGGGTGATCGAAAATGTCCTATTTTCAAAAAGATAAACATCAGTAGCAACGGACAGAAGGATGCTGTTTTTCCTTGAAAACTTATTTTTCAAGTACATGGGGAAAAATAAGCTTTTATGTGATGCAGAACAGTTCCGAGCATGTGAACATCAAGCCTACTGGAGAATCAGGACACCTGGGGGATGATGTTCATCACCCCCTTATTTTCTCTCGACACAGAGAACACTTATTCTGAGGGCAATGTTTGTTAATTCCTAACAGAACAGGACTTATTCCAGCCTGCTACGGCTCTATGCCTCCTTTCATAAGTCAGGCAGTGGAGTAAATATCAAGCCTCATTCTGGGATGGATAATTTTCTGCTTTAGCTGTGAATAACCATCATATAGAAACAATTAAGTAGGAAAGCAGTGACTTCAGATGAAAAGTGTCCTGTCAGGTTAATAAAACACATGGTCAGTGAAATGTAAACCAAAAGATGCATTTTTTAATAAAAAGCCAAGCCACTCTTGTTGCAGGCAGCAATGTGTTCTTCAACTTACCCAGGATGGAAAACCTCTTAAGTGAATGCTTCTCAGCCTTTTGTGGTTTCTGTAAGAATCTGGTAAAAGCAAACCCTCTCAGCAGAAAATGCATAAATGCACATAACCACAGAAGTGTGTATGTAATTTTGAGTACCTGGACTCCCCCAAAAGTCCACTAATCCTCAGGCTAAGAATCTCAACTCTGAAGTATACATATGGTTAAGTTTGTGGACGCTGGTGTCAGACAGGCCTTGGTGTAAATTCTGGATCCAGCTCTTACTGCCATGTACCTTTCTGAGCCTTAGTTTTATCACCGGAAAATAGAAATAATAATTATTCCTATGTCATAGGTTAATTGTGAATATTCAATCAATTTAAAGGATTTAGCTTAGTCCCTGGCATATACTAACAATAAGCACTAATATTGTTATTAGTTAATAAAATATAAAACTTGACACCCTATGTGTCCACAGAGGGACTTCAATTCAATTTCACTGCTACAAACATTTACCAAGTGCCTCCTACTTCTGAAAGAGTGCGGTGGGATTCTGAAATGGGAATGTTGACAATGGGTGGCCCTGAGCCAGCGAAGTAAGATAGGCCCGATGTGCCCAAGACAGGACAGGCCAGATCTCACGTTGGAAGGAACTTTAAGTCATCCAGCCCCACCGTTATAGACAGTTATATCAAACCCCCAGCAGAACTACAATTGCAATGTCCATTTCACAAAGGGAAACCTGTGACTGTTTAGGTAACACTTTATGTATTAAAGAGGAAAGGAATAAACCAAAGATATTGATCACTTATGGACTAAATGGAATTAATAAAAACAAATCCCGCCACTAAGAATTTTTTGGTTAACCACAGTTAGCCTACTGATGGATTTTACTTAGAATTAAATGTGGAAATATGTGAAAGTAGTAGTTATGGATCAACAAAATCGGTCACAAAGCTCCATTTAAAACAGTGTTTTCTGCTCACCGTCTAGTCAGGTGCTCCTTAACACTGTGATAAAGAGATTCAAGATGGAGCCTTAGATGACTTGCGATCAGTCTTTAAATCCACCAAAACACCTTCTCTGTGCTGAAGTGAATAAAACATAAAAGAAGCAGACTCATAGAGAACTGTGCTTACCAGTGGGGATGGGGTAAGGGGCAATTTAGGGGTGGGGGATTGAGGCACAAACTGTTGGGTATAAGATAGGCTCAAGGATGTATTGCACAACACAGGGAATATAGCCATTATTTTGTAATAACTGTAAATGGAAAGGAACCTTTAAAGTTGTATAAAAAAATAGTAAAAAATAAAATAAACTATTACTTCAATTTGTCCTCTTACCTCCATTCCTATTACAACAAGCCACCACCATGTTTCATCCGTTTTGCTGCAGTGGTTTCTTCTGGATTATCTCCACCCGTGACCTACCAATCTATTCTTCACTTAACAGCAAGAGTGCTCTTTTAAAATATTAAGCAGATCATATTACTCCCTGTTTAAATTCTCTCAGTGTTCTTACAATGCATGAAACCAAGAGAAGAAAGTGTGTCAAGTAGGTATTATACTACTGTGTCAAAGGGACTAAGGCTTTTGTTTTGTTTGTGAAATAGGAATAATAATACCCACATCAAAGGGTTATTGTGAGAATTCAGTAAAGGCCAATGTTATTTTTGCATTCATTTTATATTAGCTTTTGCAGGGAAGAAGATAAAATTCGGTGAACATTTATATTGTTAATTGTTACTTTACACTCAATTAGTACCACCTACAGAGACCCTTCTAAATGTTTTAGTGTTAACATTTTTATTTGTACTATTTTGGCCTCGAAGTAAGACATCTGCCTCGATTAAAAGATAAAACCCTGCTTTTCTAAATTATGGAGCAAACCAAGTTCAATTAAAAACACAGGACAGACTAAAGAATAATTTCAGATGTCTTCAGATCATTTTTTTTAAGTTTTGGCATGGAAAATGATTAGATATTGTGGTTGATGCAATGTCACATCATGAAAATTGCACCATTTTTGGCAAATCTATATTTTTATTGGTTTGAATTCATCTTTGCCTAGAGCAGTGCAGGACAATTTCCAAAATAGCATCATGAATTCAACAGCCCATAGTTATAGCAGTTCCCACAGCCCTTTTCTCTTTCAATTCACACATTCCGATTTAGAAAACACCACGCTGAGAATGAATCCTTGAAATCTGCTGAGGCTGATGGCTGAGAAGATAGGAGTGTAGGTGAAAAGCTGCAGGTACAGTAAGCTATCTCTGCACAAGTCACCTCTTATCTGTGCTTCCTTTTGTACTAGCTCCATATGAAAGCTATAAGATCACTCCATGGTGAGCTCTTCGGTTGACTTACAGTTTACATGTGAGCTGTCATTTTTGGCTTCTTGTGAACTAAATTGGTTCATGGACTATTGCCCAAAAGAACAAGAAGAACAAGAAGAAGGAGAAGGAGAAGCGGGGCAGGTGAAGGGGGAAGGGAAGGGAGAGAATATACCTCTACAATACAGCCCTCATTTTTTAAATTTTTTATATAATTTTTAAAGGTTACACTCCATTTACAGGTATTACAAAATATTGGCCATATTCCCTTGTGTCGTACAATACATCCTTGTAGCCTGTCTTACACCCAGTAGTTTGTGCCTCCCACTCCCCCACCCCACATCATGACCCTCCCCCTCCCCCCACTGGTAACCACTAGTTTGTTCCCTCTATCTGTGAGTCTGCTTCCTTTTTTGCTGTATTCACTAGTTTGTTGCATTTTTTAGATTCCACATATAAGTGATATCATACAGTATTTGTCTTTCTCTGTCTGACTTATTTCACTTAGCATAATGCCCTCCAAGTCCACCCATGTGGCTGCAAATGGCAAGATTTCATTCTTTTTTATAGCTGAGTAGTATTCCATTGTACATATATATGTATATATATCACATCTTCTTTATCCATTCAGCTGTCGATGGACACTTAGGTTGCTTCCATATCTTTGGCCCTCATTTTTATTTATTAATTTATTTATTTATTTTTGGCTGTGTTGGGTCTTCGTTTCTGTGCGAGGGCTTGCTCCAGTTGCGGCAAGCGGGGGCCACTCTTCATCACGGTGCGCGGGCCTCTCACTATCGCAGCCTCTCTCGTTGTGGAGCACAGGCTCCAGACGCACAGGCTCAGTAGTTGTGGCTCACGGGCCCAGTTGCTCCACGGCTTGTGGGATCCTCCCAGACCAGGGCTCGAACCTGTGTCCCCTGCATTAGCAGGCAGACTCTCAACCACTGTGCCACCAGGGAAGCCCCCTCATTTTTTATCTCCAGGAATAAGAATATTTCAGCTTTCTTTACACCTCAGAGTAGTGCTTTCTCCCATTTAGTACATACTTGTACCAAATATACACTAGCAAACCTTCTTTTTGATTAAGAAAAAAAATTTTTTTAATAGAAAGCAACATGTTGAAGGGTTATGACAAAAGAAAGACAACTCTTTCTCCCTGGTAATTCTATTAAATAATTATTTATTGAGCACCTGCCATGTATGAGGCACTGTGCTAGACTGGCATCAGCATATACATGAATAAACTGTAACAACTGGAAAGGACTCTAAGATATCTAGTCCAAACTCTCATTTTATAGACATTTAAACTCTAGTCCTAAAGGAGAAAGTGACTTATACAAAGTAACATGTGTAGTTACTTATAGCCGAGACTAGAATACAGTCTCCTAAAGTAAGATAGGATCCCAGTTCTCATAAATATAATTTTCAGTATATAATTTTCTCATTGTAAAAGTGATGCTTACAGAGAGCCCTGAGTAAAAAGAGTGGATTGAACACATGAAATTACTTCCAGCCACTCCTAAAACCCCACAAAAACTATAGCAAAGGGATTTTTGTAAGGCATAGACCAACATGGACAGGGAAAATGTAAAAAGAGACAAAGGCAAAATTTGGGCAACTGGGAAAAAAATAAGGGGTCATTGACCTAGTGGACCTAAAAATCAGAGCGAGGTCCTGTCTTTGGCTGTGCAGGTTGTGTCCTGCTGAAATTCAGTGCCCTGCTCACTCAGCCTCCAGAGTGAAAGCTTCCTCCAGGTGGTGCTGAGTGCAGCCTACACAACAGCAAGCCACAGCCCTGTGGAGAAAACAAGTGCGAAGCAGGAAGGGGAGGACCATCCTAGTTTGCATCAAAGAATTCCCCAAAGGTCAGGGATGGAAGGTACCAGCTGACTCTGGAGAGGAGGATAAATGGGAAGGAAGTACACACACACAAAATAAAGATGGGCTATACGTACAGGTATAGATATGGATGTGGATACAGATATAGATATAGATATTTAGCCAGCCTACAATGTATATGGTATGAGGCAGGAATCCAGTTTCACCTTTTTCTAAATGCCTAGTTTTATTGAATTTTTGTTGAATGTCACCATTTTCAAAGACTAAATACTGTACTTCTATCTTCCAAGATCTGCTTCCAAAGTTTTATTCTACCCATTGATCTGTCTACATATCTACGAACCTCATGCACTTTTGGATCTGGGAAACATTTTAGATCTCAGTCTTTAGGTATATCCCTGTGAAATACCTCATTTCTTTAAAACTGATTCTAAGACCATAACTCTTTGTTAGTTCTCTGTTTGTCTCCTTTTAAACATCTGAAGAATTCACTACCCTTCATGAAACTCATATATTTTTCTTAACTGCACTTCAACATGAAATAAATTATATCAATGATTATGAGAGCAAAAGTGTATTATAACCATCCGCATTCTTTAGCACTTAGATGTTTTGTTGGTCTTTTAATTGCGTATTTCTTCTGCAGGGTAATGGAACATACAAGATCTTCCTGTTTTAAAGCTGCCTTACAGGCAGCTGAGCTCCCCAGCCTCCCCTGTTCATACTCCCTAGCTTGCCTCCACATCCCAGTCATATTTAAATACAGTCTGATATCCGTCTGCACAAGGCTCCCTATCACCTACAGCCATCTGTGCATGCTATTGTTAGTGCTTAAAAGATTCATCCTTCTCATTCATCTGGCTAAAATACAAGTTATCCTATAGGACTCAGTTTAGATATCGCAGCCTGTGGGAAGCCTTCTTTGATTCACTAAATGGTTATGTAGCCCTGTTACCTGCTCCTATAAAACCGGTACATCTTCCAGCAAAGTGCTTATCCTGTAGGGTGGTAATTGACAAGTAAATGGTCTGCCTGTCTACTGGACAGTAAGCTCCTTGAGGTCTGGAACTGGCTCACTCTCACCTATATCCCTACAGTTAGCATAAGCCTTAGCACATAGTAGGGACTCAATAATTATGTCTTGAGTGAATGAATGATATCTGTTCATTGAAGAATGGTCGGGGTAAAACTAAATTTTTTTTAAAGAAAAGAAAATAATTATAAACCCTAAAACTTGAGACAACTCTTATTAACATTTTTGGTTTTCTTGCTTCTACTTAACTTTCTCTGTCGATTTCACTGCACTACAAACTGTCTGGAAACATCACTTTAGTGATTATAACCAGAAGATTGTCCTTTAGAAGAAATACAGTTTACTGAGGTATTTTTTATTGTTGGACTTCTTGCAATGTTTTGCTGCTATAAATAATGCTTAAATGAATAGTTTTGCATCTCTGATAATTTCTCTATTATGCATTCTGGAAATGAAATTACTGAGTGAAAATTTCACAGTTCTGAGTGCAGTTGATCAAAATACCTACCTCAATGTACCCTTAACTGTAATACACTCTTTTTTAAAGAGTGAAGATTTCATTAAAAAAAGGAATAGCTTCTTTTTACCTGATATTTATTGGCCATTTATATTACATTTTTTGTGAACTGTATAACAGTAACCTTTACCCATTTTTCTGTTGGACTCTTAGTTTTTCTTATTTATTTAAAAGCTCTCTGTTAAGAATACAGTCCTCAAGGATTGGTTCAAGATGGCGGAGTAGAAGGACGTGCTCTCACTCCCTCTTGCAAGAGCACTGGAATCACAACTAACTGCTGAACAATCATCAACAGGAAGACACTGGAATGCACCCAAAAAGATACCCCACATCCAAAGACAAAGGAGAAGTCACAATGAGATGGTAGGAGGGGCGCAATCACAATAAAATCAAATCCCATACCTGCTGCCTGGGTGACACACAAACTGGAGAACACTTATACCACAGAAGTCCATCCACTGGAGTGAAGGCTCTGAGCCCCACGTCAGGCTTCCCAACCTGGGGGTCTGGCAACGGGAGGTGGAATTCCTAAAGAATCAGACTTTGAAGGTTAGCGGGATTTGATTACAGGACTTCGACAGGACTGGGGGAAACAGAGACTCCACTCTTGGAGGGCACACACAAAGTAGTGTGTGCATCGAGACCCAGGGGAAGGAGCAGTGACCCCATAGGAGACTGAACCAGACCTACCTGCTGGTGTTGGAGGGTCTCCTGCAGAGGCGGGAGGTGGCTGTGTCTCACTGTGAGGACAAGGACACTGGCAGCAGAAGTTCTGGGAAGTACTCCTTGGCATGAGCCCTCCCAGAGTCCGCCATTAGCCCCAACAGAGAGCCCGGGCAGGCTCCAGTGTGGGGTCGCCTCAGGCCAAACAACCAACAGGGAGGGAACCCAGCCCCACCCATCAGCAGACAAGCAGATTAAAGTTTTACTGAGCTCTGCCCACTAGAGCAACAGTCAGCTCTACCCACCACCAGTCCCTCCCATCAAGAAACTTGCACAAGCCTCTTAGATAGCCTCATCCACCAGAGGGCAGACAGCAGAAGCAACAAGAACTACAATCCTGCGGCCTGTGGAACAAAAACCACATTCACAGAAAGATAGACAAGATGAAAAGGCGGAGGGCTATGTACCAGATGAAGGAACAAGATAAAACCCCAGAAAAACAACTAAATGAAGTGGAGATAGACAACCTTCCAGAAACAGAATTCAGAATAATGATAGTGAAGATGATCCAGGACCTCGGAAAAAGAATGGAGGCAAAGATCGAGAAGATGCAAGAAATGTTTAATAAAGACCTAGAAGAATTAAAGAACAAACAAACAGAGATGAACCATACAATAACTGAAATGAAAAATATACTAGAAAGAATCAGTAGCAGAATAACTGAGGCAGAAGAACGGATAAGTGACCCAGAAGACAGAATGATGGAATTCACTGCTGCGGAACAGAATAAAGAAAAAAGCATGAAAAGAAATGAAGACAGCCTAAGAGACCTCTGGGACAACATTAAACACAACAACATTCACATTATAGGGGTCCCAGAAGGAGAAGAGAGAGAGAAAGGACTCAAGAAAATATTTGAAGAGATTATAGTCAAAAACTTCCCTAACATGGGAAAGGAAATAGCCATCCAAGTCCGGGAAGAGCAGAGAGTCCCATACAGGATAAACCCAAGGAGAAACACGTGGAGACACATAGTAATCAAATTGGCAAAAATTAAAGACAAAGAAAAACTATTGAAAGCAGCAAGGGAAAAATGACAAATAACATACAAGGGAACTCCCATAAGGTTAACAGCTGATTTCTCAGCAGAAACTCTACAAGCCAGAAGGCAGTGTCATGACATATTTAAAGTGATGAAAGGGAAGAACCTACAACCAAGATTACTCTACCCAGCAAGGATCTCATTCAGATTCGATGGAGAAATCAAAAGCTTTGCAGACAAGCAAAAGCTAAGAGAATTAAGCACCACCAAACCAGCTCTACAACAAATGCTAAAGGAACTTCTCTAAGTGGGAAACACAAGAGAAGACCTACAAAAACAAACCCGAAACAATTAAGGAAATGGTCATAGGAACATACATATCAATAATTACCTTAAACGTGAATGGATTAAATGCTCCAACCAAAAGACACAGGCTCGCTGAATGGATACAAAAACAAGACCCATATATATGCTGTCTACAAGAGACCCACTTCAGACCTAGGGACACATACAGACTGAAAGTGAGGGGATGGAAAAAGATATTCCATGCAAATGGAAATCAAAAGAAAGCTGGAGTAGCAATACTCATATCAGATAGACTTTAAAATAAAGAATGTTACAAGAGACAAGGAAGGACACTACATAATGATCAAGGGCTCAATCCAAGAAGAAGGTATAATGATTATATATGCACCCAACATAGGAGCACCTCAGTACATAAGGCAACTGCTAACAGCTATAAAATAGGAAATCGACAGTAACACAATAATAGTGGGGGACTTTAACACCTCATTTACACCAATGGACAGATCATCCAAACAGAAAATTAATAAGGAAACACAAGCTTTAAATGACACAATAGAGCAGAGACATTTAATTGATATTTATAGGACATTCCATCCAAAAACAGCAGATTACACTTTCTTCTCAAGTGCTCATGGAACATTCTCCAGGATAGATCACATCTTGGGTCACAAATCAAGCCTCAGTAAATTTTTAAAAATTGAAATCATATCAAGCATCTTTTCTCACCACAATGCTATGAGATTAGAAATCAATTACAAGGAAAAAAACATAAAAAACACAAACACATGGAGGCTAAACAATACATTACTAAATAACCAAGAAATCACTGAAGAAATCAAAGAGGATATCAAAAAATACCTAGAGATAAATGACAATGAAAACACAACGATCCAAAACCTATGGGATGCAGCAAAAGCAGTTCTAAGAAGGAAGTTTATAGCAATACAGTCCTACCTCAAGAAACAACAAACATCTCAAATAAACAATCTAACCTTACACCTAAAAGAACTAGAGAAAGAAGAACAAACAAAACCCAAAGTTAGTAGAAGGAAAGAAATCATAAAGATCAGAGCAGAAATAAATGAAATAGAAACAAAGAAAACAATAGCAAAGATCAATAAAAATAAAAGCTGGTTCTTTGAGAAGATAAACGAAATTGATAAACCATTAGCCAGACTCATCAAGAAAAAGAGGGAGAGGATTCAAATCATTAAAATTAGAAATGAAAAAGGAGAAGTTACAACAGACACTGCAGAAATACAAAGCATCCTAAGAGACTACTACAAGCAACTCTATGCCAATAAAATGAACAACCTGGAAGAAATGGACAAACTCTTAGAAAGGTATAACCTTCCAAGACTGAATCAGGAAGAAATAGAAAATAGGAACAGATCAATCACAAGTAATGAAATTGAAACTGTGATTAAAAATCTTCCAGCAAACAAAAGTCCAGGACCAGATGGCTTCACAGGTGAATTCTATCAAACATTTAGAGAAGAGCTAACACCCATCTTTCTCAAACTCTTCCAAAAAATTGCAGAGGAAGGAACACTCCCAAACTCATTCTATGAGGCCACCGTCACCCTGATACCAAAACCAGACAAAGATACTACAAAAAAAGAAAATTACAGACCAATATCACTGATGAATATAGATGCAAAAATCCTCAACAAAATAGTAGCAAACAGAATCCAGCAACACATTAAAAAGATAATACACCATGATCAAGTGGGATTTATCCCAGGGATGCAAGGATTCTTCAATATATGCAAATCAATCAATGTGATACACCATATTAACAGATTGAAGAAGAAAAACCATACGATCATCTCAATAGATGCAGAAAAAGCTTTTGACAAAATTCAACACCCATTTTTGATAAAAACTCTCCAGAAAGTGGGCATAGAGGGAGCCTACCTCAGCATAATAATGGCCATATATGACAAACCCACAGCCAACATCATTCTCAATGGTGAAAAACGGAAAGCATTTCCTCTAAGATCAGGAACACGACAAGGATGTCTACTCTCACCACTATTATTCAACATAGTTTTGGAAGTCCTAGCCACGGCAATCAGAGAAGAAAAAGAAATAAAAGAAATACAAATTGGAAAAGAAGAAGTAAAACTGTCACTGTTTGCAGATGACATGATACTATACATAGAGAATCCTAAAGATGCCAACAGAAAACTACTAGAGCTAATCAATGAATTTGGTCAAGTTGCAGGATACAAAATTAATGCACAGAAATCTCTTGCATTCCTATACACTAATGATGAAAAATCTGAAAGAGAAATTAAGGAGACACTCCCATTTACCATTGCAACAAAAAGAATAAAATACCTAGGAATAAACCTACCGAGGGAGACAAAAGACCTGTATGCAGAAAACTATAAGACACTGATGAAAGAAATTAAAGATGATACCAACAGATGGAGAGATATACCATGTTCTTGGATTGGAAGAATCAATATTGTGAAAATGACTATACTACCCAAAGCAATCTACAGATTCAATGCAATCTGTATCAAATTACCAATGGCATTTTTTACTGAACTAGAACAAAAAATCTTAAAATTTGTATGGAGACACGAAAGACCCTGCATAGTCAAAGCAGTCTTGAGGGGAAAAAATGGAGCTGGAGGAATCAGACTCCCTGACTTCAGACTATACTACAAAGCTACAGTAATCAAGACAATATGGTACTGGCACAAAAACAGAAACATAGATCACTGGAACAAGATAGAAAACCCAGAGTTAAACCCACACACCTATGGTCAACTCATCTATGACAAAGGAGGCAAGGATATACAATGGAGAAAAGACAGTCTCTTCAATAAGTGGTGCTGGGGAAACTGGACTGCTACGTGTAAAAGAATGAAATTAGAACACTCCCTAACACCATACAGAAAAATAAACTCAAAATCGATTAGAGACCTAAATGTAAGACCAGACACTATAAAACTCTTAGAGGAAAACTTAGGAAGAACACTCTTTGACATAAATCACAGCAAGATCTTTTTTGATCCACCTCCTAGAGTAATGGAAATAAAAAGAAAAATAAACAAATGGGACCTAATGAAACTTAAAAGCTTTTGCACAGCAAAGGAAACCATAAACAAGACAAGAAGACAACCCTCAAAATGGGAGAAAATATTTGCAAACGAATCAACGGACAAAGGATTAATCTCCAAAATATATAAACAGCCCATGCAGCTCAATATTAAAAAAACAAACAACCCAATCCAAAAATGGGCAGAAGACCTAAACAGACATTTCTCCAAAGAAGACATACAGATGGCCAAGAAGCACATGAAAAGGTGCTCAACATCACTAATTATTAGAGAAATGCAAATCAAAACTACAGTGAGGTATCACCTCATACCAGTTAGAATGGGCATCATCTGAAAATCTACAAACAACAAATGCTGGAGAGGGTGGGGAGAAAAGGGAACCCTCCTGCACTGTTGGTGGGAATGTAAATTGATACAGCCACTATGGAGAACAGTATGGAGGTTCCTTAAAAAACTAAAAATAGAATTACCATATGACCCAGCAATCCCAGTACTGATCATATACCCAGAGAAAACCATAATTCAAAAAGACACATGCACCCCAATGTTCATTGCAGCACTATTTACAATAGCCAGGACATGGAAGCAACCTAAATGCCCATCGACAGACGAATGGATAAAGAAGATGTGGTACAGATATACAATGGAATATTACTCAGCCATAAAAAGGAACGAAATTGGGTCATTTTTGGAGACATGGACGGACCTAGAGACTACCATGCAGAGTGAAGCAAGTCAGAAAGAGAGAAACGAATATCGCATATTAACGCATATATGTGGAGCTAGAAAAATGGTACAGATGAACTGGTTTGCAGGGCAGAAATTGAGACACAGATGTAGAGAACAAACGTATGGACACCAAGGGGGGAAAGTGGCGGGGGGGGGATGGTGGTGTGATGAATTGGGAGATTGGGATTGACATATATACACTAATGTATAAAATGGACAACTAATAAGAGCCTGCTGTATAAAAAATAAAATAAAGTTCAAAAAACCAAAAAACAAAAACAAAAAAATGAATACAATCCTCTGTGAAATTTTTGCAGATATTCCCAGTGTTACATATACCTTTGATCTTATTTTTCATGTTTTTAATATTTTTAGAATTTTACACACATTTATCAATCTTTTCATCTGTGAATTGCTCAATTGCTTTTCCATGTAGCACTTCTTGCCTTACTTAGAGATGTTAGATATATTTTCTTCCTACTTAGGTATATACTTATAAGATATATTTTCTTCTGGCTTCATTAGTTTCTTTTGTTTACATTTAACTTCTTGACCCATTTAGAATTTATTTGGGGATGTAGTGTGAGAAAAGTCTCTAACTAGACTTTTTTTCACAAAGTAGCCTAATACCTCCTCTTGGGCTTCAGTGAAATGTTATTAAAGGCAATTGTATTGAAATAATCAGCATTTGAAGACATAGCTCAGTGTTCACTGTGAACTTTGTTTCCCCCCACCAGGTGAGCAGGAGCCAGCTATAAGCAGTGATTCTGACATCTCGCTGATCATGGCAATGGAGGTTGGACTGTCTGATGTAGAACTTTCCACCGACCAAGACTGCGAAGAGGTGAAATCTTGAAATGGCGAATATAGTAAAAGGGGATGATAGGACCCAAGGGGAAGGAAGGGAGGAGTGCCCCAAGACTGGACCAGGCACATGCACCTCCAGAACACCTTGGCAACTCCAGGGCACTCCACACAAGAATGGTACCGAAAAGCAATATCCAAAGTCACGTTCATCAGGATGCAGTTTCTCCGTCTCTACAACAGCTCATGGCCTTGGCACCTTGGAAGTTGAAAGCTGATTTTCTCTCCCATGTCCTTGGAGACACACACTTCCGAAGTTCCTCAAACAGACTGAAAAGACACTTTTAGGGCTTCTTAGTTTCATTTCAGTTTCTTGTTTTCCTATTTGGGGAATGTTGTTGATTTCTTTGGCGCTTTCTTTTTAAGGACTATGTGTAGTTTATGTTCACTCTTTTGTTTTTCCTTTGATTCACTCCAGCTTTTGTACAGAGTTCTGTTTAGAAGCATCAGTTCCTGCTATGACCAGTTTGTATTCCATCTCTGAGATTAATGGCCTTGACCTCTCAGCATGAAGTGTGCATGGCTTTAGGAAGTGCCTCAGCACCTTGAAACAGTCTTAAGGCCAGCTTTTGTTTAGAATCTAAATTCTTTTAAGTGGATCTTGGAAATGCCAGCTGCCAGAGACCCCAACACCAAGCTCTGAATCTGCTGAGGCCACTGCTCATTTTTTTCAGCTACACACGATGGCTTCCACTTGCCAGGCTCTGTTAAGGACCCACGTGGCTTGAGAAGGAAGCTCTAGGGAGGCACTTCCATCCGTCTGATTCTTAACAGTCTTTGGCTGAAATTCTGAATTCACAGGTTCCCACTAGGGCGTTAGCGCCATTCTCTGTGGCTGTAGGGCTTGTCCATCACTGGGACCGCAAGCCTAGTTTTCAAGCCAGATACCATATACTCTTCCTGAAAGCAAAATGTCTGTTTCCCCAAGGCTACAGCAGTCTTTTGTTACCTCCACAAATGGGTTCTGCAGGAGATGGAAGCTTTAGAAAAGATCCAACACAGTGAGGGCTGCAGTAGCATCTAGGTCTTACCTTAATTCCAATATTCTGTTCAACCTCGCCAGACCCCGAGGGAGGATTTAAGTAAATCCTTAAGAAGTTGCTTCCCAGGGCTCCCCTGAGTGCGTCTAGATACCAAGTGAGGAGGGAGGTGTGATTTGATAAACCATTTGATCTAAAAAGTACAGCATGGGAATTGTTGACGTCAAGTTT
The DNA here is from genome assembly GCF_009873245.2 of Balaenoptera musculus. Classification (NCBI taxonomy): domain Eukaryota; kingdom Metazoa; phylum Chordata; class Mammalia; order Artiodactyla; family Balaenopteridae; genus Balaenoptera; species Balaenoptera musculus. The sequence goes on along the minus strand of NC_045789.1, from coordinate 23,995,013 downwards.
CTCCTGACTGAGAGAGACGAAGAGGGAAAGGAAACGAGGTATCAAAGTGAATTCTAAAAACCCACCGGTGTTTTTAAACTGTTTGTTTTAATTCTTTTTTTGACAGAGGTGTGCTATTTTTTTCAGTGGGCAATTTTGTAATACATTGAGACTCTCCAGATGCAGGGATGACTAAGGCAGTGTGAACAGCTTCCCTGGACCATTAGATGGATCACCTCGACATCCACGAAAGGCCATGCTGCTGTGTGGGTTACCTGGGAGAGAAAGCTTCTCCCACTGAGTTATTTATGTATGTGATGAGGCCCTTCTGTCTTGCTACATGCACACTCATGCAAAAACAGAGTTTGGTTCTGCTGTAAGAGCTTGCTGCCTGCTGGAACACGGTGTACATGTCAAGGGAGACCCCTGGCTGCTCTTTTTTCACCACCTTGAACAATTTCCTATTTGACGCTTTCTAAGTAGGCAGCAAGGCAAGGAAAATGATCACCACCTTCACAAATGTCACATCTCTCTAGGAGCCCAACACTTGCAGTAATGAAATCCAGGGTCTCCAGGCAGGGAGACATGAAGGCAGTGCCAAATAAGGAGTCAGGAGGCGTAGATGAGCAGCGTGCTTGCTGGGCCTCAGCTTCTCCATCTGTAAGTGAATGAGATTAACAAGATGATGCCCAAGCCTCCTTCTGGTCTCAGGACCACTAATGAGCATTTTGCCTGGGGATCCATTTTTGACAGAGAGCTATGACATATAGCAGACTTTCTACCTTGGGGAGGCACAGTTACTTGACATGTAACGTATAACAGCTTTTGAGATTTGGCACTCCTGCGTGGCTGAGACTATCTAAATGACAGAATTTTAAGTGCAAGTAGGAGTTGGTTTGTTTTGCCTTGTTTTAAAAACCGCACTTAGGGCTTCCCTGGTGGCTCAGTGGTTAAGAATCCGCCTGCCAATGCAGGGGACACGGGTTCGAGCCCTGGTCCGGGAAGATCCCACATGCCGCGGAGCAACTAGGCCCGTGCGCCACAACTACTGAGCCTGCGCTCTAGAGCCCGCGAGCCACAACTACTGAAGCCCGCGCCCCTAGAGCCCGTGCTCCGCAACAAGAGAAGCCACTGCAATGAGAAGCCCGCACACCGCAAGAAGAGTAGCCCCTGCTTGCCGCAACTAGAGAGAAGCCCGCGTGCAGCAACGAAGACCCAATGCAGCCAAAAAAAATAAAAACAAAAACCACACTTAGTCACAGAGTTTGCAGTCTCTGGATACTTTCAAATCCTCGTTCTTGGTGTGGAATTCTTCATCTCCCGGTACTTCTTTTTCCTGGTCAGCGAAGGCCTGCACCGCCGACCTCTCCTTCAGTCGGCTTTGCCCAAAACAAATTTTGGTATTGTCAAGGGGAATTAGAAGGACAATTCAACATCAAAGGAAATATAAATTGTATTCCATGCCCAGAGAGAAAATGCCTTTTGGATTGATGGGTGTTCTTTCTTCCTGCCAGCGACCAGGTAGATCAGGAATTGGTAGCTTATGTGCGCTGTGGCCCAGCAGCCGCTATAAGATGCTGCATGGGGGATGAGGGGCCCAGCCGGCCAATCTGAGGCCTGTGGACCTGACCCCAAGGAGGTTCTGCTGCAAACTCGCAGAGCCTAGAAGTTTCTCCTTTACCGAAGGTTTGTTTCTGAAGAATTTTCCTATGGCTTCGGTAGTTTTAAACAACAAAAAAAAGGGTTAACTGGCATGGGACGTGTCCCAAAAAAAAATAAATGGAAACAATCCTTCCTCCACAACCTTCTTCACCTCCTCCACAACGAAGAAGAAACTCTGACCTGGGGCCCCGGTAGCTCAAAGAGTATCAAAGGGTGTGGGAACCTTCTAGAGGTGTATGCAGACTTGATGTATATTTTTCTTTAGTGTCTAGACCAGCACTGTTCAACAGAAATATAGTACAAGTCCCACATGTAATTTTCAATTTTCTACTGGCCACATTTTAAAAAAGCAAAAGGAAACAGGTAAAAGTAATTTTAATAATATCCTTCTTTAAGCCAATATTATTGTTTCGACACGTAATTAGTGTAAAAAGTATTCATGAAATACTTGACGTTCTTTTTCCGTACTAAATCTTCTAAGGGCAGTGTATGCTTTACACTCACACACCTCTCTGTTCGGACTGGCCATTTCTCCAGCTGTCAGCCGCGTCACATGGCTTGTGGCCACCTTGGACAGCGCGGGGCTAGAGCTTCTCCAACATTCTCACAAGATTCCCTGACCCTCACAGAGTAAAAAGGTTAAAACCTAATTACCTCCAGAAAGAACTGGACTCCACCCAGGCCACCTAATGAGAGGCCCAGAGATCCATTTGTTTTATAATGAGTAAATATGCGGACCATCCTTTTTGAAATTTTTGCTGGATCTTTCTAACCACACCAATGACGTCCATGACGGTTTTCTGTTGCTTCCTTGACCAGTTGCTTTTTTAAAAGTCACACAAAGCATGTTGATTTGGTGCTGAGACAAAATTTTATCCTTCACTTCCACCCTTGGACTGATGTGTGGCACTCAGGAGCCAAAGAGAAATCCAGACTCTACTCATCCAACTTTACCTCAACCCCTGGTCTGCCTTCTTCCTGATTGGCAGAAGGTCTTTTCCTGGTCCCAGTGCCCCGTAGTCCCACCACTATAGCTAAAATGCCTGGATTTGGGAGGAAAAAGTGGGAAGGTACATATTGACTCCAAATACAAGACTTTGTGTGGCCTTCTCAATAGAGAAGAAGTCTTTGGGGCTTGTGACCGTCTGGCCCCAAGTTGGTGAATTATGACCACCTGCAACTCAGAGGCCAGCTCTCAACTTGGAAATAAGCATCCCCCTTAGACCCCAAGGCTGTGGGCAAGAAAAGGAGCATCTCCATTCCCTCAGAATAATTTAGTCCCCCCTAGGAATTGCTACGTCCTGTGTGGCCAGTCCCTTTGGGAAGAACTGAGCCCTGATCATGCATAGAGCATAGGAATATTGATGATTTCATCTCTAGGGTTTGGTCACCCCCTAAAATGTCATATCCATCATCTAGGCAGGGAGCGGTGGAGAGTTTGGAGAAGGTAGAAAGTTAGAAGTAGCAAAGGCACCTACCTTTTCTGACATCACTTAGTCATGATCATGACCATGGCGTCAAATCTTTGTCCAAAGAGGTGTTTTTTGTTTGTTTGTTTTGTTTTGTTTCGAGCATTTTCCTCATTCTGATGGAAACATCCTGGATGCTCCTGGGTCTGGATTTGGTCATATCAAACCGTGGTACCCAGTGGCTAGTACAGTTAGTGCTCTGACATCCCTGAAGCTGCCATCCTTTCAGAACCAAAAATGATGACAGATAGCCTATCGTGGGACTCTTTTACTCCCATCATGTTGGTCATGTTTAGATGAAAATTCTTGCAGAGCATACAAAATAAATAGCATTTAGTTGTCCATTGGATGCATCACCTTGACCAAAAACAAAGAAACCTCATTAAATCAAAACCCTTTCAGAAAACCTGAGATAGAGTCACAGCCTCTGAGGAGGGAGGACCTAGCCCCCCCGTGATTCTAGATAGAGCCCCTGAGTCCATTTCTGGTAGCGTTTTTTTAATAGACTCCCACTTAGATTTCTTGCCCTTTTTTGTCTGGGTGTGTCTCTCTCTATCTCTGGATCTCTCTGACTGCCTGTCTCTTTCTTTGTACACACACCCACACACACATCCTTTTCCCATCTTTCAGGACCAAAAAAAAAACCTTAGCGGCTCTGGATCTATAGGGTTGTCACTATTGTGATTACCATTGTTCCTGTTGGCGTTTTTTTACTGTGCAGCAGTATCTATCTTTTCACTTCTGATGAGGAAAACCAGTTGACTATAAAGGCAAATTAACTTCCTCTGTAATGGGGTTTGCCTCATTTTCACTTCTCATATCACTAATTTTATCACAAATCACCTCTAGCTATTGCCTTTTTTTTTTTTTTTTTTAAAGGGTTCCTTGCCAGAAAAGTCTCTGAGGTAAATAATGGCAAGGTAACAATTCCAGAATGCTGTCTAATCTCTTATCTTCCACCTCTAGCATTTGTGCCCTTCTTAGTTCACCACAGGCCCTCCCCACCACAGGGTTAGGATTTCTTGGAAAAAGATGTGGGCTGTACCGTATCCGATGTCCACTCCTGCTTCTTAACTCTCTTGGCACGAGAGTTTGCTCTTTGTAAGTGATCTGAGAGGCCACTTCTTCCTTAAGACTGAAAAAGAGGCACAAAAAAAAAAACCAAACCCCATTCCCCTAAAGTGACAGACATACAGATTCTTGTGCAGTGGGCTACAGTCACAGAAGTCCCTCCTCTGTGCTATTTGCATGGCCGGGACTGAAAAGTACATTTGATGATGGCAATTAAAAGGTGGTGGGGATACTCACCCGCAGGAAGTCGGAAAAGAGGATGGCAGGGTATGAACATGGATGCTCTTCCCGAATCCACGAACATCCCCTAGCTTTAGAGATGACCTGTGTGGGGGAATGTGTACGTCTTAAGGAGTTTAACGCTCATGAGTTAAACACTCCTGATTGCAAAGAAGGTTGGGATTACCTGAAAAATAAATTAATTCTGAGAAGCAGGTGTGAGTTTCTCATCACTTACCTCTTCCCTCCCCCTGCTCCCCTCCCCATCTCACAACTCCAGGCCCTTTGTAATAGGAACAATAATTTATAAAGACCCATAGATCAGTAGCTATGCTCTCCCCTTTGAGCCTTTCGATGGCACTAAATTAATCATCCCAAAACCCAAGCAGTGATTCCAGATCCTGGATGTAGACCCTTAATTATCAAGCCCTGTAATTGCAAAACCTGCTCACTCTACAAAGAAGCTGCTGAGGTCATTTACATCTCTCTTTACATACTCTGAATGTTGCCTGCCTTGCATGCTTCATGATCAAGTGGCTTCTTCAGGAACCTCCGTGATCAAAGACCTTCTCATCCTTGTGCTACTGTTAACATTTGTACTTACTACCGAGCTATTCTGTCTCTGGCCACCTGATAAATATTTGTTAAGGATAATGGCAAGGCAAGAATATACATCTCTTCAGAGGTTCTGCCGGTCTGAACAGAGTGAGGGAGAAAACTCTGTGGAGAAGGTAGCTCAACCTGAGTTACCTAAAGTCATTGCTTGACAGAATGTCTGTGGTCTTGTCATCCTTACTGAAGTGAAGGGCTTGGAGAAGCAGGAAAAATGTGGGGACCATGTGTACTGTATAAACCAAAGACCGATCACCATCCAAATGGACACGTGTTTCTTCCAGTGATGAGTTTAATTTTCTCACAATGTGCTCATCAATAAAAGTGAAGGTGGTTTGCTTGGTCGAATGAAACTGTGAAACGGGGGGTTTTCTCTTGCAGGCTGGTGATTGACCATACTAAATCCAGAAATCTAAAAAAAATGTATCATGGCCTTAGTACCGCACCATCTTGAAAGTCTAGTGCTTAGTCCCCTTTTCCCTCAAAAGTTTCAGACAAGTCGAGCGCTTTATTGAACTCAGAATATTGTTCTCTTTGAGAATGTGAAGATTTTAAATAGCCAAAGAATTTTCATGGATAAGAGCTCATTAATTACAGCATATCCTGCTCTTTTGAAGAAAATACCAGACTATTGCCTGTAGTAATAGATAGTGGAGAAATGGAAGAAGGACTGTTCAGGACTTTTCAGTCTGTGTTTGTGTTTGCGTCTGTGGTACTTAGTGTTAAGTGGGATGTTATTGCAAAGGGGCAGGGTGCCCTCTGCTGGAATTCTCGCCACTATTCTTTCAGCCAGCTAATTTGACTAGGGTCACCATTTCCTCAACAACTAGTAGTGATTTGCCTTTCATCGTACAGTTTCCTCAGTAGTTGAGAATTTGGTCCACATTTGTCAAAAGAGGAAGGAATGTCACAAACTCTGAAAAGCTGGAGGAGGATCCCGTGGAAGATCTGTCAGCAGCCCCTTTCTTCTGCAGAATGTTGAAAGAGTATTGTTTCCTCTGTTTGCAGGCTGGAATGTCTGCAGAGTTATAAGGCAAGGGCCTAATTGTTTTGTAACGTTAGCTCAACTTTTTTCTTGTCAGATTGCAAAGGAAGATCAATAAACAGACTTCTTTCATATGAATGTAAATGGTGTGAAATACTCACGTGTTTTGTACATGTACATAATAATATATTTACTTCCTGCTTTCACATTAGTAATCTGAAATGGTTGTACCATTTTATAATTAGAAAGAGATGTAAGGTTGGGGGAGGGAAGGGAGGGTTGTTATTTTTATAGTGGGATGTCCCTTATATTTAGAAAATGAAGTAATTTTGTACTTGTGAAAAGTTACATTCCATTCATTTCCTGAAAAAATAATGGGTGTTGTTCATTAAAATGTTCATGAGCTGGGAGTAGGATTATTCTAGTTTCCAGGGGAACCTCCCAAGCAGTATATATGTGACACTGATTTTGTGGACTGCAGATCATGACCAGCAATTGCCAGCTCACTAATGTGAAAAAAAAAAACAAAAAACCCAACTTATTTAAACCTCTTTGTATAGAGCACATTATTATTTCCACTGGAAAAAACAAATGTGTCTCCTACAAAGAATGAATCTACCATTCAGAAATAGTCCAGACGTGGCATCATAAATCAATCTCTAGTCCCTCCCTACTAGCAAGAAAAAAATCCAGTAGATTTATTTTTCCCTTCCTGAACACAAATGATGTGCTTTCGTTGTAAAACGAATGATGTCACTGGTAGAATTTTACTTAGCATCCCCTCGAGGTCTTTCCGGCCAGTCTGCAGCTCCCACACATAATGATCCCTGACCCATCCTCTCCATATTCCGATAATGAGACTGAGCTTCCTTGATTTTTTTGCCACATGACTCAAAATCACCGAAGTTATTCCTCATGGGATTTGCATGAGTAACTTTTTTTTTGGACTTTGGTTAGCTCTTAATTGCTGAAAAAATTTAGTAGTGAATTATGTAGCTGTTTTACCCAAACATCTTCTATACAAAGTCACAGGTGTATTTAAATGATTAGTTAAGGCAGTGTAGTTATTAGTTCTTGTTTTGTTTTCTGTATAAATCTCTTCCTCTTTCCCTCTTCCCCACCTCAGGCACCTACCTTACTCCTTCTAAAGCACTTTATATATCTCTTGAAATACACGGAAGTTTTACAAAACTGTCTTTAAAGGGATTTGTCTTCTATTAGGAGACACGACTTTTATCTTGCTTTATTGTATTCTCTATGTGCTTGGAAAGCATAAGCCGTTTGTCTCATGTGGGCTAGTGATGAAATATTAAGGATAATAATTGGAAACATTCAATCATACAACATGGCTATTTTTGTTATATAGAAGACTATCGTGTAAATAAGTGCAATCGTGTTCTTATGTACTGGTTCAAAAAAAATGCAACTATGAAGATTTGAAAAGGATTGTGAATTCCAGGAAATTTCATTGCAAAATTTCATTTGGTTTTGTTTTTTAATAAATTGGAACCAGATGTATGTGTTTGTGTCACCCATATTTCCTAACTGTGTGGCCTCATCTGGAGTTCTAGAGGTGGCACTGTGGATTGTAAAACATTGATATTTAGGGACTTCCCTCGTGGTCCAGGGGTTAAGACTCTGTGCTTCCACTGCAGGGGACATGGGTTCGATCCCTGGTCAGGGAACTAAGATCCTGCATGCTGCACGGCACAGCCAAAAAAAAAAAAAATCGGTATTTATCGTCAAATCATGATTATGCTAAACGAGCGAGAGATTTTTTTAATAACTTCTTTATTTCTCTCAGGTAAGTCAAATGCCAGGTACCAAGACCTCTGCTTCGGTCTGTCCCCCTAAGTGAAGTAATTAAAAGATTTTGAGCAACTCAGCAGAAGAATGGCTGCTGAATTCACTTGAAGTGCTCTTGCGTAGGAACTGAGCCCTTGATCTGAGCCACTGTGGGCAGGTCACCCTAAGGGGGGTAACACCGTGGAGCCCACCAGGTGGGCTGGGGCAACCAGGTCCTTCTTTGTATTTACTTGTCCACCTTTAAAGGATTTTAAATAGCAATTCCTTCACATTAGCAAGAAAATGCTACAAAAATTAAAAAGATGGGAAATGCCAACCTGGGAAGGTAGGAAAGGAAGATGAAAAAGGGGAGAGGTGCCCCTATTCATTATTATCACCCACTTCAAACTGGCAGGTCCTGGTGCAGCTTAGAGCCTCTGGGTCTCACCCATCCAAGGTGCTAGTGCATCCCCTGGAGGAGCAGGCAGGGTGGGACATGCCAAGTGCACTTTGGCCGATGACCGAAGCCTTCCCCCTGGCCGGGCACCCCTCCAGGGACTGTGGATGGCACACTATCTGCTGGCAAAAGCCAAGCCATGTTGAGTGCCCTGGCCTCCCAGAGCTTCCTGCCCAGGTGATGAATGTGGATGGCTGCAAAGCGTCACTGCCCCGGAGGCTTGGCCCCGAGGCCAGTCCATGCTTAATTCCTAGGTCGAAAGATATTCTAAGGGGATCGTTGGTAACGATAATGATTGTGCCACATTACGAGGCCTTTAAATTTTGTTTATGCTTCCATGATCTCAACTTTTATCTGCCCAGAAAACTGTTGTCACCAGTGAAGCTACCATCTGGGGTAGGAAGCTATTACCAGGATCTAGAAACCATCCCTCTTGACTCCTTCCTCCACAATCCTTCCTCCAGACCAGGGACTCCCAAATTGGGAAATGTGTTCAGTGGGACACATTCCAGGTTATGTTAGAAACTTCAACTGCAGAGTCCCAAGGTCAACTCAGCTGGAATAAGGCTTTGTACAATACATATCAGCTATTAAAAAACTTCCAAGCAGGTCCTCACTAAGTCACCACTTTTCCTGAAGCTGAGTGATGACAGAATCCTCTCTCTCTCATATTTTTCAACACTACGCTGGACGAGACCGCTTGCATGGAACATGGAAGTTTTCAAGCTAGAATAAAGCTGCTGGACCTTGTTTCCCGCTTCAGACCATTGTCCCTGCTCCAACTTTTACAGGAAAAAGTCTGCGTGCACACCCTGCACGGCCAGCCTGGTGCCTGCTTCCCCTGGAGCGGAGATGGCCCGGGAGACAGGTCACCAGGGGCCCTCAGAGTCACATGTGCGGCAGGGAACAAGCCGACCACGTTGCTTATTTACCATTCATTCAGGAGTGGAGGCCCTGCCCTCCTAGACACTCCACTTCCTGGGCTTTTGAGAAGCCTTGCAGCATACTCGGCCTTTGGAGAATGGAAAATGTAAAACTCCCCAGCACTGTGTATGTAATAAGCCAGCTGGGCCAGCTTGAGCACCCAATTCTTAGTCTATTAATGCCCATGTTTGGGGTAATAGGAGCTAAACCACTATTCAAAAAGAACAAAAATGTTCTTCTCTAAATCTCATAATCCCTTCTAAACCAATGTCAGTATCCCCGCTCATCTCCTTGCCTTGGTGGAGTGATACATTGTACCAGATTGGGGAAACGGGGCTGATGGGGGAGGAGGTGGATTACTCTTGCTCTGTGATAATTACTATACACAGAAGAGTGAGGGTACCAACTGATGAGAAATTCAGTGACGGAGAGAGGTTTCATTATTTCTGAGATGTTTTAGAATAATGATTCCATCATCCTCTGTGATCCAACAACAGAAATTAGTTGGCACGTTATTTCATCCCACTCATTGGTAGGGTCTCCCTCAGATCTCATGGTGACTCTTTGTTCATGGCTGTAAGAATAAAGGACAATGAGCTTTTGGCTGTGCCATCAAAGACCAAGGGAACCGACTGCTCTCCGTGCTTAGATCTCCCTTCATCGAGGCATGGCATAGGTAGGATGCCACCAAAGTCTCCACCTGGGGGGAACCTGTATTTGCTGGCACCCTAGAAGGTAACAGTCAAACTCCCCCAAGCCCTCAGACCTTTCTGTTGTGGAAGACGTTCCCGCCCTGTCCCCATGGGAACATCCAGAAGCTCTGATCATAGTCATGACGCATCCCCACCAAAGCTAGGCTCCCTCTCTGTGCCTCCTTCTAAAGCTCCTGCCTTCTTTGTTCTTAAGGATCATTTACTAAATAGTCAGGGGAGAAACCAGAGCCAGTTTTCATTGGCGGGCATAGCCCTTGGTTGCTATGAGAGCTGTATACACAACACATCTGTCGTTGGTATTGTAGATCTAATGGGAGCCAAGGGTCTCAAATCTCGAAGAAAAATAATAATAATTCAGAGCTTTGGAATAACTTCAATATCTATAAATAAATATGAGCGCAGGGAAGTTAATTACAGAATGTAAGAACACAGTTGAGTTAGACCTGGGAATAAGATTGGGTCCGGACCTGATGTAACACCAGCAAAACCCTTGTCCATCTAATAAAACACAGTGCCTCCCAAACGATAAAGTTAGAAGTGGTCCATTTGCCTCGCCTCGCATCACTTTCTTTTTCTCTCTTTTTTATTCTCTTTATTTGAAATGAGGAGGAGGAGAAAAGGGAGGACGTTATTCAGGGCCAGAGTTAGGGCTGGAACTTGGGTTTCCCGACCCCCTTGCCAGAGATCCTGGGGCTGCACTGCACTGCTTCCATAAATGGGCAGGCACCTCCAGACAGCTCAAAAATCTCAGGAACGGAAAGCTAGAAAAGCTGAAAGTTGGATTTCATTAGACTGATAGGAAGATTGTTGTATAGTCAGGAAACACTCCCTGAACAGGAACAATTCTAATCTGGAAACAGAAATAGGATGGATGCGACCACGGTCTCCAAGCAGGGACACGTGCACACACATACACACCATCCACAAGGTGGGTCCCAGTGAATGCTGTCTAATTTTAGCCGTGCGAGAAAGCTCCTTGCCTTAAGATCCCAATGTGAGTTATTAGTCTCTGTGCTCACTCCTTCAAAATAAAATTAGTTACGATGTTGTGCTTTCCAAAACTGACTCACTGTCAACAGCCTGCCTTTCTTCTAGCCCCTGCTATGACACTGAGACTTAGTTGACGGAAGGTATAGGGGTGGACTTCTTTTTCATATATTATGGGGAACCAGATATCCAGAGAAAACCCCCAAACTATAGAATACTTAAAAACATTGGACAAAATATTTTTAAATCTTCTTTAAGATGAGTAGCTAAATTGGTGGGAAAGTAAGAAAATTTCTTGGAAGCCAGAAGCGATAAGAAAGTACTACCTACCCGGAGCGGAAGATGAACACCAGTCATGGAGTTTTCCCTGGGTGTATATGCTGATCTCTGAAGGTCTAGGGATCCACAAATTTTTTCTGTAAAGGGCCAGGTAAATATTTTACGCTTTGTGAGCCATATATGATTTCTGTCACTTTCTTTCATTGTTGTCGTTGTTTTTAACAACCCTTTTAAAATGTAAAAACTGTCCTTAGCTCAAGGGCTACACAAAATCAGGCCACAGGAAGGGTTTGTGCTTCTGCAGGGGACAGAGACAAAGTCCAGGGTCAGAATCAGAGACCCCAGCCCCAAAGCAGCGCCCACAGTGGCGAATAAACTAGGAAAACCTCAGTGGATAAACTAGAAAACACACGTCTGCTGGAAGGAGTAGGGACAGATGTTTATCAGTGGTGGCCTTGGTTCTAGATAAAGAGGGAAACGCTAAAGTACCCTTCCCCCCACCCCACTTCTCATCCCAGATGCCCTAACCACAGACAACCCTTCTCATGCACTCTGGACCAGAATCCAGCCACCCGTATGATCTGAATACCTAAGGCACAGATTTACAGTGGGCCCAGACTATTTCTGTTTTGTATATAATTCATTTATATTATTTTTTAGATTACAAATATAAGTGATATTTGTCTTCTGTCTGACTTCTTTCACTAAGCATAATATTCTCTAGGTCTGTCCACATTGCTGCAAATGGCAATATTTCATTCTTTTTTATGACTGAGTAATATTCCATTTTATTTATTTATATATATATATATATATATATATCAGATTTTCTTTATCCATTTATCTGTTGATAGACACTTGGGTTGTTTCCATGTCTTGGCTATTGTAAATAGTGCTGCTATGAACGTTGCAATGCATGTATCTTTTCAAATGAGTGTTTTCATTTTTTCTGGATATATATATATAAATAAATGTATATACCAAACAGAAACAGACTCACAAATGTAGAAAACAAACTCTTGGTTACCAAAGCGGGGAGGGAAGGCGAGGAGGGACAAATTAGGAGTATGGGATTAACAAGCAAACTACTACTACAAACTATTATACATAAAATAGATACTAGATACAAACTACTATATATAAAATAGATAAGCAACAAGGTTGTATTGTATAGCACAGGGAATTATACCCATTATCTTGTAATAACCTATAGTAGAATATAATCTGCAAAAATACGGAATCACTATGCGTACACCTGAAACTAACACAATATTGTAAATCAACTATACTTCAATTTAAAAATAATAATGATAATAAAATTAAAATAAAATAAATTGGGCCCAGACTGATAGTTGCCCTAAATGTTTGGTAGAATCAAACTCATACCCTCCCTGGAGGAATACCCTTAAACCCAGGCTGCAAATAAATCCTTACAAACCAAGTTCCAAAGGAATATGAACTCATAATCAAAAATCTCAAAACACATGAGGACTCAAGCCACAGTGAGGCAGAGAGTCCAAAGTCAGACTCAGAAAGACTGACAAGATAGGAAATATCAGGAAAAGCATACAAAACGTGTGTGTAAAGGGCCCTCTGGGTGATTCTAATGTGCCCTAAAGTTTGAAAACCACCATCCTAATTGTTTTAGGGCCCAACAGCAGAGCCTCCAAAAATAAAGTGGGAAGAGGAGAACAGGTGAAATCATTACTCAGTTGGGCTGCTTTGATCTTAGGATGATGGATTTGGAGGAGACTGAATTTCATCCAGAAAATGTTTTATCACTTGGGACTACGTGACTTGCAGAGGGGGAGGAGTAATCAAGGCTATGCACATACTTTACCCGCAGGGCCCAGTATGATCTAACCCTGCCTGCATCTCCTCTTTCTCTGTATCAGAACAATCTTCACCTGACTAGCAAGGCCACAGCCACTCTGTATCTGTTGTTGGCTCAGCAATGTATCCTCAGGGCCCAGGGGGCGCTGAGGGAACAGTCAACTCATGACTGGTCTGTAAGGGCGTCACCATAGGGAAAGGCCCGAAGGAGGAGTACCACGTCTCACCACCAGGGGGCGCTGGTCCCACAGAGCACAGCCTATGAGCCCAAAGGCCCCAAGTCCAGGATGGCATTGCTAATGCAAAGCATTGCATGCTGAGAAATTGCTGCTACTGACAATGCAAAACTAACTCCACAGTGACTTTAAAGAAATACATAATGTTAATATGATCGCTGCTATCATATTAACATCAGTAATCACGGCGAGGACTTGAGTGTCAGAGCAAGTTGCATGTTTGTGTGCCAGGTCTTCGGTGAGTGATTTTCTTGAATCATGTCATTTGGCCCTCACTATCACCCAGCAAGTGAGGAAAGTGCTATCATTATGCCCATTTTACAAATTCTAATAGTGAAGCTTAGGAAGTAACGTGTCCAAGATCACACAGGTAGTAAGTGGCAAACTGCTCATATACCCAAGTCTTTCTGGCTCCTAAAAGCTGTTCTCTTCTGAAGGGAAAGCTGACAAGTTTCTCTAGTTCTGTAAAATAAGAGGGAACAGTTTTAAATTTAAAACGACAACAGCAAAGTATCTTTGTTTTTCAGTGGAGAAATCTGACACTACCTCAGCCAGGAGATCAAAACCAGCCTCAACAGTGATGTCATGTTGCTAGTGTGTCCCTGTGTATGTTGTAATAAAAGTGTTACATTACCATTGTGATCTTCCTCCCAAAACCCTTCTTCCGAATCAATGACCGATACTATCAAAACTGTCAAGATCATCAAAAAGTAAATCACAAAAACTCTCAGAGATCAGAGAAGCCTAAGAAGACAAGACAATGAAATGTAATGTAGTATCCAGGATGGGATCCTGGGACAAAAAAGGGCATTAGGGAAAAACTAATGAAATCCGAAAACAGGCTGGAGTTTAGTCCATAGTAATATACTGGTGTTGACTCTTAATTGTGACAAATGTACCAGGGTGATGTCAGATCTTAACAGGGAAAACTAGGTGAGGGACAACAGGAACTCTTCATACTATCTGCATAACTTTTCTGTAAGTCTAAAACTATTCTAAAATAAGTTTATTTTAAAAGAGATATTTTTATCAAATATATGAACCCAGTGGATTGCTAGAAACACAGAAATTGGTTTTTGATGCTATTGTGGTGTGTCCTTCTCCAGAAATTTTTGGAATAGAACTGAGAACTCAGTATCTTGAAGAGGTTAGATGTTCTTGAAGCAGCAGACTGGACCAAATTATTTCTCAACATCAATTCCAGATTTTTCCGGACTATAAATCTGTGATTTGTATTCATTGTTACAATGACTCTTCAATCCAGAGTCATTGGAAAATGCACAGAATGAGAATCTAATCATTTGTAACTATATGTCAGAGTGATTACAAGGGTAATGAGTAGTTTTCTTAGCTGGTCACAGTAATTACATTTAACATTGACTAGTAAACCACACACACAAATGCAACAAACGTTAGAGACACTTGCCCTTTGTGTTGGCATTTGTGTCGTTGAGCTGTTTCTCCCAGTAGGGGGCTCTGTTGACCATCGAATGGAAAAGGAGACCTGGCGATGGAGAATAGAGGTGTGTGGATTCCACTTGGAACAGAGTTTGCAGGGTAATTTTGAGAAAGAATAACTATTCAGAAATCTTCTCCAGTAACACTTGTACAGTCGGAATGGGGAACTAGATACCACCAACCAACATGGATGAGATAGTGAATGTTTCAGAGAAGGAAGAAAGTGTATTGGACTAAACCAGAAAACAGAACCCTTAGGCCTATGTATTACTGAAACCATATATCCCCCGATGAAAAGCAGGTTAGAAATGACAAAACTAGAAATGTCTTGGACTTCCCTGGTGGCACAGTGGTTAAGAATCCGCCTGCCAATGCTGGAGACACTGGTTCAAGCCCTGGTCCAGGAATATCCCACATGTCACGGAGAAATAAAGCCCGTGCACCACAACTACTGAGCCTGTGTGCCACAACTACTGAAACCCACGTGCCTAGAGCCCAGGCTCCGCAACAAGAGAAGCCACCACAATGAGAAGCCCATGCACCGCAAGGAAGAGTAGCCCCTGCTCGCCACAATTAGAGAAAGCCTGCGCACAGCAATGAAGAGCAAACGCAGCCAAAAATTAATTAATTAATTAATTAATTTTAAAAAGTAAATAAAAGTATACCCTTAAAAAAAAAAAAAAAAAAAAACAGAAATGCCTTCTCGCCAGCCAGACCTGTGTTCCTGAAAAGTCATATGGAAGGAATGTTCTTAGAGTAGCATCTTTTCACTGATTGGCCACAAATAATCTTATTCCATATAGCATTTCACAAGATAGCTCATGCATTTAATTCTTTACCTTAAACATAGTTGCAAGAGCAGCCCCTACACACACACACACACACACACACGGACACACACTTAAAATCCTTGAATGCCCTCCCATTTCTATTAAGTCCAAGTACACTACATAATCCTTAACATGACCTCCTCAGTCCTGCACGATCTGGCCACTGACACCTCCAGAATTATCTCACCTCTCTCCACTCACTCCAGGGGCTCCAGCCCCACTCCACCCCCCTTCTTCTAGTTCACGTCCATTCATCCTTTGGATCTCAGCTCAGCCGCTTTCCCTTGGAGGAAGCTGCTCTCACTCCTAGGTCAGGTAGCCCTGTTAAATGCTTACATCGCACCTTGTACTTTGCCTTCATAGCTCTAATGACAGGTCAACCGAGTGTGCTAAACATAGCACTAAACAGTGTTCAGCATTAATAATTCACTTATGTGATTGTTAGATTGGTATTGATTTTCCTCTCTAGATTGCACATTCCTTAAGATTAAGGTTCATGTTCTTATTCTCCGTGTATCCCAGTGCCCAGCACAGGACCTGGCTCAGAGTAGGTTTTCTATATGTATTTGTGCAATAAATGACTGAAGGATCGACAAGGTACCTGCCAGCTGTCCAGCTCCCAACTACCTGTTTTACTCTTTTCATCCAAAAAGAAAAAAAAAAAATTTTACGCAGGAATTAGAATTAGTAATATTTGAGTATTATATATCAGGCTATTTGGGAGATTGGGGGAATATAATGTAAGCAAAGCACTTCAATGTTAGCTGCAAAATATGGGAGAAAATAATAGAAAAGAATAAGAGATTAGATGACATAAGGCCAAAATTTTGTCATATTTGAGACAGGTCATCAGAGGGGCATATTTTCTAGAGAAATATCTCCCAGGATGCCAGTGTTGATGAGGAGGAGATGAAGTATTAATTCAGGTGAGGCAGGGGAATATTATTAAACCAGGGACTTGGAAAACTCAGCTCCAGGCTCAACTCAGCGTCCCCCTAGCAAAGCAAGGTCCCAAAGAGAGAGAAATCTATTGTATAAGGGACGCCAGGGAAAGCCACGCCCTGTGTAGGACTCTGCTGAGCTGCTAAGTATCCTCTACACCAATGAGGATACTCCTTTAGCTTAGACTTTGCTGTGAGAAACTCAAGTTGTCCTATCTTTGGCCAATGGGAGTCTCTTTGAGTTGACTCCTAAGTCCTTCTTCGATGATATTACTAGTCTTCGAGAGCTTTCCCACTCTCTGGTATAATGAAATGTTCCAGAATCATCTTGTACATTTCCTGCCCCAAAGATGGAATTTGTCACAGCTCTAAGAAATAATATGTCATTGGACACTAATAATCCTCATTGCTACTGGCTTGGTTATTGTTTCTATGCCTCTTCAGAGTTATACACAATTTTTAAAAGAAAAAGAAAAAAAATACCTCCTGAGTTTATATCGACACTTCCATTCCAAGTTTTGTACTACAAAGCTTTTAACCACTTCTCTATTACATCTGTATGCATATTTTTTATTCTATAATGAGAGTTTTGAATCTCAAGGACACAAGTAATGATAGAATGACAATATCTATTAATTATTCATTTATCCTATACCACACACACAGTCTCAGAAAAACAGCACCTGGATTTCAGAATTTACTACTTCTGATGAGATAAAAACCCATTCCTGCTGGCCTCAGAGGAAGTGAAGCCAGAGAGACAAATAATAAAAGAGAGTATCTTTGCCCACAGTGTGTAGGTTCTATGACATATACTCTCTTAATAAAACCCATCCCATTTTCTGAAATGCTGAGTTAAGTTAGTCAGACCAATGCTCCTGGTAAAAACTTATTTTTAAAATGGGATAAAGTAGGGAATTCGCTGGTGGTCCAGTGTTTAGGACTCCGTGCTTTCACTGCTGAGGGCCCAGGTTCAATCCCTGGTCAGGGAACTAAGATCCCGAGAGCCGTGCAGCACAGCCATATAAATAAATAAATAAAATGGGATAAAATATAAATAAATATAGATTATATGTATATCATACATCTTAAAAGAATCAAAGGACTGACAAGATAGTAAGGAATTACCAGGCCTGCAATGAAGGGAAATCAGGATCCCAGAGGTACAAATAAAGACAGAAACTTCTTTCGATCTGGGAGTAGTTATTCACAGTAAAAATATTGGATTTTCATTTTGGTGACCTTCTGGAGAGAGGAAGAGAGAAGTCAAAGCCCCCAAAGACCACATAAAATAGGCAGTCTAATAGGAGATTCACCCTGTAATCATCTAGGCTGCAAAGGGCTATACCCCACATAGCTGCAAAGGGCTATACCCCACAGTCCTGGCACAGAGCTGCCTGCCTCCTGGTTAAACTCTGCTGTGTCTGCTTTATCTTCCCATAAATTTCAAGTCTTGAATTTGGTTTGGAGTTGTCTTAAACTGGTAGTACCTTCAAGTGTCTGGCAGAATCAAATGTAAATCCTTTCTGAGAAAAGCCAATTTCCTGTTAGGCCTCTGATAATTTAACCAATAACTTTTTCAAATCCAAGGTTAAGTCAAAGATAGCCAGATGCATAATGAAAATAAATGCCATAAGTGATATCCAATGGAAACTATAGACTACAGGAACAGAATTGCAAAGGCTTCAAATCTTGGAATTATATAATCTAGTATATAATGTAATTATATATTAAATAACCATGTTTAAATTTTTGTTTAAAAATTAGTCTCTGAAGAGAAAGAGAAACTATAAACAGATTTATGGTTTTATAGTTAAAGTATAAGACAGATTTTCAAAAGAATCAAAGGTAACTTTTAGAAATAAGAAATAAAATAACCAAAATTAGGGTTTCCCTGGTGGTCCAGTGGTTAAGAATCTGCCTTCCAATGCAGGAGACATGGGTTCGATCCCTGGTTGGGGAACCAAGATCCCACATGCCACAGGGCAACTAAGCCTGCGCACCGCAACTAAGGAGCCCACGCGCCACAACTAGAGAGTCCATGCGCCTCAACTAAGACCCAACACGGCCAAATTAATTAATTAATTTATTTATTTAAAAACAAAAGAAATAAAATAACCAAAATTTAAAATTCAACAAATACTTTTAACACCAGGTTAGACAGATATATGAACTGGAAAAATTTAAATAACTATCCACAACAAAGGATGGTGTGACAAAAAGATTGCTGATAACGAAGTAAAGTAAGAGACATGAAGAATGTTGCGTGTGTTTAATCAGAGTCTCAGAGGGTAACAAGGGAAAGAATTATAGACTTTATACCAAAATCATGATCCATAAGAGAAAAAAATTGATAAATTGGACTTCATCAAAATTAAAAACTTTTGTTTCATAGAAGACTCTATAAAAGGATGAAAAGACAAGCTGCAGAGTGGGAGAAAATACTTGCAAACCATGTACCCAACAAAGGATTAGTATAGATAAACAACTCTCAAAACTCAACAGTAAAGAAACAAACATTCCGATTATACATGGGCAAAAGGCATGAAGAGACATTTTGCTGAAGAAAATACATAGATGGCAAATAAGCACATAAAAAGATGTTCAACATCATTAATCATTAAGGAAACACAAATTAAAATCAAAACAGGATACTCTTAAAAACCTATTAGAACATATCAGAACTAAAATTTTTTAAATAGTGATAACAACAAATGCTGGTGAGGATGTAGAGAAACTGAACCACTCATTCATTGTTAGTGGGAATATAAAATGATACATCCACTCTGGAGAAGAGTTCGGCAGTTTCTTAAAAACTTAAGCATAGGGCTTCCCTGGTGGCGCAGTGGTTGAGAATCCGCCTGCCAATGCAGGGGACACGGGTTCGAGCCCTGGTCTGGGAGGATCCCACATGTCGCGGAGCAACTAGGCCCATGAGCCACAATTACTGAGCCTGCGCGTCTGGAGCCTGTGCTCCGCAACAAGAGAGGCCGCGACAGTGAGAGGCCCGCGCACCGCGATGAAGAGTGGCCCCCGCTTGCCGCAACTAGAGAAAGCCCTCGCACAGAAACGAAGACCCAACACAGCCATAAATTAATTAATTAATTAATTAAAAAAAAAAAAAACTTAAGCATACATCTGCAACTGCCATCCAAGCCAGCAATTATACTCCTGAGCATTTATCCCAGAGAAATAAAGACTTATGTTCACGCAAAAACTTGTACGTAAATGTTCATGGAAGCTGTATTCATGATAGCCAAAAACTGGAAACAACTCAGATGTCCTTCAATAGATGAATGGCTAAGCAAACTGTGGTATATCCCTACCATGGAATACTGCTCAGCAATAAAAAGGAATGAACTATTGGTACACACAACCTGGATAAATCTCTAGAAAATTATGCTGAGTTTAAAAAGCCAATCCTAACAGATTACATATTGAATGATTCCATTTATATAATGTTCTTGACATGACAAAATTATAAACATGGATAACAAGTTAGTGGTTTCCAGGGATTAATGAGGGGACAGGAGCAGGAGGAGAAATGGGTGTTGCTATAAAAAGGCAACACGAGTGACCCTCACGGTGATGAAAATGGTTATGTCTTGAATATATCAATGCCAATTTCCTGGTTATAATGTTGTGCTGTAGTTTTGCAAGATGTTACCGTTAGGGAAAACAGGGTATAGGATACAGAGGGTCTATCTGTATAATCACCTGTGAATCTACAATTATCTCAAAGTAAAAAGTTTAAATCTAAATAAATAAATAAGCAAATAAACTGGTAAAACTTGCTGCCTGAAAAAAGTGCTAATTTTATAAAAAGTTTTAAATAAAATCTGGAACTAAAATTCCAGGTGATATAAACAATG
This sequence comes from Balaenoptera musculus, assembly GCF_009873245.2. Classification (NCBI taxonomy): domain Eukaryota; kingdom Metazoa; phylum Chordata; class Mammalia; order Artiodactyla; family Balaenopteridae; genus Balaenoptera; species Balaenoptera musculus. Next base: position 23,974,701 of record NC_045789.1, on the reverse strand, counting down.
GTGTGGGAGGGTGTCCTGGTTATCTATTGTTGTGCAATTAACTTCCTCAAAATTTGGAGCTTTAAAAACATTCATTTTGTTTCACTTTAGATTTTGCGGGCCGGAGATTCATGGAGGGCTCAGCTGGGTGCTTTGTCTGATCCACGTGGCATCGTCTGGAGTGGCTAGGACTGCAGCATCCGCTTCCAGATGGCTCCTCCCCTCACTTTTTGGTGCCTTAATGTTCAGTGGCCTCTTGCTCTCTGTGTTGTCTCATCCTCGGACCTCTCCACACATCTAGGGCTTCTCACAGAATGATAGTCTCGGGTAGCTGCACTTCTTACATGGTAGTTGACTTTGAGGAGGCAGAGGGCAGCTGTCAGAACAGTTAAGGGCTACCTGCAATAGGTACACATGTCACTTCTGCCATATTCTATTGGTCAAAGTTACAGAGCCTTCCCAGATTCAAAGCGGTGGAGAAACAGACTCCAACTCTTGATGTAATGGGAAATAGCATCGTGGCGATCCTTAGGAAATAAAATTTTCCCCAAGGGGGAGTGGGGGAAGTGGAATAGACACTAAGCTTCTTGTTTGAGAGAGGGTTCTTATTGTTTAAATGTAGAATTATTAGGGGAAAAAATAGTTGATATATGCATTAATAATTCAAGGATAACACCTAGAAGAATAGAATGAAAATTGTATAACTTTAACACTGATACAGAAAAAAAATTCAACAAGAAAACTTGGCTCAATGGAAGGCAGAAAACAGAAGAATTAGAAACAAAGAGAGAACATGGTAAATAGGATAGCAAAAATAAATCCATATATCAATAATCACAATAAACACAAATAAAAGGTGAAGATCCTCAAATCCAGTGCTATGCTATTTACAAGAGATATACAAATTTAATACAGAGAGGTTGATAACCAAGAGAAGAAAAAGATTTATCAGGCAAAGATTACTGAAAGAAAATGATATACTGACTAATACCATAAAAGATAGAAATTTGTATGAAGGCTATTAAAAAAAAAGTGGAACATTTCATATGAGAAAGAACAAAGCAACAGAAATTATAAGATATGAACTTGTATACCCTCATTTCAGTCAGGATAGGCTAGTCTACGTTGACAAACAACACTAAAATTTCAATGGCTCAACACAACAGAAGTTTACCTCTCATTCATACAACATGTCCAATGTGAGTTTGTGAGGACCTCTGCTCCATCAGTCACTCCAGCTGATGGAGGCTCGCCATCTTGTAGCTCCTCTTTCTACAACACACCTTCAATCTCCGGCAAAGAATTGCTGGTAGGGAGGGGTCACGTACCAACTCGAAAATGCTTCATCCCAGAAGTGACACACATCACCTGACTCATAGCCCATTGGTTAGAACTTGTAACAAGAACTTACTGAATTGCAAGGGGGCCAGGAAAATGCAGACAAACGAATATTTGCTTAGTGGAAAGGCTGTGCCACAACTCCTAGTGACAGGGTCTACAAGAAAAAAGAAATTGCAAAGGATTACAAAGAAAAAAATGAAACTCCACTAACTGAAGATTTCAGCACACTTTTCTCAGTGACCAAGCTGAAAACAATGTTGTGTCTGAAGTTCCTTCACTAGAGAGTAGCTCTTTTGAGTCTTGAATCCCTAGATTTCCAGTAGTTTCCTATTAAAATCCATTTGGATCACCTAGGGTGGGAGAAGGGATGGGGGAGACGTGGTTATCAGATCCCTACCTTCTGAAAGTAAGACCCAGTGGGACTAGGTCATAAGATGGGGAGGTGTAGGTGGCAGAGAGGGGACTAGGGAGAGGGGGGAGGGTTGTGCAACAGACAGGGCAGGGCAAAGAAAGAGGGAAAAGCACATTTTGTACTTTTTGCCAAAGTCACCCAGCAGGAGATGGAGGGAACACAAAAAACCAAAAGGAGGGGATTGGCACAGAAGCATCAAACAGCATGATTAAGAAGTAAGTTTACTTAACTGTTATAAGCAGTTGTAACCTTGGCAACCACAGTCAATAAGAATCATTACCCTGTGACCATCTTAATTTAGGTGGATGGTTGTGAAGGAATGAATTGCCAGCGAAGGGGCGGTTTCCCAAAGTGTTTGCTTTTTGCCGGAATGGAAGCAGAAAGCTCACATATAATTAAAACCACTAATATTTTTAATTATAAAAAATACATAATTTTACCAAATACTACAGCAAGCTGATACCAGAATAGATTATCTCTTATGAGTGCCCTGCCCCCCAGCTTACATAAAACTTCTGTTTTCATTATCTCACCTGATCCTCATAACAGGTTGGAGAGTCATGTTTGTTAGTTTGTTCATTTACTTATGTACAGTATGTGTTGTTTCAGAAAGGACTTACGAGCACTTAAAGAGATTCATAAACTACAGCAAGATATCAGAAAAGAAGTGGAAAAGTGATGGGATATTGCTAAATAAGAGGCACAAATTATAAAACACCATGACACAGTTTATACCGGCACATCCAAATCTTAATGTTATGATTAGTGAAATTATGGGTGGTTTTCATTTTTTCTTTATGCTTTTTCATTTCTCAATTTTCAATAAGTAAATGACTTATTTTGTAATGAAAGAAAAAGTTATATTTAATGAAATGACAATATAAGTGAAAAAGAAGAAAAATAAGGATGGAGAAAAAATACTCCTTCATAGTTTTTCCAAGGATTAAAAAAATGGAGTTAGGGATGAAACAAATTTAAAGTATACTGAACACCGTGGGAGGAGGGCATAAATTGGGAATTAGGGATTAATAGATACACACTATTATATAAAAATAGATAAACAACAAGGACCTACTGTAAAGCACAGGGAATTATATTCAATATCTTGTAATAACCTATAATAGAAAAGAATCCTGAGAAGAATGTGTGTGTATATATATATATATATATATATATATATATATATATATATATATATATACATATATGAATATATGTATATAACTGAATGAAGAAAAAAATATATATATATAACTGAATCATTTTGCTGTATACCTGAAACATTATAAATCAACTATACTCCAATTTTTTAAAAAAAGTGTTCCAAACACATGCATATACGGGCTAGCGGAGATCACAAAGGAAGTTTTAACCTATAAAGAAAGGGAAACCCGGTCAGTTATGCAATTCACATTGTCCATACATAAATCCTAATCAATTGCTCAGAAGTACAACTGTTTTCAATGTTAAGGATGGTCAGAAATAGCTCTCAAGAGGGGCAAGATAGGGATAGGGGATTAAGAGATACAAACTATTAGGTATAAGATAAATAAGCTACAAGAATATATTGCACAACGCAGGGAATATAGCCAGTATTTTTTAGTAACTATAAATGGAATATAACTTTTAAAAGTTGTGAATCACTATGTTGTACACCTGTAACTTATGTAATATTGTACATCAACTATACTTCAATTTTAAAAAATGAAAAAAAAGAAATATTATAAACAGTATTCTCGCAACGGAAAGACTCAGATGAAGTAACACGCCCCAGGTGAAGCAGTCTCCACACGTAGCAGTGTCCTTTCTCTGCCCTTGAAGTCCAGGAACGAGTGGCACTAGCTTCCTCTGCTTTCAAATGATAGTGTTGACCAGCCAGACGAGCGAAAAAGGAAGACAAGGAGGAAGAAATTACCTGGGGTCTCACAAACTGATTACAAGCCCCCAACTAGCTGATTTGATGGTATGTAATGCACAGCAATGCCTTTCTTGAACATTCCGGGCTGAGGAAGCAAGCCTCCATAAAGCTACATCTGAGCCCTCCATTTAAAACCTCCTTTAGGGCTTCCCTGGTGGCGCAGTGGTTGAGAATCTGCCTGCCAATGCAGGGTACACGGGTTCGAGTCCTGGTCTGGGAGGATTCCACATGTCGCGGAGCAACTAAGCCTGAGTGCCACAACTACTGAGCCTGCGCTCTAGAGCCCACGAGCCACAACTACTGAAGCCGATGCGCCTAGAGCCCGTGCTAAGCAACAAGAGAAGCCACCACAGTGAGAAGCCCGCGCACCGCAACGAAGAGTAGCCCCCTCTCGCCACAACTAGCAAGAGCCCACGCGCAGCAACAAAGACCCAGCTGAGCCAAAAATAAATAAATAAATAAATTTATATTTTAAAAAAAAACCCTCTGCTTGTAGTCTGCCTTCACTGAGCAAGCCCGCTTTCATTATTTTGTTGCAAATTGCATACCCTCCAAGCTTCTCATAGGCTAAACAATAAGATGTTTGCCCAGGTTGTTTTCCAGGATCTTGGAGTCAGTTGCGTCTAGTGAGCTGGAGCTGGTTAACACTGGTTGGGACCACTGACCATAAAACTGGACCTGCTCAGGTGTCCAGTGAATGACCTTTTGATGTCAGAGGGTCAAAAACTCCACCCTCAGATCATGCTAAGCACCCCCATTTATGAACATCTATCCCACAAATAAGCACGTAATTCAGATACACCTGCATAGCACACCAATTGCCTCAATTTCCCCTAACCTTTCCCCATGCTTAAGACCACCCTGCTTATTTATTCCATAAATATCTCAAGCCCCTCGCCTTCGGGGAGGTGGATCTGAGACTTGTTCCACCATGTCCTCTCTTGGCAGCCTTGTGAATAAACCCATTCTCTGCTGCAAATCTCAGCGTCTCAGCATTTTGGTTTGTTGCACATTGGGCAAACCAATTTGGTTTGATAACAACTGGACACTACTTCCAAGGGAAAACCAGATGAATTGAAAAAAAAAAAAAAGAATGGCCACCCAGGCCAGAGAGGAAGAAGCAGAAGTGAGACTTTGAGGGTAGACAGAGAGGAGAGAAGATAGGGAAACAAAAGTGAATGATTCTTTACTTCCTTCTGAAGTGGACTCTGTGTAGACTAAAGCTGCCACAGGAGAGAAGCAGAGATCTGTTTTTTTGGTTTGTTTTTTGTTTTTCCATCATCCTCTGGATGTGTTTGTGTGTGAACTTAGTTCAATCATGAAGTAAAGCTTTTGTAACAGGCTCTCCACCCATTAAAATGGTAAGGGCTTAGCTGAAGAATTATGCTTAATTCAAAGCCATTGAGCATTAAGTGAACAAGACAAGTGAGAACAAATTTAAACCAAAAAGGTGAGGTCAGCCAGAGTAACTTCACTTCCCATAACCACTTCCTATTATCTGCAAGGCCTGGAAAAAAATAGCAGCCTTAAACTTTCTGAACTGCTTGGGGAATGCAATTGTTGCTTCCCAGCATCTCCTCATTCTTTGGGGGATAAAGGGTAAGGGTTGCTGATGCTGTTCTAATTAGACACAACTCAAACCAAATCACCAGGCAACCCCAGGTTCTCATTACCCGGCCTGCTCAGCCTGCAAAGACTCGAGAAGACAGAGTGAAAACAAGGCAGCTGTGGGACTGACTACATGGAAGAAAGAATGAGGAGGAGAAAATGATGGCCACACGTCCATCATTGCCCAATTTTCCATTTACTAATCACATCTTATTTCTTAGCCCTATGAACAAATTTAACCTAATTCCCTTTGGGAGAACCAATAGTCACAGCTAAGAGCTTCGCTGCTTTTCTCTGCATCTCTGTTCCTTCATGAAAATTTTCCCAAACGACAAAGTGGAGCCTAAAAAGGAAGCCTGGACCTGAAGGGGCTCAGATCATTCATTCAACAAATATTTATTGAGCTCCAACTCTGTGCCAGGCACTAGTCTAGGCTTTGGGGACACAGCAGAGAAGAAAGTTAAGATCCCCACCCTGTGGAATTTAGATTTAAGCAGAGGGGAGATAGACAGGGAAGAGCGAAGAGAATAAGTAAATTATAAGTACAGTCTGTCCTCTGTGTCTGCTGGTTCCACATCTGCAGATTCAGCCAACCATGTTTCTCCATTTGTGGACTCTGGAAATAATAATCCTTGCTGTTAACATGATTCTTATGGAGATCAAACAGGTTTCACAGCTCGAAAGTGCTTTTTAACATATATTTCAGATACAAGTGTAAAGACATTATTAATATAAGGCAAGTGTTAAAAGGGTCCTGGGACCCCTGCTTCCTACATCTAAATGTGGCTCTCCATAGCGCTAGCTTCCTGTGAGAGGACCGCGCCTTTTAACAAGTGGGTGACAGCTTCGGGGTGAAGACAAGGCCAGGTCTAGCTATGCAGCCAAGGCCATGTGGGGGGCCCTGCAAGGTCAGGGCCTCCCGCTCACTGTGAAGCATGGTCTGCACAAACGGAACCAAATTAGGGGAACTGAGCCAACCACGGTCAGAAAAACAAAAAGTGCTCTAACTGGTAAACAAGTGTTCACTTTCCATACGTTGCCCCTGCTTTTGTGTGTTAGAAACTGAAACAGCTGATACTGGAAATGAAGTGTGTAGGAAGATGGCGCCTGGCCTTGCTTAGCAAGTGTCTTGAATTATTCTTGGTAACCACCCAACTGGTAGGAAATTCTGCTCTGCCCTGTGCCTGTGCTTGGCCCTTAAGCAGTTCTCCTGTGTTACTGAACTGACAGTGAGTCTTTGCTCCAAAAATAGCAAAGGGAGAAGTTAGCCTGCCCATGTCCACATATCATCGGTAACCAGACGCCATGGTTTCAAGCTCTTTTACCCACACCAATCCTACGAGCTTTTCACCTCAAGATGACATGGAAGTCAAGTGGGTTTTTTTAAGGCAATAGATTCCTGGAGGAATATGCAAAATCTGTCATCCAACAAGAGGAAAGGTAGTTGTTAAGTGTCTGAATGGGGCAAATGAAATCATGGGGCTGCCTCTAGTGTTTTCAAAGGAGGACCATCGAGTTCAAGTGAACACCAAAATGGTGTTGAAGGGGAAAAGAAATCAGAAAAGGCAGACTTTCGGGGGTGACCTAAGGGGAGGGTTGGGCCATGCCCACTCTGCCTTGTGGTGTTTTAAGAGTGATGGCTGGTAGGTTTCACAGCTTTAGGAGTGCTGTTGTTTTAGCAACAGGGAAGCTGGACTTCCTCGCACCATGCCTTCAGATGAGGAAGACAGACAGCAAAGAAGACAGCTAGTTCATGGAAAGAGAGAGCCAGCCCTCTGCCATGTACTCTACATGGGTACCAGGGCACTAAGAAAGAGTAGTACCTCACATGGCCAAGAGTGTATCGGCAAACTTCTATCTGAGAAATATACGCCAACATTAAAACCTAATGTGTTTTTTTCTTCCTGCTGGCTGCATGTGGGTCTGTTTTCTCAATTATGTCAAAGAGAGGCAAGTCTATCCCTTTTTCTAGCTCAACTTGGTTGATAAGTTCTGGATAAAATGACATTTTAGAAATGACTCATGAATAACACTCACTGGTAGTACCATATTCCTCTGCAGAGAAGAGAGAATACAGGTTCCTGCCAGGCAGGAGACCTGGGTTTGGACAGCATCTGTCTCATTAACAACAGCTGGTCCCTGAAGACGATATTCAAGTCTTAGTTCCTTCATTGACAGAAAGCGGCCCATACCTTCTTGTGAGAAGGGAATCCATTAAGGAGTTAGGTCAATGTGCTCACAAGTTAGGTCAAGAGCATCACGAAAATGTACAATTTTTAGTAATAGCAGGAAAGGATGCTTAGGAACTGTGGGCAGTGATCCTTGAGAAGTTCACACAATAGGAGATACACAGATAACGTACATCTAGCTGATTCAAGGTGTGAAAACATCTTTCCTAATAAGACCAAGTATATATAGTGGAACCCTAAAAATATGAAGTTCATCTCTTAATAACTTTATCTTTGGAAGAACATCCAGGAGATAAACAAGACACATCTTCACAGTCAGAGCAAGTTTACAGAGGCATGTGGAAGCTTTGTTGATATCTAACAAGAGTGTCATATGAAATGTCCAATCCTCCAAATTAAATTGGGAAAAGAACAGTAAACAGTCTCTTTAGTGATGTCATGGCTTGAGATTGGGCATAAGTTGATAGGTATTTGGGACACTTTATTTCGGTGATTTAACACATTTATCTGGTTCACTCCCATCCACCTGGGTGGGGCTTCCTGCTGCCTTCCCTCAAGCCTTCCTGGGGCAGAGGGAGAACGCCCCAAACAAATACTTTATGCCACTCCTGGACTTCTGTGCTTTCTTTTCTTCTGCTCTGGCTCTCTTCCATAATTTGCCTCTCCTCTACCACTGGGGTTGGCCATAAAAGTCACACTGAGCCTGCAAAGATGTGCTTTAAAACAGCACTACTGAAGTGGGGACCATGCCTTCCTCTGCCACCCTCTGTCACCCTGATCCTAGAGGAGATTTGTCCTGGGTTCCCAATGCCCCCTCACCACCTGTGTGTGAAAACCATTCTTCGAATTTCCACTCATCGTCCCTTCCATCTGGCACAAGTCATGTGACTACCAGGAGAAAGAAACTCTCAGAATAGAGCCAATACTCTCCTCCAAATTCTCATCCCCCTGCTTTGATCCTGATTACTTTCTCATACCTTCTGACCAGCTACGCCAAGGTCTTGCTTCCACCGTTGCCCCACGATCAGCTCACTCTAATGCAGTTTTGTGTTTCACTATGAAACTTTCATTAAGTGATGGTCGTAAACATTTAGTCACTCTTTAATCAAGAGCATCCTGTATCTGGTACTTTCAGGAAGCAGCCTGATGGCAGAGGATGAGCTACCAGAGCCAGCGGTGAGCAGTGGGGAAGTGCCAGCTTGAGTTCTAGCAAAAACTGGGACGATCCCAGCACAGATGTAAGATTTCCATTATTTGTACGGTTTTCTTCTAAATTTTCTTCTCCTGGTGCCCATGAGCACCAGAAACCATGCCCATGAGCCTCAGTTCACTGATGTTCTGAAAACAGTTCTTTGCGTGCACTTAGACAGAGCTGTTTCAATTCCCTCTCTTTCCCCAATCAAAAAATACTAAGTTCTGTAAACCAAAATGGCCAGGCTGATGAAATACCCCTGGCAGTAGAATAATGCTCTGAACGATGTAAGCAAATTCTTTCATGACAATTCAAGCACACATTCATTATGACCAAATTACCAGGTAAGCGTTAACGAGATGAGTGCATGTGCGGAAACATCTCATTGACCCTATAGCCCATTCCATCACGTCCAGATGTCTAAAGGGTACTGCATATTCAACAGAAGCTGCGTTCATCATTCGCTGGATATTTGCCAAGCACCCCATCATCGTGTCGCATGTGGCTCATCACCAGCAGGGAGTCTCTGTGGGAACCATCCCCGCCCAGGGAAATGCTGACTCTGCCACTTTCCAAAAGTACTAGTTACTGTCAAGAAGATGGGAGATATACCCAGGGGATGAATTAGCATAACTGACTCACTAGGTTCCCCCTTCCTCATCGGCTTGCCCCTTGTAACCGTCAGTGTGCTCAGCACCAGTTCTGCCTGCTTCCAAAGCTGATTTGGATAACAAATCTCCTCAGTGGTAGGGACAAGGGTCTTATTCGATTTTGTGCTCTGTTGTTTTCCATTTAGTATCAACCTTCAGAGAGCCTAACACAGTATCTATTCTAGAGGGGTATTATTATTCTTAGTTGAAATGGTGCTCTCTGTTCCCCTGTTTTAGTTGGTGAAACTGAGGTTCTGTGAGATAAAGGAGTTGGCCCAAAGTTTAAAAAATCCAAAATAGAATGGTAAAGAATAGATTTGCAAACTCCCCCTGATATGTAGTATCTTCTATATCTCTCCCCACCATGAACATCCAACATTAAATGCCACATTATCCCCCGATGCAGATCCATCTCTTCAAGGAAATGTCCTGCTGATGATACCAGACAATGGTGATCACTCCTGTTTCCTTGTTCCTTACGGCACTTACAGGCTTTCTGTATATTACAGGTAGAAGGAGCAGCATGAACAAAGACATAGAGATAAGACTATATAAAGAACTTTGGGAAAGTGCCAAATAGGCAAACGGTCAGACTGTGGGTTGCATAATAGGTAATATAGGAGATAAAACTGCAAAGGACTAGCCAGAGTGCAATGACTATTGAATCTCTTGCCAATCTACACAGTCCCCTCATGGCCATGGAAAGCCATTTAAAAAAAAAAATGTTAAAGGAAGTAGCAAGTTCAGCCGTGTATTTTAGAAAGCAGTTGGTTTGGACTTCCCGGGTGGTGCAGTGGTTAAGAATCCAACTGCCAATGCAGGGGACACGGGTTCGAGCCCTGGTCCGGGAAGATCCCACATGCCGTGGAGCAACTAAGCCCTTGCGCCACAACTACTGAGCCCACATGCCACAGCTACTGAAGCCTGCGTTCCTAGAGCTCATGCTCCACAACAAGAGAAGCCTGCGCACCACAACGAAGAGTAGCCCCTGCTCGCTGCAACTAGAAAGCCCATGCAGAAATGAAAAAAGAAAAAGAAAGCAGCTGGTTAAAAACTAGAACCAATAACATGATACTGTCCGAGATGATTTTTTTAAATAGGGAAAAAGTGATAGAAAAGACAGAAAAGGAAGAAAAGAAAACAAGAAAGAAGGAATTCAAAAGACATTGCAAAGTTAGAAATGGTAGACTTTTGTAACAATTAGACTCTAGGGAGGGGCTTAGGAGGAGGGCAAAGGGTAGGGATGAGTAAACATAAGTCCAGACTTTCCAGCTTGAAGTCTAGCGTGGAGTGGTAATATTCTTAACTGAAGTCGATAATACAGTAGAAGGAGCAGATTGACAGGTCAGGTAACAAGCTCAAGTTTAGGCATGTTGTGTCAGGGCCAGCTGTGGGACGTTCAGATGCAGATGTCTGATAGGCACTTGGAAATTTTAAGCTGGAATTCAATTCAAAACGTGAGTCTGGGTGCAGAAAATGTATGAGAATGAATAAGATCACCTGAAAAGAGTAGAGTAAGAAAAGGAAAGAATGAATGGTAAGATTTGGGGGACTACGGAAAAATTTTGGTGGAAGAGTATAGAAAAATAAGAGTTAAAGGAATTGTGGGAATTCCCTGGCTGTCCAGTGGTTAGGCCTCTGTGCTTCCACTGCAGGGGCACAGGTTTGATCCCTGGTCTGGGAACTAAGAACCCTCAAGTGATGCAACCCCCCTCCAAAAAAAATAAATAAAATCATTGATGGCTGTATGGGAAAAAAAAAGCGTTAAAGGAACTGACAAATTGCAGTCAGAGACATAGATGAACACAAGAGGCTCATAAACCAAAGGAAAATACCAGCACTGTGAAAGGAGCAGAGGGGAATACTTGTTAAATTTTATTGTTGAACTATTTTTACATAGTTTTATATAAAATACCAGTCTTTAAATTCTTACCTGTTCTCAACCAAAGAATTTATAGTTGTCACATTGCATTCTTTTCCAAAGAGTTTCACAGGCTTAGTTTTTCTTTACTAATCAGATTGGTTTATTCTCTCAGGAACACCTCTAAGTGTTTGTGATGGAAGTAAACTAGAAAAAATGTTATTTACTTTATAGACAGCATAGTTAGAAGATATTTTTTTTTGAATTTTATTTTAAAAATTTTTTTATACAGCAGGTTCTTATTAGTTATCTATTTTATACATATTAGTGTATATATGTCAATCCCAATCTCCCAGTTCATCCCACTCCCTCACCTCCCCACCACTTTCCCCCCTTAGAAGACATCATTTTCAACAATTAAGAGATACCTGATTTTGAGCTACAGCTATGTTAGAGCTATGCTGTTTGATGCACACAACCAAGTCCAAGTATTTATTAAAACCACTAGCAGCGATGCGTCAGAGGAGGATCTGCTTGGGCGGAGGAGGGAAGACCAGGACTGCCTCTCAGCGGCAGGGGACAGACAGCTGGGGCTCTGCAGGGCGCGAGGCACTCTCGGCCCAAGCCTGCTTCTCTAAGGGGACTGCCAGGGGCAGTTGCGGCTGCAGAAGAGGCCACTAGCTGGGTCTTGGGGTCACTGGCGTCTGGAAGAGTCTCCAGTCAGGCTGAGACTCTGAGGCTCCTACAAAAGCTGTCTCCAGCTCCCCAAAGGGAGGTGCCTTATGTTCTCACCAGGAAGTCTTCCCATCTGTTCATCCTCCCTGTAAAAATCAGCCGCCTGGATCTGAATGGCATCTCTTCCTTTTGACCTTCTTCCATTAGAGAGCTCAGTTTATTTGTTTTCTAGTCTCACAAGAAAATATTTCTAAGAAGTCTGTTCACTAAAGCCTCTATTTGTTACTCAGTCCAGCAGGGAGTGAAGCTCCCTGTTTGAAAGGAAATGTCATACCTTCTCCTCTCTGTCTCCCACTGTGATGGTTAATTTTATGTGTCAATTTGGTTGGGCCATGGTGCCCAGATATTTGGTCAAACGTTATTCTGGATATTCCTGTGAGGGTGTTTTTTTGTTTGTTTGGTGAGATTAACATTTAAATCCATGGAGTCTGAATAAAGCAGATTATCTGTGTTGGTGGGCCTCATCCAATCATTTGAAGGCCTTAATAGAACAAAGACTGATCTCCCCAGAGCAAGAAGGAATTCTGCTAGCAGACTGCCTTTGACCTTAGACTGCAACTCTTCCCTGAAATTCCAACCTGCCAGCCTCCTCTGCAGATTTTGGTCTTTCCAAGCCTCCAGAACTGTGGGAGCCAATTCCTCAAAATCAATCTCTCTCTCTCTCCCTCTCTCATATATAGATATAGATATATAAAAACATATCCTGTTAGTTCTGTTTCTCTGTAAAAGGTTGACTAATCACCCATCTTCCCCTGTTCCAAACGTTCCCCTTCTGGTTATGAGGTTTAGAAAAACATCATTCATGTTCAATTTAGGGCAAAAAAACCCCATTAAAATAGGGGAAAAAAATGTAGGATGCTTTGTAAGATAAAGGTGAAATTCTTAACAAAATCCAACAATTATGATAATCTACGTGCTAAATAATATAGCATTAAATCTCATAAGAAAAATAGCAGAAGAAAAAATAAAGAAAAATTTTAAAAAGAAAAATAACAGAGGGTAAAATAAGAAAAAGAAAACAAACCAAAAACACCACCAAAAAAACAAAACAAAAGAAAATCGCCATGGGGGGACCTAACTGAAAGCTTAAACAAGGTCTGCTGAGCTAGCCTGGTGTTCCTACCTCCGAATGGCTCCTCATAACCGAGGCACGGAGGTGTGACGGGAGAGGAAAGGCACCCTCCCAAGTCAACAAGTCATTTCCAAGAACCAGTTTTGGGCCCGCACTGGCCTGGACCTGCCCATGGAGAACACAGAGCAAGGAACCTGTTCACTCAAGTCTTCTCAAGGACGAGGCTCACCACCTGAGGTGATGGGTCTAAGACAAGTTACGAGGGTGTGTGATGTGGGAGAGACCCCAAGTCCCACAGGCGTGTAGAGAAAGGAGGGGAGAAGCCCCCAGCCCGGGACAGCAGAGGCCGCTTTCTTAGAAGAGTCGGTACCGAGCTGCGCCTTGAACAATGGGTTGGGTTTGAATGTGAGAAGAAGACCCACTTTCCTGTGCAGCAGAAATTCACACAATGTTGTAAATCAACTCTACTATACTTCAACAAATTAAAAAAAAAATAATACTAGCCACCTCACAATGTTATTGTAAGGGTACATAGCACAATGTATATAAAACACCAAGCCCGGCACTCGGGGCAGGGAACTGGTCAACAAGTGTTGATTGTTATTAGCTGTTATCTGCAGAGGAAAAGAACTGAAACCTCTAAGAGGAACTGAACAGAGCCGGGTTGCAATGCTCTTCTGATGAAGTGTTCATGACCTCGCGACTAAGTAGAGGAGTTTGAGAAATAACCTCCTCAGTTATGCAAATGTTCCTTCACAAACATCCGAGTTATTCCAGGAAGCAGGGGAAAACAACTCCCAAACAGCAAGGACTGGACACTTGAGCAGGAAACTAAACAAAGGGAAAAAGCAAATATACCTTAAAATGCAAATAAACAGTATCTGCGATAATGCAAAATGAATTTATAACCATCTCCATGAAATGGGGGAGAAATCCTGAAAAATGTCTAGCAAGCAGGAGGTTCTACAGGCAATTAATTGTCCTGTGCCCTTTAATTTAGGCCACGTTTAATGTCAGTGGTGGACTATTTAGTAAGGGTGCCCTCCATTGTTTGAGTTTAGAAAATGTGACATTTGTAAGTTCCTACAAGGTCGGTTCCTCTGTCCTATTTTTCCCCTAAGGCCTTTAAGTTACCCAACCATAGAATTTCTTTCTATATCATTTTTAGGCTAAGTTTCAGGAAATTAACTTTTAAGTTTTGGGGAGGAAATTCTGTTCTATTATTGGTTACTACCTAAGTGATTGTTTATTCCCAGTGCATTTAGCTGCCACCAGTTATGTAATAGGGAACCCTGTTTCTATCTACAATCTTCCCTTTGCCAATATCATTGTCTGGCCTTTGGCCTTTGCACTATGCTAATAGCTCTCAGTTTCACCTTTGGTCTTAAATAAGCAGTAGCCCCCATTTTCACTTACCAGCTATACCTGCAGGTAGGTGGATATTCTACTACCACTCAGACATACCATGACCCAAACCGAACCTCCCAGCCTCTTTGTTCACCAGCCCGCCTCCTAGGTCGCCTAGGTCTCCAGTCTCCAGGTGGGAAATCAGGACTGCCACATATGACTGTTGACTGGACAGGAGCACTTGTCCTATGGGGGCTGCAAGCCAGCCTGGTGCCCAGAGGGGTGGCTTTATCCAGTTCTCATAAAAACACTGCCCAGGTTGTAATGGGCCTGCAGGACAATTGCAAATATCTTTATCGGTGGAGCCTCCCTTTTTTGTGTGTTGCATCCAATTGGTTGCCGAGTCCTGGAAATTATACTTTCTTGTTAATTCCCGCATCAGTACTCTCTGAAAAGCCCTGTTCAGGCCCTCAGTACTTCCCACCCTAGACACAAAATTCTTAATCAAAGAGTATCAAAAGCACCTCTGAAACAAATATAATATTGTGAATCAACTATACTTCATTAAAAAAAAAAAAAGATACCTCTAGAGAGTGTGAGTCAGTAGACCTGGGATGGGACCCTGGGCTCTACAGGTGATTTGGATGCATGGCTCTGTTTGAAAACTACCATGTTCCGCCCTCAGTCACCCCCCAACCCACAGCTGACAGTTCATCTTCACTGTGGAGGTGACGCTCCTCCCTTGACCTTAAGGATGAAGTTTAGAATCAGAAGAATACTAAGCCTTATACTCTTTTCTCCCAAAGATCGCAGAAAGCAAGAATAATGAGGCAGTTGGAGAAAGTCTTGCTCTAATACTTTAATTAGGAGCTTGGTTGACCTTCTCGGTTGCCTAGGCATTTGCTTCTGAAGCTCCCCTCCATCCCTGCCATCACCATGCTCCATCACCTGGACCACCTGGCCCTCTGCGATAACTTCTAACTGGTCTCCCTGCCTTCCATTTTGCTTCTTAACAAGCCATTCTCTGCACGGCAGCAAGTGAAATCATGTTGGATGTAAATCCTATCAAGACGCTAACCTTGTTTAACAAACCCCAGTGCTTTCCTAGTGTCTTGGGATAAAGTCCTACTCTTAACACATGTCCCTCTCAAAGCTGGCCCTTCCCTAATCCCCCAGCCTCTCCGTGGCCTTTCTCCCTCTTGTGCTGAAGCTGAAGAACTTAATGAAGTTGTATTAGTTTTGTGCTTCTTATGTCTGCACCTTCAACACACTGTCTCCCACCTAGGACACTCTCTCTAACCTCTCCACCACTCCATCCCTCTCCCCTCTGACTTCATCACACTCACCATTTTCAGCGTTCAACCATAAACACCTCCCCACAAGTCCCTCTTGACCTTTCTTTAGAATCATCCCCTTTACCGTATGCTTAGATGGCATCTCTACTTTTCTTATCACTGTATCATAGGCTCCTTCAATGTCTGTCTCCCCCACTAGATGCAAACTCGTTGAGGGCAGGCATCGTGTGTAAGTTTACCATCACCATGCCTGAGGGTGACACATGGCTAGAGGGTTGAATACATATTTACTAAAATAAAATGTTGTGATCAGCAGAGAAGTAAAACATAGTGGTCAGCTCTACTATCTGAAACAATTAAAGGAAGAGTGTGACATGTATTGAGCCATTACTCTGCGCGAGACCTTTTGCAAGGGCCTTAGAAAACAAAAAGAACAAGATGAGTTCTCTGATCTCCAGGAGCTGACAATTTAATGGAGGAAATCTATGAGTAAATGAGTCATTATAATCCAATTCTAAAATCGCTTAAGTAGAGGTCAGAAAAAGTGCTTATGGTTTTAATATCAGCTCTGGAAGAAGCAGTGGTCTAAATGTCTGAAACAACGATTCTCGAAGGTTGTTCCAAATTGTTCCATAGTCTTCCATTTTTATCCTTAAGGGCTGCCTGCATTCCTTTACCAGTTCCACTATTTTTCAGCTGTGTCACTTGAAGTAAGTTACTTAACTTCTCTGTGCTTCAGATTCATAATTCCTATTAATGCACTGTGGTATTTAGCACAGTGCTTGCCACATAGTAAGGGCTCAAAAATGTGGGGTTTCATCATCATTATTGTCAAGACTTCCTAGTTACAGTAAGCCACCAAGTATTAATAAAATCAGTGTTTGTAGTGAAAATTACCATAGTCTACAGTGTACTAAGGACTGTAATTCAGTAGACTGCTTGCTACGTAATACTTGTTAACGTATCAAATTTCCTCTTGCCCATGCACCCCCATAAGGGTGGGTTGGAATTCCTGATGCTTTCAGGAAGCGCATCTTATCATCAGTGTTATTCTGAGATGGCTGTATTTTCTATTATGGCACTTTTTTGTTCATGTAGCTACCAAGTCCCATTAGTTTAGTTTCATTGCTATCCACATAGTTTATTGTTGGTTATCCAATTAACTGAGGTTTGTTAAACAGTTGCATCAACTTTTTTTTTTTTTTTTTGGCGTATAACTTCCCTGTAAATATACTTTAAGATAGGTAGACCGGGCGTTTCAAATTTACTTACAGGGCATTACAATTCTACTTCTATTGTAAACACAAATGGACAGACAATCCTTCCACCTCTCCTTTCCCTCTCAGTTGCTCTAATAATAATATTTCACTGCTATTACTGGAATAACTAAATTCTTTTACTAGTAGAAAATTGAAGTGGGTGATGTAGGTGGGACAAAGGGTCTCTTGCACTGCGACGAGCTGGGGCTACTCTGTTGCAGTGCGTGGGCTTCTCATTGCGGTGGCTTCTCTTGTTGCAGAGCGTGGGCCTAGGTACGCGGGCTTCAGTAGTTGTGGTTCTCGGGCTCTAGAGCGCAGGCTCAGTAGTTGTGGTGCACGGGCTTTGTTAGTAGCCCCCGCTCACCTCAACTAGAGAAAAGCCTGCATGCAGCAACAAAGACCCAACGCAGCCAAAAAAAAAAGAACTGAGTCAAAAATATTTAAGGTGAGAAACAAATGGTTACACACACACACACACACACACACACACACACTTAAAACATGTCCAGCACATAGAATGTACTATATAAGTATTACTATTACTATTATTACTTAGCACAAAATTTTTTGAACTTTTTAAAAAAATTGAAGTATAGTTGATTTACAAAAGTTTTGTAGTTGATTTAAAAGTTCTGGACTTAAAAAAAAAAAAAGGCATCCTTTCTGTGGTAGGCTGAATAATGACCCCAAAGATAATCCAGGTCATAATCCCTGTATCCTGTGAATATTATCTTATAGAGGAAGGGGGGTTTGTAGATGTGATTAAATTAAATATCTTATGATGGAGAGATTATCCTGGAACATTTAGGTGGGCTGTAAATGCAATCACAAGTGTCCTGAGAGGGAGGCAGAGGAAGATTTGACAGAGAAGAGAAAGTAGGAGATGCGATGAAGACAAAAGCAAGATTTGAAGATGTTAAATTGCTGGCTTTGAAGAACGAGGAAGAGGCCATGGACCAAGAAATGCCAGCAGCCACCAAAAGCTGCAAAAGGCAAGGAAACATTCTCTCCCCTAGAGACTCCAGAGGGAGTACAGCCCTGTGGTACCTTCACTTTAGCCCAGAGAAACTGATATTGAACTTCTGGCCTCCGGAACTATCAGAACTATCACACTAAATGTGTGACATGTTAAACCACCAAGTTTGTGATGATTTGTTACGGCAGCCATAGGAAACTAATACATGTTATTTTCTTTCTTTAAATGAAATCTTTTAAAAATATTTTATTATGTCTTACTGGTAACAACCACAAAACTTTTAAAAATTAATGGAAGCAAGATTGAGCTGTGAGAAGAAAATTCAGAACAGGCCTCAAATTGGAAAAAATTCTACTCTTTTCTCTTTCTCTATAAAGATCCTAGAAATATTTGGGGGAAAAGTCTCAGATTACAGTAAATGCTCTTTGGAGGGCTCAAGGTGGAGGAAGCAATGCAACTTTTTACTCCAAGAGGCATATACTTGTGTTTCTTTCTTTTTTTTTAATCTCATAGTTTATTTCTTTCTTTTTTTTAAATTTTATTTATTTATTTTTGGCTGCATTGTGTCTTTGCTGCACGTGGGCTTTCTCTAGTTGCGGCGAGCGGGGGCTACTCTTCATTGTGGTGCACGGGCTTCTCATTGCAGTGGCTTCTCTTTCTTGCAGAGCACGGGCTCTAGGCGCACGGGCTTCAGTAGTTGTGGCACGGGGGCTCAGTAATCATGGCTCACGGGCTCTAGAGCGCAGGCTCAGTAGTTGTGGCGCATGGGCTTACTTTCTCTGCGACATGTGGGATCTTCCCGGACCAGGGCTCGAACCCGTGTCCCCTGCATTGGCAGGCGGATTCTTAACAACTGTGCCACCAGGGAAGCCCCTGTACTTGTGTTTCTGAGGTAAGACTAGTTTACACACTATAGAAGAATTTCATAGACTATAAGGGCTACACTTTCTTATTTTATTACATTTTAAATTTCAGCTTTATTGAGATATAACTGGCATATAAAATTGTAAGATAGTCCAAGTGTACATTGTGGTGATTTGATATATATATACATTATGAAAGAATACCTCCATCTAGTTAACTAACATATCCATCACCTCACATATTTGTCTTTTTTCTTTTCTTTTCTTTTCTTTTTCCCTTTTGGTGAGAGCATTTAAGTTCTGCCTCCTTAGCAAATTTCAATTATACAATACAGTTTTATCAACTATAGTCACCATGCTTTATATGACAGTCTGAGACCTTATTCACCTGATAGCTGAAGGTTTGTACCCTTCTACCAACTTCTCCCTATTTCCCCCACTCCCAACCCCTGGCAACCACTTTTCTGTTTTCTCATATAATACTTTTATTTCAATATAAATAAAAAGTGTATACGCCTAATATCTTTAAAGTACTATTGCATCCTATTATATAATTTGAACCTCACAACATAGACAGAGCAAATAGTGTACTCATTCTACAGATGAGGAACTGATTTTTACCAAAAGGAAGAAAGTGATGTGACTTGCATCACGGAGCTAGCGGGAGGTGGCTGAAGTCTGCTTCTGCTGAAACACTCAAGAACATGCCCAAAAGATGTGTGTGTGCCTCCTGTCCGGGGAGAAAGAGCACCTAATCTTACAGCGAAGAGGAAGGAAGTAGGAGTGCCTAAGCGGGGGCAGGGTGGCCAGAGACAGATTTTTCACTTCCACATTCTGCAGGTTGATGCAAGTGAGGTGAAGCCTACAGGGCAGGCATAAAATAAAATGGAGATGTTCTGCTGGCCGAAGAGCCACCCCACTCCTGGTTCCCCGCCTCCCCCATCTGCACCCCAGCGTAAAGCGGAACCGATGTGCACCTTTTCTGTGTCCCAAGAAAGGAACAGGAACTAATCTCGATTGGCTGCACGTTGTGTGCTGGCACGTGGCAAGAGCTTCTTTACTTTGTTCTCAAGGACCAGGCTTCATCCCAGCAGCTGTTTGAAAATTCAGGTCTGGAACCTGAAATTCTGAGTTTGGTAACCATTAGCACAGAAGGAAAACTTAACACCGTGAAATCTCTTTTAAGAGAGGAAAGCAGGGGAATATAGTGTCAAATTGCTGGGGACAAGTGAAAAATGATGCGGGAAAGGTTCGGAGTGTATCATGAAACCAGAGAGCCCCAAAGTCCAGCTGTTTTACCATGTGGTGTACAGTGGGGTAAGCGGATGGCTTCATAGTCAGACAGTCTGAGTTCGCCTAGATGTTCATTCATCTTATCAATATTTATTGGGTACCTACTACGTGCCAAGTCTCTACATTCATGGTGTTTACATTCAGGTGGAGAAAGACAGATAACAAACAGATGAATGAGCAGATCTTGTTGTGAATTCATTCATTCTTCCAACAGACATTGCAGTTATTTATTCCAGTTATCTCGGAGGTCAGAAAGGTAAGGAAGCACAGAGAGTGCAGAGATACTGGCCCACTGGGAGGGCTCTGGCTCTTACGGAGTGAGATAGAAGCCTATTGGTGGGTTTTGAGCAGACAAGTGATGTGATCTGACTATTTTAAGGGGATCACTTTGGCTGCTCTGTGGGGAACAAAGAGACTTGGGCCAGAAGCAGGGAGATCAGTTAGGAGATTCTTGCAATAATTCAGGTGAGAAGCGAAGGTGAGTAGGACAGGAGGCAGGGGCCGAGGCGGTGAGAAGTGGTTGAAGCCAGGATATCTGTTGCAGGTAGAGAATACGATTTGCTGACAGTTTGGGTAGGAAGTGTGAGAAAAGGAAAGACATGAGAAGTGACTCTTAAGGTTTTTCTTCGAGGGATCGGAAGAATAGGGTCGCCATTAACTGAAGTGAGGAAGATCGCAGGAACAGCAGGTTGGGGCAAGGCAGGATCTGAGGGATCTGAGCTCCCTTTGGGGTAGAACTTCAGGGAGTTTGAGGAAGCTGACTGACAGCCAACTGCAGATATTAAGTTGCCAGTCACAGGCTGGAGTTGGGGGCAGAAGTCCTGGCTAAAAAAATTATCGCTAAAAGAAACCATAAGGCAGGGTATGGGAGATAAAAATTGGCAAGTGTTGGGGATGCCATTATAGATAGGAGAAGTAAAGAAGACCTTACCGAAAAGCTGATATTTGAACTGAGACCTGGGTGAAGGGAGGGAGAAATCCACGTGTTATCTGAGAGAAGATGAGTCCAGGCCGAGGGACAAGCATGTGCTCAGGTCTTAGAAGAGAGTGCACTTGGCTAGAAGAGAGTGTACTTGGCTTTAGGAGCAAGAGCCAGAAGCTCAGTGGGGTGACCAAGAGACCACCTGGGCTCTGAAAAAGAGAGAGAGAGAGGGCCCACCTGGTAAGGGTATAAAATCAGAGAGGTGGGAAGGGATCACACCACGAGTTCAAGTCCTTGCTCTGCCACTTGGGCAAATTACTTACCTTCTCCCAGGTCCGTCTTCTTTATAAATAAGGGTAGTAACAGAACCTACCCACACAGGATCTTGAGAGGATTAAATGAGATAATGTTTATAAAGTGTTTAACACAGTGCCTGTAACATAGTTAACACTTACCAAGTGTTTACTATACACTTTTTTAAATGTCCTACAGTATTTCCTGGAGGTACGTAGGGCTTCTGGTAGAAGAATGTTGTCCCACATGGAAGTTTGGATTTTGTCATTGGTGTTACACTCCCAGTCTCTGTCTTGCTGGTCTGGTTGGTGGAGATGCCCATCTTGTAGCTTATCCTTTATTTTTTTTTTTATAATCAGTTTTTTGGTTTTTTTTAAATTTTTACTTATTTATTTGTTTTTGGGCTGTGTTGGGTCTTCACTGATGCGCACGGGCTTTCTCTAGTTGCTGCAAGCGGGGGCTACTCTTCGTTGCAGTGCGCGGGCTTCTCATTGCGATGGGTTCTCTTGTTGTGGAGCACAGGCTCTAGGCACGCGGGCTTCAGTAGTTGTGGTTCACAGGCTTAGTTGCTCTGCGGCATGTGGGATCTTCCTGGACCAGGGCTTGAACCCGTGTCCCCTGCATTGGCAGGCAGATTCTTAACCACTGCACCACCAGGTAAGTCCCTGGTAGCTTATCCTTGACAACCACAGTGGTGCATGGGCATGTTGGTATAGACAGGGAAATTTGGGAGATCCACAATCACTGAACTGAATTGCAGATGGGTGACAGGATACTCACCCAACCCCTCCAGCTTCTCGGTGATAACTCTGGGGTTTCCATTCTGCAAGGGGCCACACTAGGGCAGGCAAGACGTCCAGTCAAGTCATCCCACCTCCATTCTGTTTCTCACTAAGTCACTTCTGGCCTCAGTTGACAATATCAGCCATCACACTGACGCTCAAGTGGAGCAGTGACCTTGGAATATCCTACCCTGGGCCTTCCTTCAATTCTCCTGAACTGGCATGGAAAGGGGATGGTTAGAGCTCAGAAGGTTTACTCTAGTTAAGTAGAGCTGTAAGCAGATAGGGTAGGGGGTCCCTGGAGAAAGAGAACTAGGCATGGCTTTCTTGACAGAAGAGAAGCCATTTTTGGCCTAAGCCATTTTGTGATCTCAGCCTGGGCACAAGGCTTGCCCTTGGAAAGGTCTCAGTAATTAATGATCTTAAGGGAACAAAAGAATGCAGGAACAAAGGACTGTTATCAGGCAAGACAAGTTACAATAGTAAAGATAATATATTAGTTGTAAAGACTCCCAGTTCTGTTTCAATGGTAAATATTAGCCTGAAGCGCTCAATCACCAGGACAGCTGGAACCTAAGGCATGATGACATTGACATTTCCTTTTTTTTTTTTAATTTATTTATTTTAATTTATTATTTTTGGCTGTGTTGGGTCTTCGTTGCTGCACGCAGGCTTTCTCTAGTTGCGGCGAGGGGGGGCTACTCTTCGCTGCGGTGCGCGGGCTTCTCATTGCGGTGGCTTCTCTTGTTGCTGAGCACAGGCTCTAGAGCACGCAGGCTTCAGTAGATGCAGCACGTGGGCTCAGTAGTTGTGGCTCGTGGGCTCTAGAGTGCAGGCTCAGTAGTTGTGGTGCACGGGCTTAGTTGCTCCACGGCATGTGGGATCTTCCCAGAGCAGGGCTCGAACCCTCGTCCCCTGCATTAGCAGGCAGATTCTTAACTACTGCACCACCAGGGAAGCCCGACATTGACCTTTTCTGACCCTCATAACTTCAGTCGACGAATGCCTGGACTCTGTCAACTGACAAGCCCCTTCATTAATATGCACGTACCCTTAGCTTAAAACTTCCCGAATTTTGCTATTCGGAGAGACACTGATTTGGAAAATATCCCTGGGGTTCTTCTTACCTGCTGCAAGTAGTAAATCCTTCCTTCTCCTGATCTTTGGCTTGGTTGTGTCACCAAAACATAAACACAGTTTTTTAGATAACAGAGCTATGTCGGGAAAATGCATTTCATTTCATACATCAAATATAATTTAAGACCTCCAGTGTAATATTTGGTTACACCCTGTTACAAAAGGATAAGCAGGAAGAACAGAAAAGGTTGAGGAAAGGGGAAAAGAAACAGCAAAGAGAAAATGAATTTTTATTGTCTTACCCAACATTTGAGTCAATCATTCAGAAAAAAATCAGATAATATGCTAATGATTATAATCTAGCCAAGGTCTATCACACACCCTCTATTATGCTTCAGATTTATCCTCTGAACCAGATTTATCCTCTGGCAGGAGAATCTGACCATTGCTCTTCCAATATTCAGTGAAAAAGAAAGATGAAAACCTGGGAGGAATGATAAGAAGTCAAGGGCACATGGAGGTCAGGAGAAGCTGAATGCCAACAACACCCTGACTGTCAAGGATAAACAAAGCTGGAATCTAATTAGAGCAGTAAGGGTAGATTTTATTCAATAGTAACTATTGCAATAGGGAAAAGACTCCAGTGTGAACTGACTTCAACTTGGCTGAAACAAAAGGCTGGAGACCTTTCCAGACTGAGGTGTGTTCAGGAAATGCACTGGGGGCTGGGGAGGGGGTTGGTCCACGTGACTAGGCCATCTGGGGCTGTCTATTGGTGCTTATGCAGAGGAGGAACAAACTTCTCCAGGAGGCCATGATACCAGTTACGAAAGATACCCAGGAGCCTGGGAGCAGACAGTGACCTTATCTCCTTGAATGTTTGCATCTCAAAGAGACAGCCTTCAGGTCCTTGAAAAGTCAGTTCTGGATGGTAGAAGATTCATGTCTCAAAGGGGCAGAGAAAGCATTTATAATTGCAAGCTTTCTAAAGTAACTGCTCAGTGGGAGGGTTCAGCAGCCCACCTGCCTATTCCCAGTTTGGGCTGGAACAGACAGTAAATTCTCCTGGCAACACTGAGCTTTTTCAAGCAGCAATTTTAAGGGGGAGCTGGAGTTACCCTCAGGATGTGGCCTTGAGCTATTGGAAACTAAGCCAGTGTCTGTTCAAGTCTCATAGTGTGTGTGGGCCAGGGGGCAGGGTGGGGTGTGGGTTTGGGGGGGAGTCTGTATTTTTATAGACCAAGTTCGGGGTTTAGTCGAGAAGCTGTCTCAGAGGAGCCTGACTAGGGTTTGATCAAGGAGAGTCTTTGTTGCGACCCAGCCACAGAGTTTGCAAAGCTTTGATTTCCTCTCTTTAAGCCTATAATTTTATTCAGTGGTCTTGTGAGGAAAATATAAATAGATATTAAGCGGAAGGAAGGGATTAATCCAAAAAAAAATGAGAATAAGAGGAACTAGGAAAAACACCTTTGAATACATGTCTTGCCCTGTGGTGAATGTGAATTCGGTTCTAAGTCAGGAATCTTTGACTGCTCCCTGCAGCCCTTCCAGCTCTGAGACTCCCTGGCAGCTTTCAGTCTTTCATTCTATGAGTGTACAGAGTGTATTTCAGAAGATAGGGTGGCTCCAGTGCCCTCAAGTTGACCCAAACTGTGATCCACAG
The DNA here is from genome assembly GCF_009873245.2 of Balaenoptera musculus. NCBI lineage: Eukaryota > Metazoa > Chordata > Mammalia > Artiodactyla > Balaenopteridae > Balaenoptera > Balaenoptera musculus. Next base: position 23,949,973 of record NC_045789.1, on the reverse strand, counting down.
ACCCAGTGGACCTATCTGGATGTTCAGCAATGTTTTTCCGAGATAGCTTTAGTTCCTTCTGTTACCACTTCCTTCCTTCCACAGCTCAGAGAATCTCGGTGAACCTCAAATTCCCTCCATAAACTTAAAGAAGATGGTGGCACTGCCCAAGCTGGGCACCAGAAGCCAGAGCAGAGTGTCACAGTGCATTGGAATTGGCCTGAGGCCGAGATAATGAAACAGGAGGGAAGGGGGCGGGGCACAACCTTTAAAAGAAAGACATAGCCTATGACAAAAACTGGTTAGAACCAACTAGGTCCAAGATGGCGGAAGATTCGACTTCCAGTAGACCTTGAGCCTCATTATACACTCATTGTAATACATTAGCATATGCGAAATGACACACCTACCAGTGCCATGACAGTTCTGAGGGTGACCATAAAAGGCCAAAAGAAAGTGGGCAGTGGCCCAATTCCTGGAAATCCCCACGCCTTCCCCAATAGAATTGGAATAATCTTCCCATTCGTTAGCTTATGAAATTACCCCGCCTGTAAAAACTAACCACCCCATGTTTCGAGGCCTCTCGTCTTCAGAGATGGCCCACAGTCTGTCTGTGGAATGTGTTTCTCTCTAAGTAAATCCACTTCCTACTTTGTCTCTCACTGAATTCTTTCTGCGACAAGACGTAAAGAAACTGAGGTTCATTAAGTCCTGAGACCAGGTGTGTGATCACAATTAAAAGACAGTGGGTTCAACAGAGACACAGATGTAGAGAACAAACGTATGGACACCAAGGGGGGAGAGTGGTGGGGGTGGGATGGTGGTGGTGGGATGAATTGGGAGATTGGGATTGACATGTATACACTAATATGTATAAAATGGATAACTAATAAGAACTTACTGTATAAAAAAAATAAAATAAAATTCAACAACAGGGCTTCCTTGGTGGTGCAGTGGTTGAGAATCTGCCTGCCAATGCAGGGGACACGGGTTCGAGCCCTGGTCTGGGAAGATCCCACATGCCGTGGAGCAACTGGGCCAGTGAACCACAACTACTGAGCCTGTGCGTCTGGAGCCTGTGCTCCGCAACAAGAGAGGCCACGACAGTGAGAGGCCCGCGCACCGCGATGAAGAGTGGCCCCCACTTGCCACAACTAGAGAAAGCCCTCGCACAGAAAAGAAGACCCAACACAGCTAAAAATAAATAAATAAATAAATAAATATTTTTTTAAAAAGATGTCCTAAAATATAAAGTTTTTTAAAAAAAAAATTCAACAACGACAAAAAAGACAGTGGGTTCAAAGTGCCAATCTGGGTTGCATGGTTTCAGTAACACGTAAGAAAGAATGAGCGAGAATCCGTTCAAAACAAACTCTGGGTAAAGAAAGCAAGAAAGAAGGAACAGGCAACTTGAAAAATGGGAAAATCCCCCTGGGACTGCTGAGTTAGAGGAAGAGGCACCTAACCAGCAGGAGAGCCCAGAGGCTGGGAAAGAAGCCTTTCAAGGTACCTAGCAAGTTCTTAAAGTAATCACAATAAAACTCAGATAAAAAAGCAAAGAGCTATTAAAAGGAAAAGCAGAGTATCATCCAGCAAATCTTCTAAGTAACGCAATTTAGTCCTGCAAAGATTTTTTTTTTTTTTTCTGACTCTTGTTACAGATTCTGGTTTTCAATTCACTCAAATATATTCAATGTCAACACAAACCTGTCTAGTCCCTCCTGGATCAGACTGTTTCCCAAAGTGAGTTCAATGGGACTTCTAGTTGAGAAGAATACCTCTGGTTACTGCAGAATTATAAAAGGTTTGTGTGTGGGACTTCCCTGGTGGTCCAGTGGGTAAGACTGTGTGCTCCCAATGCAGGGGGCCCGGGTTCGATCCCTGGTCGGGGAACTAGATCCTGCATGCATGCCGCAACTAAGTGTCCACAGGCCACAACTAAGAGCCAGCATGCCCCAACTAAAGATCCTGCCTGCCACAACGAAGATCCAGCGTGCCGCAACTAAGACCCTTCACAGCCAAAATAAATAAATATTTTTAAAAAAGAAAAAAGTTCATGTGCATTGCAAATCTCTGGATAGAAGATGGGCATTGTCTACCGTCTTTCCCAAACTCCATCTGAAGTATACTAAGAACTAAGTGCTAAGTGCATAGAATTACTATTCCAAGCATCACAGCTGAAGAAAGTTGTCATCCATATGCGCCCATGATCCCGTGTACTCATCCTGTATTTTATTTCCTCCTTTCACTTAAGGCAATGTCCTAATTCACTGCAGTGTAGAGAAATAGCCTCCTTAGAGAAAGATTGTAAAACATATGTGGAATCCAAAAAAATACAAACAACTGTATATGCAGAACAGAAATAGAATCACAGATATAGAAAATAAATAGTGGTTACCAGTGAGGAGAGGGAAGAGGGGAGGGACAACATAGGGACATGGGATTAAGAGACACAAACTACTATATATAAAATAAGTAAGCAACAAGGATATATTGTACAGCACAGGGAAATATAGCCATTATTTTGTAATAACTTTTAATGGAATATAATCTGTAAATCAGACAGAGAAAGACAAATATCCTCTCATGTTTGGCTTGTTTATTTCCTCCCAACCCCCTCCTCCTTCCTAGATTTTCCTTCTTGTGCTTTCTCCTAGGGAGAGAGCTCTATCCTCTACCTTGGTTCCTTCAGTGTGGCACCTCCACTCAGTATTCCCAAAGCCTGGTAGCCAAGGAACAAGCAAAGAATCTTCAGGAGGATAGAGAGGAGGTGAGAGGAATGTTGTAAATGCACTTAGATTTCTTTTTGCACTTTGACACACATAATCTCGTTGTCTTTTCTGAGAGTGGATGGCCAAAGGTACCAGAGCTATTAATGGAGCTTCTGCGAATGTCTGAGGCAGCAACAGAGGTAAGCTCTTTCCAGGTCCTACCAACCTGCTGGTTGAGGCCCCTGCAGTGCACAGAGAAGTGTGGGGAAAGGGCCGCGGTCCCCCTCCCCCCTCTCCCTACTCCCTCGTCCCCAGCTGCACACAGACCACAGCCTCATCCCAGGGAGGGAAAGGCCACTCCCCACCTATCATCTCTCTTGAGTCTCCACCAGCCTGGTGGGAGGAGAAGGGGCACCAGGGATGTCTCCTCTGCAGCTGCTGTTCACACAGAACAGGAGGTCCCTCTCCCGTCTCACCCTGGGTCTCCAGCTAAGGTGATGCTCCGCAAACCCATCCTGTCTGTTGCAGGAGGAGTAGGAGAGAGAGGGTGGGAAGCAGGAACACTGAGATGAGATGGGGAAGAGCCAGTTCTAGACCCTCCTTTACGCTCCATCCCTTCCAGGGCACACATATACTAGAAACGAACTAGTCATTGCCAACAGTGTCCAGAAGCCATTTAGTTTCATCCTTTATTTATATTTTTTCTGACCTTTAGGGAATAATCTCACCTTATTTTACATAATTTTATTTTACTATTTTTATATTTATAGGATCCTTTAAAGTAATCGTTAACATTAGAAAATACAGTGAAGGTAATCTTAAGTATTATAATTTAACTCTCTGGGGAATAGTCATTCTTTAACTTTTCAATACACTATTTGATTATCCTTATCAGGTCATTTAAAATTTGTTCTGCCCCTAGAGACGTTGCACATGTGGCTGCCGTGTCCCATTTGTGTCATTAGGTGGCGGAGAGAAGAGAGGCTTGTCTACGCTCAGTGTTCTGGCCTGTGGACGTCTGGAGGATTAATAGTCTGACATTTGACAGAAAAGGACTTCCCTGGTGGTGCAGTGGTTAAGAATCCGCCTGCCAACGCAGGGGACACGGGTTCAAGCCCTGGTCCGCGAAGATGCCATATGCCACAGAGCAACTAAGCCCGCGAGCCACAACTACTGAAGCCCGCGCGCCCTAGATCCCGTGCTCCACAACAAGAGAAGCCACCACATTGAAAAGGCTGCACCGCAACGAAGAGTAACCCCTGCTCGCCACAACTAGAGAAAGCCCGTGCGCAGCAACAAAGACCCAACGCAGCCAAAAATAAATTAAATAAATAAATTTATAAAATAAATAAATAAAATTTGTTTATCTATTTTCACTTTGGAAACAGAAAGTGTTGTCTTTAGAAAGGACCAGATACCAGTCTATGTGCCAAACCTGGGGACGTGCCTTCTCTTTATTAGCTGGCCTTAAACAGGCCCTTTTCATACTTCAAAACAGATTGCCATGGTGATCTCGATAAAGACCTAACCCTAGTCAGATAGGAAATACTGAACTCTGCATTTTGAACCATTCAGGAGGCTTAGGAGATGCTCAATCAACTATCTCCAAAGAAGATCCATGGAAACCGCTCAAATGATGTTGCCATTTTGTTTCCAAGATTATTGTCTCCATCTGAAGATTCTTCTCTGTTCTCAGGCCAAACCTAAGTCATAATAGGCTGAGGGTCAGACCCAGAGAAGAGGTGGGCTGAGGAAAAGAAAAAAGTAGCAAAGTCAAACAGAAATGAGGAAGTGCATTCCTGATCGGGGGTCTCTAGCAGCTCATTGGCTTTAGGGGTTGCCAAGCCAAGGACCTCACTCTTCAAATTTGTCAAAGTGGCAGGGGACCTGGGCTGGTCCTGGAAGAAGTCTCTTCATCCACAGCCATCATAGCTGACAGCTCTTTCAAAATTAAAGAGTCTTAGGAAGAGTAGCAATTCATAAGGAGAAGCATGAATGAATTTCTTTATGTTCCACTAAAAAAAAAAAAAAAGAAAGACAACTGCCCTTATACTGACCGTCTTCTCTTATGAGTCTTCATTGGTTTGATAATTAAAGGTAACTTTTTAAAATTTAAGAACTAGTATTGAAAATGAGCTTAAACACAAACCCTATTCATCACTTTATTGTGATCAATAAATACTTCATGAATTTGTCATTACAAGAGTGAGAGTTTCCACCTATTTAAACTAATCTTTTTGCCATGTTCACAAATCTTGAGTTAAAGGATCCTCTAAGTATTATAAGATACAGATGTCTTTATTTATTTTATGGTCCCTACCATTGGGCTTCAAAGTTTTGATCACAAATAAAGAGCACCCTAAACAAAATTCTGAGTTAATGAGGTTTCTTTCCACTGGGTGTGTTACACGTTGCAGACACTCCAGTTGTCACGATGCTGGTGGCCTTGGACTTGGGCACGACCAACCACACACTCAATGACACTCCTTACTGCAGCCCTGGTTTGCTCTTGAGAGACATCACAAAGGCATGGTACCCTCCGCTTCGCACTCATCCCCACCCCAACCCAAAAGAGGAACCAAAAGAGTTCCTGGTGGAATAGAGCCAGATCAGAGAGAGGTTGCACAGCCCTGAATACCCTCATACAAATACCTGTGTGTGCTGTACAGTGGCTGGCCTCAAATCACAGTCCTAAAGACAAGATGTCTGTTCCATCTCTTGGATACTCAAAACCAAGCAGTAAATATATCTTGCAAACAGGGATACCTGCCATTCCACCGAACTACAATAATAGCTGACATTCACTAAGCTTTTCCTATGTGCCCAGCACTGTTCAAAGTCTGCTCTATGTGTCTCCAGAGAGGTTAAATAATTTGCCTAAACTGACACAACTAATAAGTGGTCTAGCTGGGATGGGAACATGAGCAGTGCTGCTCTAGAACCAGATGATTTTAACCTTTACACCAGTCTCCCTCCCTTAACTTCTCTTTACCTTGAATGTCTTCAAAATAACGATAATACAACCTTATGATAAGGATGTTGTGAGGATCCAAATAAGTAAATAAAACACTTGATACAGTGTCTAGTACAGGGGAAAAGCTCAATGAGTGTGAGTTGGTAGGAATAGTGGATAACTTGCCCAAAGTCACAGGAGTAAATGGCTGAACTAGGACTCCAATCAGGGACCCTGCTCCCAGGGTCCACCCTTAACACTACTGGTCCTGCCACTCTGCGTCAGCGATGTCACAGGTAAAGTACCCAGAACCAGGGCTGGCACAGAACAAACACTCAGGAAATGTCAGTCACACTCCTGTCTCACGTCTCCCTCCTTCTTGCCGAGGGATGAACCAAGGCACAGAAACACTCTTGTTTAAGGTAATGACCAACGTTGAAAAGAGAAGCTGATTCAAATTCCACCTCATACTTCCTTTCTCATGCTTACATACGAGACCAAAAGTACAGTCCGTAAAACAGAAGGCACAATTTTTAAAAAATATATTGTGTATTTGGCTTCCCTCTTTACTTTCCCTATTATCATCTTGCCCCGTTGTATTAAAACTACCAGAAGGAACGGATCCCTCGTTAGTCCATGATTTATCATCTGCCTCGTGTCAGAGAGGATGCTGAGATTAATCATATGTTCACAGTCTGCTTATGTGAGGCACACGGCACATTTCATTGTGCAATGAACAACATTCATTCATGCTGTAAGTATGAACACTCAAGTTTCAGTTTTGAAGGAAGTTAGCAACCATCCAATATGTCTTTAGCAATATAATAGTGCACTTCTAGATTTTTCTCCTTAAGAAATCTTGTACTCTAGATATTATAGAAGACAATCTTCCAACTTTGTCCTCTGATTTTTTCCCTGTGATGGAGCCATCTTTAAAATCACGAGGCGATCACTCTGGGCTTCTTGGCTTATCTAGACTGCAAATCAAATCTTAAATATAGTAGTTGTGACTACTAAATAGCAAAAGAAGTCAGTTTGGCTAAATGCTTTTAAGCAATGAGTCAACTCAATCAAAAAATTCAATTAAGCCGTATGTTTATTTGAATCTATTTGTTGTTAGATTAACAAGAATAAGTTTATCGGGCTTCCCTGGTGGCGCAGTGGTTAAGAATCTGCCTGCCAATGCAGGGGACACAGGTTCAAGCCCTGGTCCAGGAAGATTCCACATGCTGCGGAGCAACTAAGCCCGTGCACCACAACTACTGAGCCTGCACTCTAGGGCCCGCGAGCCACAACTACTGAGCCCACGTGTCACAACTACTGAAGCCCGTGCACCTAGAGCCCGTGCTCCGCAACAAGAGAAGCCACCGCAATGAGAAGCCTGCGCACCGCAACAGAGTAGCCCCCGCTCACCGCAACTAGAGAAAAGCCCGCATGCAGCAACAAAGACACAACACAGCCAAAAATAAAAAAAATAAATAAATGAAAAAAAAGAATGAGTTTATAGCTGATCCACATGTAAACTCAAAAATTGTTTGAAAAAAATAATTTCATTCACTGCAAATATCCCTTCATTAGTTGTCGACATATTTTCAGGATAAATATGGGTTTTGCTAAGATGTACATTTTAAGCATCATTAAAAGGCATGAAGTTGACTCTGCTCAGTTTTAGGAACAAAATTTTATTTTATAAAGTATTAATTTTCAAAAGAAAACCAGATTACCATTTGAGTTATTCACAGAACCTGATTATCCAGACTACATTTCATTAATCAGTCTAACCTTAGATTCTGTTGAAAGCAATGATAATTGACAGATAATTTTTTAGCCAGGAGACCATATTAGACTGAACTCAGTACTGTTCAAGGTCACAGGATGTTCTAAAGGGAAAACAGCAATGACTGATTTAATTATTAAGAGTAGAATTAAAATAAGTCAGACAGAGAAAGACAAATACTGTGTGATATCACTTATATATGGAATCTAAAAAAATACAACAAACTAGTGAATAAAACAAAAAAGAAGCAGAAAAAAAAAGAGTAGAACTTACCAAAGTTGGTACTTCCTTTTCTTACTCTTTAACAAAGTATACAGGTCTGTCAGTTCTTAAACACTAAAAATGTTACACATATGGTCATACACAAAATTACATTTGTCAAGAGAAAGAAATCTAACTTCCACAAACTTACAAAAGATTTTCCAAATTTGCGCAACTCAAGGTCAACATTCAACTTGCTATGCACTCACAGATTGCCTAGTTGAAACCATTCAAGACAAAGTATTTTCATTATGCTCCTGCGGTATAGTAGGTCAAGTGGCATTTTTTGTAGGATGCAGAGCAATGCTCTTCTTATCTGTGCTTTATTTAAATATAATATTCTCATAGACGCTTGCTTAAAGTACAGCATGCCACTGAAGACCACTGGTCAGCCCTTGGCATGAAGAAACATTTAGAGACTTGGTCCAGGTTCCTTTCCCCTAATCTCACCAACCTTAGTCCTGGCTGCCAACTGGCCTATTTTTTTTTCTCCAGCCTGCACCATGGAGCTTTTCCAGGGACCAGAGCCTGCTAGAAAAGTCGGGTTCAGTTACATTTTTTATTCTCTGCAGTCAAGAACACGTCCCTTGAAAGAAGGTGTGCCCTAGATTATAGAGCTAAGCCCTAAATCACACTCTGGGGCAAATCCTCCTCTTTAGGAGCCAATCTTTGCATTACTTAGTCCTTGTTAGGAGTCTGATCTTTTGGACAGAACAGAGGAAATGCTTTTCGTGCTGAAAATGGGATCTTTGCTTTATTTGTTATTTCTTCCTCACAAAACCTCTGCTACCTGTCTCCCCCTTCCCTAGGAATAGCCTAAGATATTAAATATGTACTTATCATAGTGCACAGTATTACAGAAAAGATGTTCCAAATCTCCTTCACAAATGTCTAAATTCTCAAAAATTTTGACAGAACATATTTTCCTTACAATATGCAGTATAGTGAAGATTGTAATTTACTAACCTCAGGGACATATTAAAAGCTATTGCAACCAACAAAGACCTACTGTATAGCACAGGGAACTATACTCAATATCTTGTAATAACCTATAATGGAAAAGAATCTGAAAAGGAATATATATATCTGAATCACTTTGCTTTACCCCTGAAACTAACACAACATTGTAAACCAACTATACTTCAATAAAAATTTAAATTAAATAAATAAATAAATAAAATTAAGACAACATACAAAAAAGAGCTATTGCAATCTCAATTTTGAGAAAAGAATGATAATGAAGATTAAAGCCAATATAGGCTGAGATGATGGGTTGTTGGTTACTCACTAGCTAAGAGTTAATTTTCTCTGATACTTGGGCATGGGCAGAAAGATAAATCACTGCTTTTCATGTGCTTTCCATCAAAACAGTAAACTTTATTTTTTTTAAGTGTTTTAAAATATTTATTTATTTATTTTTGGCTGTGTTGGGTCTTCGTTGCTGTGCGTGGGCCTTCTCTAGTTGTGGTGAGCAGGGGCTACTCTTTGTTGCAGTGCGTGGGCTTCTCATGGCAGTGGCTTCTCTTGTTGCAGAGCACAGGCTCTAGGCGCACGGGCTTCAGTAGTTGTGGTGCGCGGGCTCAGTAGTTGTGGCTCACAGGCTTTGTTGCTACGCGGCATGTGGAATCTTCCCAGACCAGGGCTCGAACCCATGTCCCCTGCATTGGCAGGCGGATTCTTAACCACTGTGCCACCAGGGAAGTCCCAAAACAGTAAACTTTAAATGCTTGAGAAGGATCAGCTGTATTTGTTTACACATCGATCAGCCGAACAAGATGGTGTATTCCGGGAGAGCAGAGTCTTTGTATTACTTTGGGCAGGTAGTACCAGGCCTGTCTTAAGGTGAGGCTGTAATAAGTGAATGAATGAGTGAGCATTTACCCAGATCCTAGAGTAAAGAGCTCTTGGCTTTCCAACTGCTCTCTTACTGCTCATGTTTGAAGTGTTTCTCCAGTTTTACTTCCAGGTAAGCAGGCAGGCACCTTTGTGTTCTGAACTCCTAGTGAGCAACGATGTTGTGTGTTCACCTCTAGTCCCAAGTCTAGTCTTCTCCAATCACCAGTTTAACTAGGAAAAATTTCTGATCCCTGGAAACAAGTATCAGATTTGTTAGATAAATTAAATTTGAACAGTTCAATTCAAAATGTGTTTTTGAAAAATACCTACTGTGTGCAGGCACTATGCCAGCTGGTTAGAACTTACAAAAGTAAGTTATGACACAGAGAGGAGAGAGGAGAGGAAAAGAGGGGAGAGGGGAGAGGGGAGAGAGAGTAAAGTGATCAGAGCTGAGGAAGCTTGGAAGAGAGGGTACTTCGTCTGTGGACCTAAAAGAGGCTTCCCGGAGGTGATGAGGACTCATGTGCTGAATGTTGAAAGATGAGATAGAATTATCAAATCAAAGACATGTAGAAAGGAAATTTCAGGTTGGGGATACAGCTTGAGTAGAGGCAGGGAATCTGGAGTCAGTGTGAAGGGGCTGGATGTCAACAACCGGACAGGTCCGTATTACCAAAGCATAGAGTATGAGGCGGGAATGTCGGGGGTAGGTCTGAGAGGGAGATGCATGCCCTTGTAGACCAGGCTGAGACTTGATTTGGAAAGCTGTGGCAGAACACTTCAGGATTGCAAGCAGGGCCAATTGCACCCATCTGACTTGCCATGGACCTCTGACTCCCCCTTTGACCTCTCTTTACCCTCATCCTTCACCTCTATGTATTTCTTGTGCATGTGGGGTGTCCTTCCCATGCTTGAAAAGCACTGGAAGCAAAAACATGGCCCACTTAGACAATCAAGTTCTCTCCCCCAGAGACTTTGTAAATTATCATACGGGACAAGATGACTTCTAATGCATTATGGTTCACAGGCTAGAATGCACTGATAAAACCAAGGACATTCACATGGAAGATGGTGAAGGCCTCAACCATTACTTTCCATTACTTTCAAACTTTATGCTTAGCAACTGACTTCATCCCATTAAGGTCCAAAGTGGAGAAAAGGAAGCTCATTCCAAAATTGAGGCAACGAACTCTTTCAGGAAACTGCTTTATTTCATCAATTACTTTGTTGTAGATAGTCTTGCATATTCTTTTTTTTCCTTTTTAAAAAAATTTTATTGAAGTATAGTTGATTTACAATGTTGTGTTAATTTCTGCTGTACAGCAAAGTGATTCAGTTATACATATATATATTCTTTTTCATATTCTTTTCCATTATGGTTTATCACAGGATATTGAATATAGTTCCCTGTGCTACATAGTAGGACCTTGTTGTTTATCCATCTTATATATAATAGTTTGTATCTGCTAATCCAAATCTTGCATATTCTGGATGCAGTGAAATCAGGGGCAGTTTGTGATCAACAACTGTCCCCAGTTGTTGGTTTTGAGCCCTAGAATGCCAAGAATCAGGGTGTGGTCATGATAGAACATGAAAGCCACAAGCAATATCAGCTCCAGAGTTAAAGACAACTTCTTCCCCAACAATCTCTTGCTCTGGTTCTTACCTCCTTGCCTGCTTCTACTGGTGCTAAAAGGAATGCAAACTGAAGGCTCTTGGATGTAAGAAAGGCCAGGCTGATTTGGAAATATGTCTGCACTCTGAAATTCACTTAGCAGGTGTTATGGACTGAATGGTGCCCCCCCCCCATTCATATGTTGAATCCCTAACCACCAAAGTAACTGTATTTGGACATAGGGCCTTAAACGAGTTAATTACGATAAAATGAAGACATAATGGTAGGGCCCTAATTTAATAAGACTGATGTCCTTATAAGAGGACCAGACACCAAAGGTATCTATCTTTCTCTCCTTCCCTCCCCCTCCTCATGTGTACAGAAGAAAGGCCATGTGAGGACACAGCAAGAAGGCAGCTGCCTGCAAGCCAAGGAGGTTGGCCTCAACAGAAACCAACCCTGCCGGCACCCTGATCTTACATTTCTAGACTCCAGAACTGTGAGAAGATAATGTCTGTTGTTTAAGCCACCCATTCTGTGGCATTTTGTTATGGCGGCCTGAGCAGACTAATACACCAGGGTTATTATACGTATAACGTAACCTCTGCTTTGTGAAACTCAGAGAGCCCTGTGCATGCTAGAGTATACCAGGAGTATACACAGGCCCTTTTTCCTTAACCAAACAAACAAAACCAAAAGACTTTCTTGTTAGTTGTATAAGGAACACACATGGGCATAATAAAATGTTCATATAGTACACATGGGATTTGAGGAAGTTTAAACTCTTCCTCTTGTCCGAGACACTCACCCTGCCATCTTCCTTTCCTAGAGGAAAATACTGCTATAATATATTAGAATATAGACAGATCGATGGATAGATATAGATTAACCTCTCTTTTAATATGAATGAGAACATTCCACATACACTGTTCTTTTTTTTTTAATTAATTAATTTATTTATTTATTTATTTTTGGCTGCGTTGGGTCTTTTTTGCGGTGCGCGGGCTTCTCATTGCGGTGGCTTCTCTTGTTGCAGAGCACGGGCTCAGTAATTGTGGCACGCAGGCTCAGTAGTTGTGGCTTGCGGGCTCTAGAGCGCAGGCTCACTAGTTGTGGCATGAGGGCTTAGTTGCTCCGTGGCATGTGAGATCTTCCTGGACCAGGGCTCGAACCCATGTCCCCTGCATTGGCAGGAGGATTCTTAATCACTGCGCTGCCAGGGAAGTCCCCACATATACTGTTCTGAATCTTGCTTTTTTTTACTTATTAACTTAAAACTCATTTCACAGTAGATGTGTATGTAGAGGGACCTCATATTTTTAAAACTTTGATTTCCATGATTTGTAAGGATATAGTACAAATTATATAACCTGTCTTCCGTTGAAAGGTCATTTAGGTTTTTTCAGTCTTTGTGCGTCAATAGAAATGATACCACAATAAAACGTACATTCATCTTTGTCACATATACAAGTATATGTGTGAGGTAAATTCTTGTAAATAAGATTCTGATTCAAAAGACATTTGCAATTTTAGATACTTTATTTTTATTTTATAAATATAGTAGCCAAAGAATTCAAGTGGGAGTTTATCCCAGAAAATCTTTTGCAGTTAGTGAAATTAGGGTATAACTAAGAACATTCAGGATACAACACACACAGTTTAGGTGATCTTGGTATAGTGGTGGGACAGCAGTGATTGGAAAATGAAAGTAATTAACATGTACATGCTCTGTTGAGGGAGACTGAGGGGAAACAGGTGTTCAGCCTAGAAAAACATTTCTCAGTGGACTTCCTATGAAGTCAATGTGTCTTGGGTTTAACCTTGAAACAAATTTTAAAAATTAAAAATTGAAAAAAAAAAGAAATTGCCAAATGTAGCCATTCTTCCAGCTTTTAGAGGGAGGAGGGGGCATTTAGTTGGCCACATCTCACCATTATGTCATTATCAAAGGTCTTTCCTAGACAACCTCCATGTGTCTAGATGCCATATGACTAACCGATTCCGGAACTTGAGATAGGGAATAATCCTAGAAGGCTGGGTCACCAGAGGTCAACTGATCTGCTGAGCAAGTTGGTCTTATCTCTGTTATTACACATGGCCGTGGGACTCTTCTCCTCTTCCACCTTGCCTCTGGGGAAATTGTGTTGACTCAACTTTTCAGATTCTTCTTAGTTTCCACCTAGTAATAGAAGAGAAAGAGAATCAAAATTAAGAGTTGTGTCTAAGTCAAACCTCCAACTTTAATATCACAGAGCCCATGGCCTTTTCCTTCTTAGCACTTACACAAGTGAATTTTATGTTTATCTTTTGAATAGTATTTGATTCCTACCTGTTGTAAGCTTCTTGTGGTACCAGTGGTGTTTGGTTTTCTTCAATATGCAATGCCAGCATCTTCCACAGCACCAGGCATCTAATAAGCGTTCACCAACAATTAGTGGATTAATGTGTAGGTTATAAGTAGAGTCTAACACACGAATACAGGATTGCAAAGGTAATTTGGGGCCCAGTGTACAACTGAGAGATGAGTTTAGATCATTTCATAAATCAGAGTCTGATGAAAAGGGATAAATTAATCCAGGGCTGAAGGCACGATACCTAGATCCTGCAGGTACATTTAAATAAATCCATAAGAGAGATAGCCTCCAGCTGCAGTGCCCTTCTTAGATCTATACCAGTGGTTCCTGGAAGTGTGGTCCCTAGAGCAACGGCACCAATGTCACCTGGGGACTGGTTGGAAATGCAAATTCTCAGGCCTCAATCAGAAATTCTGGGTCCAGTGTCTTTTAACAAGCCCTCCAGGTGGTTTGGACACACTAAAATTTGAGAACCACTGAGATACACAAACCTTATCACTTTAAAATGATAGGGGGAAAAAGACCAGTAAAAAGTCTAAGTTTCTTGATGGAAATATGAATGAAAAATGAAGGGAAGAACTGGAGACCAGAGTCTGCACAAGGTTTTTAGCTATTCAACAGTTCCCTGCTGGCATCTGAAGACTCGATTTTTTAAACTGTTAACCTGTTGCTGACATGACTGTGTTAATTCCCATTTCAACAGCTGTTTCCCTTAATTCAGAATACAACTTCTTGTATATGACAGTTTTCCTTCTCACACCATTTTTGTGGGTATGTATATACCTGACTTGGGGAAAATTGGGGAAAATAAAACACAGCTTTTTAATTTGTTTAAAAGAGACTTTCTGCCTGTTGGCGTTTTGTGCTCTTAACCAATTTAAGAAGCCAAAAGCATTTTTAGTTTTATCTTGTCTATGTTTTCCACTGTTGATTTGTTTGTGCTCTGTATTAACTGCCATTTTCTAAAATTTTTTTCAATAAAAGGAAAGAAGATGTGAAAAAAAAATTTTCCCTGCTGAAAACGCCTTGGAGAGGGTAGCCCCACCATGTTTCTGTCTGCACTGTCATGTCATTTTTTCTGAATGACAATCTCATTCAGAGCCTTGCCCATCTGCATGCAAAGCACTTATAAGCCCCTCATACACCAAAGATGATCTGAGAATAATTCCATCACTTAAAAATTTATTGAGATAGTATTGAAACAACTATAATATAGAATAGTGGTGATAATAGACAATATTTATAGGAAAAAAGTAGGTTATAATGAAGAGTGCAGGCTAGATTTAGGCTGCCTGGTTTTGAATTCTGACTCTACGACTTCCTAGTTGTGTGACTCCAGTCAAGTTACTTTACCTTTTTGTGACTTGGTTTCCTCATCTGTAACATGGAGTTCATTAATAGTATATTCAGTTCCTACCTCACGGGGTCACTGTAAGGATTTAGTGAAATAAAATATATGGCCTTGGCACATAGTACATACTCAATAAATATGAACCATATAACATGCAGAATGTCTGCATATATACCTACACACACCCACACACACACACACAAACCCAAAAGTCTTGTCCCCAGTGCCTCCTCGGGCTGAATCCCAGGTGGTGTTGTGACAGCAGATTTTCTGCTATCAGCCTAAGATACAACAGAAGGAGAACGTGGGCCTCTCATGTAAGTGAACCCATGTGCCTCAGCAAGAAGACATCCCTGTCCTGCTTTCCCCCAATCCCCTCATCAACACACACCCCATCATGTTGAGCCAGCTGTAACTGGAAATGGAGTTGTGCTATGTCGGTGGGGACGGGCTAACCCAGGAAGGATCCAAAAATGTCTCTCTTCCGTTTGTCCACTCCACCCCACAACCAGGAAGGAATAAAAGTTGCCGGCAGGCCTGGAAGGGTTGTTGTGACTGGGAGAAGGGGAAGTGGCATCAGAAGGGATGTGGTGTGGCCGACTCCAGGGCTGGGTGTGGATCCAGCTACACAGCTCAGTGGTACACCAGTGCCAAGGAGGCAGGTGGGAGCTAAGCCAGTCCTGGCTGAGAGTGTCTGATTGCCATTGAAGGGGCTTCCCTGACAAGAGGAAGAGTGTTCAGATGATGAGCAAAGAGACAAATGTTCACCCTGAGTATCAGGCATAGGAATCCTCGTCATGGAGGGAGATGAATTCCTTTGAAAGTACCACATTGGCAAAACCACACTTGCCAAGAAAAATCTATCATAACAAATAGATTAGGGAAGAAACATTTAAAATGAAATGGCATTACATGTCTATATTTTTAACTGCAAAAGGAAGTTCTAGAAGGCTTCAGTTTTCAAAACATGTTAGATTCATCAAAACACTGTGAGGCAGCTGGGCTATTTGGTGGCCCTCCTGCTGCCTGAACCTGGGCCTCCACTGTTTAGGAAACACTGTGTCTGCATTGGCAGCTGCAGGGGGTAGATTAACACAAGTTTTACACGGGAACACTGCATCTCTTTTAAAGGGGGGAATTCAGAGTCATCTGCATTATCCCGTTTCCCTTTCAAGTCTGAGCAAGTGCTAGGGTAACCACTGAACTTTTCATACATTCTCATGACTCTTTTCAGGGTCAATTCTACACATAGATAAGAACGTGGAACAGAAACACATCTTCTTCCACCCAGACCTGCCCTTGCACACTTGGAGAGAAAGAGGCCTTAATTGCGGTCCTGACCTTCAGTTAACTCTGCATACTAAAGAAGCATCAAAGAAATCTTTGGAGTACAGATGCAAAGCCACGTTACCTCAAAATAGCACTTAGCCATGGGAATAAAGGATGTCTCTTTGTCCATGTATATTAATAGGCAGAGATTAATATTTGGAAAGATGTTTACCAAAAGACCAATTGTTATCTCTAAGTGGTGATATTTTGGGAGACTTTCTTTCTCACTTATACTTTTCTATCATGTTCATTTTTTATAATAAACATTTGTTATTTTAATAATCTGAAAAATTAAACTATTTTATTCTTGGGGAAAAAGAAGTACTATTGTGTTTGTTGAAAGCCCTAAAATGTAATAAAAATGCAAAGTCACATTACTATTCCACCCAAAAAAACAGCGAGAGATACTTTCATACAAAATATTAGATAATGTTGTGGAGAATTGGATGCTGTCCCATGCTGCTGGGGAAAGGATTAGATACAATCTTTCTGGGGAGTAATTTGCCAATGTGTGTTAAGAGCATTAAAAAGGTACATTCCCAATGTTCACAGCAGCACTACTTACAGTAGCCAAGACCTGGAAACGACCTAAGTGTCCATCAACAGATGAATGGATAAAGAAGATGTAGTATATATAGAAAATGGAATATTACTCAGCCATAAAAAAGAATGAAATGTTATCTTTGGCAGCAACCTGGGTGGACTTAGAGAATATCATACTAAGTGAAATAAGTCAGACAAAGAAAGAGAAATATTATATATCACTTATATGTGGAATCTAAAAAATAATACAAATGAATCTGTTTACAAAACAGAAACAGACTCACAGACATAGAAAACAAACTTATGGTTACCAAAGGGAAAAAGGGAGGGGGAGAGGGATAAATTAGAAGTACTGTATGGGATTAACAGATACACACTACTATGTATAAAATAGATAAGCAACAAGGATTTACTGTTTAACACTGGCAACAATATTCAATATCTTGTAATAAACTATAATGGAAAATAATGTGAAAAATATATATATATGTAACTGAATCATTTTGCTGTATACTTGAAACTAACACAATATTGTAACTCAACTATACTTCAATAAAAAATAAAATAAAATACAATTTTACATCTAAAAAATGATGCATTCTAGGGGGAGGAGCTTCAAAATGGCGGAAGCGTAAGACGTGGAGATCACCTTCCTCTCCACAAATTCATCAGAAATACGTCTACATGTGAAACAACTCCTACAGAACACCCACTGAACGCTGGCAGAAGACCTCAGACCTCCCAAAAGGTAAGAAACTCCCCACGTACCTGGGTAGGGCGAAAGAAAAAAGAAATAACAGAGACAAAAGAATAGGGACAGGCCCTGCACCAGAGGGAGGGAGCTGTGAAGGAGGAAAGGTTTCCACACACTAGGAAGCCCCTTCGCGGGCGGAGACTGCGGGTGGCAGAGGCGGGAAGCTTCGGAGCCACGGAGGAGAGCGCAGCCACAGGGGTGCGGAGGGCAAAGCGGAGAGATTCCCGCACAGAGGAGCGGCGCCGAGCAGCACTCACCAGCCCGAGAGGCTTGTCTGCTCCCCCGCCGGGGCGGGCGGGGCTGGGAGCTGAGGCTCGGGCTTCGGTCGGCTCGCAGGGAGAGGACTGGGGTTGGCGGCGTGAACACAGCCTGAAGGGGTTAGTGCGCCACAGCTAGCCGGGAGGGAGTCCGGGAAGAAGTCTGCAGCTGCCGAAGAGGCAAGAGACTTTTCCTTACCTCTTTGTTTCCTGGGGCGCGAGGAGAGGGGATTCAGAGCGCCGCCTAAACGAGCTCCAGAGATGGGCCCGAGCCGCGGCTGTCAGCACGCACCCCAGAGACGGGCATGAAACGCTAAGGCTGCTGCTGCCGCCACCAAGAAGCCTGTGTGCGAGCACAGGTCACTCTCCACACCGCCCCTCCCGGGAGCCGGTGCAGCCCGCCACTGCCAGGCTCCCGTGATCCAGGGACAACTTCCCCGGGAGAACGCACGGCGCTCCTCAGGCTGCTGCAACGTCACGACGCCTCTGACGCCGCAGGCTCGCCCCGCCTCCTCCGTACCGTTCCCTCCCCTGGCCTGAGTGAGCCAGAGCCCCCGAAGCAGCTGCTCCTTTAACCCCGTTCTGTCTGGGCGGGGAACAGACGCCCTCAGGCGACCTACACACAGAGGCGGGTCCAGATCCAAAGCTGAACCCCGGGAGCTGTGCGAACAAGGAAGAGAAAGGGAAATTTCTCCCAGCAGCCTCAGGAGCAGCGGATTAAAGCTCCACAATCAACTTCATGTACCTGCATCTGTGGAATACCTGAATAGACAACGAATCATCCCAAATTGAGGAGGTGGACTTTGGGAGCAACGATATATATATTTTTTTCCCTTTTTCTCTTTTTGTGAGTGTGTATATGTATGCTTCTGTGTGTGATTTTGTCTGTATAGCTTTGCTTTTACCATTTGTCCTAGGGTTCTGTCTGTCTGTTTTTGTATTTTTTTTTTACTTAAAAAAATTTTTTTTAATAATTATTTTTTATTTTAGTAAGTTTATTTTATTTTATTTTACTTTATTTTATTTTATTTTATCTTCTTTCTTTCTTTCTATTTTTTCTCCCTTTTATTCTGAGCCGTGTAGATGAAAGGCTCTTGGTGCTCCAACCAAGCGTCAGGGCTGTGTCACTGAGGTGGGAGAGCCAAGTTCAGGACACTGGTCCACAAGAGACCTCTCAGCTCCACATAATAACAAATGGTGAAAATCTCCCAGAGATCTCCATCTCAACGCCAAGACCCAGTTTCACTCAACGACCAGCAAGCTACAGTGCAAGACACCCAATGCCAAACAACTAGCAAGACAGGAACACAACCCCATCCATTAACAGAGAGGCTGCCTAAAATCATAATAAGGCCACAGACACCCCAAAACACACCACCAGACATGGACCTGCCCACCAGAAAGACAAGATACAGCCTCATCCACTAGAACACAGGCACTAGTCTCCTCCACCAGGAAGCCTACACAACCCACTGAACCAACCTTAGCCACTGGGGACAGACACCAAAAACAACGGGAACTATGAACCTGCAGCCTGCGAAAAGCAGACCCCAAAAACAGTAAGTTAAGCAAAATGAGAAGACAGAGAAACACACAGCAGATGAAGGAACAAGGCAAACACCCACCAGACCTAACAAATGAAGAGGAAATAGGCAGTCTACCTGAAAAAGAATTCAGAATAATGATAGTAAAGATGATCCAAAATCTTGGAAATAGAATAGAGAAAATATAAGAAACATTTAACAAGGACCTAGAAGAACTAAAGAGTAAACAAACAATCATGAACAACACAGTAAATGAAATTAAAAATTCTCTAGAAGGGATCAATAGCAGAATAACTGAGGCAGAAGAACTGATAAGTGACCTGGCACATAAAATAGTGGAAATAACTACTGCAGAGCAGAATAAAGAAAAAAGAATGAAAAGAATTGAGGACAGTCTCAGAGACCTCTGGGACAACATTAAATGCACCAACATTCGAATTATAGGGGTCCCAGAAGGAGAAGAGAAAAAGAAAGGGACTGAGAAAATATTTGAAGAGATTATAGTTGAAAACTTCCCTAACATGGGAAAGAAAATAGCCACGCAAGCCCAGGAAGCACAGAGAGTCCCATACAGGATAAATCCAAGGAGAAACATGCCAAGACACATATTAATCAAACTATCAAAAATTAAATACAAAGAAAAATATTAAAAGGAGCAAGGGAAAAACAACAAGTAACACACAAGGGAATCCCCATAAGGTTAACAGCTGATCTTTCAGCAGAAACTCTGCAAGTCAGAAGGGGGTGGCAGGACATATTTAAAGTGATGAAGGCAAAAAAACTACAATCAAGATTACTCTACCCAGCAAAGATCTCATTCAGATTTGATGGAGAAATTAAAGCCTTTACAGACAAGCAAAAGCTAAGAGAATTTAGCACCACCAAACCAGCTTTACAACAAATGCTAAAGGAACTTCTCTAGGCAGGAAACACAAGAGAAGGAAAAGACCTGCAATAACAAACCCAACACAATTAACAAAATAGTAATAGGAACATACATATCAATAATTACCTTAAATGTAAATGGATTAAATGCTCCAACCAAAAGACATAGACTGGCTGAATGGATACAAAAGCAAGACCCTTATATATGCTGTCTACAAGAGACCCACTTCAGACCTAGGGACACATACAGACTGAAAGTGAGGGGATGGAAAAAGATATTCCATGCAAATGGAAATCAAAAGAAAGCTGGAGTAGCAATTCTCATCTCAGACAAAATAGACTTTAAAATAAAGACTATGACAAGAGACAAAGAAGGACACTACATAATGATCAAGGGATCAATCCAAGAAGAAGATATAACAATTGTAAATATTTATGCACCCAACATAGGAGCACCTCAATACATAAGGCAAATGCTAACAGCCATAAAAGGAGAAATCGACAGTAACACAATCATAGTAGGGGACTTTAACACCCCACTTTCACCAATGGACAGATCATCCAAAATGAAAATAAATAAGGAAACACAAGCTTTAAATGATACATTAAACAAGATGGACTTAATGGATATTTATAGGACATTCCATCCAAAAACAACAGAATACACATTCTTCTCAAGTGCTCATGGAACATTCTCCAGGAGATATCATATCTTGGGTCACAAATCAAGCCTTGGTAAATTTAAGAAAATTGAAATCGTATCAAGTATCTTTTCCGACCACAACACTATGAGACTAGATATCAATTACAGGAAAAAATCTGTAAAAAATACAAACACATGGAGGCTAAACAATACACTACTTAATAACCAAGAGATCACTGAAGAAATCAAAGAGGAAATCAACAAATACCTAGAAGCAAATGACAATGAAAACACGACGACCCAAAACCTATGGGATGCAGCAAAAGCAGTTCTAAGAGGGAAGTTTATAGCAATACAATCCTACCTTAAGAAACAAGAAACATCTCAAATAAATAACCGAACCTTACACCTAAAGCAATTAGAGAAAGGAGAACAAAAAACCCCCAAAGTTAGCAGAAGGAAAGAAATCATAAAGATCAGATCAGAAATAAATGAAAAAGAAATGAAGGAAACGATAGCAAAGATCAATAAAACTAAAAGCTGGTTCTTTGAGAAGACAAACAAAATTGATAAACCATCAGCCAGACTCATCAAGAAAAAAAGGGAGAAGACTCAAATCAATAGAATTAGAAATGAAAAAGGAGAGGTAACAACTGACACTGCAGAACTACAAAGGATCGTGAGAGATTACTACAAACAACTCTATGCCAATAAAATGGACAACCTGCAAGAAGTGGACAAATTCTTAGAAATGTACAACCTTCCAAGACTGAAGCAGGAAGAAATAGAAAATATGAACAGACCAATCACAAGCCCTGAAATTGAACTGTGATTAAAAATCTTCCAACAAACAAAAGCCCAGGACCAGATGGCTTCACTGGCGAATTCTATCAAACATTTAGAGAAGAGCTAACACCTATCCTTCTCAAACTCTTCCAAAATATAGCAGAGGGAGGAACACTCCCAAACTCATTCTACAAGGCCACCATCACCCTGATACCAAAACCAGACAAAGATGTCACAGAGAAAGAAAATTACAGACCAATATCACTGATGAACAGTGATGCAAAAATCCTCAACAAAATACTAGCAAACAGAATCCAACAGCACATTAAAAGTATCATACACCATGATCAAGTGGGGTTTATCCCAGGAATGCAAGGATTCTGCAATATATGCAAATCAATGTGATACACCACATTAACAAATTGAAGGAGAAAAACCATATGATCATCTCAATAGATGCAAAGAAAGCTTTCGACAAAATTCAACACCCATTTATGATAAAAACCCTCCAGAAAGTAGGCATAGAGGGAACTTACCTCAACATAATAAAGGCCACATATGACAAACCCACAGTCAACATCGTCCTCAATGGTGAAAAACTGAAACCATTTCCACTAAGATCAGGAACAAGACAAGGTTGCCCACTCTCACCACTGTTATTCAACATAGTTTTGGAAGTTTTAGCCACAGCAATCAGAGAAGAAAAAGAGATAAAAGGAATCCAAATCAGAAAAGAAGAAGTAAAACTGTCACTGTTTGCAGATGACATGATACTATACATAGAGAATCCTAAAGATGCTACCAAAAAACTACTAGAGCTAGTCAATGAATTTGGTAAAGTAGCAGGATACAAAATTAATGCACAGAAATCTCTAGCATTCCTATAGACTAATAATGAAAAATCTGAAAGTGAAATTAAGAAAACACTCCCATTTACCACTGCAACAAAAAGAATAAAATATCTAGGAATAAACCTACCTAAGGAGACAAAAGACCTGTATGCAGAAAATTATAAGACACTGATGAAAGAAATTAAAGATGATACAAACAGATGGAGAGATATACCATGTTCTTGGATTGGAAGAATCAACACTGTGAAAATGACTCTACTCCCCAAAGCAGTCTACAGATTCAATGCAATCCCTATCAAACTACCACTGGCATTTTTCACAGAACTAGAACAAAAAATTTCACAATTTGTATGCAAACACAAAAGACCCCGAATAGCCAAAGCAATCCTGAGAAAGAAAAACTGAGCTGGAGAAATCAGGCTCCTGGACCTCAGACTGTACTACAAAGCTACAGTGCTCAAGACAGTATGGTACTGGCACAAAAACTGAAATATATCAATGGAACAGGATAGAAAGCCCAGAGATAAACCCACGCACATATGGTCACCTTATCTTTGATAAAGGAGGCAAGAATATACAGTGGAGAAAAGACAGCCTCTTCAATAAGTGGTGCTGGGAAAACTGGACAGCTACATGTAAAAGTATGAAATTAGAACACTCCCTAACACCATACACAAAAATAAACTCAAAATAGATTACAGACCTAAATGTAAGGCCAGACACTATCAAACTCTTTGAGGAAAACATAGGCAGAACAGTCTATGACATAAATCACAGCAAGATCCCTTTTGACCCACCTCCTAGAGAAATGGAAATAAAAACACAAATAAACAAATGGGACCTAATGAAACTTAAAAGCTTTTGCACAGCAAAGGAAACCATAAACAAGACCAAAAGACAACCCTCCAAATGGGAGAAAATATTTGCAAATGAAGCACCTGACAAAGGATTAATCTCCAAAATTTACAAGCAGCTTATGCAGCTCAATAACAAAAAAAGAAACAACCCAATCCAAAAATGGGCAGAAGACCTAAATAGACATTTCTCCAAAGAAGATATACAGACTGCCAACAAACACATGAACGAATGCTCAACATCATTAATCATTAGAGAAATGCAAATCAAAACTACAATGAGATATCATCTCACACCGATCAGAATGGCCATCATCAAAAAATCTACAAACAATAAATGCTGGAGAGGGTGTGGAGAATAGGAACCCTCTTGCACTGTTGGTGGGAATGTAAATTGATACAGCCTCTATGGAGAACAGTATGGAGGTTCCTTAAAAAACTAAAAATAGAACTACCATACATACTACTGGGCATATACCCTGAGAAAAATGTAATTCAAAAAGATACATGTACCAAAATGTTCATTGCAGCTTTATTTACAATAGCCAGGACATGGAAGGAACCTAAGTGTCCATCAACAGATGAATGGATAAAGAAGATGTGGCACATATATACAATGGAATATTACTCAGCCATAAAAAGAAAGGAATTTGAGTTATTTGTAGTGAGATGGATGGAACTAGAGTCTGTCATACAGGGTAAAGTAAGTCAGAAAGAGAAAAACGAATACCGTATGCTAACACATATATATGGAATCTAAGAAAAAACCAGTGGTCATGAAGAACCTAGGGGCAAGATGTGAATAAAGACACAGACCTACTAGAGAATGGACTTGAGGATATGGGGAGGGGGAAGGGTAAGCTGTGACAAAGTGAGAGAGTGGCATGGGCATATATACACTACCAAACCTAAAATAGATCGCTAGTGGGAAGCAGCCGCATAGCACAGGGAGATCAGCTCAGTGCTTTGTGACCACCTAGAGGGGTGGGATAGGGAGGGTTGGAGGGAAGGAGATGCAAGAGGGAAGAGATATGGGAACATATGTATATGTATAACTGATTCACTTTGTTATAAAGCAGAAACTAACACACCATTGTAAAGCAATTATACTCTAGTAAAGATGTTAAAAAAAAAAATGATGCATTCTAGATGGCCCAGAAATTCCACTTTTAAGAGTCTATATTAAGAAAATATTTGGACAAATATGCATAGATACATAGCCAAACACGTTCATCAGACATTCACTTATAATATTTTAAAGAAGCAAATAATTAAGGCAAACAAGTTAAATAAATGAAGGTCCATCAAATAAATAATATGCAGTCAATAAAATTAATGATATAAATGTTCATTTAAAATAATCTGGGGGGGCTTCCCTGGTGGTGCAGTGGTTAAGAGTCTGCCTGCCAATGCAGGAGACACGGGTTCGAGCCCTGGTCCGGGAAGATCCCACATGCTGAGGAACAACTAAGCCCGTGTACCACAACTACTGAGCCTGCGCTCTAGAGCCCACGAGCCACAACTACTGAGCCTGCGTGCCACAACTGCTGAAGCCCACACACCTAGAGCCCGTGCTCTGCAACAAGAGAAGCCACCGTAGTGAGAAGCCACAGACAACGAAGAGTAGCCCCCACTCACCCCAACTAGAGAAAGCCCGCGTGCGGCAACAAAGACCCAATTCAGCCAAAAATAAATGAATAAATAAATTTATAAAATAAAAATTAAAAAAAATAAAATAATCTGGGGATGAGACTTCCCTGGTGGTCCACTGGTTAAGACTCTGCACTCCCAATGCAGGGGCCTTGGGTTCGATCCCTGGTCAGGGAACTAGATCCCGCATGCCGCAACTAAAGATCTCGCACACCTCAGCCAAGATCCTGAGTGCTGCAACTAAGACCCGGCGCAGCCAGATAAATAAATAAATATTTTAAAAATAAAATAAAATAATCTGAGGATGTGCTCACAATATTGTTATGCAACAAGAGCAAGTTACAAAAGTCTATGTGTAGTGTCAACTCATGTCTGTTTGGAAAGAAAATTACACTATACACTGTAGATTTCAACTTTTAAAATTTTTGCTTATCTGTGTTTTCTAACTTTTCTATAATCAACATGATTTGCTTGTGTGATTAAAAATTAAACATCAGAAGGAATATTAACTGGAGATATTTAAATTTGTAAAATAGTTCATGTGACCCCCTCTTAAACACACATACACACACATCTTATAATATAGATGGTTACTTGTTCCACGTTTTGGTAAAGCCTATATATGATGTGACACCAGCTTCAGGGGGTCCCAATGTAGCCGTAAAGATAGTTACATAGAGATGATTTGATCAGATCTAATCTCTAATGCAGCACTGTTTCATCTAACCACCAACCAGCTAACTTTATTTAGAATTCTGTGATTTTTCTATTGGCACATCTGAGATAGATTTTAATTTTAGATTTTGTGTTAAAACCCGAGGCCCCAGTTTGTAGAGAAAGATGCATTTGATAGGTATTCTTTTTTTTTTTTTTCAATATGTGCCTTCTACCTCAGTGTTCTTTAGGTGAGTGAGGGGTGGCTCTGTGTAAGGGAAGAAAGAAGAAATTATGTTTTTAAAACTTCCGTTCAGGGACAGAATGTCTCAGCTTTCAATTTGATTGACTGAGTCATCCCCATTAAAAGCAAACTGTAATTTTCATTGGAATAGAAATCAGTGTGATTTAACACATTTCTTTTTATGGAAGATTGCATTTCACAGCCTATAAGAGGATTGCAAGTGACAAAAAAAAAAAAAAAAAAAAGCAAAATTCTCACCAGTACAATTTTATGATGAAAATGCCTATTTAGGTCTGTATTTTACAGAAGAAATAAAAGACATCATAGAAGGGCAGTACATCCTGTAAAAGAAACCTCAGTGATGAATGCTTAAGGAGAGTGCTGAGAACCTTGGGACAAATAAATAGCGAGTCATTTTTCGCCTTTTCCTCATTTCTGATAAAGGTAGCTCGACAGCCAGCTCTCATGCTTATCCTTGGGGAATTAAGTGATCGGAACTCTGTTATTTCTCCTTTAGTGCAGTGAATAAGTTCCTTTTCTCATTTCATGTTTTATATCTAAAGTTTTTCAAAGACTTTCGAGTATTCAGATCATATAAATTTTATGATCTGTAATCTTGTTTGAAAGTTCTGAGAGGCTGGAAATTAAAAGGTAAAGGGTTTAAATATAATTCATCAGTTAGAGGGCTTTGGTAGTAAGTTGTTCTTTTGTGTTAGTACTGGTGCCTAGGTATTCTTTCTTATAAATCATTTAGTCAAACACATATAAAAATGTTTGACGATTTGAGATTCAAAATAGACTATAGTATTTCTCCAATGAGAATGTTGTCAGTATAATAGAAAGAGAGCTGAGTTGTATTATTCTGAAAAGGAAACTGCAATTTTCCCCTCAGGTTGTTTTTTAAATTTTTTAAATTCAAGTTATTTAAACTGAAAAAAAACCCTCACAGTTCACCCATTTCTCCCACCTGCTAACCCTCACCTCTTGCTGCCACCAATCTGTTCTCTGTATCTATGAGCTTGGGTTTTGTTTGTTTGCTTTCTAAATTCCACATATAAGAGAGATCATATGGTATTTCTCTGTCTCACTTATCTCACTTAGCATAATGCCCTTGAGGTGTAAAGTTAGGTTGTTTATTTGAGACTTTTCTTATTTCTTGAGGTGGGCATTTATTACCATTAACTTCCCTCTTGGGACTGCTTTTGCTGTATCCCATAAATTTTGATATGTTACATTACCATTTTCTTTTGTCTTAAGGTATTTTAAAAATTTATCTCTTTGATTTCTTCTTTGACACATTGGTTGCTCAGTAGCATATTATTTAATCTCCACATATTTGCAAATTTTCCAGTTTTCTAGTTTCATACCACTGCGGTTGGAAAAGATGCTTGATATGATTTCAATCTTCTTAAATTTAAGTAAGACTTGTTTTGTAGGTGAATATATAATCTTTCCTGGAGAATGTTCCTTGTACACTTGAAAAGAATGTATATTCTGCTGCTGTGAGATAGAATGTCCCATAAATATGGTCTAACATGTAGTTTGTATCCAAAGTTTCCTTATTGGTTTTCTGTCTGGATGATCTATCCATTGATGGAAGTGGGGTATTAAAAGTCCTGAACTATTATTGTATTGCTATGTATTTCTTCTTTTAGGTCTGTAAATATTTGCTGTGTATATTTTGTTTTGTTTTTTTTTGTTTTTCTTTTTCTTTTTTAATTTATTTATTTTGGTTGCACTGGGTCTTAGTTGCAGCACGTGGATCTTCATTGCAGCGGGCGGGATCTTTAGTTGCAGCATGTGGACTCAGTTGCAGCATGCAGGTGTCTTAGTTGTGGCATGCAGACTCTTAGTTGCAGCATGCACGTGGGATGTAGCTCCCTGACCAGGGATCCAATGCGGGCCCCCTGCATTGGGAGCTTGGAGTCTTACCCACTGGCCCACCAGGGAAGTCCCTGCTCCATACATTTTTGGTACCCCTAAATTTAGTGCCTAACTATTTACAAATGTTATATCTTCTTGTTGGATTGACCCCTTTATCAATATGTAACACACTTCTTTTTCTCTTATTATAGTCTTTGTTTTAAAGTCTATTTTGTCTGATATTAATATAGCTACTCCAGCTTTCTTTTGATTTCCATTTAAATGGATTTCCATACTTTCTCTTTCAGTCTCTTATCTAAAGTGTGTCTCTTTTAGGCAGCATATATGTGGGTTTTGGATTTTTGGGGGTTTTTTATCCATTCAGCCACTCCATGTCTTAGATTAGAGCATTTAGTCCATTTACATTTAAAGTAATTATTGATAGGTCATGTGCTTATTGCTATTTTGGGAATTGCTTTCTAGCTGCTTTTGTTTCGTTCCTCACCATTCCTTTCTTCTCTTTCTCTCTTCCTTTGTAATTTGATGACTTTCTTTAGTGGTATGCTTAGACTCCGTTCTCTTTATCTTTTGTGTATTTACTACAGGTTTTGCTTTGTGGTTACCATGAGGCTTACATATAACAACTTATATCTATAAAAGTCTATTTTAAGTTGATAACAACTTAATTTTGATCCCATTCTAAAGCTCAGCATTTTTACCCCCCGACAATTTAGGAAGTCTTGAAATAGAAAATCTGAATAAAATTTTCTTTCATAAAAACATATGGATGCAAATAAAATTTTATTTCAAAAAGGTCAATAAAAATATTGATTCTTACCCTAAAAGGAAAAAAGTTTGTATTCTTCTATTTTAAAAATA
This sequence comes from Balaenoptera musculus, assembly GCF_009873245.2. Classification (NCBI taxonomy): domain Eukaryota; kingdom Metazoa; phylum Chordata; class Mammalia; order Artiodactyla; family Balaenopteridae; genus Balaenoptera; species Balaenoptera musculus. The sequence continues at coordinate 23,921,400 of NC_045789.1, read as the reverse complement.
GAAAAAACCTATTTATTAGGTTTATAGACATGTGTGCAATTTAAAAAAAAAAACAACACTACTGTTACCTTGATATCAATGTCCCAATCTGCTTTTTACCTATATTTACATGTTTGGTACTAGTACCTGTGGTGATTTAAGAAATACTATTCATAGTGGGTGTGTGTGTGTGTGTGTGTGTGTGTGTGTGTATGTGTGTTTGTGTGTGTGTTTCATGAGAGATAAAATGGACAAATGGGTCACTGGCAAAAGAACAGCATGACTGTGTGGGGGCAAAAGGAACTTCATCCCTAAAAAGAATGAGGAGGCTATTTGAGGCTACTTTACAATCATCAGAGTCCACAACTATATACCACATTAAAGAGTGTTTGCCTTCATTGATATGGCTGCTTGGTTTATGTAAAAGAGGGGAGACCTCATACATTTCCCAGCTAGTAGAGTATTTGAATGCCAAGTCAACTCTCAAAATGACTCATTTTATACTAAAAATGATCTTTAAGTGAAAATTTGTGAAGTATCAGTTGCACAAAATATGCATACATACATAGCTGCCATGTTTTGGTCATCTGACCAAATGGCAGCCAGTCATAAGCTGGGCAACAACCTGGTCATTGGATGAAAATGTAAGGTGAGCCCATCAATTTCTCTCTCATGAGTTATAGGTATGAAATACCTAGATAAACTATTTAGTTAATGGTGGGAGCTATAGCTTGAAAGCAATAACAGAAAGATAAATCCAAAGAGGATCTCATGAGTCATGAGCTATGAGGGAACAGAAACTATGGGTAAGGAGAAGAGGTTGGTTGGTGGAGAAAAGATGCTAGAACAAATATACAGAGAGAAGCAGAGATTCAGAGAGAGTGAGAGAGACAGAGGCAGAGACACAAACTGGTCCCAGAACTTTCTGAAGGGCTCTGGTCCTAATTTAGTCTATTTAAGCCTTACAATAACCTCTCTCTTTTTTTTTTTTTTTTAAGGTAAATTAAATGACCTCTGACCTTAATTATCAAAAGTATCAAACCACTAGGTTTCTTAGCATTAAACAAAACAAAATATGTTATATCTATGTAATATAAAATTGCAACCAAGAAGATATAGTCATTAAAAAACAAATTGTAAAATTTAAAAAAAAAAGAAAGAAAAGAAAAAAGGAAAAGAAAGAGATTGTCAAAAGTGGTTTTCCATTAGATCTCTTGTGCAGGCTTGCCCACAGCCCATTCACCTTATTCTGATAACAGTTCTCTGGTATTCTTTTAGGGACTACCCCACACCTTCTGACCCCTCCCCTCTGTCACCACCTTCCCAGGGTAAGCATGTGACTCAGTTCTAGCCAATCAGTGGATCCCAACACCCAGACCACAGTGATAGATAATGGCCATGAAAACATTATATAAATAGAAATTATTTTAATTCTTGAGAAAAAAATGTGACAAATAATGTGTGTAGAAAGAAGGAAAAATTGCAGTTAAGTTTGGGGTCATAATAGTTTCCTGAACAATAAGGCCAACTTTCAAGTCAAGTCCCTTCCCTTTTCTGAGCTTCAGTTTCCTTGTATACAAAATGAGGAGCTCAGCATTACTGTACTCAGGGTCTCCTAAAAGTCCTTTCCTTTCTAAATCTCTAAACTTTTCTGAAGTTTAGAAACTCAGGAGTCTTGTAAGTGTTTCCTTTTTGGGCATTTACAGAGGCCCCAGTGCTAGGCCTGGGGATATAAGAATGATCTCACAGTCTTGGCCTCAGGGAACTTGTAGTGGATGAGAGTGAAGTAGGCAAAGGGTCTACTCACCCTTCCGTGTGGTCTAAGTTCTTTACCTGTCACTGTTTCCCAACCATTACAAGGTTCCATTTTCAATGACAGTTAATCAGAAAACAAACCTCTGCTAATACCTTGCTTCATTTTTCTCCCCTGGAGAAGTTGTTGTCTTTGTTTCTTCTTTGATTCCAGGAACACAGATGCATTTGACAGAGGTCATCTGGCCACAGTTTCTCTAACATGAAGAGAAATAATGTTTTACTCAGTTTTGATTTCCAGGGCATCTCAGAATTCAAAAGTGGAGTGATCCACTGAATGGAGGCAAGGTAGAACTATTACATATAGTTTGCAGAATCTTTTCCCTCAAATCCCACTCTATTTAAGGATGGTCCTGGCTGCAGATCTGTTCAGCCACTTACAGCTGATAGAACAAAACTGTGGCTTCTGTACCATCAATTAACTCCATTACTTGCAGACTAGGTGGTTGTGGTGACTGGTTGATCTAGTTTTTCCAGTTGGATTCGCAACTCAGATCCATTGTGAAGGTCTCTATATCAGATATCAAAGCTACTGCAAAGGCTTGGATCTTTGAAACAATGTTAATGTTACTCTTCCCTATCCCAACTGGTTACCCTTCTCCTTCTACCTCACTGGATACTAGAAATCCCAAATACTCTCCTAGAAATATTGCCCTTCCAGGTTGGACAGGGAAGGTCTGGGCATTAAAAAAAAAAAGTCCTCGTTGACATGTTACCTTCAGCATCTAGAAGGCAAGGGAAGGAGTTGGCTTCTTCAGCATTTTATTAAGCTGCTGGGTGAGTTCTCTCTGCTGAAACGAGAACTGAATTTTCTACTGGCCTGACCACTCCTGGTGCTGCTGGGCAATGGGAGGGTTAGTAGGACTAGTGTTCTGCAGCCTTTATGCCCTTACTTCTGGGAGAACTGGGCCATGAAGTTGTGGGCACTGCAGTTGGGAGGTGGGTGTGGGCAGAAATAAAATCCCTAAGACTCCATGGTATTTCCAAGGGTAGGCAAGTCCCTAGAAGACAAAGTAGAGGATTTACTGGGAAAGGAGTGAGGATACGGCGGAAAATACACCACTGTGAAGGTGATAGAGCAGGAAAGATGGAAACGTGTAGGAATGGGGATGAGAGTTGCCAAAGACAAACTTACTACCCTCGCAATTTTGCTTCAATCAGATCTGCCCACTAAGTAGTAAACCCACTGATTGCTCCAAAGTGGCCCATCAGAACCCTATTGGAGTAGAACTTTTCCATGGGGGTGGGGGGCGGTAGGAGATCTCAGCTGACATAAAGACTGTGAAGTCACTTACTGCTATCTTATCTAGGCATCTGTCGAATGCCTCTTTAAGTGGTCTGAGACAATCCTTAGGCTTAAAACCAATGAGAATGAATTGAAAGCTAAAAACACTCACCTATTTTACTGAGGAACTGGTTGGATTAATTAGGTTCTTTATCTGTTATTTCTAGTTCGGGCATATTTGATTGTCTTTTTTTTTTTTTTTAAACAAAGCCACATTTTAATAAGTGAGCTGTTAACAGTATGGGACTGGCAAACTGCCATAAACTGCTTGTAATTTCTTTGGTTCTTTGCAGTGTTCTTTTACCATAGGTTATCACAATTCATTATCATAATGGAAGCCCTGATTTCCTGGACAGATGTGCTCTAAATCATCCCCAAAAAACCCCAAAAAACCCCCCCAGAAAAAAAAAAAAACCCCCAGAAAATAGCTAAGGACTTAAAAATTTTTTTCTTCTTTCCTCTTGGTGTCCAATCTTGTTCTCAAAGCAAATTTTTGTAAGTTCTTTTTATTATTAATTTTACTTTTTTAAAAAAAATTTATTTATTTATTTATTTTTGGCTCTGTTGGGTCTTTGTTTCTGTGCGACGGCTTTGTCTAGTTGTGGCGAGCGGGGGCCACTCTTCATCGTGGTGCGCGGGCCTCTCACTGTCGCGGCCTCTCTTGTTGCGGAGCACAGGCTCCAGATGCGCAGGCTCAGTAGTTGTGGCTCACGGGCCTAGTTGTTCCACGGCATGTGGGATCTTCCCAGACCAGGGATCAAACCCGTGTCCCCTGCATTGGCAGGCAGACTCTCAACCACTGCGCCACCAGGGAAGCCCCCTTAATTTTACATTTTAATCTTCATGAAGGCAGAGATTTTGGTATGTTATGTTCACTTGTTGTCCTCAGGGCCTAGAGTTGAGTAGACATACAATAATTACACTTTGAATGAATGAGTGAATGAACGCACGAATTATATAAGTAAGTACCATTTTAGCACCAACAGATAAAAAGTGCTAAGCTAAGACCACATTTTAGGGCTAAGGTAGAGATGTCTAGCCACAGCTTTGAGCAGTATGATAAGGACACTCCAAAAGACAGTATGAAGGCACTTAGTGGAGTTTTAAAAAATGCTAATCATATAAAATAAAAGGATGTCTATGGAAGCACTTCAAAATATTAATATTATATAAATATAAAATTAATAATTATACATATGTATGATTTGCAATCTTGTTTATTTTTTTAAATTTGCAATAGATTTTCATGACTGAAGGCACTGTACCTTGACCAAAGGTGCCAAATGACATTTTTGAGTCTGTGTTAAAAATATGACATTTCCACAAATGCGGAAGACCGCATTTATAAATAAAGAGGCGGAAGACCAGTCAGTGTGATAATGTGAAGGGAGACTTCCATTTCTCCAGAGTCCACCCGGTAGGACACCAACGGGTACAGAGGCAGCCTCATTAAAATGGCTGGGATGTGCTCCCTCGGCCATTTGAAGGAATTCAGCAATCCAAGTGCGAGCTACATAAGTAAAAAATTTGAAGTCCCCACAAGAAAGTCTCATTTGAATGCTTTGCTCATTGGGAAAGGGAGAAGTCCTTAGGATTGTCCAGCTTCCGCGACAAAGCAGAGCTTAGTAAACTCCCATCATCTGGGAAGAGGAGACTCTTTTTGCTCAGCTATCTGAAGATCTCCTGGGTGTAAAAAAGAAGTGAGGGGCTTCCCTGGTGGCGCAGTGGTTGAGAGTCTGCCTGCCAATGCAGGGGACACGGGTTCGAGCCCTGGTCTGGGAAGATCCCACATGACGTGGAGCAGCTGGGCCCGAGAGCCACAATTGCTGAGCTTGCGCGTCTGGAGCCTGTGCTCCGCAACAAGAGAGGCCGCGATGGTGAGAGGCCCGCGCACCGCGATGAAGAGTGGTCCCCGCTTGCCACAACTAGAGAAGGCCCTCGCACAGAAACGAAGACCCAACACAGCCATAAATAAATAAATAAATAAAAATTAAAAAAAACAAAAAAAAAAAAGAAGTGAGAAAAAGGTCATCAGATACGTAGGTGGATGGGCTGTGATCACCACTAAGAGACTCGAAATACCGGGGGAAAGCAAAACTGTCTAGGGATAAGGATGGCCTGGGTTGTGTGTCTCTAATTTCAATAATTCTTTGAAAAAATTTAAATCCATCTATTAAATGTGGATAAATCCTTGAATTTTGCCATGTCCTGTCCTCGAAGAGCCAAACGCCTCATATAGGGACAGCTGTGGTGTGAATTAGTTGCTCTAAGCTTTTGGGCTGCTTCCAACTTCGCTGTTGCTCATGCCCTACAGGTCAAGGAAAGAAGTGATGTAATGCATTTAGCTGGGCCATTTTAATTACCATGGAATGCAGAGGGGGCGGGGTTACAGGCGGTGACACGTTTGGCGCATGACTTGCCCTAGGGATGCAGGAAACAAAAACATCGACAACCATTGGCTGCGTCCACTTCCGACCCGGGTCTCTTGCTCCAAGTCTGGAACCTTGAAACACATTTCTTGGGAAGAGGGGTGGCGCTAGCCTACGGAGCGTCAACCATAAACACACATAGAGAGTGCGCGCGCGCGCGCACACACACGCACACACACACACACACACACCCCCACCCACCGAGGTCCTCGCTGCTGGGATGGGCGTGGGGCCCAGTGCTCGCCACCCGGTCCCCAGAAGGTTCCCCCAAAGCCAGCCGCTGCGGCCCGGCTCGGCGCGCAGGGCCCGGGGAGGATTCGCGTCCGCGGAAGCTGGTGTCACTCGGGCTCGCTCCTGGTGAGCCGCGCTGTCGTCATTCATTCGCAGTGTCCGGATCGTCCTTCCAGCTGGGAGCTGCGCTTCGCCGAGGGTGCGAGCGGCCCCGACGCGAAGTGTTAACGCGCGGTGACCTCGAGGGCTCTGAGCTGCTAGAGACGGAGGCGGCCCGGACCCTGGGTGGGCGCTGTGGGAGCAGCCGCGTCCCAGCCCACCTCTGCCCGACCCGCGGGGCCGAATCAGCTGGCGGCGCCCGCAACCCTGCCCGGCGCCGAGCCGGATCCCGGGGCTGAGCCACACCACTTCCTCCTCCTCCCGCTCCCCTTCCTTCTCCGCCTCCCGCACCTCCCGCCACCGTGGGCCCCGGCCGGGCTGCGGAGCGAAGAGCCTGGGCGTCTGCGGCCGCGGGCTCGCGGAAGGCGGCGGCGCCGGGGCGAGGATGCTGCTCGCGGTGCCCGCGTCCTCGCCATCCTCCCCGGCCGCCCGCGGGGGCTTTGTTGTGACCCGGGCGCCGCGGGCCGCCCCCTGGTGAAGTCGCTCTCCGCCGCCGCACCTAGCTGGCGGGCTGGCGAGCGGACGGGCGGGCGCGCGTGTGCCCGGGAGTGCGCGCCGGTGCGCGCGGGACCCGACCTGCCGCCCCATTGTGCGTGCGCCCGCGGCGCCCGGGAACATGTGGGTGAACCCCGAAGAGGTGCTGCTGGCCAACGCGCTGTGGATCACGGAGAGGGCCAACCCCTACTTCATCCTGCAGCGGAGGAAGGGGCACGCGGGCGATGGAGGCGGCGGCGGCGGACTGGCGGGTAAGGACCCGCGGCCGGTCCCTGCGGGATGGGGGCCGGGAGCTGCGGCGCCGCCCGCCGCCCTGGGCTGCGGGCACCCGAGAGACGCCGCCCTGTCCCTTGGGGCTGGACGACCCGCCCCGCTCTGCTGCGTGGAAAGCATCAGGAGTCGTAATTTTCAGACTGAAAGAGATGCTTCTTTTCTCACCCTGTCAGGCGATGGGAGTCTGGGGAGGGGCGTAGTATCAGTCCTTAGGGATTGAATGCGGTACTTCCCCTCTCCCCCTTTTAAAAAATATTGCTTTCTATAGGGACAAGAGAGGGGAAGGGCGGTTAATTTTTACTTCATTCTCTTTTGGTAATGGCAGGATCAGGTATTAAATGCTCTTTTGTTTCCAGGGAAGCAATCAGTAAGGAGCTGGTGTGGTCATTTCCTATGTTAGTTACGCCTGAAGAGAAAAGGAAAAAGGAAGGAAAAGGAATTTTGTTGTTGTTGTTGCATCTAATTAGGCATAACAAAGCAAGTTGTCTGGTTATAAAAAGAATCAGAAGTATAACTGCATTTTAATCATTTTAACTCAGTCTCTTCCCCAAACCCCCTCACAAGGTATTGTTAATATTGTAACTATTACTAAAACCATGCCATATCATTCCACATGGTAAAATCAGATGCCTATCCCAAGTAGTGCCATATTAGAAAGGTCTTCTTTTATTAAGTAACTAGTTTGCATGGTGGGAGATGACAGATAATCTTGAACTCATACCATACTAGAGAAATTGGACCTTCCCCTCTCCCTCTTGGTTACAATGAACAGAACTGGGATACTTTTTAGAACGAAAAAGTTAGCAGAAGAAACAGGAGAGGTTTAACCAGGAAAGATATTGTAGAAAAGAGATGAACCTTGACCTCTGCAGAGTTCAGAATATATCCCTCACCAGGAGCTTGCATGCTAGGTAAATTGTTGCTTTCAGAATGCCCTGCTATGAACTCAAAATTCTTGATATAGTGTGTATTTAGTTGTGATTCTAATTTATGAACTAGTTTTCTCAAGAGTAAAATTCAAGTGTCACACAGTACAGCATCTACTAGTTTGCTTGCACATCAAGTCGCCTCTAGATAATCTGATTTTTCTACACTTTTTCTACCATAAAAGAAGGGAATCTGCAGAGCTCCAGGTTGTGTGCCAGAAATTCTGATTAGTGGCCTAGAATCAGTATTTTCCAGTTCATTTTGTAGAAGTTGTCTAACTATGTACATTAATATGAAACTTGCATATCTAATATTGGTATCAGCCCAGATTGTCCTTTAAGTCTAAAGCAACAATGTAGAGTAGATAGTTTATTGTATTAACAAAGAACATTTCCTGCCTGGAGATAACCCTTCCCACACCATCAACTACTAAGTATTTATTTTCTAGAGTCATTTGCAATAGGTTATAAAAAATAAGAGATGCAGAGCCTTCTTTTTCTAGTTAACTTTTTTATTGTGTTCCTACTGACTCTTAGAGCTGTAATTAACTGCAGTCCACTTGGGATCTCATCATCGATGACTTATTTCAGATAAACTTAGCTTCTTAACTGAGAAATCATAGCTATTGCACTTATCGCTAGAATAATTGAAATCATTGAAATGAGTAAAAATATTCCTGCCAACAAGGGCTATTTTCAACCAACATAGGAAAAATGTTTGCTCGGATTGGTTGGTGCCACATCAAATGTATGAGGGGCATTTTAGAAATCCTTGTCCAATGTATAGTATATTCTAATGCTAATGTGGGCTCATTCATGCATTCATTAACTCACTCTACCATTTAAAATATTGGTTGGTAACTTCTAAGGTGCCAGCGTCATGAAGCTCACAGCCTAGCACGAGAAGACAGATGCTGATAAAATTATCCTATAAATTAATATAAAATCTCCATTCTGCAGGGTCCCGGCAGAAAACAGAATCCAACCTAGTTCAAGTGAAGAGAATTTAGTGAAAAGACAACTTAGATGGAGGCAGGGTTCCCAGGACCAGTGAAAGGCACAGCAGTGGGGATTTGTTAGAGGTGGCAGGAATGATGCTGCTGGAAGAATTTGGGCCTCCAGAGAAGCAGCCATCCCTAGGAACACAGACCACAGCAAAAGAGGGTGGGAAGGACATGTCCGACTTCTCTCTTCTCCTCACCTCCCAGCTTCTGCCGTTGCCTCTCCTCTGTGGAACCCAGTAGAAGCTGGCTGGATGGACTGTCCTGGTGATCTAGTGCCTAGGGATCAGCCTCCCAGGGATGGATCTGGGAGGTGGGGACAAACTGAGAATGACCAGCACTAACGTCAAAAGGAGATGTTACCCCATTCCGGGTAGGGGTAGGAGCAAGGAAGGATTCCCTGTAGAAGTGACCCTGGAACTGAGAACTGAAGAAAGAAAGGCCTGTGAGGAGAGGAGGGAAGAGCAAGTGTTGGGTATCCATTATTGGAGATCTTCTGGAAGATCTCAGGACCTTTATATAATGTGCATTATCTGGACCAGTGCACCATCGTCCACTCATCGAATGGATTACGGATGAGTGGGAAACCCACTCATTGTGAACTGGTCAGGAGCACTCCATGGTTCACAGTGCTTGGTAAGATGTTAGCACAAAAGCTGTAAAAAATAATGGGCCACAATGAGGATACTTGCCCCCCGCCACTTTTCAAGTTCTCTTTTTGATTCCAGGCAATATACATGGGTATTGACACAATGAAGTTCTTTTTTAAATTGTAGATGCATTTGATTTATTTATTAACCCCCTTTAACTGAGATTTCATACACATACAAAAAAGTGCACAAAATAGAGATGCAGAGTGCAGTGACTTATCACAGGTAACACCTTGTAACCAACATGAGGATAAAAATTGGAACACTGCCAGTGCCCTAGAATCCCCTCTTGTGACCCTCTCCCAATCACTACTCACCCTCGCCCAAAGGTAAAAAACAGAAAACCTGTCCTGATGTTTTTCGGTAAACATTTCCTCACTTTTCTTTACAGTTTTTCCCACAAAGCGCCTATCTCTAAACACAATATTTTGGTTTCGCCTGTCTTTTTGAGCAAGGAATGAATGGAATAATGGAGTATGTATTCACATGTGTCTGGATTCTTTGCTTTGTGATATTTATGAATGTTGTTGCTTGTGGCTGTAGTTTTTTCATTTCCCTATGCTGTGCGGAAAACTATTATATGAGTATAGCACAATCATTTATCCACATTTATCCACTGTTTTGTTGGAGGACCTTGGATGGTCCATTTGGGGTCTATGGATAAGGTGGCTGTCATCATTCTTGTTTGTGTTTCTTGGTACCTGTGGACATGCATTTCTGTTTTGTCTGTACCCAGGAGAGGAATTGCTAGCTCATAGGTTATGTGTATCATCAACTTTAGTAGATAATACCAAACTGGTTTCCAAAGTAGTTGTACCAACATACTCCCGCCCACAGCATATGGGAATTTCCCTTGCTCCTTATCCTTGCCAACATTGTCAGTCTTTGTAATTTTAGCATTTCTGGTGGTTTTGCAGCAATATCACGTTGTGGAGTTAATTTGCTTTTTTCCTTACTGATGAGGTTGAGCACTTTTTCATGTTTATTGGCCGTTTGCAATATTTTGTGACATGGTTGTTCAAGTCTCTTGTCCCCTTTGTCATTGGGTTGTTGTCTTTTTCTTACTGATTTGTAGGTATTTTAAAATACTTTCTGGATATGAGCTCACTGTTGGTCGTACGTGTGGCACAATCTTCATTCAGTTGCTTGCCTGTTCACTCTCTTAAGGATGAAAAGAGTTATTTTAATAACCAAGTCCTTTACAGATTCCGTTGTCCTTTATGGTTAGTGTTTTATTGTGTTCTGTTCAATAAGTCTTTTCCTACTCTGAGGTTATAAACATAGTCTTCTATATTATTTTCTAGAAACTTTTCAGTTTTCACCCCCAAATTTATATTTACAATTCACTGGGAATTAATTTTTGCATATTGTGTGAGATGGGGTTAAAGTTTTAAATTAAAATAATTTATGGACATCCAGTTATCCCAGCATAATTTACTGGTAAGTCCATTCTGTTCTCACTGCCCTATGGGGCTACCTTGTTCATAATTCAAGTGTCCCAATATGTGTTTGGGCTCTCTAGTCTATTCCTTTTGTCTATGAGAATATTTTTGCACCAATACCACACTGTAGTTTTATAATAGGAGTTTATATTCATTAGATCAAGTCCTCTTATTTTGTTCTTTAAGAGTTTCTTGACTAGTCTCTGTCTTTTACATTTATGCAACATTTTAGAATCAGCTTATTAAGTTCCACCAAAACAAAACAACAGCAACAACAAAGACTTACACTGTTGGGATTTTGATTGAGATCACATTGCGTTTATCAATAAATTTGGGCAAAATTAATATCTTTATAATATTGAATCTTCTGGTCCATGAACATGGTATATGCCTCTATTTATTTAGAGCTTTCAAAATTTCTTTCAATGATGTTTCATAGTTTTGTCTGTAAACATCTTTCACATCTTGTATTAGATTTATTCCTAGGTATTTTTTTTACTCTGCTGTATATTGTTTCTTTTTAAAAATTTTATTTTCTAATTCTTTTTTTGCTAACCTATAGAAATATAATTGTTTAAAAATTGACTTTGTATCCAGAGCCTAGCTAACTTATGAAATGAATTCTAGTAATTTATCTGTAGATTCTTATGTATTTTTTACATACACAATCATATCATCTGAGAAATTTGTTTTTTTCTAATCTTTATGCTTAAAATTTTTTTTCTTTGTCATTTTCCACAGGCAGATTGTACAGTGTTGAATAGAAGTGCTGATTGTACATATCCTTTTCCCTTTTGAGGTCTCGAAAGACTTTCAACATTTATCATTTGTTCATCAACTATGGTGATTTTGTAGATTTTTTTTTTTAATTGAAGTGTAGTTGGTTTACAATGTTGTGTTAGTTTCAGGTGTACAGCAAAGTGATTCAGTTATATATATATGTCTATTCTTTTTCAGATTCTTTTCCCTTATAGATTATTACAGGATATTGAGTATAGTTCCCTGTATTATACAGTAGGTCCTTGTTAGTTATCTATTTTATATTTAGTAGTGTTTATATGTTAATTCCAAACTCCTAAGTTATCCCTCCCCTCCTTTCCCCTTTGGTAGCCATAAGTTTGTTTTCTATTGTGAGTCTATTTCTGTGAGTCTTTCAGTTTTGTAAATAAGTTCATTTGTGTCATTTTTTTGGATTCCACATGTAAGTGATATCATATGATGTTTATCTTTGTCTGACTTATTTAACTTGGTATGATAATCTCTAGGTCCATCCATGTTGCTGTGATTGGTATTATTTCATTCTTTTTGTAGCTGAGCAATATTCCATTGTATATATGTACCACATCTTCTTCATCCATTCATCTGTTGATGGACATTTAGGTTGCTCCCATGTCTTGGCTATTGTAAATAGTGCTGCAATGAACATTGAGGTGCATGTATCTTTTCAAATTATAGTTTTCTCCAGATATATGCCCAGGAGTGGACCATATGGTCCACTGGATCATATGGTAACTCTATTTTTAGTTTTTTAAGGAATCTCCATACTGTTCTCCACAATGGCTGCACCATGTAGATAATTTTTTTTTTTCATTTAAAGGGAATTCTTATCCCTAGTTTGCTAAAAGTTTTTAATTATATATGGATCCTGAATTTTTTCAAATGCTTTTCTATATCTATTAAGGTAATCGTATGATTTTTCTCTTTTATTCTGTTAGTGTGATGACATATTAACTGATTTTCAGGTGTTAAATCAAACTTGTATATATAAAATAATCCAACTTGGCTGTGACATGTTATTGGGTTTTTTTATATGTTTATTTAATATCACTAGCTAATCTTTTATTTAGGATTTTTGCACCCTGATAAATTAGTAGAATTTTCCTATAATTTTTGTTTTTCACATTATCCTTGTCAGATTTTGGTATCAAGATTATACTGGCCTTAAAAATAAGTTGTGGAGTGCTCACTCTTCGTTCTGTTTTCTGGAAGAGTTTGTGTGATAGCAGTATTGTTTCACCTTGGCACATTGGCAAAACTCACAGGTGAAGTTATCTGGCCTTGAAGTGTTCTTTGTGGGTTTGTTGAATGGTATGATAGCTATTCAAATGTTTAAAATTTTTCTTTTACTGTCAGTTTTATAAGTTGTTTATTTCTAGGTTTTATCTTTTTCATCCTAGATCTTCAAATATATTGGCATAAATTTGTTAATGATATTCTCATATTTTTAATGTCTGTAGGATGTACAGTGATAGCCCCCGTTTTTATTCCTGACATTGGTTATTTGTGCCTTCTCTTTCTTAACCGGTCTTTCTAGGAATTTATCAATTTTGTAAAGAATCAGCTTCTAGACCTGTTGACCTTTTCTGTTTACATTTATTTTCTACTTCATTAATATCTACCATTTATTATTTCCTTCTTTCTGTTTTCTTTGAGTATACACTGTTATTTTTCTAGCTTTTGAAAATGATATTAGTTCATTGATATTCAGCCTTATTTTCTAGTATATTTATTCTAGATAATTTTTCCCTCTAAGCATGGCTTTACCTGCACTTCACAGCTAAGTTTTGATATGTAGTGTTTTGGTGGTTATTTCACTCAAAATAGTTTTTTTCCATTCTGATCTTTTTTTGCATGTTATCTTGAGTTATTTAGATATATAGTTCTTAATTTTCAAACATTTTGGTATTTATTTTACTGCAGTTAGAAACCATAACCATAATTATATGATTTCAGTGCTTTGAAATTTAGTAAGATTTGTTTTATTTCCTGTTGATGGTCAATTTTTGTAATGTTACATGTTGTGCTTGAGAGGAATAATGTGCCTTGCAGTTGCTGGATAAAAGCTTTATTTATGTTCAGTGGTTAACTTTGCTGCTTGTGTTCAATTCTTCCACCATAATTGTGGTTTTGACTATTTGTCCTTGTAGTACTTCCCATTTTTGTTTTATATGTTTTAAGGCTGTATCATTAGGAATATATACATTTATAATTGTAATATATTTCTGGTGAATTGAACATTTTATCATGAAATGTTTGTATCTCCAGAATTGCTCTTTGCTTCATCATTATAGTTGCAGCAGATTTATTTGGCTAATGTTTGTATGGTTATCTTTTTCATACTTTTACTCTCAACCTTTCTGTATCCATCTATCTGTCTATCTATATATATGTGTGTGTGAGTGTGTGTGTATATATATATATATATATACACACATATTTTTTTTAATCCATTTTTGGCCATGCCTCAGGGCATGTGGGATCTTAGGTCCCCGACCAGGGATTGAACCCAGGCCCCCTGCATTGGAAGCATGGAGTATTAACCACTGGACCACCAGGGAAGCCCCTGTATCCTTATATTAGATGTCTTTTATAAGTAGTAGATGGTTGATTTTTTTTTTTCTTAATCCAGTTTGAAAATCTTCTTCTAATTGGATTATTTAGTCAATGTACATGTGACTTGGGTTTAAATTTACTATCTTATTAAGTGCTTTCTATTTTTTTCTATTGGCTCTATGTTCTTTTTTATTTGCCTTCCTTCCTTGCCTTTTGATAGCATATGGGTTTTGGGGGTTTTGTTTTTTTTTGTTTTAAAGTAGAGGGAAGGATTTTTTATTTATTTATTTTTGGCTATGTTGGGTCTTCGTTTTGCACTAGGGCTTTCTCTAGTTGCGGCAAGTGGGGGCCGCTCTTCATCGCGGTTCATGGGCCTCTCAGCACCGCGGCCTCTCTTGCTGCGGAGCACAGGCTCCAGACGCGCAGGCTCAGTAGCCGTGGCTCACGGGCCTAGTTGCTCCGCGGCATGTGGGATCTTCCCAGACCAGGGCTCGAACCCGTGTCCCCTGCATTGGCAGGCAGATTCTCAACCACTGCGCCACCAGGGAAGCCCCGTTTTTTGTTTTTTTTTTTTAGTGCTTACATTTTTAAGCCTCTATTAGCTAGAAGGTTTTTTTTTTAATTAATTAATTTATTTTTGGCTGCATTGGGTCTTCGTTGCTGAGCATGAGCTTTGTCGGGTTGCAGCGAACGGGGGCTACTCTTCGTTGCGGTGCATGGGCTTCTCATTGAGGTGGCTTCTCTTATTGCAGAGCATGGGCTCTAGGCGTGCAGGCTTCAGTAGTTGTGGCACACGGGCTCAGTAGTTGTGGCTCGTGCGCTCTAGAGTGCAGGCTCAGTAGTTGTGGCACACGGGCTTAGTTGCTCCGCGGCATGTGGGATCTTCCCGGACCAGGGCTGGAACCTGTGTTCCCTGCATTGGCAGGCAGATCCTTAACCACTGCACCACCAGGGAAGTCCAGCTAGAAGTTTTATATTCGTTTCTCTATTCTTTTAGTGGTTACTATGGAGATCATAATGCATTCTTGACTTAAAATATATTGTTAATTGGTATTTTCATTTTATTAAACATTTTCTTAGTTGGTACTTTTAATCTCTTCCCAGATAATGCCAGGACCTTGGATACTTTAACTCCATTTACCCCTCACCCCCACCCCACGCCCTCAATTCATATGCCATTTTTGTAATGTATTTTAATTTTTTATATATTTTCCACACAAGAGCATATATATAATCACTACTATTTTTTAAAGTCTGTATTCAGTTAGACTTCCACATATGTTTACCATTTTTATTGTTGTTTCCTCTTCTCTGCTCTTTTTTCTAGAATCATTTTTCTACTGCCTGTAAAACGTCCTTTACTCTTTCCCTTAGTGAGAGCCTACTGGTGACAGATTTTCTCAGCTTTTTTATGTCTGAAAATGTCTTCATTATGCTTTCATTTTTGAAGTACATTTTTGTTTTGGATGGTTGGCAGTTAATTTTTCAAAGCATGGTTAAGATATTGTTCCATTGTCTTCTGATTTGCATTTTCTCTCTCTCTTTTTTTTCTGGAGAAGTAAACTGTCACTCTGAATTATTGCTTCTGTGTAATAATATGTCTTTTTCTCCAGCTGCTTATAAGGTTTTCTCTTTGACCTTGGTTTCCTGCAGTTTTACTATGATCCAGCTATTTGTGGATTTTAAAAAACTCTGCATGGGGTGGTAGGACTTTTTGATCTATTGTTCATTGGCTTTGTAAACTTCATCCAATGGCTCTTCAAATATTGCCCTTACCCCATTCTCTTAGTCTTCCTTTCTGGAACTCCAATTACATGTATGTTAGACATCATTGTATGTTCTATGTCTGTTACCTTCTGATTTTTACTTGCTTCATTTTGGTTATTTTCTTCTGATCTGTGTTCCAATTCACTATCTATTTAACTGTATTTAGTCTGTATAAGCCTACCCATTCTTAATTACTTTTCAATTCTAAGATTACCATTTGGTTCATTTTTATAATTTCCAGTTATCTATCAGAACTCTCCATTTTTAAAATCATTCTTGAGCATGGCAAGCATAGTTATTTTAAAGTCCCTTTGAACTGCAATATCTTCAGCCCATGTGGGTCTATTCTATTGTCTGTCATTTCTCCTAGTTTTCATGAACGCTATTATATCATCCTGTATGCCTGGTTACTTTTCATTATGTAGGGACATTGTACTTCTACCTTGCAAAAGTAATCTGAAATAGAAGACAGTGTAACAGAGAATTTTTTTCTGCCAGTTGCAAACCAAAATCACTTTATTTTTAGGTATTGATATATTTCAAAACTGAGCTCTAACCTGGGTGGTTTTGCCTACTTAAGATTCACACTTACGATTAGGTTGTGGATCTCTAAGGTCTCAACCCAAAGAGAGGGGAGCATCATTACTTTCCTGCCTCTTTGCTGACACTGATTGCTACCCTTGTCTTTCCAGTTTCTGATTCTGTTAAAAGCACATCCAGACTCTCAGCCACGCAGCAGCCCCTTTGGGAAGAAGCACATGCCTCCCCAAATAATAGTTTCCTCCCATGTAGGGCTCTTGTCTCTGAGCCACTTTCCCAGGTAAAGTAATTTATCTCTTTTTAATTCTTTGATATCTTAAAGTACATTTTTGTCCCATTTGTATAGTTGTCCTCAGTAGCAGATAGTTGTGCAAATTACCTTGTATGCCATTATAAAGTGGTGCTACTATTATCTCCATTTCATAGGAGAGGAAAGTAAGGCGTTAAAGAGATGGAGTGATTTGCCACAGATCACACAGCTAATAAGTGGGGGCCTATTTGACTTTGTATTTATTTTTCTTTACAAGACTAATTATAGTGACATAGGTTAACTTTATTTTCCTCACTATCCCCCTTGAGAATCTAATAAAAGCAATTGACTCTACCTCCCTAAGAATGAAAACACTGAAAAAAATTTACATGCAACTCTAGGAGCTTCATGGATCCTGGCGAATTAGAATATGGGTGCTTCAAGTTAGAGGACATCACCAAGAGATTGAGACAATTTCTCATTACCCAAAACCAAAAGTGTGAAATCCTCAATTTCTCATTACCCAAAATCAAAAGCTGTTCTGTTAGAAATGTTTGAGTACTAACTGTGTTTGGAAGGCTGCACTTTATAAAGATATAAAAGAAAGAAAAGGCAAGTTTCTGTTGCTGAGCCATTACTAACCTAGGGATCAAACCTAGATGAATAGGGACTTCCCTGGTGGTCCAGTGGTTAAGATTCCATGCTCCCAATGCAGGGGGCCTGAGTTCAATCCCTGGTCAGGGAACTAGATCCCACATGCTGCAGCTAAGACCCAGAGCAGCCAAATAAATAAATAAATATTTTTTTTAAAAACCTGGATGAATAAATTTGGGAGAGCTAAAAACATAGGCATGGGAATGATACAAGTGCAGACTAAGACTGTATCAGAATATTTTGATCTGAGATTTAGCACTGGACTGTCCAGGAAATGGACTTTTTGCACCACATGGAGACCATCACAACTAGGGGAACATGACATTTGATAAAGGAAGGCAGTTAACAAGCAGTAAACATAGGGAAAGCTCCCCCTTTCCTGCATAAAGGCAGGAAATAAATTCTCCTTTGGCTAGAGACAGACTCTTATCAGCCCAGAGACAGCACCAGAGGACTCTGCAAACAAACCTTGTTAAACTATCCCTTATCTTCCTAGTTAAGGAAGATGAGGACTACCTAGCCCTAGTTGGATTATACTCCTAGCCCAAACCCCTTTGTTTTGACAATTCTTCACAAATATATTGTTTCTTTGTCTAAAAGTTCTAAGAGTTTCCTCCTTTGGCCACTTCTTTGGGTCTTCATTCTCTTGTGAAGGCTCTTGTGTACATGTACAGATTCACTACAGTTTGTATGCTTTTCTCCTATTAGTCTGTCTTTGTCAGTTTAATTTTCAGACCTAGCCGGGGACTCAAAGAGGGTGGACGAAAACTTCCTCCCTACACCAGAGAACTCCCAGGAGTGAGAGAGATACCAAAGCGATGTTCTAGAAGGCCTCCTGTTTTTAGGGTAAATGCATTCATCTTGCCAATTTGCAAGTTTTTTTTTAATTAATTAATTTTATTTATTTTTATTTTTGGCTGTGTTGTGTCTTCGTGGCTGTGCGCGGGCTTTCTCTAGTTGCGGCGAGTGGGGTCTACTCATTGTGGTGTGCGGACTTCTCACTGCGGTGGCTTCTCTTGCTGGGGAGCACAGGCTCTAGGCGCATGGGCTCAGCAGTTGTGGCTCGCGGGCTCTAGAGCGCAGGCTCAGTAGTTGTGGTGCATGGGCTTAGTTGCTCCGCGGCATGTGGGATCTTCCCGGGCCAGGGCTCGAACCCGTGTCCCCTGCATTGGCAGGCGGATTCTTAACCACTGTGCCACCAGGGAAGCCCCCAATTTCCAAGTATTAATGAAGTTGCTCTTAGTTGCACTTAGCAGTTAACATTTTTCTTTGTAGATTAATTATGTATAAAAGCCAGTAAAATGTGTGCTAGTTCCTAATGGAACCTAATGTTATAACTGTGTGTTGTCGTGGGCAATGATCTATAGTTGTGTATGGGGTTGGCTCATATACTTACTTAATATGCAAGTGCTGCTAGCGAGAAGCACGGTGAGACAAAAGCAGATGTTGCTTGCTTGTTCCATGAATTCCTCCCCCTCTGCTTGTTATTATCAACCTCAAGAGGATTTTGTCCACAGAATGATTTAGTCACCCATTCCAATTTGTCTTGAGACCTTACATTATTCTACAAAAAAAGCTGTAAGAATAAATACATGTAATTTGTGTAGGGTTTGAGATGGCTTTTGACATCTTCCGGGTGTTTGTAAACTGATCTCCAAAAGTAGGGAAGAGAAAATTTACTCCAAGCCTCCTTTTCAGAAAGTTGAGGAGTTGAGGCTGACTTCCTGTTCTAGGGACATGGCATTTGTTTTCTGCTTTACCATCATCACACGCAGAGGGGACACACTTTATTTTTTATTTATTTTTTTATTGGAGTATAGTTGATTTACAATGTTGTATTACTTTCTGCTACACAGCACAGTGAATCAGTTATATGTATACATATTTCCACTCTTTTTTAGATTCTTTTCCCATATAGGCCATTACAGGATATTGAAGTAGAGTTCCCTGTGCTATACAGTAGGTCCTTATTAGTTATCTATTTTATATATAGTAGTGTGTATATGTCAATCCCAATCTCCCAATTTATCCCTCCCTCCCTTTCTACTCTGGTAACCGTAAGATTGTTTTCTACATCTGTAAGTCTATTTCTGTTTTGTACATAAGTTCATTTGTACCATTTTTTTAAGATTCCCCATGTAAGTGATATCATATATTTGTCCTTCCCTGTCTGACTTGCTTCACTCAGTATGACAATCTGTAGGTGAGGGGAACCACTTTATGAAGAGATCGGGTTTTAAATTGTGGGGTGGTTCCCAGGCCTGCACACAAAAACCTGTTTTGTAGTTGTGTCCAAATCCAGAATTTGTCACTTGGAACTGAGCAGATTGTAATGCTGACGGCTGTGGTGGGTACCACCTCCGGTCTGGGTCTGGGTCTCAGAGGCTAAGCCCAGGCGTGCTTCCTGGCGCCCTGAGTGCACCAAATACCACAGGCAAATTGGGAAGCCACCAAGGTTGCTCTTCTCACTACTTCTTTTGTGTTCTCTACCAGCTCGCAGGGCTCTAGTCTTTTTCAGCCCTTCCCTTAGTAAACATACAACCGGAGTCAGAACCTGACTCAAATCCCAGCCCCATCTGTTACCAAGAGATGTGATTTAGGAAGTGTCTCTTCCTTTCTGAGCTTGATTTCCTTATATAATATGGCTTAATCACCTTTCAGCGCCAGGAGTGAGGATTCTGTGAGATAAGTTATGTAAAATACAGGAAACACAAGGAGCCCTTCGTAGGTGATGGCCCATCATTGTTCTCCGATTGCTGATGATCTCTATTAGGTGTTAGGAGGCCATTGGCTCTGAGTAATAAACACCGGTGTGTGAGCAACTCAAGTCTTACAGTTTACAGAGACATTGCCTTTTTAAAAGGTGCTGATATAGCAAATGGTTATCTGTCTGAGGTTTAGGCGGCTTAAAAAAAGTTAAGTGAATATTCAGGCTTTTTGGTGAAGGGAATTTTTGATCAGCAACTTTATTTTTTATTTATTTATTTTTAAACATCTTTATTGGAGTATAATTGCTTTACAATGGTGTGTTAGTTCCTGCTGTAAAACAAAGTAAATCAGCTCTATGCATACATATATCCCCATAACCCCTCCCTCTTGCGTCTCCCTCCCACCCTCCCTATCCCACCCCTCTAGGTGGTCACAAAGTGCCCAGCTGATCTTCCTGTGCTATGCGACTGCTTCCCGAAGCTATTTTACATTTGGTAGTGATATATGTCAATGCCACTCTCTCACTTCGTCCCAGCTTACCCTTCCCCCTCCCCATGTCCTCAGGTCCATTCTCTATGTCAGTGTCTTTATTCCTGTCCTGCCCCTAGGTTCTTCAGAACCTTTTTTTTTTTTTTTTTAGATTCCATATATATGTGTTAGCATACGGTATTTGTTTTTCTCTTTCTGACTTACTTCACTCTGTATGACAGACTCTAGGTCCATCCACCTCACTACAAATAACTCAATTTCGTTTCTTTTTATGGCTGAGTAATATTCCATTGTATATATGTACCACATCTTCTTTATCCATTCATCGGTCACTGGACACTTAGGTTGCTTCCATGTCCTGACTATTGTAAATAGAGCTGCAATGAACATTGTGGTATATGACTCTTTTTGAGTTATGGTTTTCTCAGGGTATATGCCCAGTAGTGGGATTGCTGGGTCGTATGGTAGTTCTATTTTTAGTTTTTTAAGGAACCTCCATACTGTTCTCCATAGTGGCTGTATCAATTTACATTCCCACCAACAGTGCAAGAGGGTTCCCTTTTCTCCACACCCTCTCCAACATTTATTGTTTGTAGATTTTTTGGCGATGACCTTTCTGATGGGTGTGAGGTGATACCTCATTGTGGTTTTGATTTGCATTTCTCTAATGATTAGTGATGTTGCGCATCCTTTCATGTGTTTGTTGGCAATCTGTATATCTTCTTTGGAGAAATGTCTATTTAGGTCTTCTGTCCACTTTTGGATTGGGTTGTTTGTTTTTTTGATATTGAGCTGCGTGAACTGCTTGTATATTTTGGAGATTGACCAGCAACTTTAAATCATTCTACCTGCATACCTTCCTCCCTCCTTCCCTTCCTTCCTGGGGATGCACATTTTGAAAGCTCTGCCAGGAAACGCAGACCTCTCTCTCCCTCTCTCCTGGCCTCAGTGACTCTGTGGCAAACTGGGGCCACCAGGGAGAGGACCGGGGTGGGAGGAAGGGGAGGGGCCACCTTTTCCTTATATTTCTATATATTTTTGTATGTAAAGATGCATGGTTAGTCATTCAGGAATTTGTAATTTAGAAATGTCGTCACTTAGTAGCTAGGTAAACCAGAGAACTTATAAAGAAATCATTGACCCCCTTTCCCCTTTGCTTTGTTTCCCTTTCCTGTCAGGGGATGTGTTCAGAGGACAGCCAGTCATTTTTCAAGTCATTCTGCAATTGCCTCTGGCTTCTGGTTTGCTCCAAATGGCATTTCACAGGGTGCTGTTGGTTATTTACACTTGCTTTCAGGGAGCCAGGGTTCCTTGGCTGTGGGATCCAATCAAGAGATCCATTAAGGTCCTCCTAACTCTCCACGGGAGGATCTGGATTGGAAACTCTCATTGGGATGAATCAAGTCTTCTACTTTCTGTTTGAGCCCAAGGAGCAAAAGGCAAGGTGAATAACTATCCAACCCCTGAGGTGAGGTCTGTGAAATGCATGCCCACCTTCCAGCTCCATTATTCTAGGCTTGCTGGGCAAGTATTTGCTAGAGGGAAGGTCAAGTAGAACATTAAGGATTTGATCTGTGTTTACCCTCTAAACAGGAAAGGTGAACTCTTGTTTTTCTCATTTCGTTTTTTCTAGATTCCTTGCCTTTAATATTTCTTAATAAGGAAACTCTTTACATTTCAGTAGTACAAATGAATTTTTAAAATCTTTGTGTTAACCTTGGAACCAAAGCAATCTCTAATAAAAGTAAGCAGGCCTTAACAGATTTACATTTGGACTCTTTAATTAAAGCTTTTAAAGGAGAAATCTTTAATCTTTTGTTTACTCCATTGGCATTTTATAATATTTGCATATCTATTACTATAATGAATAATGTAAAGTACATTATTTCTAAAAGCATCTTTGTAATAATTTTCAAATCTATGTGGTCTAAAGGCTAATTTTCAAAGTTGTTGTGGTGGTCATATTATTTTATTAATGCTTGATTGTATATATTTTCTATTATTTATACAATTAACAGAGTATAAAGGCAGAGGAGCTAACATTTGTTGAAATTCTTCTGTGGTTCAGGCATTCTGCTGAGAACTTTTCACACATCACCAATTTGATTTTCATAACAACCCTGTAGGTTAGTTATTCTTTCCTCTGTTATAGATGAGGAAACTGCCTGCTGGAAAAGTTAAGTTTCTTACTTGAGGAGACCCTGCTAGTAACAGACAGAGCTTGGATTTATACTTAGGTTTGCCTGCATTTGGAAAGAAAAAAGGATAAAAAGGGAGATAAAGAAAAAAGAGAGAGGAAGATGAAATTGGAATGCACCCTTTGGAAAGCCAAAGGAAACCGAGGCAAAGTCAGTCCCAGTCTTAGAAATGCAACCTTGAGCGTGGAAATGAAAGGAAGAGGCAGAGCCAGGTGTGGTGTCACTGGCTCGTGGCTGTCGTGGTTACAGATAGCTAGCTGACTGTATGCCAGGGAGGAAGCCTGAAAACTCTCTCTGGATTTTCCTAAAAAAGGTCTTCAAACTTTCCCCATATCCAGCCTTCTAGTTAAGCTGTCTTTGGGACCATGATATAGAGCCATTCCAAGTTATACAACTGAGAGAGCATTGAACCTTTGGATGGAGGACCAGGGAAGGAAAAGGCCTGTTTGTGTGGATATTGCACAAAGAAAACCAATATCCATGTTTATTGTGTGGGAGGTCAATCTCAAAAAGATTACGGCTACCAAAGGAGGAAAAATGTATATTTGACATACACTATTGATTTTTATTAATGTAATCTGTGTCAAATGTCATAAAGATTTTTTTGAATTTAGTGTCTGCTTCTTTTTTCTTTGTGGATATAAAAATATTGAGTTTTATATAGGATTGTTGTAATAGTTTGGCTCCCCAAACTATTTTTTTTCTTTTAAAGATACGGTAGAAGAAAAGGGGATTTCAGGTCTTTGAACGACCTGAAATTATATACAAGATTTATGGGAATTCATTAGGAAGGTGTATTTTTCTGGAGCTGAGGCTCCACCACTTTCATTGGCTCCTTAAAGTGGATTATGAATCAAAACAATGAAGAGCCAATACTCTAAAGTCTTACCTTTCTCAACTCTGAATTTTCTACCAAAGTGATTTTTCAGGAATTCATTGCTATTGCTTGCAGCAGGATTATTATAACTTGTAAAAAGTCTTATACCATTTCCAGGTAATTTTGTTAGCCTTCTGACCAGTTAAAGATGTTCAGTTTGCTATATAGTGTTTAAGCAATAGAAATGTATCACTGCCTGAATACAATGATAAAAATGTTAGTGCTTCTTTCTTTCTTTTTTTTTTTTAATTTTTATTGGAGTATAGTTGATTTACAGTGTTGTGTTAGTGGTTCTTTCTTACTCTTATCCTGATACCCATATATGTGGCCCTTCAACTATAGTTCTCAGTTTCTCGTTGTGGGGAAGACCCTAGAAGTGTGTGTGTGTGTGTGTGTGTGTGTGTGTGTGTGTGTAGAGGGGGGAAGAAGAGAAGGAGCACGGTCTAGATAAGCCAGGGGAGGGTCTTGCCTTAGTCTAAGGACGGATATTGCCCCAGCTGCTCCCTTCCTTGCAAATGCTTCCATCAGGGAGCCCTCCCTGGGATGCTCTGTCACGTAGAGCACACAACTCTGACAGCTAAACCCCCTGGTTCTCCCTTGTTAATTCTCCTTCCCTACAGGTGAATGGAGAGAATAATTGGGTCCAAATACAGAACAGTGAGTAGGCGTTTCCCTTTTGCGCTATAAAATTCAGCTATCATATAATTTACAAGATGTGGACACGACCTAAGTGTCCATCAACAGATGAATGGATAAAGAAGATGTAATTTATATATACAATGGAATACTACTCAGCCATAAAAAAGAATGAAATGTTGCCACTTGTAACAACCTGGATAGATTTGGAAGGTATTATGCTGAGTGAAATAAGTCAGACAGAGAAAGACAAACACTGTCTGATATCACTTAAATGTAGAATCTAAAAAATAAAACAAACTAGTGAATATAACAAAAAAGAAACATACAGATAAAGAGAACAACCTAGCGGTTAGCAGTGGGGAGGGGGAAGGACGAGATAGGGGTAGGGAATTAAGAGGTACAAACTACTATGTATAAAGTAAATAAGCTACAAGGATATATTGTACAACACAGGGAATATAGCCAATATTTTATAATAACTATAAATGAAATATAACCTTTAAAATTCATGAATCATTATGTTGTACACCTAAAACTTATATAATACTGTACCTCAGCTACACCTCAATAAAAATAAATAAATCAAATCAAATCAATTTCAGCAGTTCTGATAGGATGGTGTAGCTAATCATTAGAGATCATGCACTCCACCCCACTTATTAAACGATCGATCGTCAGGATATTGGCCCTCAGGCTAGGAACTGCAAACTCCTCTTCCTTCCTATTCTCTATTTTGCAAAAGAACCATCTCTGGTCTCTCAAATAGGGCCCTGCTTGGGTGTAACCTGTGAGCTTTAGGAAGAGGGTGCCATATGCCCTCTGACTTTCACCTATTAATCTGCTCTCACCTGTTTACGCGCCCACTGTCCCCTCCCCCCTCATTGTTTCCTTGATAAAAGTCAGTATTCCTCTCTTCTGACAACCCGCATCCTCGTGGCAAATTCCATGGAGTCGTCATAAAGGCACCACGTGGTTTTGCTTTTGAAAAGATTCATACATTTATGGGCTGTTCTTTTCAGAGCCCTGCTGTTCTCGTCCATATGATTCCAATTTCGGAGTGTACCCCGTGACTTTTTCATAACTTCAATAGCTTGGGTTGTACCCTTGATAGAAACATCTATGAGGAATTATGATCTGTCTCTCTTTTCTTAGTGCCAGTAAAAACTTTGGCTAGCAGAGGGCACCTCTTTGTTTTATATTTTTTTGGACGTTTCAGTTTGTCACAGGACTGAATGCAATTGGATGTTACAGCTGTACTAAACTTTAGCATGTGTGCTTTTAACGGCCACTTGCAGATTTCTATTTCTGTGTGCTTGTAACCCATGTTTTTTAAAGATGAACACAGGGATTTTATAAAGTCCTTAGATGAATTCATTTTTTCCTTGCTCTTACTCACCATCTAGATCTTTGTCTTACAGGATCCATAATTCCTACACAGAATGGGAGAGAGTATTTTCAGAAAGCTTTGTAAATGGGGACAATCATCTATGAAAGGGCCTTGGAAATGTCCTTCAAATAGAACGTAAATGTCAAAGAGGGTATCTGGTCGTATTTAAGATCATGTACGGCAGATAGAGTTTGATAAAAAGAAATTCTATATTGTCTTTTAGTATAAATTATATTTGGGGTGAAGGAGTTTAAACATTTCTGGTGGTTGTTATCTTAAAGGACTTTCTGGAATAGAAGGAGACCCAGCAATGCCATGGTTTTTAACTTCTTTGAGACTGGTTTTCAACTGAAAATGGACATAGTTCCCCCTACCCACCTCACTCGTTTATCATAAGGGCCAAATGAGATGCTGAAAGTCCTTTGAAAGCCAGAAGTGTCAGGTTTAATATGGTATTAGGATTCCGTGTTTCCAAATGAAGTCCTCTCGTCAGAGTATCATCCATCTACCCAGCAAAACCGGGAACAACCCAATGACAGTATCAAAAGTCTACTGGGCAGCTATCGGCTTAATGGTAGCATGTACCAAGTAAAAATGGTGTGTAAATAAAACGGCCTCGCCCACAAGGAGCAGATGTTCACTGAAAGAAGGAAGGAAAGAATGAGAAGAAGAAAAGGAAGGAGAGAGGGAGGGAGGGATGGAGGAAGAAAGGGAAAAGGAAAATGAAGAGAAGAGAAAGGAAAAGAAAAATGTTTTGTACAGTAACTGTCTGGGATGGTAAATTGTCAGGTCCTTAGTTTTTTAAATCTAGGTGAAACTGACTATTTCTTATTTCTTTGGAAGTAGTTTAATACCTTATTTTACATCAATCACAGAATTAAAAATAAGCGTAGGTAGTTCCAAGTACTTTGAGATTTCATGTACCTTTGGATTCCATGTACCTTGTTATGATTTCATTGCAGGATAATCCAAGTAGGAAACAGAGAAAGCCTGCCTAACTGTTCTTGGGGGGCCTTTTGCCCAGGTACAATCAGAGGAATCTGGCTTTATGGAAATGAGTGCAAATTGAGGTAAAAAGAATTTGATGTTGCTTAGTTTAAGGTAGTAGGGTTTTGTGCTGAAATTAAGAGGGAAAACAAAGATCCAGGCGTTAAGAAGTATCAGATCTACAATCCCTAACACCCCCTGAAGGATCTAGAAAACCTCTCTCTGAAAGACATTTCTTTGGAAACTTTTTCTTATTTTCCTGGGCAAGTCTGGTCCTGACACCAGCTAAATAAAGGAGGGATTAGTACCTGGATATTTAAGAACTCCTGTCATTTAAAACTCAAATAATTATTTTTGAAGGGATTGAGGAAGGAGGGAAGAGGGCTATTGTCTATATTGTAAAGGGCAATTTTTTAAAACATTAAACATTTAGGAATATTCTTCATTGCACAAAGAACTATCTTTTCCCAAATATTATGAAACTCCTAGCCCTTTCAGTCTATCTTTTTTTCTTTCCAGCTTTGATGCAGATGTAGTTTATGTTTATAGAGATACATTTCATTCCTATGAACAATGATTGTAGTTTTTTTTAAAGTACAATGTGATAAATGGAAACTGGCACTTGGCACCAATCTCAGGGGGACAGTAGGGAGTGGTGGGGACCAGGGCAAATTGGGGAGTCCATGCCCTATCGAAATACCTAGTCACAGGCCAATATTTACATTGCAATTGTATTGTATGGTGTCACCATGATGCATATTGTTATAATTTATAAATATATACTGTCAGTTGAATTGTATCAGTAGGGATGTTCATTCCCTGATATTCACTCAGCATGTTTGAAATTAGCTCCAAAGTGCTACGGATTTAAATAATCACGCTTTCCATAGAGAAGTGGTTTTCTGGTAACAGGAACGGGATTCTGGGTCTTGGTGGAGTGTTGTGTCCTGTGGTATAAACAACTCTGGAAAGACTTGAGTTCTATGTTGAAACCAGTTTTAACTGGTAATGGTGTGTGTGGCTGATTTTACATGACCAAGACCAGATTTCATTTCAGCTAATTAAATAAGCACTCAGTGAGATGAGAACTGAGCAGTGTTTGTTTAGGACTAGGAGAACATGGGTGAATAAATGATAACAATATCCTAACTGGGAAAGGTGTTCTGGTTTCCTCAAAGTCTTCTTGTGTTTGAGACATCTTACATTAATGTCTAGCTACTAAGGCAGAATGTGGTTGCACATTTAAATATATTTGCAACTGAACAAAGGTACTGTTAATGTTTGGTTTTCTTTACAAACAAGACCTATGACCGGTGTCTGACAGGGAAGTCAGCCAGAGAAGATTAAGGTATAATTTACCCCATCCCTCTAAATCCCATTCCCCTTTAACCCATTCCGTATTATATATTATTCATACATTTATCAATACTCTTGAGTTTATATTTTCAGCTGGTACTACCTCTCGGGACAGCAGTCAAGTGTTTAAGAGTGTAGACTTGTGGTTAAGAGCGTAGCTTTGGAGCCAATACCTGAGCAGGTCCTACACAGGGTACTGTGCACTTGGAAAAATGCATCCCTTCTGAGCTGTGCCACTGCGAAGATAGCCCCCAGGGCAGAGTTGGGGCTACATTTCAGCCCCACCCATCTCTCTTATCCAGGTACCTTTATGCAATGCACGAACAGCTCAGAGATCTAGAATAGCCCCGTATTTGAGTTTGAAACCCACTTGTCACTTCCAAGCTGGTGTGGTTTGGGGCAAATGGTGTTTCCCTACCTCACACTTCTCATCTGTAAGGTGAGGATGAAAGTAGTGCCTATATATTGGAGTTGTCTATATTTATAGTTGGAAAGTGTTGAGAACAGCCATCGGAACCTAGCAAGAGCTCAGTATGTCATGGTGATCGTTATAAGAAGTGAGAGTGGGGAGTTTCAACCTATGGCATTTGGCTCCATTCGTATTGGGTGATGGTTTCTATTAGCTGGAAGAGGTGGAAACTCAAAGTACTCTTGCTTCTTACTGAATTCAGCCTTGAGGTCCAATGCACCAGTTAAGGAACAGTTTCACTTCACAGTGTAGTGGGAAGAGAAGAGGATTTGGAATAAGATGGCCTGGCTTCAAGTCCCAACTCTACTAACTTCATGTTTACATGTAGGTATAAGGCGAGAAAAATAATACCTACTCAGGATTTTCGCTAAGATCAGCGAGTAATCTTGAGAGCACTGAAGCGCTCTGCAGATGTTTAGTTTAGTTTTACTATGGGATCGCATAGGGTTTTAGACCAGGTGTTCCTTCCGCAAGACAGGCACCAGCTTGCAAACCATTTACTCTTTTGTGAATCAGTCGTTTCAGTGGTTTCAAAGAAGAAAACTTCTGGATTTTGGCAGTGAGATTCCTCATAATAGTTAGCGACCTTCCTTAATAATAACAATACGTAACACCAGTTGAGCGCTTACTGAGGGTCTGGCACTCTCATTTGACCATCACAATGACCCCAATAAGTAGCAATTAACATTATCCTCATTTTTCAGAGGAGGGTTCTGAGCCTAAGGTCACACACGCAGCCAGTAAGTGCTTGAGCTGGTGGGGTGTGAGTGAGCCCAGGGCAGCCTGCCTTGAGTGCACCTGCTTCAGCACTCTGCAGCCAACTTCCCTTTCCCCCTTGCGTTTCCCCCTCAGAAGCTAGTTTAAGTGGCCCCATGGTCTGAGTAAGAATGTGGCTGACCCCCTTTGGATAAAGGGCAGGTGTTGGTGTCATTTAACTTGAGTTCATTGAGGATGGACAAGTAATGCCTGATTGATTGCTTAGAATAGCAGCTCAGAACGTATGCAGGGCGGACAGTGGCTGTTCCAGCAGTGGGAAGGGCGGTCTGCAGTGTTCTCCATGTTGAGGTGGGGCGCACCCACCGTTCACACGCGCTCCTTGTGGTGTTCAGCTGCTTAGCATTGTTTCGGGGGCCTTAGGGTGCAAGCAGATGCGTGTCCTGTTTCTTGTTGCTATCTCGGTGCCATCAGATCCATTCTTTGTCAGGGTATCTGACATCAGATTTCCTCTGGTTCCAGCAGTTAGAGGGAAGGGCTTTTTCCTGACTAGGTGATCTTGGTCTCAGAGTGGCCAGCTTGCACACACCAGGCTGTAGGAGAGACGTTAATCACTGGAGTGGTCTGATGATGACCCTTGCAGGCTTACTAGTCATATCCTGGACTGAAAGTGAACCTCAAGGGTAAAGCTCTGTGAAGTTATGGGAAGAGACCAAGTGGGTGGAGGTATCTGCTACCTAACTAGGAGTCCATGTGGGGGAAGACATAATCCCTGCCACTCACTAATACCAAAATTTTTAGCCCCAGAGAGGCCACAACAAAATGTCTGGGTGAGTCGGTCTTGATATCCCTCCAAAACAGAGTGCTTGCTCAGATCCAAATGACATAATTGCTCAAAGGGGATTTTCACTAAGGAACACAGCAAGGGAGAAAACCCTGTTGCATCATTATTTCTATTTTGAAAACCAAGAGGAAGGAGAGAACAGCCTGTTAAATGGAACTGAAATTATCATCTCCCTGGTGCCATATTGGGCTCTTGGCTGTTGTGATGGACAAGCTGAACTTTGGGGGTGAATCTGAATGCAATCTTATCTTCACACCATCAGAAACCTCTCATTAAAGCTGTAGGGATTTGTTCAGACCATGCATATCTATAACATATTAGGAAAAACACATTAGCCAATATCCATCTCTACCATCCTTACTCTTATGAGAGCTTCACATTCTGAAGTCCAGTGAGGTGATGTTGCCGTGTAGTCACGTGAAAACTGAACTTTCACCTGAGAGAGAGGGTAACCAGTTAATGGCAATTCCATAGCTATGGTGAATAAGGACTGTGTGACATAGCGACCACCCAAAAAAGGAGGAAGAGTAAGAATTAAGGATACAGAGGGACTTCCCTGGTGGTCCAGTGGTTAAGACTCCGAGCGCTTCCGCAGCAGGGGGCACGGGTTCGATTCCCTGGTCGTGGTCAGGGAACAAAGATCCCACATGCCACGTGGTGCAGCCAAAAAAAAAAAAAAAAGAAAGAAAGAAAGAATTAAGGATACAGAGGGGAACAGAGCAGTGATGCCAGGACCCCAGAATGGCACTAAATGCTGCTATTTATTTGCCTTACATATGCCTACATTCTCATCAAAGGAAGTAGATTTCCATCTTTTCTACCACAGCTGACTTAAATTAATTGAAAGCTTTAGGAGCATTGTTACTTCTTACTATTTAAAGTAAAAACAAATTAAAAAATTCTTCACGTAACTCAGAAACTGCTTGAACATGAGAGAATTGTTTCCTTTCCCCCTTATATTGGGTTGTAGCCAACGTTCCTGGCTGACCTTGAACGTGGTATCAAAAGAATGTGCCTGAGGTATGTAGCCAGTGACCTTTATTATCACTATACACGTTGAGTGGAAGGTGTTTACCATATTACAGTCTATCTTAACTTCAGGCATATAGAGTCTACTTGTTTTAGCTTTAGCCTTGGCAACAGGCCAACTGTTAGAATGACTCCTGACACTGAACTTGCAAATGCTTTAAAAATAAATGGCCAAGACAATTCTACTACGTTTTTCCAGTAGACTCTGGTTTTTAAAGAACATCATATATGGAGAAAGATTTTAGTTAGAAAAGGGTACTACTGCTTCTGTGTAATCAAAGAAGGGCGTTAGAGATGTAAAAAAGAGGGCAGCTGATGTTTCAGGGGCATGCAGTAGTTGGACGAGCTTTTTTCTTTTTTTCCTTTCCCTATTTTTACTTTCTGGCTAATTCATCACTCACTTTATTCATTTATTCATCCATTCACTCCCTCCCTCATTTATCTGTTGAACAGGTATTAGGCACTTACCATGAGTTAGGCACTGAAGATGCAAAAATGTATGACATCATCCCTTTGCCTGGGAAACTGGATTCAGCAAGAATCTGCACAGATGTTTAATACTGGAATTAGTTTCTTGGGTTTTGTTAAGACCTAATGAGAGAAGCTTTGAAATGCAGATTGAAGTGTGTGTGCCCTCCATGGGGAATTGTTATTTGTGCTAAATGGAGAATATACCATCATGGATGGTCTACGCTCTCATCCCAGTATATGAGTGGTTTGAGACTGCCCCAGGCTCAGGTTTGAGAGTCTGCAAGTGGGCACAGGAATGGGGCCGGGCTGCTTCACAACTGTGGGCAGCAACGCAAAGAAGGAATCGTTGGTGAAGGCAGACTCAGGAGCCAAAGAATCTGACTCGTCAGAGGCTTGAACAGCAAGTCCAAGGCAAAGAGTCTTCAACTGGAGCGGAGACTAGAGGCACTGCCCCTCAAATGTATTAGCTAATTACAGCGGTGTTTGGCAGCTAGTTTTGTAGCTAATTTTGCAGCTGTGAACTGCTGGAGGTCTGTGTACACTCTCAGTCTGAGTTCTCTCCAGAATTTTAAAATTTGATGTTTTCATTTTTATTATGTTAATAATTAATAGTGTGAATAAAAGTCAATGCAAGTTATTCTGGGTTATCGGAATGACCACCTTTTGACTGACACGTGTTAGTGATCAAGTTAGCACTTGGATTTACAACTGTGATGGCCCCATATCAGTTGTTTTTGAGCCATGGAGAAAGTGGCGGAGGCGGCTTGAACAGCACAAGATGCATTGGGCCAGAATAAGGTCAGATGATTTCACAGCACTCTACACAAAGGTGTCCTGAATCTGAATAGAGGAAAATGGCTGTAGAGTCACTGCATTGCGCAACAAAAGGTAACTAAGTATGCTGACTTCCACTCAGCCTGTGCAATATTCCTGCTCCAAGCGACAAGTTAGTGTCAACAAAACAACCCAGTCTTTCACAATAAGTTAATGTGGTTATTTCAGACTTCTATTGGTTTCATAATTTTGCTGTATTTGATTTGAAAACATATTTTGGTTTTATAATTGTGAATGAGTTTCGAGCATGAGAAGTTTATACTTGGTTTAATGTGTGTCGGTGTTTGTCACACCATTTTAAGGAAAGGTAGTACTGAGGGGATTTGTGAGAATGTTTCTACCTTTAAGGTCCATAATTAACATTTGGGAAACTTTAGAGAAGAGGCTGTAATTGCTGACCCTTACCAGCTCTCCCTCACGCCTCCCCTAATTCTTGAGGTTATCGATTATTAATGTGCTGAGCAAAACCTGCCTTTGACACAGTCACAAAGACACTCTCTAAAATTTAAATAAATTTTGAGTAATAATATATTCATATGGTTCAAAAATCCAGAGATTTTTTTTTTTAATGTTTATTTATTTGGCTGTGCCGGGTCTTAGTTGCAGCACACAAGATCTTCCTTGTGGCATACGAGATCTTTAGTTGCGGCATGCAGGACCTTTTAGTTGTGGCATGTGGGAACTTTTTTTTAATAGCAACTCATAGTTGCGGCATGTGGGATCTAGTTCCCCAACCAGGGATCGAACCTGGGCCCCCTGCATTGAGAGCACGGAGCCTTAGCCACTAGACCACCGGGGAGCTCCCCCGAAGATATTATTATAAATCTACTATACTTCAATTTTTAAAAAATGAAAAAATAATTATTGAAAAATCCAAAGATATTAAAAGGCCTGCAGTGGAAAATGTCTCGGTCCCATTACTCTTAGTAACCACTGTATTCATTTTTTGTGTATCTTCCCCAGATCCTTTTTGCACATTCAGGCAAATACCAAATCTAGCTTTATCCCACCCTTACCCCAACCCTTTCCCCAACCCTTCGTACAGAAAGGTTTCCTGCACCACCAGACTCTTTCAGCGAACATGTATCTTCGTGTAGCAGGACAGAGGATGTCGCCATTCTTTTTATTTTCTTTTGTACGGCTGCCTATTATTCCATCAATGTCATCATTTATTTAACCGCTTCCCTATTAATATACATTTATACTGTTTTCAAACATTTACTATAAAACTAGTGCTGCAATAAATAATCCTGTCCATGTCATTTAGCCAAGTGAAACATCTGTAGGACAAGCACCAAGAAGTGAAATTACAGGGCCATTGGGTCCATGCATTTGGAATTTTGATAAATCTTGCCAAATCACCCTCCCTTGAGGTTTTATCAAGTTTCGCTCTCCCAAGCAATGTGTGAGGAATGCCTGTTTTCCCAGTCTTGTTCAAGAGAATGTGTTATCAAACTTTGGATTCTTGCCATTCTGATAAGTGAAAATGGTGTCTCAGTGTATTTTTAATTTGCATGTCTCTTGTAAGTGATGTTGAACAGTTTTTCATCTATTTACAAGCTATTTCTATTTTCTCTTCTGTAAACTGTCTTTTATTGTTTTTTGCCCATTTTTTATTGAATGGCTGCTCTTTTTCTTACCAACATTTAGGAACTACTTTTAGGGACGCGAGCCCTTTGTCCGTGACCTGAGTTGCATCTTTTTATACCCCTAGTTTGTCTTTTGACTTAACGTATAGGGCTTTTGCCATGTAGAGGTTTGGGGGTTTTATGCAGAAGAATATATATATATATATATATATATTATGTGGTTTCTGAATTGTGAGGCATAGTAGAAAGGCTTCCCACTCCCAGATTCAAAGGGAATTTTGAAAGAACCTTTCAAAGATGTTGACTCACTGGTGCTGATTAGGTTGCTGCCCTGGGCTACATCATAGCCCCTTGACCTCCATGCTCACTATGGCTCATCCTGCGTCATTCTTGTCTGTGGCATAGTTTTTGGGGACCTAAAGCTGGACAAGGGTATTTTCAGTTGCCTATCAAACTAGTAGCAGACCAACTCTGTCAGCTTATATCCTGTTTCTTTTTCTTGGGCATTTTTTGAGAGGCTAGTAATGGGGAAAGGTAGAGCAGAAATGGGCAGCTGACCCTGGAAACTGTGCAATGACCTTCTTAGTCATGCCTGTTTGCGTCAATCAGGCCATTTCACAAATATTCCATCACTTGTTACTTTTGTGATTTGTTTTAATTAACTTTTTTCTCCAGAAAGTAATGCTACTTGTATAGTTAAAAAAGTAGCACTTTGATCATTAAACTTGACATTTTTATGAAGCCCATGCATTAATATTTTCTGATTTCAGTCATTCTAAGAGCCTGTCTAGACTGGAAGGAAGCTGTCAAAGCCTGGGAAGTAACGATGTGAATCAGTTAGTTTGAGCCTGGCTCTGTTGGTGATGCCTTCTTATAGTAAACCCTTTAAAGAAGGTTGTAATGATCAAGTTGTAGTATATGGACATCTTTTTCTTTATGCCAGCCACCCAGGGTCTTGAGAAGGGAAGCTACGAGTGCATGGCATAGAAGGGGTAATTACTAGGAGTTATTAGAGTTTGTAATTCAGGACGCCATAACCACTGAGACACAGTAAGGCCTTTGTCATTTGAAAGAACTCTAATGCGTAGGTACCATGATTTCCATCATACAATGTAATCTGATAGTCTAAGAAAAATAAAAAGCTCACCCCCCTCCCAAAGGAGGTCGAAAGAAATAAAGAAGAGGGAGGCAAGGTGGGGGGTCAAAGGAGAAAGAGAGGGAATGAGAGATGAGGAGAGAGAACCCCAAAGAGTCATTAGCCATAATTCAGTGACCAGGGAGGAGAAATCACTGGCAGAATCTAATTATCTGAGAAGGAAGGAAGTGGGGGGGATCAGAGACACAAGTTGGGGAGGGGGTGGGCCGGGGAAGATGCTGACAGTTCAGACAAAACGGTGATCGGAGCCTTTTCAAAGTAAAATGAAAACAAACAATTCCAGCATTTAGCAGAAAATAAGGGTTTAATTGTTTTAATAACAGTAGAAAAGTGAAAAGAAAGTATAGAATGGTACCACTCTGAAGAATTATAATTAGGCCAGAATCATAGCGTTATCTATCATATATTAGTTACCAGACTGGTTATTCTCCAGTAAACCAAAGGTTTATTAAGATCAACATAACATTGCCATGACCCAGCCCAATACCAGTCATGTGTTAAGTCACTATGTAAATGTTTCTGGATGAATGAATGATTGAATGGTAAATGAATCGTCTGTTTGGGACATATTTAGGTCTCTGACCTCAGTTCAGATTGAATAAAGATATTTATGGTCTTGGCTTTATTGTGACCGTGATTTACCTGTTTGTAGAACCAGATGGAAAGGTTATTGGAAAGGATTTCAACGACCACACTTGGGTGCCATTTACATTGCCCCGGCTCCTTCTCTATCTCTGAGGTTTGGGGGCGGGGAGTTGTTTTCTTTTTCCATTTATGGGAAATGAATGAGTGGAGTTGTAAAATGATCAGTGATCAATGGAACGTCTCAAGTGACCAAATACCTTTTTTAGCCCTGGCATCTGTAGTGGTCGCTTTGACAAACAATAATTGATTCATACACCCATGTGATATTATGTTCTCGTCCTTGATTTTTATGTCATTGGGAGCTGTTCATTTTTTCAAAATAAATTTATTTATTTATTTTTGGCTGCATTGTGTCTTCTTTGCTGCGTGAGGGCTTTCTCTAGTTGCAGTGAGTGAGGGCTATTCCTTGTTACGGTGCGTGGGCTTCTCATTGAGGTGGCTTCTCTCATTGAAGTGGTTTCTCTTGTCGCGGAGCACAGGCCCTAGGTGCGCGGGCTTCAGTAGTTGTGGTTCGCGGGCTCTAGGGCGCAGGCTCAGTAGTTGTGGCACATGGGCTTAGTTGCTCCGCGGCATGTGGGATCTTCCCGGACCAGGGCTCAAACCCATCTCCCCTGCATTGGCAGGCGGATTCTTAACCGCTGCGCCACCAGGAAACGTCCCTGGGAGCTATTCTGATCGTTGAAGGTTGGCCTGAGTAAATCTTTTCTCATTCCCCAAAGGTCCCCTGCTTCTATGAATTGGGCATCAGTTATTACTTCCATTGTTTGAAAAAATAGGCTCTAGGTCTTGTGGGGATCCAGGACAGGGGAGGAATAAATCCTGGGTTGGAGATGGGACAGTCCAGCCCTGGGAGACTGGAGGAGGAATTTAGACCCACTGAGGCTAGGCGCGTTGTCTGAGAAAGTCTCGGTAAAAGGCAGCCAGCTAAGACCAGGGCAGAGGTGAGCAGATGTTAGCAAGTAGGGAGATTGTGTGCTCAGGGAATTGGAATGTTGGGGGCAGGATACCAAGCCTGGTATTCAGCCACAGGGGAATAATTCTAGACACTGGGTCAGAATGATCTTGTTATTAATAGGACCAGCAGGAAGATGGCGGTTCCTCAAATACTCTTTGCCACAAAACAGAGCCTATAGCCAAGTGCCAGGGTTTTATGTTCCTCCACTCCGGGGTTTAGGTAGCTGGAGAAAGAGAGGAGATGAAGGAGTTCGTTTGGACCACTGCAGGCTCACAGGCTTGGGGGCCAAGTCAGGGTCAAAAACAGGCTAATCAGCACCCCAGCTGTCTCACGCTTTCCAAGGTGATGCCTGTTGTCAGTGTTTCATCCTAACTGTGAAGCATCTTTATTTATGAAAATTGCTAACAACTACACAAGTGGGGGTTAAGGAGAATACTGTAATTTTTATGGATTGTCAGTTAAAAAAAACCAGAAAGGATGCTGTGGGATCTAAAGTACATAAGGACATTGGGTCTTCGTTTCTGTGCGAGGGTTTTCTCTAGTTGTGGCAAGTGGGGGCCACTCTTCATCGCGGTGCGCGGGCCTCTCACTATCGTGGCCTCTCTTGTTGCGGAGCACAGGCTCCAGACGCGCAGGCTCAGTATTTGTGGCTCACGGGCCTAGTTGCTCTGCGGCATGTGGGATC
This sequence comes from Balaenoptera musculus, assembly GCF_009873245.2. Taxonomy (NCBI): domain Eukaryota; kingdom Metazoa; phylum Chordata; class Mammalia; order Artiodactyla; family Balaenopteridae; genus Balaenoptera; species Balaenoptera musculus. The sequence goes on along the minus strand of NC_045789.1, from coordinate 23,884,141 downwards.
TTCCCAGACCAGGGCTCGAACCCGTGTCCCCTGCAGTGGCAGGCAGATTCTCAACCACTGCGCCACCAGGGAAGCCCCAGGACATTGAAGTAAAGTTGAAGTTTCTGGAAGCTAGAAGTCCTTATTATTGCTCTTTTTATTTGTACTACTTCCCTCTAAGCATCCTCAACCCCCTTAAAGAAATTATTCTAGAAGCTGATGCAGTAAAATGAGCACAGGCTTTGGAGTCTTACCGCCCTAGACCCACTGACTGGGGCTGCCACCTAAGCGGCTGTGTGCCCATGTTCTCATCCATCAAATAGGGATAAGAGTTGCATACATGTCATAGGATGTTGTGAGGATTAATTAGAAAGTGCTCTATGTAAAGTGATTAGGATAGCAGCTGACATATGGTCAACGCCATTATTGGCTTTGTTTGGTTGTTGTTTTAAGGTCAATTGGAAAAATACACATATGCTTGGCATATATAGTACCTTTCATTCCATTTCTTCAACCAGAGTATAAACAAGGTTTCTAGTGGAAACATAAATTCTGTTCCCCAGACCCTTAGGATCTCTAGGGTCTTCTCCACCCTTTGGGCCTAGTTGTCTGTTGCCAGTTAGATGCCAGGGTAATTCTGGAAACTTCCTTCGAAGGCTGGCTGAGCCCTAGCGAGGGCACTTATCTCAGAGAGAAATCACCTTCTAGGAACTAGGAAAGGAGTTGTGTGTGTTGTCTGGGCCACAGTGGCTCCCCTCTGGGTGTCCACACAGGAGCTGGTCTCTGGTCTCAGTCACAAGGGTCCATCATTCCATTCTGGAGAATAAACAGAAAATACCAAACTGTGAGGCCTGAACTTGCCAGTATTGGTAGAAGCTTTGGGGCCACCTTGGAAACCAGTTCTTCAAAGGTTAGTCCCCTCCAGGAGAAGGTGGATGAAGGAAGCTTCTCCCTAATAGAAATAAAAACAGCAGAGATTTTGCCACCTTCCCTGGGGCGGACCATCTTACCTCCCAAGGAGCACAGTGGCACTCGATTTCCCTTGCTGCACCTGCCAGCCCAAGGCCCTTGTCACCCTGTGAGTGCGAAGCAGCTTAGTGGACTCTCTTGGCCAGTGAAACGGATCCTGACTTCACTCACTTAATGTCTCTGAGCCTCCATTTCCTCATCTGTGAAATGGGGATTTCATCTGGGTTTTTTGCAAGGATTAAAGAGGTGATTCTGTGTAAGGACAGTTCCTAGTATAAAAGAAGGGGCTCAATTAATCTCTTCCTCCTCATAAAGTTTCCTAACTGGTTTTCCCGCTTCCGTTCCCACTTCCCTAACAACTGCACGCTGCCATCAGAGGGATTTCTACGCAACCGCGTGTGACACCCCAGCCCCCAAAACCTTCCCCGGTAGGGTAAAGTCCAAACAGTGCAGCATGGGGCTGCCCAGCTACAATCTGATCTCTATTCCAAACCCGCAGTCATGCCCCAAACATGCCATGTGCGTTCCCACTGTGCTGGGTCACCTTGCCACACGTGGGCAGCTGCAGCCAGGAATATGACTGAACAATTCCCGAGTGCCAGGCACTGTAAATGTTCCATGCGCCTTATCTGCTTAAATCCCCACCACAGCCCTGTCAGGAAGATACCATCATCTTCATTGCATGGGTGAAGAAATTATGATTTTTTTTTTTTCAAATTATACACCTTGCTGCAAGGTCATGACCCTAGGATGCAGTCAAACTGGGATTCCATCCAGGTTCCTGGTGCTTTTAAGTGCTATCTTCTACCAAGCCCAACACCAGGACACTGTTCGAAACACTCTCTCACATGAGCATCCCAGCCCTGGTTAATCGCCCTGGAGCATCTATTCTACGTACCCTTGAACTGACCAAGCAAATGAGCATTTTATTTCTGTGAGTTTTTTTTTTTTTTTAATAAATTTATTTATTTTTGGCTGCGTTGGGTCTTCGTTGCTGTGCGCGGGCTTTCTCTAGTTGCAGTGAGAGGGGGCTACTCTTACGTTGCGGTGCACAGGCTTCTCATTGCGGTGGCTTCTCTTGTTGCAGAGCACGGGCTCTAGACACTCGGGCTTCAGTAGTTGTGGCTCACAGGCTGTAGAGCGCAGGCTCAGTAGTTGTGGCGCGCGGGCTTAGTTGCTCCGTGGCATGTGGGATCTTCCTGGACCAGGGCTCGAACCCGTGTCCCCTGCATTGGCAGGTGGATTCTTAACCACTGCGCCACCAGGGAAGTCCCGAATGAGCATTTTAATGGTTGCTGTTTGTATGTGCTGCTTCTGTCTTCCCAGTTGGATCCTTGTCTCCCCAAAGACAGCAGAGATAGATTGTGTTTCCAGTGCCCAGCAAAGAGAGCTACGGGAGCTCAGTGTACATTTCATAATGACAAAGATGAAAACCCGGCCTCCAGGAATGAGACCGTATTTATTCCTTCACCTCTTCTAGAGACTAATAACCATGGTGACCACTTAACTAAGATTCAAAACGTAACCATGAGAAGCACTTTTTCACCTACCACTCAGTCTCCTTTGTAATGTAAGATGGAAGTGTTATGACCTAAAGCTCTTTTCATGCTGTCAAATTAAGCATTATTTTTAAAAATCCTGCATACATTACATGGACAAGATACTCCACGGTTTATGTAGCACTTCCTTGAACAGTATGTCATCTGATCTACTCAACAACCCTGGGAGATGGGCAGAGAAGATAAATGATTCTTGACTTAGTGGCAGGAAACTGTGGCTCAGAGAGGCCAAGTGACCTGTCTGAAGTCACACAGCTCGTGAGTTAGGGAAGCCAGAACTTGAATTTGCCACCTCTGATTACTTTACACAACCCTGGGTGGGCCCTGCCATGTTAGAAACGTGCCCATTCCCATCAAGGAGATAGACCACTGCCATCTAAATGTTTCCCTTGTATTGCTGGCACTGTCCCAAATTTAAAGGAACTTAGTTTTTTTAGGGGTTTCCCTGATGATCTTTTTGGAAATTATTTGAAATAGGCATGTTGGTAATTTCCTAATCATTTGGCTTGCTAATTGTTAAAGTGTTCAGTCATTGTGGTTGTTTATTCGTTGGGCCTTCTGTGGAGGGCCAGGAGGCCTGAGAGCCTAGGCATTGGTTACATGGGGGCCCTGATTCACTTTTCCTTGGAGTCCATTCAGAGGAGTGAGGACTGATGGTCAGAGAGCCTAAAACTTTTACAAGGAAGGGAGTTTTCCGTCCTAATAAAAATTTTCCAAGAATGAGCCCAAAGAGAATCAAAGATCAGGCAAAATGTCACATGAGTCACCTCCCCATGTACATGGCTAGATGTATTCTTTTCCTATTAAAAAAAAAAGAAAAATATGTACATTGCACTTAAATAAAGTAAAGCACGTTTAGCGTAACTTTATAGACAAACTCTTGGAAAACTACATATTATCAACTCGAATGATGTCAGTATGTAACAAAATTAAACATATAGAAATTTTGTAATGTGCTGAAAGGTTTTTGTGCTTTGTTTAGTCTATCCAGAGCTTTCCACCTATTTTCACATCATAACACACTTAGGAATTGGTAGTATTTACAGGGCACATGGGGTAAGTGCCCACCCAGCTGCCCTAAAGGGCTGAGAGGTCTGTGTGCTGCCCCATGTGTGTCACCATCTCCCGGGGCACCACTGGGAAGCCCTGTCCTGATAGACAGAGAATTAAGGGCTGGGCACTGGGGGACCCAGAGCCCTGCTTTGCTGTCTCTGTCTCAGAGAATACACTAGTTGCACTGGTGGAAACCCTGAGTGCATGAAGCACACGCCTCTCCCAATCTTATAATCTTCACGCTTTGACAGAGCCATGGAAAGAATCTGTTTTCCTGATCTGTGTTCTAGATTTCAGAGGCCCTGGCCCTCGACCAGCAAAGAAGAAGTTCTGAAGCTGGAAGTGCTGTGCTGGGATGCCCAACACTGCCCAGTTCTCAGCTGGGCCTTTGCCTCACTCAGGACCTTGTAGCCAGTATCTTCCTTGACGTCCCTGTGTCCCCAGTTGTAGCTGACATGCTGCCGGGAAATTAGTCTGAGAGCCATAAATGAGATGTTGTCACTACAGGAAAAGGGGAGGCATGTCTAAAAGGATAAGGGCTGGCGAATTAGCCATCAAGGGAGAATCACTGGCATTCTGGAATCGTCTATGTAATAGCTGTCGAACAGGGAGCCTGTGCAGTTTGAAGAAGCATCTTAAATATTGTTCATTTACAACTGGAAAATATTTAAAACTTAGGCTTTTTCTCCCTCTGTTTCTCCCTCTTCTCTCTCCCTTCCACCCTGAACCAATACGGGTGACAGAAAGAAAAGTTGGGGCAAAAATCTTCTGTCTGTATCTTCTGGATTCAGGGAACATATGGTGACTCTCTACAGAGTCAGGATGTTTAGGGTTGCATAAAAGAATCTGAGGGAGATAGTGTGGAACTGTTACGTGTTTTCAAAAACTGTACTGGTTGAGAAACATTGGCATAAACGGAGTTCTTGCCTGTGATTATATTTTTTAAAAGTTTTAAAATACTGATTTTGATGTAATCCTGTTCTTTTGTTGCATATTGTGTTCATTAAATCCGAAGATAGAAATCAAAATTTGAGGGTTTTTTTTTTTTAAGAGGCTCCCCTACTCTAAGCTCATTTTAAATGAGCATGCTTTAAATGAGCATAGTATAATATGTGTGTATGCATATATATATATGTGCATACTATATGTCTGTATATGTATGTATGCATATACATTTATGTGTGCATGTGTCATTTTTGCTTAGAGATTAAGAAGCTAGGTACAGAAGATGTAATTCAGGGTGAAAGAAACAAAGCACGACCTTCACTACTTTCAGTTTCCCCATTCCTTGATAAAACAATAATATGAAAAATAATTCCCCCTACCTTTCATCTTTCTTCATCAGTCTCTGCTTGAAGATATATGAGTCAAGTGACATTGCTGGTATTGTATAGTTGGTTGTCATACTGCTCTCTATGTCTATCGTGTCTGGTTTATAGCATGAAAAAAGAACAATTTCTTGGTAATGACTTAGAAGTCACTTTGCAAAAAAATGCCCCCCCCCGCAGTATACTGCTTTTATTATTGCCAGTGAGCCTTTTTTTTTTTGCCATCCATTATTGATATTTTTCAGAGTAGTTTACAAGGACTTTCCAGGCCATCCCTGAACTATTTCTTAAGAAATCTTAATTGGGTTTAATATATTCCATAAGGGACTCACCTACATTTGCAGGTCATTAACGTATATTGAAAAACACGTCAGGTCATAATACACAACTTGACGAAATAAGGGCATTACTTGCTACCGCACACCTGGCTTTGCAAAGTCAAACCATCTTTGGCAGATTTCCTGGTTTGGTTTCTCCCACTTGTTGGTGCCATGGTGTTCTTTTTATTTTCAGATCCTCCCAGCTTCGTTTTCTCTTTAAAGCTTTATCTGGACCTTAGGTGAAGATTGCTTTCGCTCGATTCATCACAAACTGAAATGTCTCTGTGAAGTAGCCCTTAGTCTTGTCCAGGTGACTTAAGGCTAAGCTAGAACCAGGATTCTTCTGAAGAGTGCATGCCAGTGGAGTTGGATGCCCTCAAAGGGGTAAAGTCAAGACAAAACACCCAGTGATCAAGCCAGGCTGCTACTGTACCTCGCCCCTGTAAATAGCCTGATTGTTTTAATTACAGTTCTGTAGCCGCTATTTTTATCTGTTCTGGAGTATTTGGATGCAAGTCTGGAAAGCGTATTATTAAATTGCTGTTAGTGCCTTGGCACTCTGTTCTGTAGCACTTGCCTTGCCAGCGTACAGGAGGGAACATTTATTCAGAGCCCATCTTAGATGGAGCCAGGGGGGTAGGTAGGGTTTTAGTTGGACACTTTTGGTTACAAGGACCAGAGACTCAAGTTACCTCGGGTACCTAGGTTTCCTTGCCAGGATACATGCGACCTGGAACCGGGCCTGGAGAGCTGACAGAGAGCCTGTGACAGCTGTAAGAAGTGGCTCCCCGCCTTTCCCTTGGTTCCCTATCACGGCCCGCTCCTCTGCGCTCTGCATTTCTGCTCTCTTCTCCTGAAGACGCCAGGCTTCCTCAGCCTCTGCTGTGTATCTGTTCTTTTTTTTTTTTTCAAACATCTTTATTGAAGTATAATTGCCTTACAATGGTGTGTTAGCTTCTGCTTTATAACAAAGTGAATCAGTTATACACATACAATATGTTCCCATATCTCTTCCCTCTTGCATCTCCCTCCCTCCCACCCTCCCCATCCCACCCCTCTAGGTGGTCACAAAGCACCGAGCTGATCTCCCTGTGCTATGCGGCTGCTTCCCACTAGCTATCTATTTTACATTTGGTAGTGTATATATGTCCATGACACTCTCTCACCCTGTCACAGATCAGCCCCCCCTCGCCATATCCTCAAGTCCATTCTCTAGTAGGTCTGCGTCTTTATTCCCGTCTTGCCACTAGGTTCTTCATGGCTTTTTTTTTTTTTTTCTTCCTTAGATTCCGTATATATGTGTTAGCACACTGTATTTGTTTTTCTCTTTCTGACTTACTTCACAAAAATATGGAACGCTTCACGAATTTGCGTGTCGTCCTTGCGCAGGGGCCATGCTAGTCTTCTCTGTATCGTTCCAACTTTAGTATACGTGCTGCCGAAGCGAGCACTGTGTATCTGTTCTTTAGCTCAGTGTTTCTGCCTCTGTGTCATCTGGCTTGTTTGCTGCCTTCCCTTCTCATGGAATCCTTTCAGCTTCCGCTTCTGTAGCTACTTGGCTTTCCTCTTCCTCTGTCTCAGCTCAGATTCCCTTGAGAGGGTGTGATGGGCCAGCCTCATCTTCCACTTAGGCCCCTGTGTGTTTGCCCTGATCGTAGTCACGGGTGAAAGGCAGCCTTATTTTATACAGTGTGACCCCATGCATGCATGCTAAGGGTGACCAGTTCTTAGGGTGGCTGGTACCCATGACGGAACGTAGCAGGAGCTGACTGGTTACAGAGTCTCATCTTTTATGAAATCTTACTGGCAGGATCTTCCTTATGATATTTTGTATTCCTTTAGTAGTTCTTTTATTATTGCTTTATTCTAATATATGCATCTTGTAAATAATTATGAGTACAAAGTTTTATAAAGTATAGTTCTAACAGCATAACAATTACTTTTGAAAATATAGTTCTAACAGTTAAAAGAGTTCCTAATTTCTTCCCTATGGGGCATCTCCCCATACGGATGTCATTCTCCAAAGGGAACCATTATTAACAGTTTGATGTACAACCTTCCAGGCATTTCCAGTGTAGGTATAAACACATATTGCCTCTTTATTTGCCTTGCTTATGTGTAGCTAAATGCAACACTGTGGGTACTTAAAATATAATGAATACACAGTTTTAAAATATAATGAGTACTCAGTGATGAAAGTTGAGAAACTAATTTCATTCATTTCACTTTTATGGTTTTTATTTTGGGACTGTAAACTTCCTGACTTAAAGATAAGCTAGTTATTAAAAACACCCAATCACTACAACTGAGTTAAGCCCTGTGTGTATTTGATACACACAAATATGTTTCAATTTGTTGTATTGCTGTGCTTTATATGCTAAAGGGAAAAAAATGAACTTTAAAAAAAATTACTAAAAGACAAAGGCCAGACCCCTCTCCATCGGAGAGTGTTTTAAGGATGCCATTCATTTAAATATTGACCCGAAACTGGCATGTTGCATCCTAGCAACAAGATTACTAACCTGTGGTTGCGAAGAGCAGCTTTAATGTAAACACAGTAACCATCTATTTACTTGATGGCTTGCTTGATCTCTCTTTGAGTAAATAAAGCCCAAAGTAGAAGGTTGGAAGTAATTGAGAAAACAACCAAAATTTTTTTTTATATCATAAAAGTATTGAATGTACCTTCGAGAAACTTTTGGAAACAGAACAACACAAAAGAGCGTAAAATTGTTTTACCCACCAAATATGTTAATTTTTGTAATCTTTAATAATAATGTTATCATTCATAGCATAGACAATATTATACTTGTAATTTGACAGAGTGGGATCATATAGAACAAAAATTAGAGTTTTGTGGGGTTTTTTTCCACATAACATACTAGATATGTTTTGCCATCTCATTAAATAATTATTCGAGGACATGAGTTTAAATGTCTAAATATCATTGTATAGATGTACTATAATATATATAGACATTCTAGATCATTTCCTAGATGTAATTTTATTTTTTTTAATTTTTCATTTTTAATTTTTAAAAAAATTTTATTTACTTTTGGCTGCGTTGGGTCTTCGTTGCTGTGTGCGGGCTTTCTCTAGTTGTGGCGAATGGGGACTACTCTTTGTTTGATTGCCGGGCTTCTCATTGTGGTGGCTTCTCTTGTTGCGGAGCACGGGCTCTAGGGTGCGCGGGCTTCCGTAGTTGCGGCGCACAGGCTCAGTAGTTGTGTGCACGGCTTAGTTGCTCCATGGCATATGGGATCTTCCCAGACCAGGGATGGAACCTGTGTCCCCTGCATTGGCAGGCAGATTCTTAACCACTGAGCCACCAGGGAGGTCCTACCTAGATGTAATTTTAAATTCATAACTGTTTCTATTTCGTGATATTATTTCATTGTGGAGAAGGGGTTAGGAGAATTAGGAGAAGGGTGGGCAGTCATCTTGGGACAGTAAGTGGTTCCTGCAAATTCGGCCCACCTGACAAAAGGAGTCTGAGGAACATCTCGCTTAGGTTTCCTTGAAGTGGTGGGTGTGGCTCATCTGTTAGAAATAGTGGGCTTCTCACCAATGAATTGCTCCCACCATCACCAAAAGAACTCCTGCGTCCTTGCTCTCATGGCTGACCTTGGCCGGCCTTGAGCCGTCAGTTTCAGGTGTTCAGACTTGCCTCCACAGACAAGATGAGAATCAATATACCTTCCCATCGTATACACGGAAGCGGCTGTAAATATAATGAATATGCATCTACCGTCCTCTTCCTGGGTTGAGGGCTTATTTGAGGATTTGGATCACAGAGGTGCCTGGAGTGCTTTTGAATAAATTCAGTCCATTGTCCTCATTGGTCTGTATCAGAGCAGACTTGAATCCCTGAAAAAAGTCTGAGAACAACAGCTTGCCTGTGGAGATGAAATCACCGGGGCACTGCCGGGGTCAGGGCTGGCCCCTGGGTATGTGACCCATGCTGGTGCACAGGGACCTGCATTTAGAAGGGCCCCAGCCTTGGTTTAATGTTCTACTGTGGCTGCCTAGGAATTCCTAAGAATTTTTAAGCAAGGGAACATGCATTTTCCTTTTGCACAGGACCCCAAAAATTATGTAGCCGGTCTTAACTGGGGTGTAAAGTAAGGTATGAAAAAGATATTTTAATGGTTCCTTCTCAGACACGGAAGAGAAGGAAAAATCAATTCCACCTGCCCTCCCTTTTTGCAGGAGAAGAAGGTGCATGTGACTTTAAGAGACTGGCCTGCAGGGTGAAATGGAGCAGCTCCTGGAAGACTTGGCCTTCAAGGGTGCTTGGAAGATTTGAGCAGCACAGAACTAACTGGCTGCTTGACAGAGGCTCTGCAGGAGAAATGCTCTTCCCGTTTCAGTTTTCTGCGCAGTCTGTTTAGTTATAAACTAGCCTGTGCTTTATCTTTTGTGATGGAAAATATGAACGTATATTTTGAGCCCTAACTTTCTGGGTACTTATATAAGCATGAAATTCAAAGACCCTGTGATCCAGAATGAGTTTGAAATACTACAGAGGGGGGTGCCCCGCCACTGGGACCTTGTCATTCTACCCCCTCGAGCCTGCTCCCCTATCGGTAAGAAATGAGTCAAGGGTCTCTTCAAGAATCACCTAATAGACTAGTTCAGATTCTCCACACTTATTTATTTTTATTATTTTTTAAAATTGAAATATAACTGATGTGCAATATCATGTTAGTTTCAGGCTGATTCTTCACCACGCTTTTAAACCTAGGCCCCTTGAAATAAATATACAGCAAAAACCTCATGCCTTTCCCTATTCATGTATTCTTGCTTTCAATTGAGAAATGATTTTGTGGGATTTTATTTTAGTTTGCAGTGGCAGAGCTATAATTTTTTTCATTTCCCAAATAAAAAGTTATATCATAGAATTGAATGTACTCTTTAAAACTATACGTGATTCTAGTAAACGCGGTCCCAAGAATATTGCTACCCTCCAGCCTCCCCTTCCCTAATTCGGTGCTGTTTAAAGTGCTGGTTTGCAACCTATTTGTTTCAACTGCCTTGAGCTAAAGAATAGAAATTGAGATTAAACATTTAGAAAGCTAGAGCCATTTGTCTGTTGAATTAAATGATGAAAAATTGGAGGCTTGTATTTTCTTTGTCTCTTTTCATATTCTCTAGCTCTATTTTTGTATTTCCTAGGCACTGTATTTTACAGACGTCTCAGTGAGCAACATACTGGAAACTAAAACCAAACTGATTCTTAACCACAGTTTAAGAACTATCCTAATTGACAGAATCAGCAATATTTTTCCTACACTAGCAGAATTCTCATTAATCCATCTTTCCACAAACAGAAACAAGTTGTGTGTGTGTATGTGTGTGTGCGTGTAGACGCGCCCCCTGCCCTCTAGTAACTTGTCCTATTTCACGGCAACCGTGATGTGAGATACATCTGGCTGGACTAGGGTCCTGAGAGGCAGCTGTGAAGGTGAGAGGGGAAGAGCTGTGTGTGGCCTTTTTCAACCAATAATCATGGTTTGAACTGTGTTGAGAGACCATTTTTACCTAAATATGCGAGAGGGGTTGGAAAAGAAGCAATACTTATGAAAACAAAAACACTCCCAGACTGTTCTAAGCTAAAAGTAGAATTCCAGTGTTGGGATTGGTCTCTCCCTTTTAGCCAGTTATACCCATGCTTGAGAAAGGCTGTTAGGCTCTTTGAGGTTATGACATTGAGAAAACACATTGCTCAACACATTCTCAAATCTTGGTCTCCTTTCGTTGTCCGATTCTTAGACAAGTTTAATTATTTATGGCCAGTTTGCTAGAACTTGTTATATTGGGTTCTGCGGGGCAGAGATGAATAAGCTCTGAAAATAATTCTTGGTTTCTCCCAATGTCCATCAGGTTGAAAACTTTGTGGCCCATTTTATAAATATTCAGCATGATGTGCAGGACATTATTCCAGGCTTTGGGAATTCCAAGGTAGATAAGGCTGTGCCTGCTTCAAGGAGCTCACAGCCTGGTGGAAAGAAACTAGTTTTTTTTCCAGTAGGAAACAATGTGATAATCGCCTTAGTAATATGAAGTGCAAGGTGGTTGACAGATCACAGACAAGGGGACAGTTAATTGCCAGGAGATTTGGGGGTGGGGGGTTGAGAGGATGGGGAGAGTGTGGGAAGAAAGCAAAACATGCCTGCGGCTTCCCTGGTGGTGGAGTGGTTAAGAATCCGCCTGCCAATGCAGGGGACACAGGTTCGAGCCCTGGTCCGGGAAGATCCCACATGCCACGGAGCAGCTAGAGCCCATGCACCACAACTACTGAGCCTGCGCTCTAGAGCCCACGAGCCACAACTACTGAGCCCACGTGCCACAACTACTGAAGCCCGCGTGCCTAGAGCCCGTGCTCTGCAACAAGAGAAGCCACCGCAATGAGAAGCCCGTGCACCGCCAGGAAGAGTAGCTCCCGCTCGCCTCAACTAGAGAAAGCCCTCGCCCAGCAACGAAGACCCAACGCAGCCAAAAATAATAAATAAATTAATAAATAAATAAAATAAAATTTTTAAAAAGCACAGACTCTTTTTAAAAAAACAAACAAAAAAAATGCCTTGTGACCCTTGACCTGGATATTGAGGGAAATGGACATTTTCCAGAAAGAAAAAAAAAGAGAGGACCTTCCAGATCAAGTAAAATAACTTGGGTGAAGGCTTGAAGGCTTTAAAAACAGACAAACAAACAAAAAAGATTTATTCAGAGAAGTGTAAAAATTATGATGTGGCTGGATTTTGTATATATATCCGTTAGCAACTGCTTCTGGATGTTATTGTTTAAGTGCTTTCTGCCTATTATCATGTAGCTCACATAAGTGCTAAGACATACAGGCAGGGCTCCAATGACAAAGAGGCAGCAGCAGGTAGAAGAAGGACAAGGTGGGAGCCTGTGACCTACAGAAACCTTACATGGGAGAGAGGCAGAGAGGCTTGCAAATACTGATCTCAAGGTCTTGCCTTTATATAGAACATATAAAGAAGTAAATCCAAGTGTACTGCCCCTCTGGCTTTAGAAATATCAGTGTGTATTTGCTGAAGTGAATCGAAATCCAGTGTCTATCTGAGTGAAAGCCTCTAAATAGTAAACTGAATTTCTGATCTGGAAGTTTCAGCAAATGTCAGCATATTAGGAAAGGCAAATAACTCAGAATACGGAACTGGAATGGCCAATAAACAGGAAGAGATACCCAAACTCATTAATCGTCAGAAAAATGCAAATTTCAACAACAAATAGGTATTGCTTCTCATCCTTGAGATTGGTGGAAAAAAACAAACAAACTGATAATACTAAGTGTTGGGGATATTATGGAGAAACGGATATTCTCTCACTTTCCTGGTACGGGTGTAAATTGGCACAATCACTTTGGAAAGCAGTTTTGTAATGACTAATAAAGTCTCAACACACACCCTATGACCCAACGATTCCATTCTAAAGAAAGTGCTCACATGTTTAAGGATCATGTACAGAGAATGACTGCAGTGCCTATTATAGCAAAAAAAAAAAAAAAAAAAAAAAGAAGATAAACCCAAATACCCTTCCTTAGGAAAATGGATAAGTTACAGTATATTTAAACAGCGGACTATTACACAATATTTAAAATGAATGAATCAGATTTGCAAGTATAACCTGGGTAAATTTTACAAACATTGGGTAAAAAAGATTGCAGAACAATATCTACTCTTTATCATTAATGTAAATTTTAAAATATACATCAGTGTTAAATCTATATTCATGTACATACGTGGGGGGGTCAAAGTATAAGGACCTGGATGGGAAGAATAAAAAACTGGAGGGTGGTGAATGGAGAGGGAAATAGAATTGAGGGTAACACAGGGGAGACCTTTACCGTGTATGTTGTATTTTCTTCTAAAAAAACAGAACAGATCTGAAGCAGATAAGGCCAAGTGTTAAAGTCAGAGTGGTGGGATATGTGTTTTGTAATTTTCAATACTTTTCTGTGGTTTTGAAATATTTCATTAAACAGTGGTGCTCAGTACATATTAGCTGTGCCGCGTGGCTTGTGGGATCTTAGTTCCCCGACCGGGCATTGAACCCAGGCCACCACAGTGAAAGCACCAAGTCCTAACCACTGGACTGCCAGGGAATTCCCTAGTGGGTATTACTGTAGCTTCCATATCAGGAGACAGCCCACTCCCCAGACCACTCCCGCATGGTCTTTGTAGGACTCTATCTCTGACTGGCTACAAAGCTGAGGGAGTAGAGGGAGACCAAGTAAGCTTTAGGATCTTGTCCACTTTAACATTAAATTATCCCAAGATCATCAGTAGATGGATTGATCATTGCCATGGGCACATCCCTATGTGTCCCACACTCTTCTGATACATCCCTGCCCCCAGAGGGGTGAGGGGCCGCCCAGGAGTGGAAATGACTCTGTCTGCATCACTTACCCTTTAGCGCCCACAGCTGGTGGGAGGCCTAAATGTACCAATTCTGCAGAGTGTTTTCTGAATCTCCTTGAAAACAGCAGTTTAATGTTACAAGATGCCCCTGAGCTAATGTAATAGGTAGGTGCAGAGAAGAGTTATTGTGAGGACCATAATTTGACTTAGTTATCTCAGGCTATCAAAGATTGTTTAACACCAGAAATAGCTGACTGGAACAGCTGCTAAAACAGTGCTTTGTGTGGGAAATGATGAAAAGTTCAGTATTTTGACAGCCACTTCAGAGGGATGAGTAAGTAATAAGACTTCTAAGAAAATCCTGATTGCTGCTTTTTTGGGGGGGTGGTGGTGGCGGGGATTCTCTAGGCTAGATATCAGATTTCCCATCTTCTAGTATTCAGTGTAGACAGAGGGTATAGGAGGAGTATTTTCTCTTTTCCAGTCTCGACTCCTTGTCTCAACAGAGATTAGACAGCACAGTAATAACTTATTATTTAGGTTTTCTAAAAATACCTAACTTGTCCTTTCATCAGACGTGTGTTCAGGGCTCGCTGTGCTCCAAGCAAAGGGCGGGGTCCGGGGTTCCAAAGCAATCAGTCAGACCTTGCCATCATGGAGCTCCCAATCTGGAAAGAGGGGAAGAAACGGAACGAGGCAAAATGTACATGTAATTTTAAATAAATGCAGTAGGTATAACAGAAGCAGAACTCAGAGGGAGATCAGAGTTAGAAAGAGGTGGCGTGAGATAATTAGGAGTTTGTCGTTTGAGGTGGTGGGAAGTGGTCGTTGACGGGCAAGCACAACATTCCAGGTGGAGGGAAAATCCTGGTCAGTGCTACAAAGTGAATGGCAGAATGTGTTTATTGATTTGACCAACTATGAGTCTCAATTCACGACATTACTTTCTGTTGGGATATCCAGTGCCTTAAGTTTTCAAAGAACTTTTGCAAAATGTTTTTAATTGTATATGCACCTAATGTGAGTATCCCAGTATTATATTGTCTATAATTTACTTTTAAATATTTCAGCACGGACCCTGTGGTAAATATGGGCGAACCTGTTAGTATCCATCTAAATCTTCGTGGACGCACGCTCAGGGTCGGTGAGCTGGCATCTCATCAGAAGCCCTCACTCCGGGGGAATCTCCTTGAAGCCACTCCGTTTTCTTTACCTCTGAGTAAAGAAAGTACTTCTTTACTGGAGGTTTTGTTAATTAGGATGGTGGATGGTGGAGATGGATTGTAGTTGGGGACATTTGTGGTGGTCAAGATGTGCAGATAGGGTTGGACCTTTTCAGAGGTCTTCCCTCCCTGGTGTTACAGAGTACAGAAGTCTAGTGAGACATGAAAGATGGGGAAACTGAGGCTCGGAGAGGTTGGGTCTGGGAGTTGGCAGAGCCAGGACTGAAGAACTCCAGAACCCGGGCTGCCTCTTGTCGGTTGCCCTGCCCAGTGAGCTGCGTTCACCCTTGGAAGAATCTATATCTACCCTGACGCTCCTTTAGAGGCTCATTAAACCTCAGAGGCTAATCCTTGACTGTGACTCCCTAAACCCGGGCTGAAGTTTGTGTGCCCTAGAAACAACGTATGTGATACTTCCAGTATTTTGATTCAAGAAGAGGGAAGTATTACCAACATTCGGTTGTTATGAGGGATGAATTTGTATTTCACATGTCTTTGTATTTCTAGTTAACACAGAGGGCAATCCAGTTTAGCTAGCACTCTTCTGCTTTCCCTATTAATGCACTCTACCATCTGCAGATAACTGAAGAGTAATTAGAGGTCTTTTTGCGGTAAATCCGAGTCACCGTAGAGAAAACAAAAATGCACACGTGTGTGGTATTATATGGAAGACGACTCCTTGGAAAACTCTGCAGACTCTAAATATTTGATTTTTGATGTATTTCATACAGGCCAGAGCAAACAAATGAATTCATTTACCCTGTAGCGAAAGTTTGTTTTTCCTGGAGTATGCAGGTCAGCTAATGGTCGCTGTGGTCTGCCGTGAACCTAAGTGGATTCCTGGCCTTGGATAAAGACCAAAAGGACACCTGTAGGGCTGCCCCATGTTAACCTGCCCTAGGCTTCTTGCTTAACCCCAGGTTCGGGAAGGCAGGTGCTATTACAACCACTTTACAAATGAGGAAATGAAAGCCACGAGAAGTTAAATGGCCTGTCCATGTGGCCCAGACCTGGTCATAACAGAGTCAGAACCAGGACGGAGCTGTGGCAGAGCAAGGGAGGCTGGGGGCCTTTACCACCCCCTCCCGGCCTCAGCTACCATCAGTTCCATACCAAAGCCATCCTTAATAACCATGCAATCTAAGTAAAAGTAAAATTAAAGAAAGGAGGGTCTTGGCAGGTTCTAGAGAGGTTGCCTAACCCCTCCTTCCAACCAGCCTCTTGCCCCCAAACCTTATTGTATTCAGTCTTTAAGAACAATCTTGTGGGACTTCCCTAGTGGTCCAGTAGTTGCCTCCATGCTTCCACTTCAGGGGCGGGCATGGGGTGGATCCCTGGTCAGGGAACTAAGATCCCACATGGCGCACGGTGCGGCCAAAACAAAACGAAACAAAACAGCAACAACAAAAAATCTTGTAATCATCATATCATTTCCATTTTACATCATATCATTTTCCATTTTGTGAACACCAAGACATTGGAAAAAAGTGTCCTAAGATTATTCAACTAGCCACAGTTCCTAACTGGTCCTTCTGAGTCCAAACCCTGCTCTATGCTGGGTTGCATCTGACTTTAGAGTAATTACAGGCATTGACTTTATGGAAATCTTTTAGATTCATCCTGCCAAACAAGGAATCCTGTTTATTTGACTTTGTAGAATTTGTGTGTGTGTGTGTGTGTGTCCGTGTAATTTTAGAATAGTATAGAAAATGTTTGGTGTCTAATCCCAGCTTGGTGCAGATAAAGGAGGCACCCCTTCCTGGAGGGGGGATGTTGGCTGAAAGGTGGTTATAAGAGAATTTGCACTCCTGGCAAGAGAAGGCACTGCCTCTTCTTAAGTGAGCACTGGACATTTGTATTTCCCACACATAAATTACTAAGTTCGTTTGTTGAATGTTCCTGCTTGCCTCGACTTGGATGATGTGAATGAGTTTCCCCCAGGACCTGGCAAGATCACTGAGGTTGCCGACCGGAAGAACTCAGCTTCGTGCTACCACAGTACCTTTCCTGATCCTCAGCCTAATTACTACATCTTTGCAGAGCTGAGTGTAGACCAGGCTTCCAGCATCTCTGCTTATAACTATTGATGTGACAAATGGCAAAGGACTCTGCCGTTGAGATGGAGAAATGCTTGTTTCACAGCCCTGTTCACTTCTAAATGCAGCCCTAAAATACTGCTTGGCCCTCTCCCCTACTGGATTATAAATGCCTTAGGGACTCTGTCTTATTCAACTTCGTGCCCACAGGGTTTGCCTTGAACATAGTAGGCACTTATTGTTTGCTGAGCTGAACTGTACCTTCTCAATACAAAAGAAAAATGAGGCGCATGAAAATAATACATGGGGCAGCCTGGTACACGGACTCAGATGTACGTCACTGGTACCTGTGGCTTTGTCAGGTTACTCAAATTAAGGATTTGTTTCTAGGATGCTAAAGGGGAGAAAATAATACACATTGGGTGTAGTGTAGGTAAAGCAGAGACCCCAGGATATCAGTGCTTAATACCTTATTTTTTTTGTTTGAAACAGTCATTTATTAATACTACCGTGTGCCAGGGACTGAGCTAGGAGCTTTGCTGGTTTTGTTTCTGAAACCAGCGCTCTTTTAGCTTGTGCAGTGTCTCTTGGAGGTGGGTGGAACAAGTAACGTAGAGTCACCCTCATCACGTCTGAGAGGAAAGTTTTGTCCAGGTGGGATGCGGTGGGAGAGGGCTTGTTGGCAGGTCCCCCAGAAGGGGAGTGTCCACACTGCTGCCTCTGGGGATTTAGAGGAAACCCTTGCTCATTTCTCCCCCTTTTCTGCCCTCAGGCCTCCTGGTGGGCACCCTTGATGTCGTGTTGGACTCGAGTGCCCGGGTTGCTCCTTACCGCATCCTGTACCAGACTCCAGATTCTTTGGTCTATTGGACCATCGCCTGTGGTAAGTGCAGTGTTTGGAAATATGGAAAAAAGTTATGATTAACAATTTTCTGTCAGAGGGGAGGAACATTTAATTGTGAGATGCAATCACTTCGTATTTTAGGGTAAGTAACCCTAGCCATTTCGACAGATGAACCCTAAACCTCAGTGCTTAACACAATAAAGGTTTCTTTCTAACTCTGGTGAAGTCTTGTTTGGATCCTGTGGCCATCTCCATCTGTAGTAACACCCTCTAGAACACAAAGGCTCCAAGGTCAACTTACAAGGAAAGTGCGGGAGGTGGAGGCACACCTGTGTTTCACTTGCTTGACCCAGAAGGGCCACCACTTCCACTCACACCCCATTGGCTAGAACTAGTCACATGGCCCCAGCCTGTCTTCAGGGAAGCTGGAAATGATGGAGTCCTGGGTGGACTAAGTAATACGTACTTATCCCAGTGCAGTCCTTCCTACTGAGTAGGGATTGTTTATTTCTCCTGATGATAACCTGTAATAATGTGCTGGGATGGTGGTAAACTGTCATGCTGTTATCGGATCTCTCACAAGAACCGCCAGTCCAAAGTGGCTAACATTTTTTTAGTTATTTGTTTGCATGTGGCTTTTCAAATAACCATAGGAAGAGCAAGGGCACTGAACACTTACCTTTTTTCTTTTCATTTTTTCACCTCCACTTGATTTTTTTTTTTAATTAATAGATTTTATTCTTTAGAACAGTTTTAGGTTTACAGGAAAGTTGAACAGATAGTTTGGAAAGCAGCCAAATAGCCTCCACACACATAGTTTCCCCTATGATGAACACCTTAGGACGGAACATTTGTTCCAATGGATGAACCAATATGGATACATGGTTACTAGAATCCTTAATTTATTTAGATTTCCTTAGTTTTTACCAGATGTCCTTTTTCTGTTCCAGGATCCCAGTCAGTGCACCATTTTATATTTAGTTGATGTATCTCTTTAATCTCCTCTTGGCTGTAGAAGTTACTCAGACTTTCCTTGTTTTTGATGACTCTGCCACTTCTGAAGGATAATGGTCAGGTATATTGTAGAATGTCCCTCTGTTGGAATGTGTCTGATGTTTTTCTCATGATTAGGCTGTGGTGATGTATTTTTATGAGGAAGATCACAGAGATAAAGTGCTGTTTTCATCAAGTTATGTCAAGCAAGGGCACCTACTGTCCAGATGATTGATGACTGATGTTTTTTTTTTTTAATAAATTTATTTATTGATTGATTTTTGGCTGTGTTGGGTCTTCGTTTCTGTGCGAGGACTTTCTCCAGTTGGGACGAGCGGGGGCCACTCTTCATCGCGGTGCGCGGGCCTCTCACTGTCGCGGCCTCTCCCGTTGCGGAGCACAGGCTCCAGACGCACAGGCTCAGTAGTTGTGGCTCACGAGCTTAGTTGCTCCGCGGCATGTGGGATCCTCCCAGACCAGGGCTTGAACCCGTGTTCCCTGCATTGGCAGGCAGATTCTCAACCACTGCGCCACCAGGGAAGCCCCTGATGATGGTTTTGATCGCCTGGCTGGAGTAGTGTTTTTCAGGTTTCTCCACTGTCAAGTTACTCTTTCCTTCCCCTTCCCATACCGTCCTCCTTGGAAGGAAGTCCCCGTGCACAGCCCACACTTACAGAGTGGGGAGTTTTAACTTATTCAATTATTTTTATCACTGTGGACTCATGAATATTTTACTTTGTACTTTGGGTTACAATCCAATACAACTTTATTTTGTTGCTCAAATTATTCCAGCTTTGGCCATTGGGAGCTCTTTCAGTTGACTTTATTCAGTTTTTAAATTGATCTCTGCTTGGTAGGAAGTGTCGTGCTGGGATCTAAAGATATAAAGATAATTAGATCCGGCCCCTGCTTTGGAGAATACAAGGAAATACTCAGTTCTAGCCCAGTGTGAACAAGTACCATACAGTGCCATTGGATGGTGGGGCTTCCAACTAAGGACAGGAATCTTGGCCGGCCTTCTACAAGGGTAGGGGGAGTTATGTGGCTGTGATTTTAGGCTGCTGGAAGGCTCTGGTGCCCTAGCAATGCACCCTCAAGGATTTAGTAGCACCGAAATTCTAACATTGTAGTTGTATCCCTTTAAAGTTATTCTGGTTCAGATGCAAATAGCCCCATGAGAAACAATGAAATGAATCAGCATTTATACACTCCACTGAATGAAGGAATGGCATCTGGAGTGGGCAGGGAGAAAACCACCCAGGAGTGAAGGGGATAAAGGATAAAGGAAGAGAGAGGCTGGGACCCTGAGGAAGACAGACTTATCAGTGTAACCCCATGTAAGATAGAGTTCCAGCCTTCTGTGCGGTTCATTCAACACAAAGGGAAACACCCAATAGCTACTGTAGAAGGGGAGGTGCCCTGTGGAAGTTGGTTGGGAAAATGTCACCTTTAGTTGGCGAACAATGTAGAATGGTGTTAAAATAGACAGGGGAGCCAGCAACTGAAGAAAGAGAAAGGAGATTAGAAATCAGGCAGAACCACCAACGCCCCTGGACTTAATGAGGGTTTGACACTCTCACTCACCTTCCAGCACTTTCATCACTTGTGCCTGGAGGCTTTTGAGAACGTGTGCAGCGTGGAGGTCCTCAGAGCCCTCTGGTCTCCTGGCCTTCCCAGGTCAATGCACATGTATGGGGCTGTGACGAGCTGGTTTCTATCTGTGACTCTTTTTTTTCCACCCCCTCAGCCCATCCTTTTTTTCTCCCCTGTTACCTGACATCACTACTCCTCACTTTGTTTCTGGGGCTTTGCCATTCTACTGTCGACTTTAAAAAAGTACGCAACGTGAGTGTTGCGAGTTAAGTTTTATTGGGGGCAAAATGAGGACTATAGTCCTGGAGACAGCATTTCAGATAGGTCTGAGAAACTGCTCCAAAGAGGCAGGGGGGAAGGTCAGTAAAGATGTGATTTTTGTGAAGGGGGAGTACATGCAATCAGCACATATTTTTTTGCAGAAGGTTTCTGCCAGTCTTGTGAAGGTTATTGCTAGTCACAAGGAGCAGACATCGCCATGAAGGATTTTAGTGCTTTTCTAGTTATGAGGAGATGCAAGAATTGGGCTCATAAAATCAGCTCCTGAAAATATCTATCTGAAGACCTGTTCTGCCAGTTTTTCCCAGAGCACAGAGTGCCTATTTTCTGATCTCCACCCTGAACTCCTTTCAGGGGGTGTTGAAAGTCAGCAGCTGCAGTATAGCACAGGATTTAATACTTGTAGAGGTAGATGGCAAGTGCCAATTTGTAGTTGGCAGAGGCTCTACAAGAGCCAAGCAGAGGCTCCTAGGAAAGCCCCTGTGGGGAAGAGCCCAGAGTTACAAAGCCGAGTTAGTCCTGAGTTATTTGCCAAGCCAAGGCTAAGGAACACTGGGCAGTAATTGCTGATGTCATAATTTATACCTCAAAGAGATGTACTTTTGTTTTCCCAGTAAGTGATGCCTATCACAAGTGCATGATCTCATTATAATAAACCCAGAGCGGTTTTAGCTTTTGTATATATATTGATTACACGTAGAGACAGCTCCACAATTTCCTTGTAGAAGACACCACGGAAGTGACAACCATTGTGAAAGTCCCATTCACCCACTAATTGTTCCTTCTTATCAATTTCTCTCTGAAACCCAAGTGCCTGGCTCCCTTTCATGAGAAGATTTTAAGAGCGGAAGTTGCTACCTTAAAAAGGATTCTTTGATAGGCTGACCTTTCAGTTTGTAATTTTAAATGTTGTTTTTTCGTAAACTACAAAGTTGGTATTTGGTGGGACAGTAGGGCAGGGGCTTTTTAATTTGCTCTAGTTTCGTGAATCGTTGCTGTAAGAGAAGGTTCAGCAGAAAATTGGATGTCCAACTCACTGCCCTGTAGAATCCATAGCTTTGCAAAACCTTTGTTTTATGCCATGTGCCTTGTGAATCTTTGCTTTGTGTAAGTTGAACTAAGGGCACATCTACCGTCAATGTCTTCACCTAGGCCACTTTCTGTAGGAGAACAGTAGTCTTAGTGGTAAATCCCAGTCGTATGTTTGCCTTAGACTTGAGCCACATGAAGCCAGGCAGGACCTAGTTTTGGACCTAGTCTAACTTACTCCCAATATAGTAATCACCCAGCCCTTAACAGTATGAACCATACAGAAAGAAGAGGGGAACAAAAAACAAGAGTTCTTTGGTGAAACATTATTTTCAGATGCTTCTTTTTATTATCTTCTATCATCTGTATCCAGATTGGATTGAAGAAATTGATTTTTATGTTTCTTTGGCACTGAGACCTTTAATTGGGAAGGGGAGCCAAATCCCTGCCTAAGTAATGACTCTTTCTTTGCACTGCTACCCAAAATGAAGCCATCAGTCTCTTTGGTGGATATTCCATTGTGCCATCAATTCCAGCCTATGGACTTGCATTTTCTTCAGTGGTTTGTGCGGTAAAGTATCAGTTTTGCCATTTCTTTTATTTTTTTTTTAATTTTTAATTTAATTTATTTATTTTTGGCCACGCCACACAGCCTGCGGGATCTTAGTTCCCCGACCAGGGATCGAACCCAGGGCCCACGGCAATGAAAGCACTGAGTCCTAACCACTGGACTGCCAGGGAATTCCCTGCCATTTCTAAGAACATAAAGGAAGTAGTACCATAGGAATTGGTCCAGTCTGCTTTGCTGAGCTGGCTATACTCCGACAATTCTGCCTCTCTCCCACCAGTAATTGACTGAGTATTTCACAGCTGTGCTCTCACGAGGGCACCAGACAGCTGCAGGCGTTCCCCCAACAGCTGGTGTTTTGGCATTGGTACCCCAGAGGCAGGAGAGGGCGCAGTCCTTTGCACCCCTCAAGCTTCAAGGTACTTAAGTAGACAGCAACCCATTTGGCTCTCCCCATTAGAAGAACTGGAAGGGTTAAACAGCCTCATGAGAATATGGGCACATAGAAATGCAGGTAGTTCCAAGGACATTACTTAAAGGGCTCTGGGACAGAAGAGTTACAGTTGGAAAGATAGAAGGAAATGTTGACAGTTCCCTCTGGATACATCTGACCTTCCAACAGGACTGATAAAGGGAATGGGGTGGAGGGAGTGTGCTTGATGGACACCTCACTGATAACACAGCCCTGAATGGTACCTTGATTCCCTGCCCATTGATTAAGTTCCCTTTTCTTCACCATCTTAGAATCTCATCTGGGCCTAGATAGGCATTCATTTTCAGAACGGAAAGACAGATTAGCCACCACCTTGCCCAACACTCAGATTGTGATAGGGTACAGGGCCAAAGTGAAGTGCCCAAGTTCACATTGCTAGTTACAGCCAGTTAGCGCAGGGCTGAGATCAAGTTCTCAGGCCTCCCCACTCCCAGCCCAGTCCTTTTGAAGCGGCACCATGCTGGCTTTTATGATTAAACATTCTTTTAGTTGGCAGCTGGTAAGACCATGAGTTTAATGAAAGGTTGCTAATTGGTTCTGCTTCTGCTGTTTCTCTACACTAGATAGCGAAATGGTGGGTGATTTACTTGCCTTCCACATGAGATATACCTAATGTAGAGGTTGGTCAATGTTTTTTCATCCTTTCTTGGTCTGTGTACCTCAAGAACTATGCTTGTATCCTTGGGAACACAGCAGCATAAAAAAAAAAAGAACGTGCTTTTTTTCTTTAAGCAATCATGTTTATTGCAGGAAATTAGAAAATGTAGATAAGCAAAGAAGATAAAATATTATAAAACAATAATACCACATTATAAATCTTCACCTTCCAGACTTTATATATATGTGTGTGTGTGTGTGTGTCTATACAGATATATGTCTATACACATATATATATGTGTCTGTATATACACATATATGTATAGATTTTCTATGTCAAGAAATACATGTCTATAATGTCAATTTTAACAGGTAGATAATATTTTACTGTGTTTATAATGTAATTTTTCTAACTTATGTGCTATTTTTTGGAAATCTAAGGTTTTTTTCCCCTAATGTTAACTGCATTTTGAAAAACCTTAGTGAATATCCTCTGAACAAAATATTTCCACATTACTTTCATTATCACCTTAGGATAAATTTATAGAAGTAGATATGCTGAGTCAAAGAATATGCATGTGTGTGAGACTTTTAGTGTCATTAGCCTGACTGCCCTCCAGAAAGATAGCCATTTACATTCTGTCTATCAGGGTAGGAGAGGACCTTGGCATTTAAGTAAAGTAAACACAATAATGATATCAACCACTAATTCTTACTGCCAAGGTTGGATGAGTCACCTGGGCCTCTCTTTTCTCAAAGTGATTATAAAGCTATGAACATACTGTTATGACCTGTAAGAGATTATAAGCAGAGTTATGTAAGAAGCTTACAGTAGTTACACAAGGATTGTTCAAGTAAAGGCCTGCTTTACTTCAATCATACCTACGCTTTTCAATCAAAACATAATAGTGTCAGGACCAGAGAGATATGTGCTGAACATATGGTAGTCTGGCAACAGTTCAGCAACTGGTTTCTTAGTGCTCTGACATCAGAAGTTAGAAATGTCTTCTGCATCACATTTCAAGAGGAGATCTTTGTGTCCTGCTGCTTATGATGATAATAGCAAAGTAACTGTTTATTTAGTGCTTTGTATGTTCCAGACCTGTGCTAAGGACTTTACGTGTATTATCTTCCTTAATCTCTAGCACAAACTGCTGTGGTAAGTGTTGTTACCTACGTGTTACAGATGAGGAATCTGGAGTACAGAGAGGTTAAGGAACTTCTCTGTGCTCACGAAGATAGTATGTGGCACGGTAGAATTTGAACCCAGGTGTACTTTTTTGACATCAAAGTCTGTGGTCTGAGCCATTAGGTAATAATTGTCTCCCTGATAATCAGACCCCTTATTACTGCAGAGGATCTAACCTCTATGCATACTTACCACACGTCTAAAATATGTCAGGAGGGGCTACTGTGTAGCAATTAAGAGTGTAGGTTATGGAGGCAGAAAACTCTGCATTTGATTTCATAGAAACGTGGAAACCTCAGTTTCCTCATCTATAAAAGGAGTGTAATTGGACCTACTTGTAAGATTGCTGTGAGCTTGGGTGTCTATAGTGAAAGCATGGCGCCGGGCCTTGGTTAAGCACGAATAAGTAATAGAAAACACTTCATTATCACTATTTAACCTGTTTAAAATTTTAGCTTTAGTTGGATGTGGATTTTTAAAACATGAATCTCCCTTTTGTTTCTAAAACTGTTCAAATCACCACATTTGGGGGCGTTGGATCTCTTGCCCTCTCCAAATACAAGTTTGTCCTTTTTTCTGGGTGTAGAGAGTACAGTGGTGGCTTTGTAAATCCTACAGGGACAGCAGGTGTCACTCCAGTGTATTGGGTATTGCCCTTGACTTTATTTGGTATTTAAATTTCAAAATTATCATCTTTGGGGCTAAGGTTGTATGTGGCTAAGGCCATAAAATAGATGGTTCCCTTTATTTAAGTAGCTTCAAGTGCTATTCATTTGAGGACTGGATAGCTCTGGGATCCAAGCAGCCTGTTCCAGTATCTGAAAATACTGGATTGGTTGCATTTTAATCTCTGGGAGGTTTAGTGGGTTTGTTTTGCTTTGTTTTGTTTTGTTTTCTGCTGTGTCACAAGAGGTTATTATTTTTGCTTGTACACACAAATATATACCTACCTGTGTGCATACACATACTCTTGATCGGTAGGAATTTACCATCTTAGATATTCTGGAATTCAGGTTTTTAAGTCAGTGCTGCAGTCCCAGGGCCAAATTGTATTATTATTAATCATGCATCACAAAAAAAATATCCACTGAATAGCTATCAGTGGGGCTGTAAGCCTTTGTTCTTAATCCTCAGAGGCCAGATACAATAGAATCAATTTTGTGGGTCCGTCTTAATGCTTCTTTCTTTTTATTTCAAGTGGACTTCATGTACTTTAAGGTACATCTCAAACCAGATGAGAAATTAGACTAGGCTGACTTAGTATTTTCTTTCCATCATCTTAGATAGTCTTTAAGTTTTGCCCAGGTATATGCACAGGGCCTGTGGCTGGTATTCTGAAAACAAAACAAAATGCAACCCTGCAAATGATAAAGATTCTCATTTTTCCAAAATTAATTTCTAAATACCCTTAAGCCCGTCAAGTGTTGATCTGGTTTTTCCCACAGCAGAAAGCTTTACCTTGGATTTCCTGAAGGCTTCTCATACCCAACACAGCTTTCTTTGTTGTTTCAGCTGATTGCACAGTTGGGTCAGCTTGTTTTTCCTGCTGTATCTCTGTAAATGCAGCCTTTCCAGAAAGTTGACTGCCAAATCCTTCCTTTCTCTTCTGAGCGCCTACCACATTTTGCTCAAACTGTTGGGTAAATAGACCAGCCCCCTTTTCAGAGTCGTGGCAAAAGAGCTTCCTGTTATCTCACTTTACACAATAACAAAAGGAAAATTCCAGGCTCTTAAATATGGCAGCACTTGTACTTATTTTCTTGAGAAATGAAAGAGCCATTTTTAAGGAACATTGAGGATCCCAACATGTTTCTTTTGGAGTTTCGCTGGTTCCTAAAGGGTGGTCCGGCCAAAGCGTCACTTGCTCTTGAACTGTTAGCAGGACGTTTGCTCTGTGATCTCTGAGAGGTACTGTGGACTTTTTGTTTGTTCTGGGATGAGAAGTGGACACCTGCTTTCAGAGAGAATTTTTACTCGATTGGCATCTTCAGAATGTGTCTTGTCTGCTGGGGGAGGGGATCCAGCCCTGCCTTTTAGGTATCCTCATGCTTCCCGTCTCCAGAGTCTGGAGTTTTGAACACCTGTCCTCATTTTTTGTGCATTTAGGAAAGTGTTCAGAGAATATGGTGCATTTGCACAGTAAATATAAATGTAAAACGTACATTTACATTTCTCTCCCTGGAAAGTATCTGTTGGGTATAGATCGGAATCCATAGTTAATTCTTGAAACTACCATTGGCTGATGGCATTTGTGTCTTTTTCTTTCCTCAGTTAAGATGCTAATGGTTTCTTATAATGGTATGCAAAGTTCTTCCTTATCTACACCCAAGTCTTCTGTAACTTTGGAATCTTAGATCTGGATATAACCAGAAGAAACCACTGAAACCTCTTTGGTAACATAGGAGTGGTCCCAAAGCACCCAGCAATCTGAAACAGTTGAAAACTTAAAGATACTGAGCTTTGACATCCCAGCTCCTCTCCTATACATGGGAGCTGTGAGCGGCCGGTGATGACTCCGAAAGGCCAGCCTTTTCATGTGACAGTGACAAGTGTGGGAGAAGCAACAGGAGATGGAGGGTAGCAGAGAAGCAGCACAAGCAGCAGCAGTGGGGGGAGGGGGCACTGGTGGTAATTACGGACAGAAATGTGGGGATTTACATCCCAGGCAATGAGAAGTAGAGAAAAGAGCTGGTAGTCGTGTTAGGTGGTGGCAGGTGGAGATTGTGGAAATGACGGACAGTGGGGCAGGTGAAGAGGAGGAGGTCTTGGGGCAACAGAGAAGGCAATTGAGGGGGGGAACAATGTGAGTAGTAAACCTGAACTTCGACACAAGTGTGCTGAGATGGCTACTTGAAGACAGGGATCAGCTACATAGACCTTCATGTAATAACCATGAAGATCGGAGGTATGAGTGAATGTTTGTTGAATGAGTGCATGGACGCATACACCATTTCCACCATGGCTCTGTGTGTGTGTGTGTGTGTGTGTGTGTTGGGGGTGATGGGGGGGTGGACCTATATGAATAAGCACAAAAAAACCTGAAGGCAGCGTGTGCCAAGGGGAAGGCACACCTGGTCTGCGCTGGGTCTTGTAGCCGATGGGCTTTTCTGTCCAGGATAACCAAGGAACAGCGAGGGTGACTTGTGGTTAGATCCCACCACCAGTATAGCAGGGACTCCAAGGTCAGGTACCTGATGTGATCACCTGGTAAAGGGCAGCACATGGTGGGATACCGGTCAACAGCCAGACCGCCCCGGCTGAGCCAAGGGATGCGTGCAAACCAGCCTCTGGAAGGCACATCTGCGATCAACATAGGCAGGGGCGGAGGAGAAGCAAAATCAGAGGCTGGGAATTGTGCCCAGTGGGTCTGCAGAAGTCCTGCAGTCCCGCGGGTGGCCGGAAGGGCCTCTGTCCTGAGGTGTGAACATCTGACTGTTGCCAGTAGGTACAGATGGGACGGCGGATGGAGGGCACGTGGCTGGCATTCACTCTGGACTGGGCCCTGTATGACAGCCAGTCACAGCTGGTGATGGGAGTGACCTGTTTACAGACAAGGAAGGGTGCAATATGCTTTAGAAAATTCTCCAATCCCTATTTAAAATTTTAAAGTCTAAAATGTTTAAAGCTCTCTGGCTGACTCATTCCCTAACTATCCCAAATGGGCATTGTACTTTGCGTCTGAGCAGTGTTTTCTACTTTCCAAAGTGTATCTATAGACATTATTCCGCGTGATTTTTTACAACGTTGCTCTGATATGAGTAAGGGGTTGGGTATTTTTATCTGTCTCCATGTTACATGTAAAGAGTCTGAGACAGAGCGAGATGAAGCAAACTGTCTAAAGGCACCCAACTGGCTGGTGGCAGAGAAGGAGGGGGACCCAGGTACCCTGAGTTCTACCTCTTGCCATGACAACGTAGTACTGAGTCATCGATTGCTTTTCCATGTGATTGACTATGGCCCCGAAAGAGTGAGCCATGGAAAGTGCCTGTGAAGAGCTCCAGACAATCTCTTCTTTCGTGTTTCCGTAGGGCTGCCTCTCCCCTCAGAAATTTCCTCTTCATCCTCTACAGAAGCATTCCATGTAGGCAATTTTTGGTGTTTAGGCTTAAAGTAAAAGAAAATGAATGTGGGCTTGGTTTGGTTCGGTTTGGTTTTTTCTTTCCTCGATCAGCGGATCTGAAAGCCCTCAAGCCTGCCTCTTATTCTCCAAGAGATTTTCCTTCTCCTCCTCGCAATTCTGAGTATCATTGTGGACACATTTGTACCTTCGACCTTTCCCAGTCAGGAACGACAGTGAGATTCTGAGAGATATTGAATTGCTGGTGACGAAGAACAGAGAGAAGCCATTTTTAAGAAATCAATTAAAAGATAACTTGGAAATCTAAGGAGACATCTGAAGGGGTGAATCATTCTTTAATTCTGAATTTATGTATATGATATGGATGATTTCTAACACACTGTTCTTCTGCAGGATCATTAATGATCCCAGAGCAAGAAAAAAAAATTTTTTTAAGGAAGGCAATTTATTACAGTGTCTTGACAAACACGTTGTGTTGGCATCCCTGTCATGCCCTGCATTTGTGAGCAGAGAGCAGGGTGCCAGGTTATCTATGCTTACGAGGCTGAGGTTCTTTCAGTTTAGAAGTTGCCAGGCGAGGTGACTTATGCTTCTGCTTTCTGATTTGGATGGAGGCTATGAGGATGACCTCATCCCATTACAATTCAGGGCAACTGTGCTGCTGGGAGCCGGGCTGCTATTCCCTAGCGATAGTCCATTTTCACATCTCATTCATAATTGAAGGGAGTGAGGATCATTTTTTGCCCATTATAGGAGGTGGTTACGTCAGCTCTCCAGTGACATACCAGAACCCTCATACTGTTGCAACTTAACAGCTGTAACCTAGTATCCTACAAGATCTGCATTACCCTGAAAAGTGCAGGTCCTCGGGGGAGAAAAGGGGATAGGGCTAAACCCAGAAAGTGAACAGGAGAAACGTTGCTGCTTCTACTCTGAAAGACTGTCCAAAAAGTTTCCGGACTCACGTGATCAGACGTGACCATAACACAGTACTTACTCTTTGGGCTTCTACATCCTTCAACATCTTCTGTGTGTCCCTTCTGAAGGAGAGAAAGCGTTTGAAGGCAGAGCTGGTGGGAGCAGTATTCTCCTTTCATGGCACTGCATGTGGATGAAATGAGCCTGGTTTTTAAAGTATCTTTTACTGGCTGACATTTATTATTATCGTTTTACATTCGTACAGGTGGTTCCAGAAAAGAAATCACCGAACACTGGGAATGGCTTGAGCAGAATCTGCTGCAGACACTTTCCATCTTTGAAAATGAGAACGATATCACCACATTTGTGAGAGGAAAAATACAGGTAGTGGTTTATTAACATGGAATCTTTTTTTTTTTAAAAACCTTTTCGCTGGAAAGAATTTCAAACTTACAGAAAAGTTGCAAAAATAAAAATTGTATAAAACACACCTGTAGACCCTTTACCCATATTTCCCTGTTGTTAACAATTTATCCCATTTACTTTATTATTTGTAGGCTCCATTACTCTATTTTAGAGGAATTTCCCCCAGATGCTTCAGTGTATATTTCTAAGAACAGAGCTCTTCTATTAAATAACAACACAGTGTTAACAACAGTTATCGCCTGCAGTAAATTTAATATGAATACTATAATAGTTGGCACATATTCCAATTTTGTTAAATGACCCAATAATGTCATGTATAGCATTTTTTTCCATTCCAGTGCAAGATCCAGTCTAGGAAGCTATTGGATTAGTTTTTTGTCTCCTTCAGTCTGGATCATTCAATTGCCTTTCTTTGTCTTTTATGACATTACTGTTTCTAAGTGTATGGTTCTGTTTTTTTAATAGGACGTTTTTCATTTGGGGTTTTGTCAGATGTCCCTGTATGATTTGCTTCAGATTATGCATTCCTGGATGGGACACTTCGTAAGTGATCCTGTGTCCTTTCCAGAGTGTCTTTTCTGGAGGCACCTGACACCCGTCCACCACCCATTGGTGATATAAACCCATCAAAGTGCTAGCCAGTTTCTCCCCTGTAGGTTACTAATTTTACCCTTGCAATTTTCTGTAGGAAGACACTTTAAGGCTCCACAAATATCCTGCTGTTTATCAACATTTCTCCCTTGCTTTAGCATTCATCAGTGATTTTTTTTGTTGAACCAATCTTTGTTGTGATGGTTTACAAAATGACGATTTTCCAACTCCAGTGTTCCCTCACATTTACTAGTTGGCACTTCCACTCTAAGCAAGAGCCCTCCCTCTATTTACCTTTTTATCTGTTTATTATTGATATGGACTTGTGGCTTCCTGTGTTTTTCAGTAGCTTCTGTTTCATTGCTGGGCTTATTTTGGTACTCACCCTCTCCCAGATTTGGCTAGAGCCCCTATCAATTGCCTCCTTTTCTAAGTAAGATAAAATACTGAAACATTCATTATATTTTTAAAATTTTTTTTATTTTTTATTTTTTTATTTTTTTATTTTTATTTTTTTTATTTTTTATTTATTTATTATTTTTGGCTGCATTGGGTCTTCGTTGCTGTGCGCAGGCTTTCTCTAGTTGCGGCGAGCAGGGTCTACTCTTTCTTGCGGTGCATGGGCTTCTCATTGCGGTGGCTTCTCTTGTTGCGGAGCATGGGCTCTAGGCATGTGGGCTTCAGTAGTTGTGGCACGTGGGTAGTTGTGGCTCATGGGCTCTAGAGCGCAGGCTCAGTAGTTGTGGCGCACGGGCTTAGTTGCTCCGTGGCATGTGGGATCTTCCCGGACCAGGGCTGACACGTGTGCCCCTGCACTGGCAGGCAGATTCTTAACTACTGCACCACCAGGGAAGCCCTACCCTTTTAATAATCTTTTATTAAATGTCTTTTAGTTGCTAGATACTGGTGGTAAAAACTGTTCGAGGCATTATATTTGTTTTTGAAATGTATATTTAGTGGTCGAGGGACATATAAACAAAATACTTTCAGCCAACATATAAAGAGAACACAGAGATGAGAATGCTAGTCCTCATTTGGGATTGGGTTAGTTTCACAGAGGATGTTTACACTGAGCCTGGATAGGTTGATTTGTGCAGATCGAGAAAGGGGTTTTATGGCATGAGATGCAGATTGGACTTTTTCCCTCTTACACTGATAGCCTGTGGACATTTTAAAGGTGGGAATGCGTGTAGCCATACAAAATATATCACAGTGTGGAAAGATGCCTGATGGCATGCCAGTTGCAAAGCCATTGTGATAATTCCTGAACTATGTAAAGGGGCTAAAGTTGGCTTCTTATTAGAAGAATAGGCTGGAGACTTGTCTTGGGTTGTGTTTGCTGTTATGGTTGTTGTTTACATAGTCTGTTTTTTACTAGAATTGAATGGTGATGGAGATAATGGAAGACTAAAGCCCTCCTTCCCCTCCCTCCCGCCATCACTCCTTAGTACCACAACTGCTGGCAACTAGGGTGGAAGGTCTGGCAGTGAAAATAAAATTCAGGACATTATATGTATTGAAAAATAAATTTCAATACATCAGGCAGAGAGAATCAAAAGTACTTAATGTGAGGAAGGACAGTCATAGCTGGGAGAAGGATTCATAAGGAGGTGGGAATTAGACCAGACTTTGAGACTAGGTAGGATTAGTGAAACAGACAACAGTCTGATTCTAGATTTTAGGCACTCAGAATGGCAGGACCGCAGGCAAGAAGGTGGAAAAGCACAAAAATGACACATTCAGGCCCTGAGTGTACCTTAGGCTGACTGAGGCAGAAGAAAACAATTGGGAATCTTGTCAGATGTAGTACAGTGAGAGCAAAGGTTGCAGTGTTGGTTGGATCAACAACGTGCATGGTATAGAATTTTAGATTTTATATGGTGATTATAGGGAAACAGAATTTTGATAATAAGAATTTTGTAGTTTTTTAATAAGTTTTATGAAGATAAATTTATGAGGAGCATCCAGCATATACTGGGAGCCTAAGAGCCCAAAGGCAGGAATTCTAGGTGTGAGGCAATTGCAGTTTTCTATCCTTGGAATACAGAGGGCTCAGTCATGTCAAGGAGAACCTGAGAAGTTGCCCAAATTCACACAGACATGCAGTGACACCTTTGGGATCGAAACCCAAGACTTTCATGCTCAAAAGCTCATGCTTTTCTAGCTACCTTGTGATCAGAGAAAATGGAGATGAGGTGAGAGGTATTTGGTGATTACAAAGTCAAGGTGGAGTTCCAAGGAGCGTTTTCTGTCAAGGGATATAGGTAGAAGCCATTTTTCAGGGAATTATGAAGGAACTGAGTAACAATGAAACAGCCTCTCAAGCTACTATAATGATTAAATAGCAGATTAAGCCAGTCACATGCCGTGCATATATTTTATTTCCTGTGCAACTGACTAAAAGTTGTGTGTCTACTATAATTTTTGCTCCAATATTCACCCCATTTCTGCTCAGATGGTGGCTTGTTCCTTTTATCTATGTTGCCTGATGTTATTCATGGCCCTGAGACAGTGGGTCTGTGGCCAGTGTCAGTTAGTGGCATGTGTTTTGGTCTTTCTTCCTCTCTTTCCATTCATGATGAAATTTCATTGAGTTTTTGTTTTTGCTTTTTTATTTATTTGGCTGTGCTGGGTCTTAGTTGCCGCATGCAGGATCTAGTTCCCTGACCAGGGATCGAACTCGGGCCCCCTGCATTGGGAGCGTGAAATCTTAACCACTGGGGCACCAGGGAAGTGCCAATGTCATTCTTTTATTTATTTATTTATTTTTAAAATATTTATTTATTTATTTATTTATTGGCTGCATTGGGTCTTAGTTGCTTAGTTGTAGCACACAGGATCTTTCGTTGCAGTGCGAGGGCTCCAGAACGCATGGGCTCAGTAGTTGCAGCACGCGGGCTTAGTTGCCCTGCAGCACGTGAGATCTTAGTTCCCTGACCAGGGATCGAACCTGAGTCCCCTGCATTGGAAGACGGATCCTTTTTTTTTTTTTTTTTTTAATTTATTTTATTTTTGGCTGCATTGGGTCTTCGTTGTTGTGTGTGGGCTTTCTCTAGTTGCAGCAAGCGGGGGCTACTCTTCGTTGCAGTGCAAGGGCTTCTCATTGCGGTGGCTTCTCTTGTTGTGGAGCACGGGCTCTAGGTGCGCGGGCTTCAGCAGTTGTGGCTCGCAGGCTCTAGATCACAGGCTCAGTAGTTGTAGCACACAGGCTTAGTTGCTCTGCGACATGTGGGATCTTCCTAGACCAGAGCTCAAACCCATGTCCCCTGCATTGGCAGGTGGATTCTTAACCACTGTGCCAGCAGGGAAGCCCTGGAAGGCGGATTCTTAACCCCTGGACCACCAGGGAAGTCCCTCATTGAGTTTTTGAGAAAGGCAGACTTTGGTTGACCTTTGGGATAAGTCTATCATGATAAGCTAGGAAAGGTAGTAGAACTACCAAAATCTTTTCATCTCCTCATTTGTAAAAGAAAACTATGGGCTTCATTCTAAGTGAACTTAAAAAAAAGGTTAGTACCAATAAACAGATATTAAAATCTATATTGCTCTTTAGAAATCTTTTAGTACATAAATGCTGCTTGTTAATTGGCTTAGAATTGGGGAGTTGGCTTTGAAAATAATTCGATTTTTTTAAACTCTAGCCTTAGAAATTTTTCGTTCCTTTCCAATTATGTACAAGATATGAGAAAAAGCAGCTCTAGTCATAGTGATACCAGTTGTGTGTTTTGTGCTTTATCGCTTCTTAGGGCATCATTGCAGAGTATAACAAAATCAATGATGTGAAGGAAGATGATGACACAGAGAAGTTCAAGGAAGCCATTGTGAAATTCCATCGGCTGTTTGGAATGCCTGAGGAAGAGAAACTCGTCAACTATTACTCTTGCAGCTACTGGAAGGGGAAGGTTCCCCGACAGGGTTGGATGTACCTCAGTATTAACCACCTTTGCTTTTATTCTTTTCTGATGGGAAGGGAAGGTGAGTTCTCTAGAATTTCAGAGGGAAGCTTTTGAAAGCCTCCTGAGGTTTGCCTGCCCTGAACGCATAAACCACATCCAAACATCAACAATAATAAATCTGTAGTTGTAACTGAGCCAGCACTATTTTGTGATGACTTAACAATTGAATCCAATCATTTTTGGCTCAATGGTTGTAACGAAATTAGTTATGAAGTAGTAAAGATTCACCAAAGGTATAATTCATTTAGTAGACATGGGCTTAAATCCGTAATAATTGTTAACTCAGAAATTTCGTGGTCCAGATTTGTCTGTTGAAACTAACAAACAGAACAATGATAAATATGGGCATATAAACTCAAGGGAGGTCAGTGAAATTGGGGGGCGGGGTTGTTAGTTTCCAGTATCTTGAAAGGATTTTGAGCAGCTGTGTGTTGACCCAGCCTTGTTGCCTGTGCTCAGCCAAGCTGGTCATCCGGTGGGCGGACATCACTCAGCTCGAGAAGAACGCCACGCTGCTGCTGCCTGACATGATCAAAGTGAACACGAGGTCCAGCGAGCATTTCTTCTCTGTTTTCCTCAACATCAATGAGACCTTCAAGTTAATGGAGCAGCTCGCCAACATCGCCATGAGGCAACTCTTAGACAATGAGGGGTTTGAACAAGATCGATCCCTGCCTAAACTGAAAAAGAAATCTCCTAAAAAAGTGTCTGCTCTAAAACGGTAGGTGTCAGAGACTTAGAGTCTTTTACAGGCTTTAGAAGCAAGAAACACATCTGTTCCTTTATGAAAGTTAACCTTTTCTGAACAACTTCAAGGGTTCAGAACAGTTTTCCAGGTACAGATACAAAACAGAAAAAGACTACCCAAGGCACTCCCAGTTCATGAAGTGAGGCAGACACGACCAGCTCCAGTACAATGGGATGGGACCTCTTCTGTTCCTATGAGCAGAGCGCCATGAGCACACACATGGGGAGACGGGCAGAGTGTGTAGGAAAGACCTCTCAGCAGAGCTGCTTGGAGCTGGGCTCTCAAGACATGGTAGACATTACTCATTCAGAGTCAGTAGGATGGATATTTCAGGCAGAGGGAATAACATGATGGGAGAAGCACAAGGGAAGAGCACAGAGGGAAGTTAGTCCATCACATGTGTGAAAGGTGACTGGGCATGAGATGAAGCGAGGCTGCAGAGAGACCTGAAAGTCTGGATCTGGGCTAGAGAGAAGGCGAGGGAAAAGTTGGTGCTCTAAAGTGTGACGGTATGCATGGAATTACCCCTAACTGAGGTGGGGATGAGGGAAGGAAGAGTGTGTCCAAGAGATATGAGGGCTCAGTTTTGATCGTGTTGAGTTGAGTTGCCTGGAGGACATCGAACTGGAATTGGCAATCATTGCCATACAGCTGGTACCTGACAAGAAGTCACTGCAATTAAAACGCCTTTGGTGATTTGAGACATGTTTTGATAGAGTGACAAGAGGATGTGTTGCTGCAGTAGGTTGAATAGCACGTGAAAGGCAAGGCAAGGGCGTTAGGACAATATGGATTGCTTTTTCAAGAAATTCAGTGGTAAAGGAGGGGGCTTGCTCATTTTAGAATGAAAAAGATTTGACCAGAGGTTGGTATGAAGTAGGCAGATGGGAAGAGTTTGTTGGTGAGGGGTAAGTGCAGGGACAGAAGGGAGCATGGAGATAAAGCTAGAAGAAAATGAATAATTTAAAAAGTGACATCTCATAGGACATGGAAAAGGATGCTTATGTGTGCTGATACATCTCCCTTTGAAACAGGAAAGGAAGTAGGATGAGATGAGGATGGCATTGGTTTTGGAGATAGGAGGGAGGGAATTGGAGGGCCTGTCTTTGCCCTGTGAAGCCAGAAACTGGATCGTCAGGGGGCTGAAGTAGCATAAACGCTTGAGCAAAGAGGTTTAAATAACTGCCATGATGAACAGGAAAAAGGAACTCATTAGGGAAAAGATCATAGTTACCTGAGGACCCAGATGAGGTTAGATACTCTGGTTGTCCTGGAGGTGGGTCGTTCCTGTGTTTTGGGCAGTTTTATTGTCTACTCAGTGTGAACAGTGCGAGTCAGCAGATTCACGTGGCTTGCGTGTATTTGCATTAGGTCGTTCTTAAAAGATAAGGCCCCGAGAGTGGCTCTGGATGAGTCATGGATAAATGTACTCATCTCTTAAGAAATTACTGTATTCTTTTAGAAGGAGAATTATTTCCTGTCCAGGCCTTGTTTTCCTAAGATCCTTTGACATTCACAGACACTGATTGCAAAATGGCTACACAAGGGACCTAAATATATTAAAATAATTTCATTATGCTTTTGGGTCATAGTTTGGAGTTAACGCCAGTAGAAAGCCAAGAAGGTAGGAATAAGTCTCACAAGATGGAGGAGGGGAAAGATGGACTGGGGAACCTCCATTGCCGCATCATTTAGAGGTACTGAAACTTTTATTTTGTGTGGGGTGAGTTATTTTTGTTGCTTTCCAGCGATCTGGATGCCAGGGCAAAGAGTGAGAGATACCGTGCACTTTTCCGGCTGCCCAAAGATGAAAAATTAGATGGCCACACAGACTGCACCCTCTGGACTCCATTCAACAAAATGCACATTTTGGGGCAGATGTTTGTGTCCACAAACTACATCTGCTTTACCAGCAAGGAGGAAAACCTGTGCAGCCTCATTATCCCACTCCGAGAGGTAAGTGGCAGGTGAAAATGGATCTTCTAGGGTATTTTAAGAGTTTTACTGGTAATACTTTTCTGTGTATCTTTTACCAGCAGTGAGTTGGCTTTTAACCATAGGTGAGTGTTCATAATTCTTTGGTGGAATCTGCCACTCTTTTATTTGTTGTTATGGAGTGACCATGGGACCTGCGAGATATTTTCTTCCAGAGACAGCCTGGTATTTTAGAATGTAGATTTCATTCTTGTTCAGGTAAGGTGAAGCCAACAGAGCAGGAGATGACTGTCATTGAAAAGATTGCTTGTTATACTCACGGATTCCACTAGGGGGGGCACGCCATGCCGTGGGGACCACGCAGGGAAGCACCAGGGTGAGTCAGCCGGCAGAGGAGCAGGGGAAAACATGGGCAAGAGCCTTTATTGTGGTTTCCATGGGAAGAAACAGGCGAGGCAGGGTAAGCAGGCTTAGGATTGGCAAGTTGAATAATTTTGGCAGGCTCCAGGGCAGAGGGCCTATCCCTCGTTGTCTAGTACCTGGCCCTGGGGTGATGAGGGCAGGTCAATGTGGCCCTGAGTGTGAGAGCAGATATAGGAGGTCACTGGGGTATGGGCTTGGATTGGTTGGTTTGCCTATAAAAGGCCTGCTCACAGGTGAGTCCTTTACTATCTCCAGGAGTTGGCTAACTCTGGGTCAAAAAGGCCCCAAGATGTGAAAACATCAAATACAGAAGCTAGAAAATGTAGTTACTACACCTGACTCACAGCCTGAGCAGCTTGGTCTTTAGAGGAGACAGTCTAGGTTGTGAATCAGAAAGCCAAGTGTTCAGATCTGTCCGGTTTGTCGATTCCTTGCCTTAGAACCACTGGGACCGCTGGCCACAGTGGCAGATTCCTGAGCCCACCCCAGATCTTCTGGATCTCTGCAAGTTTTGGAGTCTGTATTTTAATAGAGTGCCAGGCTGATGCCTATAGACAGTGAAGATTAAGAAACATTATTATTGTATCTGGGGTGGAGGTGGGTTCTGTCGTGTCCTCACAGTGATAGATTATTCTGGTACTTGTATGGAAGCCTTGCTGTTTGGGGTTGAGAAGGGACTCAAAGTTAGGATGTCAAGGGCTGGCAGACCCGCAGTTTCTGACCTGGTAACTTTCAACCTACTCTGGTCCTTTTCTAGAAATTAAGACGTTTAGAAGCTTTGGCTATTTAATCAAGATTGACCCTTTATTAAGATTCTCTATAGTAAAGGATTCAAGTTTCCTTCTGCCTTCTTTTCTTTTTTTAAAAAAAAATCATTTATATATGCAAATTTTCTTTTTTTTTCTTGTTTCGAAAATATTGCATCATTATCACAGAAAATTTGTAAAAATACAAATAAAAAGAAAACAAAATTCAGTACTAGTCCCATCCTTCAAAGACGACCATGTTAACATTCTGCTGTACAGCTTTTCAGGCTTTCTATACATTGCTGTGTATATGTCATTTATATTATTTAGATATAAAACATAAAGAATTTTTATTTTTTCTTAATTACCTTAACAGTGGGCGTACACTAAACTTTTCCCCATATCATAAAATATTCTTTTACAATGTAACTTTTAGTGACTGCATATTATTCCATTAATGGATATGTATAACTTATTTCTTCTTTTTAGGTTACCTGTGCTTGGACCTTTGCATTCTTTTTCGTTTTCTCCCAATTATATGTATAATTTTCCTTAATTGATAAATTCCTAGAAGTTTAACTGGTGGATCAAAAAGAGTGCAAAATGTTAAGCAATTGAAAAATCTAGTTCTCCTTCTTATAGGGTGAGCTAACTGGTATTATAACACATTTGGAGGCCAGGAATTGTTGGGAGTGAATTCTGAGATGGATAATTCATCCGGACTTACAATTGGCTCTGAAAGGCATTTCATGACTTTTTCCAGCAAACTTTGTCTTAGGGAGTTACTAAACTCTGTGTGTGTGTGTGTGTATGTGTGTGTGTGTGTGTGGTGTAATTGACATAACATATTAGTTTCAGGTGAACAAAGTAGTGATTTGATATTTGTAT
This sequence comes from Balaenoptera musculus, assembly GCF_009873245.2. NCBI lineage: Eukaryota > Metazoa > Chordata > Mammalia > Artiodactyla > Balaenopteridae > Balaenoptera > Balaenoptera musculus. Next base: position 23,844,993 of record NC_045789.1, on the reverse strand, counting down.
ATATTATAGAATGATCACCACAATAAGTCCAGTTAACATCTATCACCATATGTAGTAACAAGGCTTCCACTAAATATGTTCTTCATCAAGTACTGCCTGAACATAGTAAAGCAGAGTGACCTGGACTGGCTAGGGAAACCCATCCTGGGATTAAGAATGTACCGTGAATGTGTCATTTATGAATCTGAGTGAGTCATCACTCTGTTTATCCAGAGAGAACTCAGGAGCAGAGAGGGGCTGGGAGCTGCTGTCCAGACGTCTTATCTCCTGTTCCCCACCTCCCGGTTTGGTCCAGGCGCTCTGTGTACGTTTTAGTGTGATTGATAATAGGATGGTGAGAGTTTGGGGGAAGTGAGAGAGTAGAGGTTAATGTCCTCAGCCCATCTTCTGCTTGCTAGTTTTCCCCAACAGGCAATAGGGCAAAGATCATTCAGTCACATTTCAGGGTAAGTCAGAAGAGGGACAATGGTAGAGGTAGCATTTAAAAATAAAGTGTGTTGTGGTTGGAGGATGCAGCTTTAAAGAAATGCTCAATGAGCCAGCAGTGCCCTGTCCTTTAACCTGATGGATCGCTGAGGTATATTCATGGTCAATCCCGAACCTCGACTAATGGAAGAAGCAAAGGACTTAATGTAATTTTTATTACCTCTAGGTATGATAATGACAGAAAAACACTAGGACGAGGCTCCCACCCTCCGTCCGGGTCTGTCTGAGTAGAGATGGTGTCTCTGTGAACTGAGTTAAGCTGATTCGTCAGCAGAAACCTCCATGGGAACACTGCATCCTCCTTGGAACGGCTACTTTTAGGATTGTGTAGACTAGGAATTGTTGTTCTATTTAATTTTTTCTAAATAAGTAGAAATACTGACTGGAGATTGTTAATATATATTCTACATACAGACTTAAGGTAGACCAAATCGATACATGTTAAATATTTACACAGAATCTTATTGCTGTAGATTTTATAGAAATTACTGAGGCAGCAAAGCAGGAGGATAAAGTGAAGTGATCAAGGTCCCCATTAGAGATTCCAGATGAAGTCTCTCTTTTCTTTCAATTATAAATTACCTTGTAAGTGTTCTGTATGACACACCAAGATTTGATTAAATTTGATCTATTTTAAACGCTACTGAAACTACGCTACAGCAGAACTTTTTTTTTTTTTTTTTTTTTTTTATGGCTGTGTTGGGTCTTCGTTTCTGTGCGAGGGCTTTCTCTAGTTGCGGCAAGTGGGGGCCGCTCTTCATCGCGGTGCGCGGGCCTCTCACTATCGCGGCCTCTCTTGTTGCAGAGCACAGGCTCCAGACGCGCGGGCTCAGTAGTTGTGGCTCACGGGCCTAGTTGCTCCACGGCATGTGGGATCTTCCCAGACCAGGGCTTGAACCCGTGTCCCCTGCATTGGCAGGCAGATTCTCAACCACTGCGCCACCAAGGAAGCCCCAATTTGATCTATTTTATAACCCAAGTTGGTAACTAAAACATGTCTCATTATTCTGTAGAATACTCGGATATAGCTGTTGCCTGTTCCTGGTGGCACAAAGCTTATGGGGTAGAATTCTACTAGAACTCATTTGCCAGTGAAAAATAGGTTGTAACCCGTGGGAACCTTCCTAGGTTTTCTGAGGGTGCTTTCTTGCTGTCTCTGTATTCATGATCCTGCCAGATACAGGACTTTGCACTTTGACTTCATCACGATGCACGTGATGTCTGTGTTTTAGGCACAGAACTTGAACCTTTCATTCTCTTGACATCTGTCATTTAATCGCAGACGCCTGGTGACTAAAAGAATCAGAAAAAATCTACTGAGAGAAAAGGAAGTTTTCATCAGTCTTTTAAAATAAGCATTGTTTAACACATGTCTGAAGTGTCATGGGAAAATCCTTTTTATGGTAAAGAAGTTGGGTTTTTTCCCCCAATTTCTCTAGCTTCTTTTGCATTGGGAGAAAAAAACACTTTTATGTTCAACTCCAGGTATCTTGGAGATTCCTTTTAAAAAGTTTAAATATATATCTAACTTGTACATATTTATGAAGTCTGAGAACAGAAGACAGGTCCTGCAGTTTTTCCCTTTATGGACCCCAGTAATACCTGTTTGCACTTGGGACCATGCAACTTTTTAGGCAATTCCAAGAAGTTCCTTAGCCTTGAAGGGGAGAAAAGTTTTTAAAGTTCTGCTTGGGAGGAAATGTATTTCACATGAAAATGCTGATGAAGAGGTTGAAGTTGAACCTGTCTAGACTGCTTACATGTGGAAATGAAGAAGGGAAAGAAACTTAACTCTACAGAGTCAGAGCTGCTGCAAATAAACCATTTATCTAGGGCTGGCCTTGAGATTTTCTTCCTAATGTGCTAAAGAAAAAAGTTGTAATGCATTTATCCTAGTTTCCAGTTGATGAAAATCCTATTATAAACCACCAAATATATGTCGTCATTTCAAAACTAAAACACATGCCCCTCTTTCCTACTTTTCTCCTGACGTGGTAGACTTACTTCACCACACATGCTATGCATGCGTGCGCGCGTGCGCGCGCACACACACACACACACACACACACACACACAGAGTCAGCCAATGCAGATAGGGTTGCAGTTAAGCTGTTTAAGTCATGTCTGTTCAGAATCGAGCCTTTAAAACTTTGAAGTGGTAAGAGGTGAGGGATGCAAAGCCCTGGAGTCTAAATGAGACGTTTGAAGGATTGGTGGTGTTTTGAAAGCCATCCCCACATTAAGCTGGTAAAAGGACCCAGTGTCATCGGTTGTTTCTGTCTCTTACAGATGAAGCAACAGCTAGGAGTCCTCCCTCTTATGGTTCCATGAAATTTTAATGAAAATCAAAGAATTCCTTTACGACAAGGTTTCTCAACCTTGGCACTATTGGCATCTTGGGCCGGACTTTGTTGGGGGCGGGCTGTCCTGGGTCCTGTGCACTGCAAGATGTTTAGCAGTATCCCTTCCTCTACCTATGAGATGCCAGTGGTGCCCTCCACTTGTGACTACTAGAAGTGCCTCTAGATGTTGCCAAATGTCTCCTGGGGGGCAAAAATCACTCTCGATTTATAACTACTAATTTAGAAAGACCAGCAAGATGATTCCAGCTCCAGTTTGATTTGTTATGAGCTGTTTTATTTTATTGGAACAGGGCTAAAGAATCTCAACTTGCCTCAATAAAATAGAGGAGGTTTCTACAGAGATTTAAAAGTGTTGTGTTCTTTCCAGTGCTGCTAAGAGGTTGCTGTCGGATAATCCCTGGAAAGTAATACTCTTGGTGTCCTGTTTCTTTTCAGGTGACGATTGTAGAAAAGGCAGACAGCTCCAGCGTGCTCCCCAGTCCTTTATCCATCAGCACCAAGAACAGGATGACGTTCCTGTTTGCCAATTTGAGAGACAGAGACTTTCTAGTGCAGAGGATCTCTGATTTCCTGCAACAGACGACCTCCAAAATATACTCGGACAAAGAGTTTGCAGGAAGCTACAACAGTTCAGATGATGAGGTCTGTGGAAGGCATCTGCAGGTGTTTTGGCTCATCTTATTACTCTTCCCCGGGGGTGTTCACCTCCCTGTCTGTTAGTTTGATCTTGAAGCTTTGCAGCTGTGCTAAGATGAACCACCTACTCTGATGTCCAGAGCAGTATCTCATTTAAATCTCATGGAGTTTATGTTTGGGATCATAGAGCCGGACAGAACCTTAGAGATCACCTGGTCTAACCCTCTTCTTTCACTGTTGAAAACATTATTAAGTAATTTGTCCTGGTTACATAGCAAGTGACTCTGGTCTATATAAGTGACCTTGTTGGGAATGGTACAGAGGTCACTCAAAACTGAAATACAACATCATTATGATGATTTTATGATGATAAAATACAAATTATATCCCGATTGAATTAGGCCCTAGACATCCAGGGAAACTGGGGCCCTGAAAGATATGTAATTAGCTCAAGTGATAGAGCAACTTGCTAGCAGCTAAAATACATTGCAAAAATGGTGAGCTCATGAGTAACATCCCTGCCCCTGTCTCCCTGCTCCAAGCTTCTGTAAGCATTTCTGAGGCACCAGAAACTAGAGAGGAGGTGAGGGAGGTGGTCCCATGAGCAGCTGATTCAACCACATCATGCTTTGCATGCATACTAATCAGAGAGACACGTGGCCAACCAGTTTGTTGTAAAAATGCGTCTAAACTACAGAGGAAACCTATTCTGGGCGTTGAAGCTCTGTGGCCCATGACCCCATCCAATCCCCATCAAAGTGCTGGCTTGCTGCCTTTCTCCTGTTTTGTCACGTCACAAGAGACCTCTTGGGAACCATGACGTAGCTCTTGGTGTCCGTCCAGAGGACGCTGAAGAAGTAGATTCTGTAGCCAAAATGGTTGCAGCATCTTGTTGCTCTCTGCATCGGCAGGTGTATTCTCGGCCCAGCAGCCTCGTTTCCTCCAGTCCCCAGAGAAGCACGAGCTCTGATGCTGACGGTGAGCGCCAGTTTAACCTCAATGGCAACAGCATCCCCACGGCCACACAGACCCTGATGACCATGTATCGGCGGCGGTCTCCCGAGGAGTTCAACCCGAAGTTGGTGGGTGCCGCCTCCTCTTGCCCAGAACTTTCTATATTAGAAAGATAACGTTTAAAAAATCTTTTCGGATAAAAGTAAACTCATCAATATGTCAATAGATATTTTCCTACAAGTAAAGGATATTTTGTTGAAGAAGCACAAATGACATATAAATATAACATATAATGACATGGTTATATGTCATTGGGTTTCAGAGTGGCTTCATCGTGGAAGGAGATGAGTTATAGAGGGTACAGCTGACATTTTTTGGTCTTGTTTTTAACTATGGTATAAGTCAGCCAACAAATAAGTACATAATGTCTCAGGCCACGTTTAAATAACATCCACTGTTTCGATCTTTTTAAATAAAAGTAAACTCATCAATATGTCAATAGATATTTTCCTACAAGTAAAGGATATTTTGTTGAAGAAGCACAAATGACATACAAATATAACATATAATGACATGGTTATATGTCACTGGGTTTCAGAGTGGCTTCATCATGGAAGGAGACGAGTTATAGAGGGTACAGCTGACATTTTTTGGTCTTGTTTTTAACTATTGTATAAGTCAGCCAACAAATAAGTACATAATGTCTCAGGCCACGTTTAAATAACATCCACTGTTTCACTTGGAGGTATAGACATAAAGCCATAAATATCATTTGCATTCTGCTGACTCATCTCAGGTAAGTACAATTCTGACCCTAGGCCAGAAAATTTCATGGCAGATCCACGGGCATACATGTGTCCTATCTGGGAAGGACTCAAGAAAATCTGAGTTCTTTGTTCTCATGAGTTCTGTCCAGAACTTAACTGCTCCATTCACCAGGGAAAATGTTCTAACCTTCCATCGAACTTGTCCTAACCATTGTCGAAGTACTTTGGGATGTAGTGATGCTTCATTATCCCTTTCAGGCCAAAGAGTTTTTGAAAGAGCAAGCCTGGAAGATTCACTTTGCTGAGTACGGGCAAGGGATTTGCATGTACCGCACGGAAAAGACACGGGACCTGGTGCTGAAGGGCGTCCCCGAGAGCATGCGCGGGGAGCTCTGGCTGCTACTGTCAGGTATGGCCGGGCTCGGGGTGGGAGCACTGGGGACCCCGGGGCTGCCCTTCCGCCTTCCATCGTGCCTCAGGGCTCTTTCAAATATGTAACCTCCTGATTCAGTGCTAGATCGCAGTTCCTTGCCAGAGTGTTGAATTCCCTCAGTAAAAATACAGGACACATATTCAACAGACCAGATGTTGAAGACACCATCCCTCGAGTCCTCATAACCTCTTCTATTCCTTCACTACCTCTATTTAGGATAAAATGGAGACTGAAGAAAGAGTATAATTCTTTGTGATTTTTGGAGTCCTTTTTCTCCTTTCCCAGCTGTGTCAGCTTCGTTGAGGATGTTTAAGTGTGGCACTCCGTCAGAGTCTTCGTTGGGATGGGGAAGAGGGTAGAAATGAAGGAATAGAAGAAGCTTCTCCTTGATTTTTGCCACCTCTTGAATTTGCTGGTTATCACTGGAGACCGGGAAGAGAGGCCAGAATCAGCCCTGGGAACGAAAGCCTTCCTGGATCATACACTCCAAGCTGGAGATGCCGGGAAGGACAGAAGGGGACGTGTCCTGGACCCATGGGAAAGCTGTGTCCATCCTCATTGGCCCCACTGCCAGGCTCATGCCCAAATACAACACCGTCAGGTTAAACCTTTGAGCCCTGCTACAGAAGCCAGAGGTCCTTCGGGCTAAGCCCATCATTCCTTCCTCCCAGCCTAAACATCCAGTGTATGCCAGGGATCTATTCTGTCACAAACATCAGAGCATTCCTTTGGGTGTCACCAGTCTTTAATATATAAATCAGTTACTTTACCTGGTTAGAAGCTTGAAATGTAACCGTCTTAAATAGGCCCATGTGAAAAATTTTATTTGAATGTGAGGTGGTCTGACACAAGTACTATTATCAAAACCTTTTATTTTAAAAATGACATTAAAATTAAAAGCATAGTTACCAGACTTACAAGAAAACCTTTGGGAAAAAGAAAAACCTGTAGCTCTTTCTAAAAGTGGATATAAATGGCAATTGCCTATAATGAGATATATTATATCTCAGAAGTAGGGGGATAGAATCCTGAAAAATAATTGGTTTTATCTGTTTCATGTAAAACTAGTTTGTTCTATCCTCATTTACACGTCTTGTTTTTCATTTGCTTTACGTAGAGCAGCCATAGCTCCTCATTTAGAAACCCAAATTTGAGTCAAATCATTTCTAGCTACCAATCCAGCCCAAGAAGATCCTTACCATCCAGGCTGCTGTCTTCCTTGTGTGCGGCCAACAGGTCACCTTGACAACCTGATTCAGATCGCTGACAGAGTAAACAAAAAATTCCATTTTCATTTTATTCAAATTGGAAGTTATTTACAGCCACATTTTAGATGAAAATGAAACACATTAGCCGCCGGGGAAACAGCCTACGACAGTCCACAGCCTTGTTATAGAGACACATTCAGAGTTAGACCCAGCGTTTTCTTTAACTGTGGTGGGCTATGTGAGGCCAAAGGGTATTGTGGTCTACACACCATCTCTGTTGGGTAGAGAACTGAGCCCATATTTCCACCCAGTGCACAGGGCATGGGGCCCATTTGGAGGCCAGCCCACCCACGGGGAGAGCCCAGCCCCCAGCAGGGGAGCCCCGCCTGGGTCCTGCCCTGCTTCCCATAACTCTTAGGACCCCTGTACCAGGGCCTGGCTCGCTGTACCCACTGAAGTGAGGTGCAGGCCAGACGGCAAGAAGTCCTTGCAAATCTCCCTTGAGAAGAGAGCCAAAGCCAATGTTAAGTTGCCGTCAGCCAGACTGCCTTTCCAGGGCAAGTGTGAGTGATGAGGCTGGCTCTCTGGGTGACCACCTGTGGCAAGGACTGGGTCAGCCCAGGGGTCTAATTTCTAATCAGTGAAACACAGATCAGTTTACCCTGTCATTAAATACGTGTGTGTGTGTGTATAGTGTGTATATATATACATATATATATTTAACATATATGTACCTATTCATTATATAATATGTACATATATGTATGTGTATTTTTATCTGTATATATTTATATATATGTGTATGTATATATAATTTATACTTACGTAAATTATATTTAACTAGATTTAGATTCAAATGTTTGCATCCAGAGTTTTTCTGCCTTTTTTTTTTTTTTTTAAACTTTGTTCTCATAGAATTTTTTTTTTGTTTTTGTAATTTTTGGCTGTGTTGGGTCTTCGTTTCTGTGCGAGGGCTTTCTCCAGTTACGGCGAGCGGGGCCCACTCTTCATCGCGGTGCGCGGGCCTCTCACTGTTGTGGCCTCTCTTGTTGCGGAGCACAGGCTCCAGACGCGCAGGCTCAGTAGTTGTGGCTCACGGGCCTAGTTGCTCCGCGGCATGTGGTCCTCCCAGACCAGGGCTCGAAACCGTGTCCCCTGCATTGGCAGGCAGACTCTCAACCACTGCGCCACCAGGGAAGCCCCTTTTCTGCCTTTAAGAATCATAAAATGCAAATCTCTCACAGCAGTGCTTCTCACCCACCTCTCCGTCCTCGCCCCCAGCACTGAGGAGCTCCCCTCCATAGCAGAAGCTCGTCACTGCCGGGGATACCCTCCCCGCCCCCTGCAATGCTAGAACTCCTCCGTGTATCCTAATATCTCCTCTTACTCTTCAGTATGACTGTTTGTGAGCCCTTCGAAGCTTATGCTTTAGCAAACAGTTTTCAAACTTATTTTGAGAAGCAGACCCTCCTTTTTCAAGTGAAATCCTAAGGAAAACCCCAATAAAATACAAGCAAAGCTGCTTGGTTGAGGGAGGGCTGAGGCGGGTGAGGCCTCAGTTCGGCTTTCTCTGCCCACCTCCCTTTTTTTCTCTGAGCAGCCTCTCAGGATTGTCTGTGGAAGTTCCTTGGAACACAGTTTTTAGGTTGGAAACCTCTATCTTAGGGAGGTTTTTTTTTTTTAATTCATCATTATTATTTTTTTTATTGAAGTATAGTTGATTGTGTTAGTTTCAGGTATACAGCATAGAGATTCAGTTATCTTTTTTATGATTTTTTTCATTAAGGTTATTACAAGGTATTGAATATAGTTCCCTGTACTGTACAGTAAATCCTTGTTGCTTATTTATTTTATGTATAGTAGTTTGTTAATCCCATCCTCTTAATTTGTCCCTCCCCCATTCCCTCTCCCCTTTGGTAACCATAAGTTTGTTTTCTATGTCTGTGAGTCTGTTTCTGTATTGCATATACATTCATTTGTATTATTTTTTAGATTCCACGTATAAGTGATATCATATAGTATAGGGAGTGTTTTTTTTTTTTTTAATTTATTTTTGGCTGTGTTGGGTCTTCGTTGCTGCATGCGGGCTTTTCTCTAGTTGTGGCGAGTGGGGGCTACTCTTTGTTGCAGTGCGTGGGCTTCTTATTGTGGTGGCTTCTCTTGTTGTGGAGCATGGGCTCTAGGCAGGCAGGCTTCAGTAGTTGTGGCTCATGGGCTCAGTAGTTGTGGCGCATGGACTTAGTTGCTCCGTGGCATGTGGGATCTTCCTGGACCAGGGCTCGAACCCGTGTCCCCTGCATTAGCAGGCGGATTCTCAACCACTGCGCCACCAGGGAGGCCCCTGTAGGGAGGTTTTTAAACAGCCTCTTACTATGGAGTGAGAAGAGGGAAGGAGGACAGAAGTGAATTTACAATCTCGCCGTGATTGCAACGGACACGTTATCATGGGATTTCATAATTATCTCGCAAGTGTCCTTTGAGGGGAAGGAAGGTGAAGAGTCTGGGTCAGTCAGCTGTGGTTACAGACCAAGGGCGGGGCTTCCACTTTCTGATGTTGCGTCTGTTGGGTATTTCCCAGGTGCTATCAACGAGAAGGCCACGCATCCCGGGTACTATGAAGACCTCGTGGAGAAGTCCATGGGGAAGTACAACCTCGCCACGGAGGAGATTGAGAGGGACCTGCACCGCTCCCTCCCAGAACACCCAGCTTTCCAGAACGAAATGGGCATCGCCGCTCTGAGGAGAGTCTTAACGGCTTATGCTTTTCGAAATCCTAACATAGGGTATTGCCAGGTGAATGTCACAGAGGGGTGAGACTTTAAAAAAATGTTTTATTAGCCAGTAAGTAATGAGAAAGGCGTTATGGCTAAGAGAACTATTACTGCACCAGGGTCTCTCGACCTTGGTACTGTTGACATTGTGGACTGAATAATTCTTTGTGTGGGACGGTCCTGTGCTTTGTAGGATGTTTAATAACAATCCTGTTGAGTAACATGTTTAATAGCATCTACCCACTAAACGCCAGTGGAACTCCCCAACTGTGACAACTAAAATGTCTGTAGACGTTGACAAATGTCTCTCAGAGAGCAAAATCTCCCTGAGCTGAGAACCACTGCGCTGAGGTTCTCAGCCAGGAGACAAGAGTGCCCTTTCTGGATCCACCACCGTCTGGTGACCTAGCTGGTCACTAGCTGTTCCTGAGCATGCCTGGGCACCAGGCCTGGATTCTAGGTTCCACAGTGCCCCTGCTCTGCATCTCCTAAGCAACTAATGTCCTTGAGAATGTAACTTTTATATGCTATGGTTATATTTTAAGGCACTTTAAAATAAATGCTTAATTCAGTATAAAAAAATGTTGCCCATATCCCCGCTACAATTATCTCTTATACTAGGTACAGATACCACAAATTGGGAAGCTCTGAGATAATGTCCTTAGATTTACAGGCCACATACATACTCAGAGAGACCTTCCCTGACCATCTAGCTAAAAGATAAAGCAGGCTTAATTCCTTTACACCTCTACACAAACATACACACACACATACACACACACACACAGAGCACAGGTCTCCCTGTACCACATTTTATCTTTCTGATAGCACTTAATTTAAATATACATCCAAATTGATTAATCAACCTTTACGTCTTTATTCTCTCTCTCTGACCCCAGCATTTATGCCCTGTGAGACTTGTCACCGCTGTGTACCCCCTTCCCCAATGTTTAGTCCAGAGCCTGTTACCAAGTAGACCCTCAAAAGAACTTACCTTGACCAAATGACTAAGGAACTAACCATGACCATGATCGTGGGCTAGGCAGGTTAATTGTCAAGTAGAATTTTACTAATGATTTCACTTGGGAAGCTATTGAGTAAGGCTTACAAGAAAGAGCCTATTAGACCAAAATTCCTTTTATTTATTTATTTTTAATTAATTAATTTATTTTTGGCTGAGTTGGGTCTTCATTGCTGCGCACGGGCTCAGTAGTTGTGGCTCACCGGCTCTAGAGCACAGGCTCAGTAGTTGTGGCGCACGGGCTTAGTTGCCCCACGGCATGTGGGATCTTCCCGGACCAGGGCTCAAACCCGTGTCCCCCGCATTGGCAGGTGGATTCTTAACCACTGCGCCACCAGGGAGGTCCCCAAAATTCCTTTTTTGACATTTATATTGTTGAAGCCTGATGAACACTTACTGGTTTCTAGAAGATCAAAAGAAGTACAGGAGTGACTTCCCTTCTAATATAATAGAGTTCATATGTATCTTTTGATCTTCCTCTTTTTAATTAAGAGGACATTAAAGTAGTTGAGCCTTGAGTGGTTGTGAGCTATCTGATAATATCTTTTAATAAAGTAGGTTACTTTAGAATAAAATCCCTGTTACTTATCACTACCATCCTTATCCAGATGGAAATAATGGGCAAGGACTCCAACTTTGAAAGGTTTCATTGTTCCCCGAGGAGAGCCTCAAGCCATGTGTACTTGGTTTAGACACAATTATGGAAGATTAAAAAGGAAATAGTTACTTCACTGAATTAAGGATTTAAAACACCGAGATTTTTAACAGGTTAGAAGCTTTGTCAAATAGCCTTTGGACAAAGCTTTTTTGAATGAGGGTTTGCGTGCATTGGGGCCTCAGCCCTTGGTGAATATTGGTGTTCACGGAGGCTCTCAACAGTTAACAAGCTCAAGGACTAAGGGCTTTAACATTTTTAAAGGGTTGGAAAGAAGACAAAACTTGGAAGAATATGTGTGTGTACTTGCAAAGCCTTTAAAAGTTTATTATCTGTTTTTTTACGGAAAAAGTATGCTGGACCCTGTGGGACTAACTCAGTCATTTTTCAGGTTAACAAAATTGTTTGTATGTTAAAATGTAAAATGTGTTTGATGACATCTTCTTTCATCCCTTTAGGCCATGAACATTGTCACATCAGTGCTGCTGCTTTATGCCAAAGAGGAGGAAGCTTTCTGGTTGCTGGTGGCTTTGTGTGAACGCATGCTTCCTGATTACTACAACACCAGGGTGGTTGGTAAGTGAGGATGCAGTTAACATTTTAACCCTTATCTCATCAGGAAAATGTTTCTAGAACCGGGATACCAGCTGGAACCCCATTTCCAGTCACCATTGGTCAAAAGAGTTTCAGACTACTGCAGCTTTCTAAGATGCGAACGAGAGGGCTTGAATCAATATAGATTATACACAAAGGAGCCCCATGGAGCTTCTCCCCATGGAGAGAATACACGTGTCTCACTCTTTTAGAAAACACTCAATGTGGGTGTCAGTCTGTGCCATGTGAGAGCTACACCAAGCACACAGATCATCAGCCCAAAAAGGTTTAACAATTCTTTCATGAAGAGCATGGAATCTATGGAAAGCAGAAGTATTCAAAAAAGGAGTGGGCAGAATAGCATATAAAAATGTATCCAGAGCTCAGTTTCTAAGGTATTTTTCAGAACTGGTTTCATTGCAAAGCAAACAACGGTGGTGAACATTTAAACAAATTATTGGCATTTCTCCTTATAATCCCCTCCAGTGTTAGACATTCATTTTAGCAGGATAAGCTTTTCATTGCTAGTGTAGCAAAAGGTATGCTTTATGCTCCCCTCTTGTGTTCTGTTTTCATTTCTAAACTTTTGCACGCTAATTTGACTCATTGGAAATACTCTCCAGAAATGTCTACAGCTGGAATGCTTTTAAATTGAAAAAACAGTTGTTTAGAGAAATGATTCCTATGTGGGGACCATGCATCCAGAAGAGCGATTTTTTTTTTTTAAAGAGTTTGCCAAGAAATGAGGCTACTTAGATATACATTTCATGCCTAACCGAACATCATGTTGCCAACAAAAAAAGTAATTGTGTGCCAGGAGAGTTTTGTAAATTGACCTTTTCAACAGCCTTTAGAGTTCTCACGTTATTGCTCGCTTATGGTAAAGAAGCAGGAGAGGAAGACCCCAGAAAGAGAGGATGTAACCAGAACTCATCTGGTGACTTGACTGTGCTGACACCTTGGTCTAGTAACACAGTAATTAGAGTTCTGTCTCAGCAGCAGTTGTGAACTGGATTATTTTCGTCAAGCCACTGGGTTGGGTTCATTAGTGAGAAGGTACAGTTGGTTGACCCATGGCCTTTTGCATCCACCTCCACTGCAGGTGCCCTGGTGGACCAGGGTGTCTTCGAGGAACTTGCCCGGGACTATGTCCCACAGCTGTATGACTGCATGCAGGACCTGGGTGTGATTTCTACCATCTCCCTGTCCTGGTTCCTCACACTGTTTCTCAGCGTGATGCCCTTTGAGAGTGCAGTTGTGGTTGTCGACTGTTTCTTCTATGAAGGAATCAAAGTGATATTCCAGTTGGCCCTGGCTGTGCTGGACGCAAATGTGGACAAACTTTTGAACTGCAAGGACGATGGGGAGGCCATGACCGTTTTGGGAAGGTATTTCTCACTTTGAAAACTACCTTTGGGTTTTCTTCCCTGTCCTTTTTTTGTTGTTGTTGTTTTTTTTTTGGCCGCGCCATGCAGCATGCGGGATCTTAGTTCCCCCACCAGGGATCGAACCCAGGCCCCCTGCTTGGAAGCACGGAGTCTTAACCACTGGACCGCCAGGGAAGTGCTCTTCCCTGTACTTTCCATGTATCTTTTTCCTTGGTTTCACGAGTCTTAATTGGCCTGATGGTAATGATAATGCCCACTTTTCTCTGTGGCTGAGGATTTCTTTTCATATGCTTTGTCTTTAGAAGTGAAGGCAATCAACTCTACTTCAATTTAAAAAATAATACAATTTTAAAAAAAAGAAGTGAAGGAAATTTTATTCTGCTCTTAAGGAAATTTTAGTCTTTTGTTTTGATATGCAGAGTTTGCAGCAAATGGGTGGACAGGTGTAAAGGATTTCGCCTCCCAGTGATGCCGGATTCATTTCTTCTTCCAGGTATTTGGACAGTGTGACCAATAAGGACAGCACGCTGCCCCCCATCCCTCATCTCCACTCCCTGCTCAGTGAGGATGTGGAGCCCTATCCTGAGGTCGACATCTTCAGACTCATCAGAACTTCCTATGAGGTAGGTCACGTTCCCTGCCCGAGCATCACAGCACTCTTGAGTGCTGAGCCCGAGGGGCTCGGCTGGACGTGTACCACAGCTTCCATTGCTAACCCAGGGGCGTCCCTGCTTCCCTCCGCCTTCTGAGAACTAGTTGCCGAAGCAAGCAGCTCCCTGCCAGCTGACAGCTTCGAGCTCCAGAGATGGATACTGAATGGATCTAATACCACAGAGCAATTGGCATGACCGGCTCAGGCCCTCCGGTTCTTGGCTTTGCCCACCCTGAAGCCTGATCGAGTAGCAGCTCCTATTCAACTCTGGGTGGGTTGAGGAGGGACTGTTGAAAGCAAGCGTGGGGAGGTTGGCCTGCACAAATCAGCTCACTTCCCACGCTCATGCCAAGTCCTTAGGGCTTCTGGGAAGTACACAAGCCAATCCTCTTACGTCCAAGACACATAGAATACTCTACACCATCCTAGAGAAGAACCAGAGTCCTAGGATTCCTCTAAAATCGCTTGGCCTGGGTGTGGGAGGGTGCCTCCTGGTCCGTGATGACCCCAGATGTGGTCCTGAATCCCATAAAAGAACTAACGAGCGTCTAGAGGTGAAGGAACCACGGTCCTGTGTACCACATAGCACTTGGGGTTTGTGGCGCCCCCCAGGACTCAGTGCCCATGACATCTCATGGTTTGTTCATTTCCTGATCATTAAGAAAGAGCATGAATGTTCCGCTCAGCACACTAGGCCCTCTCCTGATGTTTTGGGATCGTATGACTGGCGATTGTCAGCATTTCAATTAGCAACAGCCTGGATACGGGAGAAATGGTGAGGAAAATCTCTCCTAAAGAGAACCAAAAATGTGGTGCTTTTAAAAAAATCGGCATGGATCCAGACATCTTTTCAGAAATGTGTGTCCTTAACTCAAAATGGGAGAAAGACTGGTAATTTATTATTTCAGAAAATTTTCATTAACACTCCATATATATTGAAAACAAAACATTTTTGGTATGTTTTAGAATCATAAAAGTAATGCAGGTTTATGGTAAAAAAAAAAGTAGAAACTGTAGAAAAATATGAAAGAAAAAACTATATCCTGTGAGCATCTCACCATATTTCCCTCAAGTATGGTTTTTTTAAAACTTTATTTTAATTAATTAATTAATTTATTTTTGGCTGTGTTGGGTCTTCGTTGCTGCACGCAGCCTTTCTGTAGTTGTGGCGAGCGGGGGCTACTCTTCATTGCGGTGCACGGGCTTCTCATTGTGGTATCTTCTCTTGTTGCAGAGCATGGGCTCTAGGCGCACGGGCTTCAGTAGTTGCGGCACACAGGCTCAGTAGTTGTGGTGCACGAGCTTAGTTGCTCCGTGGCATGTGGGATCTTTCCGGACCAGGGCTCAAACCCATGTCCTCTGCATTGGCAGGCGGATTCTTAACCACTGCGGCACCAGGGAAGTCCTCAAATATGTTTTTATTTTTTGCAACTTACACTTAAAAAATAAGTTTATACTAAAAAGTGTTTTGTACCATTCCATTTTTTACTTAAAATATATCATGAGCATTCTCTGATATTTAATATATTGTTTGCAGGTTTTCGTAAATTCTTAATAGTCTGCTTTAATGAGGTGCCAAAAGTTATTTAGCTGATCCCTTTTTGTTAGACATTTATTTTGGTTGCTTCCAAATTTTCAGTACCATATGGCAAATTTGTATGGTATTATTATGTATTTACATAGTATATAATATGTATGATATTATATGATAAACTAGTGCATGAATAATACATCTCTGAATTTTTTCTTAGAGTCCATTCTTAGGAATAGATTTACAGTAGTAGATCAAAAAGTATGAATTATTTCCAAGCTCTTGGCACACACTGTTCAATTTCTTTAAAAATTGTCCCAATTTATATTTCCACTAGTAGAGATTAAGGATGGCTGTCACTTCACTCTTTCCAAAACTGGTTATTATCATAATGCATTTTTTTAAAAATCATTGCCCCAGGACTTTTGGATAGTCCTCCGTCAGAAATTTTGGATGATTATTTTTCCAGAAAAAGAGCCCATGTGACTGAAGGCAATAGTTATTATTATAGCTGTGGGTTGTTTTTCTAAAGGCATCCCCTGAAACCTTTATTTTAAAGAGAATTCTAGACCAAAGTAATAAAGATTGATATGTGGAAACTCAGCTTTGTTCTTGACAGAAGATAAGCTAAGGTCTTGCTGAGGTCAGCACTTGGCCCATTTTTAATAGGAAAGAGAGGAGAATGGAGACAAGACCAGGGCTGGTCTCCATTTCCATCCTGTCTGCCTGGTCCCTAATGGTGACTCTTAGGCTGCCAAATATCCTATCACAGGACACAGCAGCAGTTTCCTTCCTCTGCCTGGGAAGACAACCCCGTTTATTTATAGCAATGCCTACATTACCTGGCCTTTCAATACATGATTGGTTTTTTGTTTTCTCTTCTCTGCTTAGTGTCACTGCCCTGCTCATAAGTTTCCATTGCCTTCCCAATGCCTTCTAGGCCATCCTAAAGAAAACACCACAAACACTTGCCTTTCTTTTTTTTTCCCACCTATTAGATTGATGGTCCTCAATTCTGCCTGTGCATTAAAACCACTTAAAAAAATTTTTTTTAAGCCAAGCTTTTAAAAATATACATTCCTAGGCTCCATTCTAGACCAGTCAACTTTGTACCTCTGGTATGAGGCCTAAGAATAAATATTTTTTTAAAGTTCCCAGGTGATTCTAGAGCCTGGTGAGGGTTAAGAATCACTGCCCTAGATGCAGAATGGGGCCACTAGACACAGAGGCCCATTATAACCTGGTTATACAGCACAACACTGGTGTTCTGAAGCAGGCGACTCATTGCTTTCTGTGCTTCAGGATAATTAGTCAGGAAAATAGAAAAGTAGGAAAAATACCGAAAGCACATTCAGCCTTGAGATCCCTAGGTTGATGCCAGTTGATCAGCTTTCTCCTGATGAGTAGAGATGGTAACTTGATTCATAAATGCCATGCTCATTGTGAAGTTCTACCGAGCCCCTCCTGGAAGGAAAGGTATGGACAGTCTGAGAGACAGTTTTCTTCTGTGTGCACCCCGTGTGCAGTTTTGTTAGATACACAGACGTAGAAGACAAAGTCCCGGCCTTCAGGTTCACCCATAGACTGAGATGAGCTTCCTGGAAGGCACGGGGCACTTTAATAAAAGACCTTTCAGCAGACGCACGACCACCACAGTTTCTTCACGTTCAAGACGACTTGCCCGGGGCGTCTGTGAAATGTTAAGCGGGGAAAGGAGGTGGCTGATAAAACGCCAGGAGGAGTTTGTGCAGAAGGACAGACAGTTTTAAAAGTTCAGAATAAAGTGTCAGCTCCTTAAGGGTGATGATAACAGCTGTCACTCAAGGAGAACCCACCTCGTGTGGGACAGGTGCCGGGTGCTTCACAGCCCCACCAGGTACACGATAACACATTTTAAGGTGAAAATTTAACTTGAGAGAGGTAGAGCTAGTTTTCCCAAGGCACACAATTAGGAAGTGGCAGTCAGGAGCCAAATAAGAGCTCCCCAGCATTAAAGCCAGAGCCAAGGGGGTTTGTCTGGATAGAACGGAGATGGACTTGTAGATGTACGTACGGACGGGAGTTCAATTGGTCCAGGAGAGGCTGGTTAGTGGAGAGTCTGAAAACCACCAATTGATTTGCAAGGCACCCAAGAGCCACTGGAAACTGAGGGGAGTTTTTCTTCAAGTACATTATTTCTCAAGCTCCCTGTGCAATAAATTAGAGTGGGGAGAGCTGAAGGAATAGACTAGCAAGGGAGATACTACAGTTTGCCATAGTTACCTTATGTGGCAATGGCTTTTCTAGCCCTTTCTGCTTGGCAAAGACCTCCAATGACATAGTCCCCCTGAGACACATAAATTTAGTTACAAAATATGGGCCTGCTTTCTGACAAAGTTATGAAGGTGTCCCATGGGTATGAATATTGCGGTGAGTTGAGACTTCTTTAAGATCAGAGGGCCTTAGAGGGCAGCCCATTCAGCAAACAAAATGAAGGGCTACAAACCTATCTGTTAGTTGGTATCAGCAAGCAGGGGGGCAAAGCAGCACAAAAAGGACGTACCGCCTGCACTGAAAATGGTCTCTCAGCTCATAAAAACGTTAGGCATCAGATTGGAAAACGAAACACAGGCCACAGGAACATTCAGAGAAAAATTGAGTTGGAGAAGAGTTGGAAATGAGGATGGATAATTTTACTGTTTAAGGAAGGGGAGATTTTAGAAAATTAAAATAATCTTAGGCTCCCTCACACCCATCACTAAATTCTATTTGTTAGAAAGAGTATTGTTAAATTAGTGAATTCATTCTTTTGCCAGAACTGAAATTCCTCTGGAATTTCCCTTGTTTTGGGTGATGGAAATGCAGCCTCCAGGATCTACTGAGCCAACGTTTGTTTGCCCTATTTTTAGCATTTCATTCTGTCAGAGCCCCTCTAAAAAGGTGGGTGGTGGAGGAGAGGAGACCACAACCCAGTCCTCCTCATTACCCATTTTCCTTTAGAAATCCTCCGGAAATAACTAGGCAGGAACTTGGAGTTTAGGGTTTCCTTTCAGGCTGGGACCATTTGCTCCAGATGGAAGGGCCATTGTATGTATTCCATTGTGTTCTGTGTTCTACTGTGGCCAGTCCCTGGTCCTGCCTAGCAAACTGCAGGGTCCATTTCTAGTCAAGGAACAGACGTTAATTAAATATAAAACATACCGGGCTTTTTGAAGGTCAGGCTTGGGGGGAAATAACTCTTTCTTTAGCAATCTGTGAGGATCACCAAGCCAATGTTTACTATGAGTTGCTCTTACCAGTACTTTATATTAATATATCTTTATCTCTAAGGGCAATTCTGCAAGGACAGCTTTGGGGTCTCATTTTACAGAGGAAGAAACTGGGAGTCCGAAGACTTGACTGAATTGCCCAGAGTCACACAGCTAATTAGTGAAGGAACAAGAATTTGAATCAAATTTTGTCTTGCTCCAAAATTTATGTTCTTTTCTACCCAGAGATAAGGAAAAACCTATTAGCCACTAGAACAGTAGGTGGTGGAGTTATAAAGCCAATGACTGTGCCTCAAATTGCAGCGCAGCCCCTGTGGGATGCTGGGTAGCTTATAGAACCTCTCTGAACCTCGGTTTTCCCATCTGTTAAATGGGAGTAACAGTAGCAACTCATAAGGTTATTGTAAGGAGCCAATTACATGGCCTTTTAATGTCCCTGCCAGTTGTAGTGCAAGAAAATTTAGTTTCCTTCTGTCTCACAGCTAATGTTTTTTTGTTGATCAAAGGCATACTATAGCCTGGTTTGAAGTAAATCCAGTCTTCCATCTTCAGTATGCACTTTGCAGTGGGTGCTTTCCACTCTTCTGTTAGGATCAAAAGAGTTACCTTTCCTGGGAGTAAAATCCCATCCAAGGATTTAACCCAGAGTGAATTAAATATGGTATTTTTCATCACTAGTGGCAACTCCTACTAACAACTTTTGAATTCTGGCTTCTAAGTGGCAGTAAATACTGCGTCTTTCTATATAATGGAGAGGATTCTGGTCTTTAGAAGATGCTTCTCTGGAGATGAGAAAATTCTTGCATAAACCCTGCGTTTGTTAGGTCAAGACCCTCCCACCACGTAAGTGGTGAAAGTTCCACTGGCCAGGCTCCAAAATGTCAGTGTACGCTCTTGCCTTAATTATCGGAAAAGAACGCCTGAGTCAAAACTCAGTTCTCTTTCAAAACAGAGGGAAAGTATTGAATAGATAGAAATAGAAAGCACTAGAAAGGTGGGGTTTTTCACTGTTAACCCCAATTTGGGGAAATTATAAATTATATAGTTCAGAGTCCACCATGTGGAATAACCTATAGAGAGATGCCGTTTCTGGGGTTGTCAGATAAGATACAGGACTGACATGGCCTGGGACGTACTTACAGTAAACAATTACTCTTGTTTATCTGAATCAACAATTTAACTGGGCATCCTGTATCTCCTGTATTTTATTTTCTGAATCTGGCAACCCAAGGCCTTTATTGAGTACCAGCTGTGCTCTGTAGCAAGTCAGGGAGGTGACCCCTGGGGAGTCTCCCAGGGGTGGGGCACTGAGTGCGAATGCTAGAATCAGACAGCCTGTATTCAAACTGGGCTTCAGCACCACGGCTCCGGGCACCCGGGCAAGTTAATGCCCAGGTAATGATTTTTGTTAAACTTCCGTTCCCTCATCTCTGAAATGGAGATAAGAAGAGCACTTACTTCCTGGAATTATCCTGAGGATTCAGTGTGTCCGGCAAATAAGTGTTGAGCGCTTGCTGTGAATCAGCACCTGTCCTCCACTCTGGAGGACACAGTCTCTGCCCTCATAGTAAGGGGTGAGAGGTATGGTGAATTCAAGTAAGAAAGAACACAGCCAGGGCTTCCCTGGTGGCGCAGTGGTTGAGAATCTGCCTGCCAATGCAGGGTATACGGGTTCGAGCCCTGGTCTGGGAAGATCCCACATGCCGCGGAGCAACTAGGCCCGTGAGCCACAATTACTGAGCCTGCGCGTCTGGAGCCTGTGCTCCGCAACAAGAGAGGCCGCGATAGTGAGAGGCCCGCGCACCGCGATGAAGAGTGGCCCCTGCTCGCTGCAACTAGAGAAAGCCCTCGCACAGAAACGAAGACCCAACACAGCCAAAAATAAAATTAATTAATTAATTAATTAATTTTTAAAAAAATTTAGAAAGAACACAGCCAGGTAAAAAAGGTGGGGATATGCTGTTTCTCTGAGGTTTGTGTGTCTGGTGAAGGGACATTTAGCAGAGACACAAATGACTTGGGGGAGCCAACGCATTGTATCTGAGGGAAGCAATTTCCAGGCAGAGGAGGGGCCGGTGCAGAAGCCCCCGCTGGCGATGGAGCCACCGTGACATGCTTGAGGAGCAGCAAGGTGACTGAGGGGGTGAGAAAAGGGTGGTGGCAGGTGATCAGAGAAGTAGCTGGGGGAGGGAGGGAGACGGTGTAGGGCTTGGAGGCCTTGGTAAGACTTGGAATTTGACCCCAAGTGAGCTGTGAAAACGCTGGAGTTGTGAGCAAGGGAGTAGTACCATATCTCAGGATTTAGAAGGACCACTCTTGCTTGTAGGGGGAAAATAAAGGGGGGCAGTGCCTCAAAGATCAGTTTCGAGGCTATTGTAAGGCAGCAGTGGCTTGGATCAAGGTGGTAACAGTGAAGGCGGCGAACAGTGACAGGGAATCTCTAGGCAGTAGGTGTGTAGAGGTCTGAAGGCTGAGCCCCGGGGCTCCCCAGGGTTTCGAGATGGAGAGGGTGTGCAAAGGAGACAGAAAAGGAGTAGCCAGTGAGGCATAAACAGAACCAGGAGAAAGGAATTAAATGATGGAGAAATGTCTATTTAGGTCTTCCGCCCATTTTTGGGATTGGGTTGTTTGTTTTTTTAAACAGTGAGCTGCATGAGCTGTTTGTATATTTTGGAGATTAAGCCTTTATTAGTTGCTTCATTTGCAAATATTTTCTCCCATTCTGAGGATTGTCTTTTCGTCTTGTTTACGGTTTCCTTGGCTGTGCAAAAGCTTTTAAGTTCAATTAGGTCCCATTTGCTTATTTTTGTTTTTATTTTCATTACTCTAGGTGGTGGGTCAAAAAAAGATCTTGCTGTGATTTATGTCAAAGAGTGTTTTTCCTATGTTTTCCTCTGAGGGTTTTATACTGTCTGGCCTTACATTTAGGTCTTTAATCCATTTTGAGTTTATTTTTGTGTTTGGTATTGGAGAGTGTTCTAATTTCATTCTTTTACATGTAGCTGTCCAGTTTTCCCAGCACCACTTATTGAAGAGACTGTCTTTTCTCCATTGTATACTCTTGCTTCCTTTGTCATAGATTAGGTGACCATAGGTGCGTGGGTTTATCTCTGGGCTTTCTCTCCTGTTCCATTGATCTGTATGTCTGTTTTTGTGCCAGTACCATACTGTCTTGATTACTGTAGCTTTGTAGTATAGCAATCTACAGATTCAATGCAATCCCTATCAAATTACCAATGGCATTTTTCACAGAATTAGAACAAAACATGTTACAATTTGTATGGAAATACAAAAGACCCCAAGTAGCCAAAACTATCTTGAGAAAGAAAAACAGAGCTGGAAGAGTCAGGCCCCCTGACTTCAGAGATTTGTCTTTTTTCATTTGGCATAATTTCTTTGAGGTTCATCCAAGTTATTGTCTACGTCAGTAGTTGTTTTCTTTTTTTTCATTTCTGTGTAGTATTCCATGGTATGGAATGTACAAAGGCACTCTTTAAACCTTCTGTTTAACACACCCATGTGACCGTTTTCCAGATCAATGCCACACCCCAAAAGTGCCCTTTGTGTCCCCTTCCTGTCACTATCCATCTAACCAAGGTTAATAATTCTCCTGACTTTTAGCACCATAGATTTTGTTTTTGAACTTCACATAAATGGAATTATACAGAATGTGCTCTTTTGGTTCTGGTTTATTGTGCTTAGCATTATGATTGTGAGATTTGTCCAAATTGTTCCTTTTCATGGCTGCATTGTAACCCATGGTGTGATAATACCACAATGCTACTGTTAGTGAGCATTTGAGTGGTTCTTGCTTTTGGCTAATAGTGGCACTATGAATATTCTACTCTATGTCCTTTGTTAAAAATATACACACCTTTCTTTTGGGTATATACTTAGGGAGGAATTTCTGGGTCATAGGTATGTATCAGATTTAGTAGATGCTGCTAGATAGATTTCCAAAGTGGTTGTACCAGTTGATACTCTGAGCAACAGCATGTGAGAGTTTTGGTTGCACCATGCCCTTGCCAACACTTGATATTGTCTGTCAGCTTTTCCTTTTTCCTTTAAATGTCTTTAACCATTGCAGCATTGCTTCTATGAGTTAAGCTTCATGCTTTATGCAGAATTTCTTTGTTTTTCTTTTGTACCACTAAGAGAGATAAAACCTTATATACTCTTTCTCTGCCTTCAGATTGGAAGACTTGTTTTGCTTTTGAAATTTAGTTCAACAAACATTCAGGCAATGCTAGGCATCTTGATTTTAAAAAGGTTGCTAGCCCTCAGTGTCTGCCAATGAGAGCAAATGCTACTGAACTAGAGATCAGGACAGGAAGCCTCACTCCAACATTTCCTACAACCTCCCAATTTAATAGTTAGCCTTATATACTTCCTTTCTTCCTGCCAAGAAAGTTCTTCCTTTAAAGCATTATTTCATCCACAAAGGGCCCTTGTAGCCTTATTTAACCCTCTCCTTCCCCATGAACTGTTGATTTGAGGAAGACTCATGTGGCTTTGAAATTTGGTTCAAATGTTAAGAAGCATGAGAATTTTCTGTTAGTTATTTATGGTTGTTTAATGGCTTCAAAATAAACAAAGGCCATATAGTAAATAAAGGTATAGTCTAGGAGGCCTGTCATTTGGCAAGAAATTTCCCACGGGTATCAGGATTTATCTCCATCAGTCCTGCAGACATGATATAGAGTGCTTTAGCAGATTTCTCGAAATACCAATGTTTTTTTTTCCAGAAATTTGGAACTATCCGGGCGGATTTGATTGAGCAGATGAGATTCAAACAGAGACTGAAGGTGATCCAGACACTGGAGGATACTACAAAACGGAACGTGGTGAGTCTTTTGAGAAATGGCATGTGACCTTCTTTCTCCATCCTTCCTTACACTCCTACCAACTCAAATTCCTGCTTAACAGACTGAAGATGATTTAAAACAAGAAAATCAGGAAGTTTCCCATTATGACATTTTTGAGTTTGTGAAATTCATTGTGTTTATTCTTCTTATAGGTACGAACCATTGTGACAGAAACTTCCTTTACCATTGATGAGCTAGAAGAACTTTATGCTCTTTTCAAAGTGAGTTTCAAACAAAATTCATGTACATTCAGGGCAAAAAGGAGTTCACTTTAATAACTGAGTTCGTTCTAGATTTTTCTGTTAAATTGTGAAGGGATAGCATGAGTGTCAACATGCATAAATAGGAAGATAGAGCTGAGAGTGTAAAAATAGAGTACTTAATATGAAAAATAAAGATATAACTCATTTAAATGGATGTTTTAGCTCTCTTCCACTCCATATAATATTTTAGCTGTTTCCTTGGTCTTAAGAAAATAGGGCATTACTTTATAATTCTCACTGGAATGATGGCAATCAAGTTTAAATTCTTCTGAAACTCTTGTAAATTGCAATTTCCTATATTAATCTATATTAAAGCACTCTTAAAAAGAGATATGTAGCTAGAATAAGTATAAAGCTACTCAAATGTCTAAGGAAAAGCTTAGTTGTTAAATTTCTGCAATTTTCCTTTCTAAGTCAGCCCATACCAATCTTGATCCTCAATGAGAAAATATTATGTCAGTAAATAAAGCAGTATAGAATGGCTTTTCTTCCAGAAAAAATACTTTTGTCATAACTGTCATTACCAACATTGTAAAAATGCAGCAATTGCCAAGAAAAAAGTTTTAAAAGATGCCTTTTATGCGGGTACTGATTTTATCACAATCTTTAATTGGCTAGCTTCTTGTGTACAGAGCCTTTTACTTCCAGAACTCAGGAAGACGGTCGAGGACTGCAAAGGTATTATAGGAACAAACATAAAGGGACAAACATAAAGATCTGAGTTGCACACTAATAGATCTTAGGACCAGAGAATGTGAGAGCTGGGAATATCTTTGCAAATGTTCCCGCTTGCCTCTTAGCTACTGGAGGCACCACTGTTTTATTTCCTTTTGTCTCACTGGTGCCTAGTTTAGTGTCTCTCCCCACTAGGTGTTCGAAACATGTGTGTTGAATACATAGGTGAATTAGTGATCAGTTTTCCATCTAGTATCATCTCTGCGTGCTTCTGGGGCGGGCAGAGAGAGGTTGATGGCTTTGTGCAGCCCAGCAGCATGACCAACAGAGTGGACCACTGCGTCCCCACCAGGCTGCCTTCAGCACTTGACGGCGAAGTGTCTAGCCTGTGCCATCTCATTCGTGTTTTATTCAGACACGTAAAGCGCGGTAGCTAATTGCTCCGCGTACGTTGGTTTTCCGTAAGGAGGGAGTCCCTCTTCGTTTCGTTAAGCAAAAACTACAGTGATCCAACTTGGATCAAAACAAGAAGATACAATGATCCAGTTGAGATCAGATTTTCAAAGGATACTGAGGACTGGAAGAAATCTGCTTCACAGGGTGGTGCCGGTAGGACCAGGATTGGGGGTAACTGAACGGAAGCGGGAGTAGGCGGCAAGACCACGCACAGATAATGGGAAGCGCTATGACCTTAGAAAGAGGAGGCTGGCTCTGGGGACACCTGGAAAAGGAAGACCAGGGCTGGTGGTGCCGAAGTCCAAGATCCGGAGATCACTGAAGACACAGAGGCAGGGATGCCCTTGTCTTCTTACCCAGGCACCCCTGCACTCTCTGGTCTACGCACCTCCAGGTACCAGGTGTGTCATTTGTACGCCGAGGATATTGCCTGAAGAAAGCTTTCTTTACACTCCAAAACCCTGCCCTAAGGGTGTGTTGACAAACACGAGTTCCCCAAGTCTGCTGAGCGCCCCCACAGAGAACCCGAGACCCTTGGCTGGTGTCAGGGATGGGAAGGACTCTCGGGTACTGTGGAACCCAAGACAAAGACTTCAGTTACCGACTCTTTCTTGAGTCTTTTGAAGACTTTCATTGGCTTTAATTCATCTGAACGAACGTTTATGGAGGCATTAGTGTGTCAGACACGCTGCCAGACTCTTAGTCCTTTACAAAACCAATTTCTGGGGGTTTTCCTTCAGATACAAGGGAAAGAAACATTTGTCTCCCACGGAGCTTTCTGCCTTGGGCTTTGGGCTAAAACTTGGTAGAAAAAGGTGAAAGGCCGCCACCCTGAGGCAGATTTGATGGAAAACGTGGTTCAGGGCCCCTATGCCTTAGTTTCTCTGGAACTCCTTCTAAATTAGTCCTTTTTCAATCTCGGGTCCCTAGTGCCCAAATGATGGAGTAGGGGGTCTCATCAAAGAAGAGGGTCATGGTCTGCATGGCTTGTCGTTTCCTGAAGGTTGTGAGCACGGTGAAAGTGCCTGCACCACATTCAGGCCTGGTTCCAGAGGAACGTGAGCGCTTTAGTTAGGAGGAAGTGCTTTGGGTAACCTTCATCCACTGACGAAGCTCCGGTAAAGAGGACCCTTCCTGGGGATGTATCACCAACACCGTCCCAACACCGTCCCGCCCAGAGGGCTGCTGGGCATCACTTCAGAGCACAAGTCAACCCGTGCAGTCCCTCGGA
The DNA here is from genome assembly GCF_009873245.2 of Balaenoptera musculus. Taxonomy (NCBI): domain Eukaryota; kingdom Metazoa; phylum Chordata; class Mammalia; order Artiodactyla; family Balaenopteridae; genus Balaenoptera; species Balaenoptera musculus. Next base: position 23,818,796 of record NC_045789.1, on the reverse strand, counting down.
CCCTCCTCTCCCTGACGTCACCACCATCACCACTCCTCCCAAGCCCCACCCCCATCCCCACCCACAGCGCCAGTGCAGCCCCGAAGCCTGGTGGTCCTAACACTCTTCCTTTATTCTCCCGAGGCTGCCCTGCAGGAACCTCTCCTTCCTTCTCTCTTGCCTACTCTCGCTCCGCTCTTTTTGGGGTTATTAGCTACAGTTCCCAGTAAACAGTGAGGACAAAGACATTGGTCCTCTTTGCTCCGTTCTAAGTGAGAACAACACTGAAGTACTACGCACTCACCACTGACTCTCCCTTCTCAGAACCCCTAGGCAGGGGGTGGGGGAGATCTGTTTTGTAAGTGCCTTTTTGCTATTGCAATATTTATACATGCTTATAATGAAATAGTACAACAGAGAATAAAGTAAAAAGTTAAGTCTCCCTCTGGATACCCCTCCCATCTCCCCAGGCTACCATTCAGTGTTAACTGTAAATGTCTCCATACAGGGGAGCTGGGGTGTTCTTCCTGGCCTTTCTGTTAGCTGTTTTTTCTTTGCGGTCTTCCTAGAATGGGCGTATATTTCTACCAGAATCAGTATGACCTCATGAATAAAGAAGCAGCCTTCTTTCCAAGGACAGAAACAAGAAGCCTTTTGTTGGATCTCTGTACTCCTCACCCTAGTGGTTCCTACTCATAATTTTCCTGGAGCTATTTTCACATGCGTGAAACAGGAGGACCGCACACTTGTAGCCTGACTACTGGATGACTAGGATAATATTAATGTGATTTTGATGACCAGGAAGCAGGGGGTTTACAGGACACTAAACTAGGAGTTTGGAGACCCAAAATCGCATGATGATTCTGCTTTGACTAACTGGTTAGATGACCCTGCGGGAGCTACTTACCCTGTGGGCTGTACCATCCTCACTGAGGACACAAGGTGATCAGATTGCCTGAATTACAGATCCTTTTTTTCAGGTTAACATTCTATGTATTTCTTTTAAATTAAAAAAAAAAAAAGTTTGTCTTTATGGGAGTTACTTCTTAAAATGCTTGTGAGTGTGGGGATGGGTGTGGGGAGAAGAAAATGGGGAGGGGGAGGGTTTTCTTTCTTTTTTCACCTATGCCAGTAATTGAACCGGGTTTTTCATGCCAGATGTAAACGCAGAGACGGTTGCCATGGAGTTTGTGGGGAGCGGGGTCAAGTGGAGATATATGTAGAAGAGAAACCGAGGGGCCCTGGGACCAGACCGCTGCCCCCCCCCAGGAGATGCACATGGGTGACCTAAAGCCTTTTTCCAAATTTGAGGGAGGGCCTTTCTTCTTGGTATTTGCTGTGAGATGCAGTCCCCAGTAGTCCTCCTGTTCTTTGATTTTTCAGGCGGAACACCTAACCAGCTGCTACTGGGGTGGGAGCAGCAATGCCCTGGACCGGCACGACCCCAGCCTGCCCTATCTCGAGCAGTACCGCATCGACTTTGAGCAGTTCAAGGGCATGTTTGCTCTGCTCTTTCCCTGGGCCTGTGGAACTCACTCTGACGTGCTTGCCTCGCGCTTATTCCAGTTATTAGATGAAAATGGAGATTCTCTGATCAACTTCCGAGAGTTTGTCTCTGGACTGAGTAAGGACGTGATGTTATTGCATGAGTTGGGGCAGGGGGAGGGGGGAATAGGTCAGTAAGCACCGTGGTCCTCGTGGTTCTCTGTGCCGCCCTCAGGACCACAGCCCCGCTCGCTTCAGAAGACAAGGTTTACAGGGCAGAGAAGCACATTTTAAGGTTTGCAAGCTGACTGTAAAATTCGTTTTTAGTTAATGGATATATTATATGATTAAATTGTTACCTTCTACATTCGATAGTCCTCAGCACTAGTTAAAATACATTATCAGAGAGTTTGCAAGAATGCCAACTTAAACACGAACCACAAATCACGATAACTTTACAAGGGAAGGAATGTTTGGGTGGATTTCTTTTCTTTGTCAAAAAATATATTTACAGTACATATGTTTCATAAAATTTTATAAAACATTTCATAATGTTTTTAATAAAGAGCTGGAAAAAAAAATGCAACAGCCCTGCAGTCTAAATGGAAGTCTTTTCTCTCCATTTTGCGGGGAGGAAGGGCGTCCACCCTGAGAACGCACACCCTCACCTCACAAGCAGCACGAGTTTCTGCCTGTCCACCTCACTGTCTGACCTGTTTCCTGTCCTGTATTCCACTGGACTCTTGTTCCATTAATATTTGAGCAGAAAAGCTACATGGTGGTCAGGCTTGGCCCGCCCAGTACGAGGTTGTGGATATAGCAGGCATTGTGTCAGGCTGCCTGAATGAGATAAGAAGGAAGACTTTCTAAAATTCCAATTGTGCCACTCTGTGACCTTGGTCCATGCACTTGAACATGACCTGTGCCCACAAAAGATGAAGGCGTCAGACATAGAGCCAACGATGATTCCAAAAGGTACCCTAAATCATTAAGAATGATGACTGCAGGCTTAAAGCCCAGAGAAAGCTGATGGTTGTTAAAAAAGCAAAGGGGTGGGCTTCCCTGGTGGCGCAGTGGTTGAGAATCTGCCTGCCAATGCAGGGGACACGGGTTCGAGCCCTGGTCTGGGAAGATCCCACATGCCGCGGAGCAACTGGGCCCGTGAGCCACAATTACTGAGCCTGCGCGTCTGGAGCCTGTGCTCTGCAACAAGAGAGGCCGCGATAATGAGAGGCCCGCGCACCGCGATGAAGAGTGGCCCCCGCTCACCGCAACTAGAGAAAGCCCTCGCACAGAAACGAAGACCCAACACAGCTAAAAATAAATAAATAATAAAAATAAAGGAATTCCTTTAAAAAAAAAGCAAAGGGGTGTAGATAAGGTCCTCTTGATAAGTAAAAACTATTTGTATAAAGCACTCAGATATATCATTCAAAGGGGGTACATGGAGGAAACTAGCCTTTTTTAAGTGCAGGCTCTGTTGTGATGCTTTAGAACTTGTACTTTATCACTTAATCCAAACAACAGACCTTTGAGGGTAATAATAGTGTTGATGACTAACATTTATACAGCATTTACTCAGCCAGGCACTGCCCTCATGCTTCATGTGCATTTAATTTACCTAAAGCACACAACTACAAAGTTGGAGTTTGAACTCAGGCACCCTGGAAGCAGCGTTTGTGCAGTTACTATCAATATTATGCTTTATTACCTGTCTGCTTACTATTAATACCCCCATTGTCAGTTAAGGAGATGGAGGCTTAGAAAAGTTAAGCAACTTGCTGGAACATTCATTTTTAGCAAGTCAGTATACGTCTGTTATTGAACTGAAAAGCACAGTTAGTACGTACTGGGCCCAGGATTCAGATGAGGGCTGTTCTCATTACTCTGTGCTAAGGACAGCAAATAGGATTTTTTTTGTTTTTTTAGGGAAGAGGGAGGCATTAATTTTTAATTACAAAAGTAACATAAATACATTCTGCTTTTCAAAAAAGTGAACAAAATAAAATAAAGTAAAACAATCCAGACAAGGCTAAAGACCCTTTTGACCCTCTCCTAATCTTTTCTGCTCCAAAGTATCTATTATTATCACCTTGGTGTCTATCCAAAGGGAGATTTTTTTAAATTACCCTTGGACAAAAATAAGGAGGAGAAAAAAGAGACAGGTTCTGCACGTAGAAAGGGTTCTAGGAATTTTTGCCGTAAACATCTTTGCTGCAGCCAGTTTTGCTGCAAAGCTAATTGGCCATAAGGCCATCTTGCCATAAGAGATAAAAATAATTGGTTGACAGTTACGACACTAGAAAAAGGTAACAAATCAGTTTTTATAAATCCTTCGACGAGCGCAGTCATGCCTCCCATTCGTCAAAACCAAAAGTTTACCAAGCTATGGCAAATATAAAAGAAGCAGCTACTAATTCACAACAGCCTTCGAGAACATTAATGATTGATTCTGTAGCTAATTTGGATACAATAGATTGTCCTCTCAGGCCGTCTTTACCAAATTTATCATGCAGTATTAGACGTTGTTGGCAAACAAAGAATCAAGCTCCTCCTATCCCCCCAAAAGGAAATGGTAATGTGATTCCTGATGGGTATAAGTTTCTTGAAAATGGTGAAAATTTTAACACAGTCTGGCTTAGATTAGCTCGCTGAAGGATTTGCAAAAATCGATATCTTATTTTCTAATGTAAAGTAACCATCAACCAGTTATTTTTATCTTTTATGGCAAAATGGCCTTACGGCCAATTAGTTGTGATGCAAATCTGCTTCTAGCAAAGATGTTCATAACGAAAATACCAGACACGTGTAGAAAGTGATAGGAATAAATATAAATATTTAATTTACTTAAGCCTAGTCAAACACCAACAAGGTAAATACTCTTCAAAATCTTCCAAAAAGGAAAGAGAGGTTTGCAGTCCAAGACAGTGAAAACATTGGAGAAGAGTACTTAGGCTTCTTAAAAATGCAGTTGAGTTCTCTGAGCAAAGTAAACTCCACCCAGATTGCCAGGTGGGGTCTCAGAGGTGTAGTCAGTCATGCGGGTTGATTACAGCTATGGAGACAGACAAGTAGACTAGAAAAGAGAAATTCTGTTCAAGTCTTAAGAAACTAAAGAATGAATTCTGGAAGAGATGGATCAGTAATTTCAATGTTCACCTCCAGAAAGATCCCTCTAGAGATTAGGGAACAGACCATCTCTATGGAATTAGAGATGAGGGATTACAATCGCAAGCCACAAATTAGCTGGACCTCCTTTTCCAGGGGTATTGCTGGAAGGCAGCATTTCTAAACATGCCATAGATGTCATGAGGCAGCTGGTCACTGGACAGATAACTCATTATAAACGGAAAGTTGGAGGGATATGGATGTTGGTGATTCAATGACTGGCTGAACCCTGCACCCAAAGCATGACGGTCAATGGAGAATTCTCCAGTATGCTGGGCTTGGTATTTAACCTCTGTGATTGTTCCCTCATTTGCAAAATAGTTATTGTCAGGACTAAAAGAAATAATTCAAGTAAAGTTCCTACAACAGTGCCTGGCTCGAAAAGTGTTCGTTATTGTTGTCACTACAATTACTGCTTATCCCCCCTCTACCTGACTCAGTCAGGGATTTAAACTATAAAGGGAGAGAAGCTACCACAACCAAATGTGTTGACTACACAAAGTGAAGAGAGACAGCCATTGTGTTGGAGGACAAAAACAAGATTTAAAGAAATCAGAGGAGGAAATGATTGGCAAAAACAAACTGTTAGGGATAAATCCGAAATCTTAAATTTTAAGAAGTGATTGTAAAAGAACTGTATGTCTGCATATATAGTATAGTGGTTTCAACCATGCGATCTAGGGTCAGACAAATCTGAGTTCAAATCCTGGGCCTGCCACCTGCTAGCTTATGACCTTGAACATTACTTAATATCAATAAGCCCGACTTTTCTTATCTGTAAAGTTAGGATAATAATTGTGACCATCTCGTAGAATTATTGTGAGAAGAAAGTGAAATGCACATGGAAAGTAGTTAACATAGGGTTTAACACAAAGTGAATGGTTCATAAATGTCTGTCATTATTTTCATGGTTAGTATTAGTCAGTGTGTAAGCATTTGGGGGTTTAGTTAACTATGTGGTCAATAAGAAACTCCAGAGTGAAGAGTATAAAGAGTTGAATGCAGACTTAGGCTAAGAGTCAAGAACAGTTCCACTATTCTCTGCAGTGGACGAGAGGCTTCTGGAACTCTCTGTCCGGAGGGTTATTGATGGACACATTAACACATTAGGTGAATGTGGGTAAGAATAGGGAAGAGTGTACAAACCATGTCGTATAAGAAAGTTGAAAAAATGTAGAGAGGTATAGCCTGGGGGACATAAAGTTGCCTTGAAAAGGTACGCTGGAGAGGAACAGGACAGCTGTCCTTAAAATCTGAAGGATTGATGTAATGAAGACATAATAGACCTATTCTGTTTGACTTTAAAGAGGAAGGAAAAGGAATAGTTCTAAACCTTTTTTTGAGTTGTGATCTCTTTGAGATCTGATAAGGACTGTGGAGATCTTCCCAAAAAGTGACATCGGCACGTGGCCACATTTTACATTGTTTGTGGTTCATGGAATTTATGCACTTGAACCTGCAGGTTAAGGGTCCTGACTAAAGTAAAAATGACAGGAGCCCTTTCAGTGTTTCTAGAATTCCCCAGTGAGATGAGATGCCACTGGTTGTGATGAGTTTCCCGTCCCTGAGGAGGCTCAGACATCTCTCTTACGTGGACGTGGATGTGTGAAGAGGCCCCTACGTTAAGTGGGAGGCCGGACGAGACAACCCCTGGTGTCCCTGCCAACCAATCCAGATCCTGTGATTCCCCTTTTCCCAAATCTGATTAACCTTCAACTAGGCTCTCTGAGAACACGTATTTACAAAGGATTTTCTGATTCCTGAAATACGTATGGACTGTAAGGGAAAAGTAACAGGATTCTTTGGCTTGAAGCAATGGTGATATAATGGCGGCTAGGTTAGGCTAAATTGAACTGAAGAAATATTTAAGAGACCCCAAAAGCAACTAAAAAAGATTTCTAAAATGAGTAATTTGAAGCACTCTTAAACATGTATTGAGATTATTTCTGAACTCTAGCAAGTATTTAGGGTGTTGAGGCCCAATCACCTGACTTTTCTTATTAATAACACTAGTTTAATTTGTGCCAGCCGCTATTCTAGGTGTTAACACCTTTAGTTCTCACATTTCATGGGCCCTGATATCAAGACCACTGGTAGTATCTTCTAATTTATCATCTTGCCTCATAGAGGGGAAACTGAGGTACAGAGAGGTTCACTCTCCCAAGGGCACATAGTAAGTACAAAGCATTTGAAACCAGGTATCCTGGTTCCAGAGCTTTCAACCCAAATACGTCCTGGCCAAACTTTCTGCCACACGATACCTGGGTTTCAATTTGTAAAAGTAGGTGCTTCAGAGGGATGCTGAGCCTGTGGGGAGGGGGTGGGGATTGTAGCACACGTGGTGCATTTCACATTGGTACTTATGTGACTTCTAGGTGCTGCATGCCATGGGGACCTCACAGAGAAGCTCAAACTCCTGTACAAAATGCACGTCTTGCCTGGTAAGCGAGACACACAGAGTAGCACATATACCTGTGACTCTGGCCTGGCTTGAAGTCTTTTTTGGTGAGACCTGTTTGCCTTTTTTTTTGATGTACAAAATCACTCATTGGTCACTAAGAACAAACTGAACGATACTTTTTACATGAGTTCCTGAATCAGCAGGTGCTTGATTCAATGATCATTCACCTGTCTGAAGTGTGAGTTGCAGTAATAGAAAAGAGCAGGCTTCTGCAAGAGAACGAATAGCATTTGGTAACTCATGGGATTCTGAGTCGAGGGGGAGCAGTGTTACCACTGACAGAAACAGTGGGAAAGATGGTGAAGTTGTGAGTTCAGTTTTAAACAACGATGGCCTCCAGCTGGAAATATCTAGCAAATACTAAAAAAGAAAGGGAGGGAGGGATGGAGGGAAAGAGAAAGAGAGAGAGAGAGGAAGGAAGGAAGGGAGGGAAAAAGGGAAGAAGGAAAAAGGGAGGGAAGAGGAAGGGAGGAAGGAAGGGGGATTAGCTCCGAGGATACAGATAGGGTAAAACTATAGATTTGGGAATTATCATTATAGTGTACAATTTCCCAAAATTTGGTTCCTTAAAGCATCATTCCTTAGGATTTAGGAAAAGTCTCCAAAAAAGGCAAATGTGAAGGGACACTTCAGTGTGGGGTTGTTATAAAGGAAGGTGGAGTTAGAACTGGAGGGAGACCCTCCCCGATAAGGGTTTTGAGGAGGTGGGCATTCAAGGCCCGCACCAGTGATGGGACCCCCCCACCCCAGCCCACCTTCGTAACTTCAGCTTCTCATGAGCCCCATGTCATTTCTTCAACAACGAAAGCACACTTTCATTGAGTCATGGCCCTGCCAATATGAGAATCATCTCTCCTCCCTCTCCAGAGCCATCCTCTGATCAAGACGAGCCAGATTCTGCTTTTGAAGCAACTCAATACTTCTTTGAAGATATCACCCCAGAATGCACACATGGTAAGTGACTTTCCTCTTCAGGGCCTCTCTGTTTCTTTTCTACAGAGCCCCCTGTTATTGGGAAAAGTTGCCTCCAAAGCTAGGCAATCAAAGAAGTATAATGAATACAGGTGCCTAATATGCTACTTTCTTTTTAAATTTTTGAACTTGAGTAACTACTGGGGAGTGGGTACTTCAGCCCACCAAAAGGACCATGTACACTGTGTCCTGCTGGCTTAGAAAAAGCGTTACCTGTAGGGCATATACTTTGCTCCCCTCTCCTTGATAGGGAGAAACGTTCATTAAGAACGTCATTCTAGTGTACGCTGCTCTCCAGAATCTGGACTAGCATTGATAAAAGATACACTGCTCTGCAACAGACGTCAGCAAACTTTGGACCAAATCCAGCCCACCACCTATTTGTACGGCCTGTGATAATATAAAATTTATATCAAAGAATTAAAATAATATAAAATTTAAACATTACTGCCTATAAATAAAGTTTTATTGGAACACAGCCAGGAACACACCCAAGCTCATTCAGTTATATATTGCCTATGGCTGCTCTCACGCTACAGTGGTAGAATTGTCTCAGATATTTGCCATCTGGCCCTTTACAGAGAAAGTTTGCTGACCCCTGCTCTGTGAAGTTGTTAGATCTACACAGACATGATCTGGCTCATTAGAAATATCTCCAGATTTACATTTGAACCTGTTCTGTTGTGCCATGTGTGGATCTAAGCAGCGTCTGGGCTTGCTGCTGCTGTGCGTTATCTCCATTCTATTGATTCTTCATCCGTAGGTCAGGCAACCTCCTGACTTCACCCAAGGTTGAAAGTCAGCATGGGTTGCTCCTGGGTCCTTTTGCCTCTTAAATCTTACAGTCCCCAAATAAGCACAGCTTAGACCTGCTTTTAAACCGTGAGCACCTAAGTGATTGAGTGGAGAGGAGCGAGAGCCAGACAGTCTTCTTATTGGTGATACGTGTTAAGGGCAGGAGCTTTGGACAGGATGCTGGCTCTGTTTGTCTAGATGACCTCAGGCAGCTTCGGGCATCCGGGAGCACCAGGGTCCTTGTGTGGAAAGTGGAGATGAGAGCTGTCACATTGGGTATAGTAAGGACTTAGTGAGATAATGTAGTAAGCCTCTTAGCGTAGTGCCTTAGCACATCCGACAATATTCTTCAAATCCTTAGCAATCATATTTTGGCTGCAAAATGTTAGCCGCATCTTTCTTAGTGGGCACTCATCTCAGAATAGGAGTCACTTGTTTCAGAGATGCTTCAGGAATGGTTACATGCCAGTAGCATTTAATAGCCTCAAAAGATGCTTTTTCAACTGACAAAGGATTAATCTCCAAGATTTACAAGCAGCTCATGCAGCTCAATAACAAAAAAACGAACAACCCAATCCAAAAATGGGCAGAAGACCTAAATAGACATTTCTCCAAAGAAGATATACAGATGGCCTACAGACACATGAAAGAATGCTCAACATCATTAATCATTAGAGAAATTCAAATCAAAACTACAATGAGATATCATCTCACACCGGTCAGAATGGCCATCATCAAAAAATCTAGAAACAATAAATGCTGGAGAGGGTGTGGAGGAAAGGGAACACTCTTGCACTGTTGGTGGGAATGTAAATTGATACAGCCACTATGGAGAACAGTATGGAGGTTCCTTAAAAAACTACAAATAGAACTACCATACGACCCAGCAATCCCAATACTGGGCATATACCCTGAGAAAACCATAGGTCAAAAAGTGTCATGTACCACAATGTTCATTGCAGCTCTATTTACAATAGCCAGGACCTGGAAACAACCTAAATGTCCATCGACAGATGAATGGATAAAGAAGATGTGGCACATATATACAATGGAATATTACTCAGCCATAAAAAGAAATGAAATGGAGGTATTTGTAATGAGGTGGATGGAGTTAGAGTCTGTCATACAGAGTGAAGTAAGTCAGAAAGAGAAAAACAAATACAGTATGCTAACACATATATACGGAATCTAAGAAAAAAAAAAAAAAAGGCCATGAAGAACCTAGTGGCAAGACGGGAATAAAGACACAGACCTACTAGAGAATGGACTTGAGGATATGGGGAGGGGGTGGGGTGAGATGTGACAGGGTAAGAGAGTGTCATGGACATATATACACTACCAAATGTAAAATAGATAGCTAGTGGGAAGCAGCCGCATAGCACAGGGAGATCAGCTCGGTGCTTTGTGACCACCTAGAGGGGTGGGATGGGGAGGGTGGGAGGGAGGGAGATGCAAGAGGGAAGAGAAATGGGAACATATTGTATATGTATAACTGATTCACTTTGTTATAAAGCAGAAGCTAACACACTATTGTAAGGCAATTATACTTCAATAAAGATGTTTAAAAAAAACAAAAAAAACAAACAAAAAAAAAAAAAAAAAGATGCTTTTTAAAAAATGTTTTTTCTAACTCCAAAAGTACTACTGCTTTGTATCAAAATTTTTAAAATATGGGTCAAAATATATAAAATAAGCCAACGATGTCTTAAAACTGCATGATATAAAGGTAACTATCAATAATAATTAATATCTTGAAGTATTTATTTTCCTTTTTTATCCATATAATTATAATAATATCCATAATATATAGATAAAACTGGGATCAAACTGCCGATACAGTTTTGTTTGTTTGTTTGTTTTGGCTGCAGGATTGTTTTATGAACAATTTAAAAATAGAACAAGTGTGTTCTGGCACATGCCATCTCCACCTCTTCTGCCTATACAGTTTTGTATCCTTTTTTCACTTAAAATCTAGTGAACCTATTACGATGTCATTTACTTTCTCTGAAAACATGGTTTTTAATTGGCTGTATAATGTCCATTGCATGGGACTTACCATAACATTTTGGACTATCTACTTGTTCCCTAAAGCTAGTTCAACATTAAGAGGAGAGGACTTTCTCCACGGCATATATAGTGCATTGTCCTCAGTCTGTCTTAAAAGCTGCTGAGATTTTAATTTGACACTAAATATGTAAAGGTTACATATGCAGCAAACCAGCCACCTTTTGTATGGCTGAGGAAGTGCTTGGGGTGCATTCTTGCAGCTGACAAACTGAATGGGAAACTGGGGGGATTGTACACCTCTCCCTTTTGAAGCCCTGGGATGTCCTGTTTTAAGAAGAAAGAAGAAAACAATTATAAGTTGTTTTCTTGAAAGTCAAAAAATGCCAGATTATGAATCTGAAGGAATTTAGTAGCACGACATTTGTTTTCTTTTATCAACATAGATGTCAGTTTCTTTTTAAAAAGTGAGTTCTTGATCTTTTGCAGAGCCTGACAGAAGATCAATCTCATGTACACAAAGTTAAGATGATAGTGTAACAGACACAGGAGGGAAATCAACATTAACTGGGGCCAGCACCACCATTTTTAAAGTACTGAACACCACATGAAATCACTCCTTTAATTCCTATTTATACACCGAGCCCTGCTTGTGAAAAAGAATTCTTGGGGAATCTCTCACCTAGTGATAGAGTTTTTCGATTGTAAAAAGAAAAAAGTGCACTACCTAAAACTTGAGAATTACGTTTTATTTGGCACACATACTGAGGACTTAAGCCCAGGAGGGAGCCTCTCAGACAGCTCAGAGGGACTGCTCTGAAGAAATATGGGAGGAGAGCCAGGATATATAAGATTTTTTTTCCCAAAAAAAAAAAAAAAAAAAACCACGTAGTGGGAACATCAAAAGATTAGTGATAATTAAAGAAACCAGATATCTCAAGTTAATGAATTTAGTGCTTTTCTGTGTATGGGAAGATGCAAGAGTCTGGGCTTACTGAAATCATTCCTTTGATATGCACCTTAGCTATCTAGGGCCAGTATCCTATTTTTCTCCATCCTGAGTCCCCTCAGGGTGGAGATGGCACAGTTGGCGGCAGCTGCAGTGCTGCTGGCTTGGTGGCTGCAACATCCTTTGTTTACTGATCTGGCAGGCAACACTCAGTTGTCAGATCAAATATGAGACACCCAGTAAAATTTGAATGTGAGGTGGACAAAAAATAATTTGCTTAGCGTGAGTATGTCCCATGTGATATGTGGGAGCTCACACTTTAAAAAATTATTTGTTGTTTACCTAATTATTTATGTGCTGGGGTTTTGTTTTTGTTTTGTTTTGCTATGTTAGGCAACTCTACCTAGAGGTTTTTGTGTTTTCTACTACACCTGCTAAACCTAGGGGTTCATCATGTAACGTTCTCCTCTTTTTCTTCTGAATCTTTCTTGGTAGTGGTTGGATTGGACAGCAGAAGCAAACACGGTGCAGACGATGGCTTTGTTACAGTGAGTCTAAAGCCGGACAGAGGTACAGACTTTCTTTCTCTTCTCTGTGTTTCCTTTACTGCTGGTTCAACAGTTGCTTCTTGACCTTTCAACACTTATTTCTTGGCATTTGGGTTTTAGGGAAGAGGGCAAATTCTCAAGAAAATCGTAATTATCTCAGACTCTGGACTCCAGAAAATAAATCCAAATCAAAGAATGCAAAGGATTTACCCAAACTGAATCAGGTGAGTACCGAACAGTGTAGTTCATGCATTTCAAACCTTGAGGCTCTGTTTTCTAGTCATAGATAAATGTAGAATAAGTACTCCTCAAGGCGCTTAATTAGTACCTGTTTGGATCTATTTTGTGCATGCTTTTGTGCATTAAAAGTATGCTCTGTTGTGAGAAAACGACCTCCTCAGAGAATATGTGAACCACGAAATATTCAAATTTGAGAATACATGCATTCTCATCCCAATCTTTAACAATACCCGCAGATACTCAGAAGACAAGCTCATGCTGTTTTCAAACCACTGTGCTCAGCTATAAAGGTGTCTGACATACTTTTTTCCTTAAACAGCTGAAATGTAATGAGGGCGATAAAACAATATAAATAATTAAAATACAGGATGCAAATGCTGTTTTCTAACAGAAGAACAGATAAATCATCCTGGTGGGGGTGGGAGGCATGACTTCCGTCTGTGAACACCAGCCAGATGTGTCGTGGGAGAGGGGATTGGAGCTGACCTTGGAAAAATTGGGCTGCCTGCTGTAGTGTGTAGATATGAGATGAGGTGAGGTCTGCGATTTACTTAAGATACTGCAAGAAAGGATAAAACAGTTAGTGAAACATTTGTATAACATGGTCCTTTTTTTTTTTTCTTTTTTTAATATTTATTTATTTTGGCTGCACTGGGTCTTAGTTGCGGCACGTGGGATCTTCACTGCGGCACGCAGGCTCTTAGTTGCGGCACGCATGTGGGATCCAGTTCCCCGACCAGGGATGGAACCCAGGCCCCCTGCATTGGGAGCGCAGAGTCTTACTCACTGGGCCACGAGGGAAGTCCCCGTGGTCCTTCTTGACTCTAGAGTGATAGGTACTATTATAAAGGTGTATTATTTCATTCTTTCTACTTTCATGGATGTCAGAAGTTTTCCCAGTTTAAAAAAAGGAAGCATTTAAAGAGACTTTAAACTACACATCCATCCACCCTAGGGTAGGACTCTTCCGGGATCTTGTAGGAGTCCTGATATTAAATGGCTCTGCAGTCCGCTTGGGTCCTGCCTCCGTGCTCCTCATGAGGCGGCCACATACGTGTGTTTTCCCTCCATCCCTTTTCAGGGGCAGTTTATCGAGCTGTGTAAGACGATGTATAACATGTTCAGCGAGGACCCCAACGAGCAGGAGCTGTACCACGCCACGGCGGCGGTGACCAGCCTCCTGCTGGAGATCGGGGAAGTGGGCAAGCTCTTCACTCCCCAGCCTGCCAGGGAGGGCGGGAGCGGAGGCGGCGGGCCCTCCGGCAACCAGGGCGTCCCCGGCGGCGTGCTCTTCCCCACCAAAGGGCCGGGCCAGCCTTACGCGCCGGAAGCCGCGGCGCCCCTCCCGGCCAGCTTGGCGGGGGACGGCGAGGAACGCTCCCTGGGGGGCCAGATGGAGGACATCAAGCTAGAGGACTCCTCGCCCCGGGACCACGGGGCCTGCTCCTCCATGCTCATCTCCGACGACGACACCAAGGACGACAGCTCCATGTCCTCGTACTCGGTGCTGAGTGCCGGCTCCCACGAGGAGGACAAGCTGCACTGCGAAGACATTGGCGAGGACACGGTCCTGGTGCGCAGCGGCCAGGGCCCCGCGGCGCTGCCCCGGAGCAGCAGCCTGGACCGGGACTGGGCCATCACCTTCGAGCAGTTCCTGGCCTCCCTCCTGACAGAGCCCGCCCTGGTGAAGTACTTTGACAAGCCCGTGTGCATGATGGCCAGGATCACCAGTGCGAAAAACATCCGGATGATGGGCAAGCCCCTCACCTCGGCCAGTGACTACGAGATCTCGGCCATGTCCGGGTGAATCCCGCGCCTGCTGTAGGGACACGCAGGACGGGGGCGGGGGGGAGGGACTTTTTTATGTTCTGTGTTGGGGTTTCTTTCTTCCTTTTAAATTAAATATTTATTAGTACCCGGCTTAAAGCCTAGTGTTTTCATAATATAATACAATGAAAGCTGTTGGAGAAATACTTAAACACCTCGATGTAGGCACAGTACACGCTCTTGTCGGGGGGGGGGGAAGGGGATTTACCAGAATACGGTTTGATTCAATGAATTCCAAAAGAAAGGTGACTCTGTCCGTGATATGTGTGTATTTATAACTTCTTAATCTTGCTGTTGAGCTGTATACGTAGTGCTGTTTAACACTAAATAAGGCAGCAGACGTGTATTTGGGCTTTTTAAGTAAAATTAGAGCTGTAAGGAACGTAGAATGCCACAAACACAGAATGTTCTTAAATGGAAGAGGCACTGTCAGCTGGGGTAAATCCTATACCGCTTTTAGGGAGCATTAAAACGATTTTTTAAGATTTGAAATATATTTCATAAAAGTCCTCTATTCAAAAATCATGTTTAACTGATGTTCCCTTTTGAGGTTCTAAGCAATTATGAAAGTGTAAGTGATTTTTATGTGATGCCAGAATAACACCTCTATCTGATCAATTTGGACAAATACCAGGCCAATTTTGCATTTAAAAAAACTGATGATTTAAGTCAGCGGGCCAGAATTCAGGGGAAATGAACAGTCTTTTGTTACAGAGAATCTGAAAGTGGCAACAAAAATGATAAGAGGGCTCAGGGTTTTTTTGGGGGGTGGGGAGTAAAAATACTGATGCTTCTCATACTAGATTTTCAGCTTCTTGTTACTATTTGCAAATGAAGCAAAAAGTAAAAGAATAAACTTTACCATTTCCATACTCTCCATAGGTTCAAGAAATTATACCATGTATCACATAGGACCATCTTTCCAGTTAAATCCATGTAAAGTAGAGATAATGTAAATTGAAAAAACAACCTGCAAGATAACGTAACTGAACGTTTAAAGCGGAACTTGTCACTTTATATAAAAGAATAGTATGCTCTATTTCCTGAATGGACTTGGAAATGAAAACTATCGCACCTGCACTTTGTATTGTTGCTTCTTTTTTATTCCTATTATAGTTTTGTCTTTTACAGATGTTGGAGTTTTTTTCTCTTATTGTTGAATTCATAATCATGGTCACGTTTTCTTTGCTTATGCAGAATATTCCTTCCAATGCATTCCTTTATTTTAGTATCCATTGTGTCTTTATTATAGCTGTTGCTGCTCTTTTTTATTTTGTTTACAGAATGATTTTTTAAACTGTCCAATGAAGTAGTGTTAACCTCAAGTAGGATAAATGTGAACAAATAAAATACATCCAATACTCAGATGTGGCTTTTATCTCAGTGCTTGAGTTCCTGTCTAAGGTGATGATAACATTATTCTTTTGACAATTTTGCAGGGGAAATTATGTTAGGCAACCATTTTGACTTAGGTAACAAATTTTTGTAGGCAAATATTTTGAGATAAGAAATACAGTATGGGGAATTCCCCGGGCGGTCCAGTGGTTAGGATTCGGCGCTCTCACTGCTGGGGGCCCAGGTTCAATCCCTGGTCAGGGAACTAAGATCCCGAAAGCCTGCAGCATAGCCAAAAAAGAAAAAAGAAAAGAAAAGAAAAGAAATACAGAAATACACTACATAGTGATGTGCATATGAATGTAAAATAAGGAAGAGAATCATTGTCAGTCATCTAATTATTTCACTTATCCTACATAAGTGATAAAGGGTGAAAATCCCTCTGTTTAACCCTGATTAGTACACTGTAACACCATGTGGTATGTATTTAATTGAGTAGTTATTCATCTGATTCGACTCTTAGATGGTTATACATTATTCCGTTATTCTATCACTTAAAGATGCCTCAAGAAATAACTCTATACAGTCTGATACTCTCTCTCACCTCCAGAATTAAAGATGGGTTTGGGAGGGGAATGAGCATGTATTTAAATGTGTAGCCCTAGATAAATGAGAGGAGCCAGAATTTTCCATTATCACTGAGAACGGTATTATAACTGAACAGTGCATCACCCTGAAAGTGTATGTTCCTATTGACACTCTGTCATAATACTGTCCTTATTTGTTCAAGCACCTCCTAGTGTTTTTATCACGTGTCAGTATACTATATAACAGCAGGTGCTAGTCTGTTTGCTTCTAAAGGCTACCTATGGAGGAGCCGTGAGCCTTTGAGTTCATTCTTTCCAGCTCAATCTCTGAGACCGTCTTGTCAGTGCCTTCCTCCTCAGCCTCCAGAGGCAGACAGGGCATTTCAAAGAGCATTAAACTTCCTGTCTAGTTTTTAATGGTTGTGTGTATGTCTTTTTAGTATCTTCATGGATTATTCTCTTTGATTTCAGTGTATTGTGATTGACCATCTTCTCTGAATGGCCACTTTCCATCTAGTTCTGTGATGCTAATAATCATTACACCAGCACAGATGATGGGCTCAATGTCTATATCCTAATAGACTTGATCTGGCATCCCAGGGAGCTTCTAGCTCCAGAGCCCTGGGCACTGGCCTCAGTGGAGCTTTCATATATGAAAACTCAAAAGAGAAAGCTACTGCTGGGGGAAAAGGGAGAAACCATTTGGAGCCTGGATGCTTGGGAAGTGAGTACTCCAGAGAAAACACAGATCTAGCCACATCATCCATCCTGCGTTACTTCAAGTCTGATTCTGGGTAGGAGGGGGATAAGCTTTGTGCAAGTGTCACCAAGGGAGCCACGGACAATGAGAAGGTTCACTGCCAACAGCGTCTTCATCCCCCACCAAGGATGCAGGCTGGGAACCTTGGCGGCCAGGCAGAGGGGAGCCCTTTCCTGTCCCCAGAGATAGAGTAGCTTTCCAGTCCTGGTAGAGTGACCTTGACCTGGTCTCCGATGGAAGCTTTGTAGAGGGGACCTCGACTCAGCTACTTAGTTCATGAATCTAACAGTGAAACTCATGAGGTGTCCTGGCCGATGCCTCATTCTCCTGTACATCCGGTTACGGGCTCCTCTGCGTATTCTTCACGACTCGTCCTGTAAGGCGGCTCTTTTGTTACAGCATCAGCTTCTAACCTGAAAAGAACAGCAACTGATGTGGTGAGTACAACATTTCACGCTGTTTTCTGTTTTAAAATAACTCTTTTACTTAATGTTTAGGGCCCTGTGCCTTTTAACATATTCGTGACAGTCTAATTCTTTAAAAAGAAATCTTAGGCAGCCAGACAAAGGAATTTATAGAGAGACACAGAGTGAGGAGAAAAGGCAGGGCCTGGGATGCCCTCCCTGTGGGCTTTGGTAATAGGACTGTCTGCCGGGAGACGGGTCTGCACATGGGCTCGGAGTAGACGGCTGAGGGCCAAGCTGTGGATTATTTGGGCTTCCTGGATTCACAACTACTTCCCCTCACCCTCACGGAGAGGCCAGGACTCTGCAGACGTAAATCCTGTAGCTGTTCTTAGAATACCTCAAGGGCAAAATATCAGCTAGACGGATGCCACATCCTAAGGACTAGGTTGGAGATAATCTATTGTCTAGTGAATTCCCTTATTTCATGACTATCCACCACCTACCGTGTTTCAGATACTGTCATGCACTTCAAAAACTGAATGATTTTGTCCCCATAACCTGTTTCAGTTTGTTATTCCTTAACTTGATTAACAATACCAATATCCATCCAGTACCTGACGCCAGAAATGTGAGAGTCACCCTTGATTCCTCCTGCTTGCCTATGTCCCACCTCCAGTTACTGAGACCAATCCATTATTTCTTGTGTGCCTCTTAATCTCCGTTCCTCTGTCTATTCTCAATTATACTGTCTTACTCCAGCCTTGTATTTGTCTGTATGTCCAAGAGGGTTTTATTAGACTCATATATTAATATTTGTTCTATCCACTGCAGACTGTACTTAAATTAAAAAAAATAGATTATCCTTAAACAAAAGTAGCAATCTCAACTACCTGCCACATAACAGGAGATCAATTGCCTTTTACTTAAAAGAACAAAGCATGCCTCA
This sequence comes from Balaenoptera musculus, assembly GCF_009873245.2. NCBI lineage: Eukaryota > Metazoa > Chordata > Mammalia > Artiodactyla > Balaenopteridae > Balaenoptera > Balaenoptera musculus. Next base: position 23,800,333 of record NC_045789.1, on the reverse strand, counting down.
ACCTTGGGTGGATCAAGCAGGTTCTCAGCAGTTAGTCTCTTCTTGACACCTCTGCGTAATATCTGATGGTCCAACCCTTATGCCCCAAAGTGTGACCCAAAATGAGACTCATAAGTTTATGCTCTGATGGAAGATTATATGTAGATTTATAGTCCCTGACTCTGGCGACTCCAAGGCAACTTTCCTTAATTGGGTCTGTTTTTTAACAATAGGAAGGCACTCATTCAGAATAGCCCTCTGGCTATCGGTTAGTCTGAGTGGGATATAGTTACTCTTCCATCCACTGGCAAGCAAGAAAGAAATGGTCAATTTTGCCACTGCATGATGCCACGCTTTCCTATGTGTGTATAAATGTTTGCGGCAAGTGTTTGAAAAGAACAAAGATTTGATTACAACAAAGATTGCTGGATTGTAGCCACTTTGTCTGCCCCTAGGCAACACCCTTACACCCTCCAGTTACTCTCTTAAGCTGCTGCTTACAGGATCTTTCTAAAACTTCAGTGTAATCATGTTTTCCTCTGCTTCAAACCTCTTCAGTTTCCTACAGGATAATAAACAAGCATATAAGAATGTTTATAATCAGTTACTGCTTGTTTCTCCATAGAAATTTATCTTCACTTATTGGTATTCTAAGGGCCAAGGAACCTAAAATGTATGAGGTTTTACAGTTTATTTATTTTTCCCACTTGCTGGTTTTGGTACATAATTTACAGCATCCTTTGTCATACTGTCAAAATCTATGAACCACGTGCAATATTTCAATCCCTCCAACAACTCCTGTCCCAAATTTAGACGTAAGAGTGAGAAATAGAGGACAGTGTTGACATTTGAAGTTTTGGAAGTGAACGAAATCTTGGTATGAAATGATATATGATCAATATGACATTTCATCAAAAGCCAAAAAGGAGGGTTTAGCATCACATATTTGGACAATATTCCTCTGTAATTTGTATTGAAATATCAGCTATTTCCAGTGTAATGCAACACAATATCTCTTCTCACTGTGAGAAAGAACTGTATGTCAGAATAAGGAAAAAAATAAGGGAGTAACATTTGAATTCACTGGGTCCTTCTTGGAGAAATCAATCAAAGAGATGCTCATATAAGCTGAGAAGACCTTTGAGAGAGTCCATGAAAAAAATAAAAGCACAAAATATTTTGGGGTGAGGCCCTGGGTTATTTCTTCAAGAGCTGCTCTCATAAAGAAGAAGATGCAGCATGCAATAAGGGAATTTGTGAATGCCTGCTGAGGTGAAGTTAACCCGGGCATACTGACTTCCTAAAAGACTTCAGCAACATATGAAACGCCTTTGAAAATGAAATGTAAGATGGAGTAGCTTTAATAATACACACAAGTTGACATGGAGTTTTCAGAATCTCCTTTGGAATTCCATTTTCTTTCTAAATGGGAGGGGGAAAGGACAATTTTAGAGCAAATTGTCTCCTCAGTGGCTTGACCAGGTTCAGGGGTGTTTGCTGGGAAGAGACGTGATGGTTGGAGTCTCCAAGGTGGCCCTCATCACTCCCCCAGCTCTGCTGCCACCTCGTCCATCCTAGCCCACTCCAGAGCCCCAAGTAAACAGCGCTGACTCGGGCAGTGATGAAGCCAGGAAAAGATTCGGACTATCTGGAAGATTACAGATCCACTCATTTCTCCAGCAAAATGTTTACCCAGTGTGCTGGGATTTCTTGAAAAATGACACTTGGTAGAAAGACGTCACTGGGTTTAGCCTTGCTACTATGCTAAATTTATACTTTCTACACCCCACAGTAGTGAAGTCTCCAATCAACATCAGTATATCCACAAAAACACCACATAATTATATCTAATTATTTTTGTTTACTTTTTACGCACAAGAAATACACAGATGCAACAATCAAAAAAGAATACCCATATCGAACACTAGAAAATTATCTAGAAAGTCTTCCTTTATTAACGAACTCCTATTTCCCTCATGGTAATGTTATCGAGAGATTGAAGCTCATTGGTTCCACAAATTTATATACACATCTATGTACATACACACATAGGTGTTTTTTTCTCTTTCAAATTCTTTTCCCACTTAAGTTATTACAGACTATTGAGCAGAGTTCCTTGTGCTTGCTATACGGTAGGTCTTGGTTGATTATCTATTACATACACACATTTTAAAAAATAGATCAAACTAAAAGTATTCTCTGATTTCATTTTTTCACCTAAGTGTCAGAGAGATCGTTCCATGTCAGTATAGATAGATCCACCTCATTTGTTTTAATGGCAGCACAGTTTGCCGTAGAAAGGGAATGTTCCATGTTTTATTTAACCACACACCAATCCCCCCTCCCAGGTGATGGACTTTCGCTATGGTAGACTCTTCTAATTATAAACCTTGTGGCACTGAATATCACTGTAAAGAGATTTGGGTCATATGTAAGAATATTTCTCTGGGACAAAATTGAAGGAGTAAAATTATGGGATCAATGCATACACCCGTTAACACGGTCGCGCACCCCGCCTAATGGGCTTTCAAAATAATTCACTTTGTTCACGTTCCCAACAACAGCCATATGCATTCACCGACATTTGAAGTTAACCATCTTTCGATATAAACTAATCTGATAGGTGAAAGATGATATTTCATCTCAGTTTGAATTTCTCTCATAGTAGGGAGGTTGAATATTCTTTGAAATGTTTACTGGTCCTTCCAGCTTCTTTTGGATTTGTCTTCTACCATTGGATGTCACGTGTTCTACAGTAGTGTGTAAATTTTCATAAGAGCCAATCTGTTACCCGTTTTAAATCTGGCTTCTGGTTTTTGTTTCTCTAGTTCTAAATGCCATACACTGTGGCAACAAAGAGAGAATAAAATGAAAGAAAATAAGGAGGTTATTAAGCATGATGAATTGCTCCACCCTCACCAAAGGCTAGTGACTTTCCAAACGTGAGATGTATTTTTAAATTTTCTTCTTTCTCGTCTGCTTCTTTCTTTAGTCTTAATAGCCACTTGTATTTGTCACAGAGCCGACCTGACACAAAATCTCCAGTTATACCTGTTCAGCTGCATCCTACAACCTAATTAATATCCATTCTATTGTATCCCACTAGAGGGTAATGTTGGGCTAAAGACCATTCTCTGTGACTAAATTTGAGGCCCACATTCAATATATTCCGGTTACAGTTTTACATCTCTGGTAAAAAATAAAAGGACATGTTGCCCCTTAATGCTCAATACAAATCGGGCAGAAAAGGAGGGCAGAGCTGTGAATTCAAGTGTAACTCAAAGGATATCAGGAAGAACTTGACAGATGCATCTGCTTCAGGTCACACAGAGCAGAGACAGTGCACTTTATTCTATTTTGAACACAGGAAGCCAAAGGATCAAAGGACAAAAAGATTACAAGGAGGAGAGATGATGTCCTACATGATGCAAACATTACCTAATGTGCAATATTTCCACAGGATCTTCTTTCTGTTTAAAATGTAATTTCCTCTTGGGTTCATGGCCTTAAACTGGCAACATTTCCTTATAGGCCATGCCAGGGCCAAGCGGTCCCCAGAGGCACAGAGCCCTCAGCTGGCACCTCCCATCAGGTGCCTGGATCACAGATGACTTCTGGTGGCCTCCCCTGACAGTCATAAGTTCAAGAAAAGCATGTACAAAAATCACGTCCAAAAGCACGGGTCTAGGTCAGACCCCTTCATCCTCCGAAAGGTCCTCCTCCTCTCCAAAGGCACTTCAATCTACTGCACTTAGTATTTTCTCCGCAAAAGAGGCAACCTCAGTTGCTCTTTCAAAAGCTCCTTTTAAAACATGAGAGGTCTGAATGAAGAAACAAAGGTCACAATGATCCACATTCAATGAGACAACCATCTAAAAATTCAAGGGTGCTACTTTTAAAATAATAAAGCCTTAACTTTGACAGAGGGCTCAATGTTGAGTGGACCTTCCACCAGGAAATCTCCCAGACAGCAGCACCAGCAGACAAAGCTGGGTAATGTTCTTTCTCAGTTTGGCAAAGGGGAAACAGGGTGGCAGGTGAGGGGGCCCGGGGGAGAGAAAGAACACAGGAGAGAAGGACATATGGGCTCACTGTGTGAAACAGCTAGACCAAGATTCAAAATCGTTCGGTCTAGTCCCCTTGAAATGTCCACGTCCTATTTCTGATTGGCACCTCTGGCTGTGATGGGCAGGGATGGGGCAGCGCTGAGTCAGGACCAGCAGGTGAGACAGCCACGTGCTTACCCTCCCTCATAGGTTTTCTACGGCTTTCCCTCCCCCATCTACAGATCGAGCCTTTGAAACGGGAAGGGATACCCTACACCAGTTTAAAGTCTCTAACCTGAGAACTTAGAGGAAAAAAGAGTCAACAAAGCAGAAGGCAGATCACTGGAGCCACCTCTTATGGGAAGAAGCATCCTTCCTGCACACAAACTTCTGCCCTTTCCAACTGACTCCTGACTGAAGAAAACAAACCTGGAGAGTTTAGTGACCCCCCTCCTCCTAAGACGAGGAAAGGAGGAAATTCAGTAAAACTGCTCCATGAAGCTAAGCTTGTGGGCAGACTTGACCCCAGATATCTGTCCTTCCCTTTGCCTGTATTTTAAAATATGTATTACATATTTAATATAATACAACCCGAAATGCCATGAATCAGCGAGCCACTTGGGTTCAGTCCTGTCCTCAGACATGAGCACTTGGTATCCTGTCTTGGGCCCCATCCTTTAGTGGGCCCTGCCTTGTCCACCCAGTTGGGTCATACAGCTCGCTACACACCACACCGGAAGGACCACGGAGACTGTGGTGTGGGGAGCTGCGTCATCCTTACCATCTAGACCACACTCCAGACCCTGGACCCCATTATTCCCCACCGAGTCCTCTTCCCATCCTGCTGAGATGTGGGCACCCTAGGGCACAAAGGTGCCTGCGAGCTGCCTGTTGGGAAGACTGTTTACAGAGCTACGATGTAGGAGCTGGGGTGTTGCACCATAGACACAAGGCCCCTCCCAGGGAGATATGGAGGGGGTGATAAGAGAAGGGGGCGGGCCTAAGGTCGCCATGTGTGCTCTTCCCCCACCCAAAAATGCTTTGGACTGGGCCTGCTTGGGTTAACGATCTTTCTTCAAAAGAAGACCACAGTTACGCATTAGTACGAAATCAGTTTATATTGGATAAAGAAGATGTGGCACATATATACAATGGAATATTACTCAGCCATAAAAAGAAACGAAATTGCATTATTTGTAGTGAGGTGGATGGACCTAGAGTCTGTCATACAGAGTGAAGGAAGTCAGAAAGAGAAAAACGAATACTGTATGCTAACACATATATATGGAATCTAAAAAAAAAAATGTTTCTGAAGAGCCTAGGGGCAGGACAGGAATCAAGATGCAGACACAGAGAATGGACTTGAGGACACGGGGAGGGGGAAGGGTAAGCTGGGACGAAGTGAGAGAGTGGCATGGACATATATACACTACCAAATGTAAAACAGATAGCTAGTGGGAAGCAGCCGCATAGCACAGGGAGATCAGCTCGGTGCTTTGTGACCACCTAGAGGGGATGGGATAGGGAGGGTGGGAGGGAAATGCAAGAGGGAGGAGATATGGGGATATATGTATACGTGCAGCTGATTCACTTTGTTATACAGCAGCAACTAACACAATATTGTAAAGCAATTATACTCCAATAAAGATGTTAAAAAAAATCAGTTTATAAAGGATTCGTTAGACCATAACACTATGCATAAGTAGGGTCAGGGCAAGGATGGAGGGCAATCCAGCTGTAAGACTGGATCCTGCACTAATGCTGTTTACCATCCAATGTCTAATGATTCTAACCTCTGGGGTGAAACCCTTCTGGGTATTATTCACCTTGTGGAAAGTGGTGACCGGATTTCAAGCCTAATGCCTAAGATGGGCATGGTTGACAGGTTTTATCCTGTAAGCCAGGTCCTGGCTTGTGTATTACATGTGTAAGGATTCTGAGACATTCTCTAGACTCACGAAAAAGAGTGCCATGATCAGTTCACTAGCTCCACCATCGGTGCAGGATGGCGAAATAGCAGCACACGTGCCAAGTATTTGCTACCACTAGTCAAAGAGGAAACATTTTAAAACTTGCTGAGGATGTGCTCTTTAGACTTAATCCTATTTTAGACTGGAAACAGCCTAAGGAGCCTAGAATAGTTGAAGACTGGACTCCCATCCAGAGCATTTGGGTTTTATTTTCTGGAAACCAGAGACACTTCCCTTCTACTAACCCAAAGTTGAGCAGATTTTGGTCATGCATTCATTGTCTTATCCTGAACCCCTCCTTATACTAGTAGAAGCCTGCCTCCCTGTCCTCATCGTGTGCCATTCACATGGCACCTCTTGCTGCCACAATCATGCCATTTTTCCTGTATGAGTGGCCTCAGGCTCTTGAGAAATACAGGCGGATGACAAAGCGTTCTCCAAATTCCAGACTATCCTACTTCAGCCCAAATGGCTGGAATAAGATCAAAACGGCCAGGGTGCCAAGCTGTCAATGGTTTATGTAGTAACAGTGGCAAAAGTTTCTTCTACCCACAGTCCAGCAAAATCCATAGGGATGGAATAATATTTTAATATTTAAAAGGATCGCAAAGATTAACCAGTTCAAACTCCCCAATTCCCTTTACTCAGTTTGATGTTGTAAAAACGGATCTGGCCATCTTCAGTTTCAAGCTTGTCTGATTTCCAGACAAGAAACTCTGAGAGTTTTGGACCTTTTGTGATATGTCAAAACATGTGTTTGGCATAAATATTAATAGTCAAGTTTTCCCTTTGAGAATTGCTAGTATTTCACAGTGCTTTTCTCTACATCCCCCAGGCAGCCTTCCCCCCGAGCTGCTTATGTCCTGAGTATTTTTCCTTAGTACACACTCGACAGATGGGAGGGGAGTATCCTCCTATTATCTTCTCTGTGACCACAGGCCACTTCACCCCCAAGAAACATCAGAGTTCATTTAAAAATGGAAATGTATTTTTTTTTAATTTATTTTATTGAAGTATAGTTGATTTACAATGTTGTGTTAGCTTCTGGTGTACAGCAAAGTGATTCAGTTATACATATATATATATACATATTCTTTTTCATATTCTTTTCCATTATGGTTTATTGCAGGCTATTGAATATAGTTCCCTGTGCTATACAGTAGGACTTTGTTGCATCAGCTAATCCCAAACTCCCAATCCATCCCTCCCCCCACCCCCCAATCTGGAGATTATCATACTAAACCTATGAAAATTTTTAAAACATAAAATTAATAAGTAGCAAAAAACTAATGGAAAAGTGGATGTTAAGTAGAATAAGAATGTGAAACCATTAAAAACCATAAACTTGAATATAATATTTTAAAACAATGCTAATACCCAGAAAGTTAAACATTTAAAAGTAAAATAAATATGCCCTTACTAACAAAATCCAAAAACAAAATACAAATAAAAATGAAATTTTATAAAGCAAGCAATTAATCCTTAAAGATGAGGGGAAAATATCAATAACATAATCAAAAACACTAAAGTTTCTCAATGATCAAATTGTAAAATATTAATAGCAATATAAACCTTTACCCTCTTACACTCATTAAAGCTGCTCAAAATAGAGACAAATTTTAAAAATGGAAATTTAAACTTCTCTGCTGCTTCTCACTATTTACAGTAAGAAGAATCCCTTTTGTTTTTAACTGGCAGTAAAAATGGCTCAATTTGTACCAATGGCATTGAAATATAAGCTTATGGCTGCAGAGTACAGTGCAGACTAATTGGTTTCATATAGATTTTGATTTAGAATGCCTCATATATGCAAACCAAAAACTCAGAGAATGTATGTAAAGGAGATGCTTTACTTGTTTCAGATCATTTGGTATTCTTAAGGATTTCTAGTACAAATCAATTTTCATAATCCAGATAAACTAATTTATGTTTAAAGGTATGAGTCTATTTTAATTTTTCTAGTTAAATAATAACTTCTAATACCATAAAGATCAAGCATCTGCTCACCTTTATTAACCTCCTTAAAAAATATGTTGCTGAGTACTTCGGCTTCTAGGTACAATAGACTACCTGTGTCAGACTGACTCTACTACAAGAACAACTAGAAAAGCTGCATAAAATACCAAAAACAAAAATAAAAACAAAACAAAACAAAGAATCTATTTGAAATAAGACATAAAGAAGCTATCGAGGCAGCTAAGACTTCAGGGACTAAGGTCCTGGAAAGAAGAAATATGCGTGGAGGTGATCCCAATATGCATGGAGCTGCTTAGCTTTTCTCCTTAGAATTTGTCAACTATTTATCAGTGCAGGGTCAAGAGGCTGAGAAGCTGAGCAAAAACTGGTGGTAAAGAGGCAAAGTGCTGAGCAGAGCTTTTAGTAACCTCTCAGGCTGGAGAGACAAAAATTGGAGTGCAGGAATGACACGGCAGCAAGGCCTTGAGGAGCCCAGATCCTGGAGAGGATATCAGCAAAGAGAAGTAAACTCTACCCTGGGTGCTCCTTTCCCTTCAAGGCTTCTTCTGATTCCCAAGCAGCAAGTGGGTAAGGTAATTCAGACAGAGAGATAAATATCATATGATATCACTTATATGTTGAATCTAAAAAAAATGATAAAAATGAACTTATTTACAAAACAGAAATAGACTCACAGACATACAAAACAAACCTATGGTTACCAAAGGTGAAAGGTGGGGGGGAGAGGGAAGGATAAATTAGGAGTTTGGGATGAACAGATACACGCTACTACATATGAAATGGTTAAACAAAGACCTACTATATAGTGCAGGGAACTATAGTCAATATCTTGTAATAACCTATAATGGAAAGGAATCTGAAAAAGATTTTGTATATATATACTTGAGTCACTTTGCTGTACACCTGAAACATTGTAAATCAACTATACTTCAGTTAAAAAAGAAAAAAAGAAATGCTGAACAAGAGAGTTTAGGGAAGGATTTAAACAAAGAGGGCACATCTCAAAAGGGCAAAGAACCAGAAACATGGAGTAGAGCATACAAAGGACAGCTTCTGAGTAAACTAACCTCCACGTGAGCTATTTCATTATGAAATCAAGCAGGGCAAAGAAAGCTCCCCTGGAAAGCCATCAAAAGGTCATTCTAGAAACCACTGGAAAACAATGGAAAGGAAGCTTTAGTCTCTTGTCTGTGAGATTTGGGCATCTTAAAATTAGTCACATATGTGTTTCCAAATAATCATTTTAACCACACAGATAAAATGTAAAAGAGAGTGCTTTTATGGAATTTTGAGCGCACAAATATATGTGCACATTATAAACAGTGCATGTACCCTGTCTTTTCCCTTCAGACACAGCACCTTCAGAGGAAAGAGATACTGAATTCCCCTGGGGAGTTTCCTCATTACCTGCCCCCTTAGCATTTTACGTTCCACACTTACACAACAAGGTGAGAATACTTAGAGGCAGTACTTTATTTTGCCCTTCTGCATCAAGCTGTGGATGAAATAAAATCCACCTTTTTCTTAGTGTCTTTCCCAGATACTCGGGATCAGCAACTCGTCACAGCTTGTCACACAGGCCTGCAGTGGCTCTGTTCACAGGCAGCGCAAGGCTGAGGGGCTTCCTGGCCCGTGTCTGATACCCGAGCCACTGCCATGCTGGAAACTGGCAAACTGTGTTTGAAGCAACGGCCTCAGACATCACAAAGAATGCTTCCAGCATGGATGCAGCTAGAGATGATCATATATCATGTATGTAAAGGAGGTGCTTTACTTGTTTCCTTTCCTATCCTCTCCCTACTGTCTCCCTGTTCCTAAGGGCAGATTCTTTCCCCACTCACATATCAGTGCACACCAGTAGACACTTACAGACACTAACATACACGGCCCTTTAGACAAAGCCAGACATGCAGACCTGGATCCCAACTGAGGCTGGTACTGCCACTAATTTGCTGTGATAAATATTAGACTGAAATAATCATCCTACGTATGACTTTTTCATATTTTGTCTAATGATTTTAGGGTAGATACCCAGAAGCAGAATTATTGGAGCAAAGGATATGGACATTTTCTTGGCTCAATGCATACTGTCAAGTTGTTTTCCAAAAGAATCATGCAAATTTATAATGCCATCATTTATATCATGTGATATTATAATTACCATATTTTAAATATTCATAATTTATAATTCATAATTTATATTTATAAAAGTAAATAAAAAATGTACATGTAAATGTTAAAATAATAATTTTGGTAGAGATGAGGTATTAATTTACTAGGTGAAAGAAGTACATTTTTTATTAGTGATAGTAAATATATCGCCCATTTTAAAGGTTGTATTTCTTCTTTTATAAATTGTCTCTTCTGTCATTTGCATGTTTATCTATATAACTACAACACGATATTTCCTACTGGTAGTTAATGAGAAAATTACGGAAACTGTAGAATATTTTTCAAATGCACAGCATTGTTATCCTTATTTTTTTTTAACACAAAGACGTTTTGTTCAGAGATTCCTGGTTGACCACAGTTTGTTGTTCTAAATTTTAAAAGAGGGAAATAGGAATTTAGTACAGTAGGAACCTGCTGCCACCCCTTAGCTACATCATAAAATGTCTGCTGCCCTTACTCACACTGACCTATTCTTTACCTCTTTACTTCTTTATTCCGGAAGAGCAGACGTCTGACCCTTTGGGGACACCACCCTCTCCCCTACTGTTCTCTCCAACCTGAGGCAAACTTTCTCCTACTTCCCAGAGCCTCCCAGAAGGGGTGAGGTAGCTGGTCCTTGGAATCCAGAACCATTTTCTGAATCTTGAACTCCCGTGACCTGTTCAAGGGTCCCCTGCTTCTTCTGGACCCTTAGTACTGGCATCGTGCCTAGCCCACCTCAGATGCTCAGCTGCGATTGAATAAACCATACTACCTCCTGGAGAAGTCTCTTAACTGACCACGCCTACCCAGCCAGATGTTAATATCCCAGAGCTCATGCTGTCATTGAGCTCACAGCCTCAGATCAATCAGCCTCTTTATCCTGTCACAAGCCCCCTCTCACTACCTGTCTTTACCTCATTGGGACTACAACATTTCCTGTTTTCTAACAGATCCTTTTCTCACATTCCCTTCCCTTCTAATAGCTTTCATTTCACCCTCTCCTCTAGCTGTCATACTCTGCCCTTTTAAAACATGTCCCTTGGACTTCCCTTGGTCCAATGGTTAAGACTCCGTGCTTCCACTGCAGGGGGGGCACAGGTTCGATCCCTGGTCAGGGAAGGTCTGCATGCATCAAGGTGCGGCCAAAAAAAAAAAAAAAAAACAAAAGGACATCATCAGTTATGGGACAAAAAAATAAAATAAAACATGTGCCTAAAGGAAACAAAACATCTTTTAGTTTACCCTGCTTCTCCTTCAAAAAGTTACTGTGACTTCTTTTTATAGTCCAAATCCAAAAATTCTACACCCACCCACTGCATCCAACTCCTCATCATGAAGCTAGTGTTGGAGGAAAGGGCAAAGAGTCTATGTCACTCCCAATTTCTCAAAAAAGAAAAGGCGGTTCCAGCTTAAAATCACAACCAATGCATTGTATCTCACAATTTCATGGGTCGGGAATTTGGGCAGGGCTCAGCTGGATGATTCTTCTGTCCTACTGCATTGATGGAGATCACTTGGTGTATTTACCTGACAGGTGGGTTTATCTGAAGAGTCCAAGACGGCTGCATTCTCACGTCCGGTGCCTGGTGGGGAGGGCGAGAAGCGCCTGCCTGGGGCCTCTCCAGCATAACAGCCTCAGAGAAGTTGAATTTCTTACATAATGACCCAGGACTCCAAATGTGCCAGTGAATAAGACGGGAGCTGAAAAGACTTTACGATCCAGCCTCAGAAACCACAGAGCACCAGTTATGTCTTATTCTACTGGTAAAGCATGCACAAGCCTGCCCAGATGCAAGGGGAAGGGACATGGACTATCTATCGCCTTTTGATGGGAGGAATTTGCAATTATGCTTTAAGACCACTACCGACGGAACCACTGCGAAGGACAGTGGGTAGGGTTGGTAGAGTTGGGTTGTGGGTTGGGGATTGACCAGTTGATAGCAGTTCACTAGAGTTAGTAAGGAGTAATGCCCCCTCTTATACATTTAGTCACATTATACCGAACGTTCTCCATCTGCTTAGCCATCAGTCTCTCAACCTAATAACTCCACCGCAGTTGCACCCCCTAAGATGACCAGTTATGTTAGAGCCAAATCCAATAATCTTTTCTTTGTTTTTATTCTCTTTTGACATTTTTTTCTAAACATTACACTAGTCGAGACCCAACACTTTGTTAATTATATTCTCAAATGCCATAGTTCTGTGACTGGGTTCACTATTTCTTTCCTAACTTTACCTTTGACAAGGCCATTCTTCCTCGGTCGTAACTCTGGGGACCCCTATGACTTGGCCCTTGACCCCTTTCCCTAGTCCCATTATACTTACCCCCATGTAAAGTGTGGACCCTCCTTTATCACACTCATATTGCTGACTCTCAAATACCTCCCAGCTCTGATCTCTCACTCTCTTTGTATGTTGTATACAGTTTCCTGCCGTAGCTCTCAACTATGAGAAACACCCTTCTCTTCAAATAATTCCACAACTTTTAAAAGCTGATCTTGTTTCCTTTCCCCTAAGTTCACCTCCCCTTACCAACTGCCTCATGACAATCCGCTGGCACCATCACTGAGCCTACTACCCATGTTCTTAATCATCTCCAAAAAACCTTTGACTTCATACCCAGTCATTCATAAAGCTGTATTGTCTACCAGATGACATGTGACATTTACGTGAGGACACGTTACAATCTGTAAAATAGTACACAGGCATGAGGTGATAACATGCGTTCACGTTCAGATGACTTGACCAGGGTCACAGAGAAGGTAAGAGCTGCACGTCGAGCCAAGCGACCTGCCATTGCCCTTTCCACTGCACTCCACTAAGCATGAAAGTAAAAGGAGCCAGTGATATCTCACTTTATATAGTGCTTTAGCAATTTACTACCGATTTGCTTTCTAGTATGTCTGTTATCTCATTTGACATCCTCCTTCAAAAAGTGTTCAAATGAAACACTTTAAAAGTTCAGAGTCTTCTTGGTTTCTGCCTGGGATTTTTTCGAGGCTGCATTTGGTGGTTGGAAAGGAGTCAAGAGGATGAGAAATTAAAAAGAGAGGAAAGGGAAGCCGAGCAAAGAAGGTACCTGCAAGGCTCCTGGGGAGTCGGAGGAATAAGGGGAGCCTCACTCTTGCCTTGGAGAGCTCCGGCTGGGCGGGACTTTCTACCAGGATCACTGAGATGGCACTTGTTTCGGGATCCGCCCCCCGCCCCCCAAGCCCGCCCAAGGCGCGCACCTGAAGACGCCAGAGGCCTGGGGAGATGCGCGCCAGCTGAGCGCGGGTGGGGCGCGGTTGCGCGCCCTTCCCTACGCGTCGAGGGCAGGGCTCAGACGGCCAGGTGCGCGGCCAGGACTTTTGGGGCGGAGGGCGGCTCCCCAGGGGCCGAGCCAGGATGGGGCGGTGGGAGGGACCTGGCTCCCCAGGGCACACCCCTGCCAGTGCCAGGAGACCTGGAGCGGCTCAGCCCCCGATCGCCGGCGACGTCAAGTCACCCGCGGAGGGCAGAGGGCACCGCGTGGCCGGCCCAGGCGCGGGGGGAGGGCAGGCACACGCCGCCGATTGGATTCCGCCCCCCCCCCCGCCCGCGGCAGCCCACTGCCCCCACGGCCCGGACGTCGGAGAGGGCGGGTTTGCTGCCCGGGCGGCGCAGGAGCGAGGAGCCAGGGAGAGCTTCCAGCTTCGGGGCCGGAGCCCTGCTCCCCTTGCAAGCGCCTGGCTCCGCGCTGAGTCAGGATGCTGGGACTCACAGCCTCAGACGCGCCCCCGACCATGGCGGTCACGATCCTCTCGGCTGGAGTGGCGGCCGGCGTGGCGGATGTGATCACCTTCCCGCTGGACACGGCCAAAGTCCGGCTACAGGTAGGGAGCGCGATGGGGAAGGGGAGGTGTCTGGGGCAGAGAAGGGACCCCTACTGGGTGCGCCCCTTTGATTCCGGCTTTGGTTTAACTATTCTTTCTCACTTTAGGTAGAGCAGGTGGCCACGTTAGAAAAGTTTGACCTGTCACAGGACGGATGCTTTAGGGTAGGAAACTGGAACTTCTCCGGGATTAACTAAAGAAGCAGGGGGGTCATGGAGGCTGGATTGACCAGGACTATTGCCAAACCCTGCCGTAGTTAGGGAGCACTCGGTGTTCTAAGAGCTAAGAATATCAGCTTCTCCCGAGTTTCCAAGCCGGGCTCTTTCTCCTTGCTCCTCTGCTTAGACAGGCGCCTCTTCCCGTCCTACTGCCTTAGGGGTTCTGAAGAGTTCATGAGGGTGGGACAGTGGGGTGGGGATGCAGGGAAATGTTCAAAGTAGGCATAGCAGCCAGATTCTCTCCCCTCCCCCTTTCTGTACATAGATAGATAAGGAGGGATGTTGCTGAGAAGGGAAAAGGAATTGAAAATAGAACACGATGCAAAAAAAATCTTGGCTTAAGATTTCTCCATAGCCTGATGCCAATCCTTGTTTTTTCCTCACTAGGTAGGACTCCCCTACTCAATTTTTACTTCCCTCTGACCTGTACCTTTCTCATTTCCAGATCCAATGCGAATGCCAGACCTCCAGTGCTGTTAGGTATAAAAGTGTCCTGGGAACCATCACCACTCTGGCAAAAACAAGAGGGCCAATGAAACTCTACAGTGGGCTGCCAGCTGGCTTCCAGAGACAAATAAGCTCTGCCTCTCTTAGGATCAGCCTCTATGAAAGCATCCAGGAGTTCTTCACCACAGGGAAAGAAAGTAAGTAGGGAGCGTTCCCGGGAGGGGAAAAAGCCAGAGAGAGACATGTCCTGGGCCCAGCTCTGGCCAAAAAAAGGTTACACACAGGGTGGTGGTCTTCGTAACACATTGGCAAGCAAACATCAAGGTGTGAACACACGGGGCAGAGAGGGAAGACGTGTTGGTGAGGAGGAAGCGGTGAAGCCAGAAAGGCAGGAAAGGGCCAGGTCACAAGAGACCTTGCAGGCCACGCTAAGGAGCTTGGGTTTTGCCTTTAAAGTGATGGGAAGTCATGGAAAAATGATAAGCAAGGGAGTAACACACACAATTTATGTTTTCAAAAGATCACTTTGGCAGCAGTATAAAAGATATATAGGAAAAGGGGAAGAAAGGGGTAAATTAGAAAGTAAGACATAATAGGGGTATGATAAAGCAACCGTCAATCAGAAGAGAGGTCAATCAGAAAGAGTTTGGAAGTGTAATTGACAACTTGGTGGAAAACTGGAAGTAAGGTGCAAAGGAAAGGAGGGAATGTAAGATGACTTCCAAGTTTCCAGCTGAAGATACCATTCATTGAAGGAGGGAATATAGAAACCGCCTTAAGGGGGAAGGTAAGAAATTCAGGTTAGGATGTGTCGACAGGTAATGGCCAGTCTGCACAAGAGCTTAGGAGAAACACCTGGGTTACATTTCACAGAGTCACGGGAGAAAGTATCAGTAGGGCCAAACAGAGCAGAGAGATCTAGTGTGGGAAGGAGTGATCAATGTACCTAACAATAGAAGCTCATGGGTTTCCTTGGCAAAACCATCATGAGCAGAGTAGTGGAGGTGGTAGCTAGATTGCAGAGGACTGAGAAGATGGGCCGTAAGCGAAGACAAAGAATATGGCCTCGCTCCCAAGGAGCTTGATGGGGAAATGAAAAAGGGTTAGGAGCATAGGATGAGTGCATTAAAATAAGATTATAAATGTGGGCCAAAAGTGAAGGGAATTGTAATCATATGATCTTGCCACTTAAAAGATGGTTATTAGTAAATGCTCAGCTCCTAGCCAAGCATAATGAAAAAGGAGTACAACCATACAGTAATGAAAAGAATTGCTGTATTTTCCATATGCAAGACACTGGGTTAAGTGCTGTATTGATATTATTTTAACTCACACAATGACTCTTTGAGGTAGATACTATTACCTCTATACAGATTAGGAAACAGAATTAGAGACTGAGAAAGTCCTTGATGAATAAATGTGATTGATGCATACTTTATATTTAATTATAGGAATAGGCATGAGGCTCTAAGACTATTTGTAGTTTTATTAAATGATATCTGTCTTGAGTAACCTAATTTTTCAAAATTTCCAATTAAAAATCACTTTATCAGCTACTTTCTTCTTATCTTTGTCCCTTTTGTAGTCTGTTGTAGTCTGACACCACTTGATGTCCCAAACTGGGGCAGTTTGTCCACTGGGCTTTTCCTAAGATCCCTAAGTCCAATAATTAACATTCTCATTGATGGAAGGAAGACTAAGCATCACTGGTGACTGGTCCCCCCATCCAGTTGGGAAATACTGAAAAATAGAACTAAATATAGGAAAGAACTAAGCAAAATACAGGAAGGAACTAAGCTACTGTTTAAATAGGCATTGTGTTCTTTTTCCTTGAAATTTTAAAAAAATTTCAGTCAACTTTGAAGTCCTCTAGCCCTACTATGATTTAGTACATACTTAGTACATGATCAACACATGCACAAGCATTAGGGAAGTACAAAAGATATAATGACACAATAGTATTAACCATTAAAAATTAAAAAGACATATAGATGCATTCTGGGTCTTGATTTTTTTTCTTTCTTTCTTGACACATCTTTTTTTTCCTCTGGATAACAACGGCTAGTTTAGGAAGCAGGGTCTCAGCGGGCCTAACGAATGGCAGCGTGGCCATGTTCATTGGGCAACCCACAGAGGTAGTGAAGGTCAGACTTCAAGCGCCAAGTGGTCTACATGGTCCCAAACCTCGCTACACTGGGGCTTACAATGCTTACAGAATTATAGCAACAACAGAAGGCTTGACGGGGCTTTGGAAAGGTAACTCACTTCAAGGTGGATTTTGTCATCATTAAAACATATATATCCAATTAGCACCTTATCATATAATGGAGCTATTCAATACTTTCTTCTCCTCCAGGTTCTACTCCGAATCTGACAAGAATTGTCATCATCAGCTGTACAGAGCTAGTAACTAACGTATGACCTAATGAAGGAGGCCCTTGTGAAAAACAATTAACAGGTAACTTTCTTTTTTACATGTCAGGTCTGCACATTTATAATTTCATCTTGGAGTTTCTCCAGCCATATTATACTGAATCCCTTAATTGTAATAATTTTCTCTCTAAAAAAAATAAGCACTTTTGAACAATAGATATACTATAACCAAAACCCTAAGTTTTAGAAGTTTTGTTGCAACATTTTTTTTTTTTTGCAACAAAACTAAGATGCAACTGTCTTCTTACATCGGCATTATTCTTATTTAATACTAATATATGGACTTCTG
Source organism: Balaenoptera musculus (assembly GCF_009873245.2). NCBI lineage: Eukaryota > Metazoa > Chordata > Mammalia > Artiodactyla > Balaenopteridae > Balaenoptera > Balaenoptera musculus. Next base: position 23,782,966 of record NC_045789.1, on the reverse strand, counting down.
TTAGCATCTTATTCTTATAAAGCAGAATTCAGGAAGTGAGGCATCCTCCACTATATCCAGATGAGCTAGTGAAATAAGGAGCTTCTTGGTGGTTTCATCCAAAAAGTAGAACCATTGGATAGGTTCCTAAAAATTTTATTCTAACAGGTTCTGGAGACATTGAAATCCTCCTTGGACAATGACTTTAATTCAATAAAAAAGTACTAGATGCCTATATATCAGGCATTATGCCATACCTTAAGGACACAGAGAAAGGTGGCAGGTTATTTTCCTAAAGCACTTACAATCCACTATGCCATGTACTATTTGCCAACTTTTTCTAATGTGAGTATAACCTTCCTTACTGTATTTTATTTATTTATTTATTTATTTATTTATTTATTTATTTATTTATTTATTTTTAATGCTCTCTCTTTTTAAAAAATTAATTAATTAATTTATTTATTTATTTATTTTTGGCTGTGTTGGGTCTTCATTGCTGTGCGTGGGCTTTCTCTAGTTGCAGCGATCGGGGGCTATTCTTCATTGCGATGTGCGGGCTTCTCACTGCGGTGGCTTCTCTTGTTGCGGAGCACGGGCTCTAGGCACGCAGGCTTCAGTAGTCGTGGCATGTGGGCTCAGTTGTTGTGGCTCGTGGGCTTAGTTGCTCCGTGGCATGTGGGATCTTCCTGGACCAGGGCTTGAACCTGTGTCCCCTGCCTTGGCAGGCGGATCTTAATCACTGCACCACCAGGGAAGTCCACTGTTTTTTATTTATTTATAAGAAATCCACATTGACCTCCTGCTATCAACAGGTTTACAAGGATCTGATAGATAACTAAAAGCCTGGGGTTGACCTGTCTCACTGACCCATTTCAGATGATGTGCCCTGTCACTTTGTGTCCGCTGTTATCACTGGATTTTGCACAACGGTCTGTCCTCTCTAGTGGATGTGGTGAAAACCAGATTTGTTAACTGTCTACCAGGACAGTACACAAGTGTGTCCGACTGCGCAATGTTGGTGCTAAGGAAGGACCATCGGCTTTTTTCAAAGGGTAGGATGTGGTCTTCTGTACCTGTAATGTTGTGTTCAGGGTATCTGTGTGCTATGGAACGCTATCTCATCTAAACGACTGATAGCTGACCAGCCTTAGAATGTGCAGTATACTTCGTGTCTACTTTTCTTTGCCATAAATGTCTCCAATCCACCAATTCCACTGTGCCAGAAAATTTAAATCTGTGATAGTAAAATTTTCTCAAGCTTGATCAGAGGCTCATTCAAAACCAGCAACCTCTCCCTTGGTCTCGATCTATTGGAAATGTAGACAGTATTTTGCCTTCTCTGGGCAGAAGAACTATAAAATGGAGGGAAAGCATAATAGAGGGCTATGAGAAAGTAAGATTTGATTTTTACTATTTTAATTTAGTGGACTCCGTTTTTTAGATTGTATTAAAGCAAAACTAGAGAAAAATCATTCTCATTGATCGAGAAAAGTGATATAGAAAATGATGTAGTTTAATGATTACACTCACCTAGAAACTAGCATTGTTTCTAGTGAATCATATTTTCCCATAAAGCTATCTTTTGTATTATATTATATTGTATTATAAATTACCTTCTTAAGAAAATATAGTATGAACTAATTTATGGATATACTCAATAAGGATTATACTAGTGGTAAAATAACAAGATTCCACAACCTTTAAAAGTTGTAAAGCAATGCCTCAAACCTTATGAAATAAGCATAAATGCACCATACACGTTATACAAAAGGTTCTAATTCACCATAATCTGTATTTATGACATATTAATACAAATGGAATATATTGTAAAATTAATTTAACATAGATATATCAGTTATCAACCAGTAAATATTTAACAATTTTACTTTTTTCAAATTTAAAACCTTTTGGGGGGATACATGCTACAACAAGGATGAACCCTGAAAACATTATGCTAAATAAAATGAGCCAGCTACAGAAGGACAAATATTGTATGACTCTACTTATATGAGGTACCTATAGTAGTCAGAATCATAGAAACAGAAAGTGTAATGGTGGTTACCAAGGGCTGAGGGGAGGGGGGAGTGGGGAGTTATTTTTTAATAGGTACAGAGATTCAGTTTGGGATGACCAAAGCTTCTGGAGATGGAGGGTGGTGATGATTGCTCACAATGAGAATATATTTAATGCTACTGAATTATACTATTTAAACAAATATATAAACATATACATATATATGGCTAAAATGATAAATTGATGTATATTTTACCACAATAAAAACACACAACACACACATATCCAGGAGTCAGGAGAAATATGTTAAGAGACCCCACAAAATATTTGAGGGTGACTTTTATAGGCCAGATCTCTAAAATATCTATCCAAGGCAGATTTAACTATGACATCTTTTTCTCTGGGAACATTTCATTGCTGCAGATAGGCATTCAAAAATCAATTATTTGGGGGCTTCCCTGGTGGCTCAGTGGTTGAGAGTCTGCCTGCCAATGCAGGGCACACGGGTTCGAGCCCTGGTCTGGGAAGATCCCACATGCCGCGGAGCAACTAGGCCCGTGAGCCACAACTGCTGAGCCTGCGCGTCTGGAGCCTGTGCTCCACAACAAGAGAGGCCGCGATAGTGAGAGGCCCACCCACCGCCATGAAGAGTGGCCCCCGCATGCCGCAACTAGAGAAAGCCCTCGCACAGAAACAAAGACCCAACACAGCTATAAATAAATTAATTAATTTAAAAAAAATCAGTTATTTGGTCTGCACAGTTTGGCAGAATTCTTAAAAAATAACAAGAGCAACAGCAACAGCAAAATGCAATTAGATCCTTGACAATCCCTCTTAGGACAAGAATTGCCAAGATCTAGACAGCACTCATTTCTTGACCCTGGAAAATGGTCTAATTACTCATCACTTTGCTTTCTCCACTTACTTCCTCTTTTAAACTATTAGTTTTAACTATTAGTTTCCTACTTCCCATTCAGAAAGCAAAGCAAAACAAAAGTTCCTCTCCCTTCAAAAAAGAAAAGATGATAAGGAGGAGACAAGCTTCGGTTTGGTTTGGTGGGATCATATTTGTATAGGTGTGATCATTTGGGTTTTGTTGTTTTGAAGGATAGGGCACCTGGATGAAACTTTAGGCAGAGGAGGGAAAGATGAAGACTAGGTACTTTCAAGCATCTGCATTTGAGGAGAGTGGCACCATGAGAAGCATAAACTTGCCTGTGCTATAATAGCTTTAAGAATTTCGAGCAAACTAACAGAATGGTGACATGCATTTTTCTAGATTTGTACCTTCCTTCTTGTGACTGGGATCCTGGAACATCATCGTGTGTGTGCTTTGAACAGCTGCAGCGAGAATTGATGAAGTCGAGGCAGACCATGCACTGTGCTACCTAATCATCTTCAGGGAAAGGATGGAACAGACCAGTGGGAATCTTTGCTAACTGGATAATTTTAAAAAAGCAAACAAACCTATTCACTTTATTTCACACTAAAAAGATAAGAAACTCCGGACTATTTTTTTCAAAGGAAAACTAATACCTATTTCTTGTGACTTTTATTCTCAGTGTTTTAAGGAAGGGAAAGCAAAACATTCAGTATACACCCTGGCAAATGTAATGTCCAGATAAGTTACTACATTTGATTGACCATTTAATGGGAGAGGGAGTTGTTTATGATTGAGTATGAAGATCTTTAACAGGTTTTAATTATTAATTCAAACTGATGGAAAACTGAGTGAAATGCACTTTATAAATACTTAAAAATGAAGTTATCAAAGAAAATACTACTGTTTCCTTTTTATTTATTAACCCAGTTGTCAGTTAATACATTCAGTAAAGAATTGCTAATAGCTTTTAAAGTTTGCCTTTTTGGATCTATATCTAATGTAAGAGTTGAAGTTCGCCTAGATTACAACATTGCCCAAATAGCAAGGGGAGGTCTTTAGAATCAATAAACTCACTTTAAATAGTATTAGTAGAGATTTTTAATTTTTAGAGTCCATATTTTATGGCATCTATAACAACTTCTAAGATACAATATTCATTTGGGCATTGTTAGAATCGTAGTATCTATTCTAGAATCACAGAATTTTAGAGCTAGAAGGTACCTCTGATAAGACAGAGGAACAAACTGAGATGAAAATTAATCTTCACAGCATCTTTCTAGCAAAGCCAGATTCATCATTCACATCCGTAGTAACTTTTGTCATGTCTACAAACTGAGTGCAGAAGAAATAGGGAAAGAATAAACAAGGACTTAAAAGAAGTGTCAAGACAAGGCTCAGCCTTGTCTTAAGCCAAAAACAAGGAGAGGCTGCAAAAGGGCCAACAAGCCCACAGGCATCAAAATCAGCTCCACATTACATTTACTGTTGTGTTTCTCCCCCCGTTGACTTCTGAGGTTTCCCTCCTGCTTATTTCCCCCCAGTTGTTAACTGTAAAGTGTCTTGTAGCAGATGCCCTAATCTCCAGCACGGCTCACTCGGCTCTGACCACTTTAGTGATGCTGGCCTGACTTCCTATCGTCATGTCAGCACCTGTACTTCTTAGGGTCTTCTTCTGGCCACCAGAGACATATCTGCCCACCTGTGCATGGCACACTAGAAGAACAGGGAAAATAACACACCCCCGAGAGCAGCCCTGGACCAATAACTGATGGGAGTTGGCAGTGAATATCTCAGGTCCCTCATCGTCAGGTGGAATACCTCTGAGCGGTCAAAATCCAGTTACACACAGAGCTATTTTGCTTACCTCTAAAACCATTTATGGGATGACTTCAAGTCCCTCTCTCTGTTCCCCACTCTCTGACCCATATTTCCTGGGATCACTTCCTGAATGAATTACAAATCTTTGTCTCAAGGCCTGACTCTGGGAGAATCCAAACTAAGTCAAAGCACGACCTTAGAGTAGCATGTTTCTTTCAAGAAACATAAAACCTCACTTACTGGGATCCTGGTCGGGCAATGGGCAGTAGTGACAAGTCGCTACCAAACTTTAGTCAGGCTCCTCTGAGTTTTTTCTACTAGGTCCTGTTCTTGGGCATTTCCTCAAGAGCCCAGTTTTAGCCAGAATCCTGCTAAATTGGTTTAGCCAGAATCCCTCACCCTCAACATGTGACCACTATTGACACCAAATTCCTCATACCTGCCCTTAATACCCAACCACCAATTCTTTCAGATGTTCTATGTACACTCATATCATTTATAGGCAATAACTTTTCTTTCCATCCACTTGTTTTCCTGCAGTAGGTGGGACCTCTAGCACAGTTCTGAATTTATTTGCTGTAACAACTTGAATGATTTGCTCCTTATCCCTTCTTAATAGAGTACATTTCCCCGCTCTATTGATGTTGGACTTGACCATGTGACCTGCCACAACTAAGGGAATGCTAGTATACATGATGTGAGCAAAGGCTTGAATGTGTTTGAGCAATTGGGTTTATTCTTGTGTTTCTGCCACACCATGAAAAGAGCATGCCTCACGTAGCCCACTGACCTCAGATGAATTAGTCACACGGAGCTGACCGGAACTGAAACCATGGCCCCAATTTAAGGCCAGCTGAATCCAGCTGAGATTAGCAAAACTGCTTGGCTAGCCTACCCATGTGTGAGGAGGAAATGTTTTTTTGTATGCCACTGAGATTTTTTTTGTGGCTAGCTGTTGTACGTTGTTATTGTGGTAATAATTAACCGATACAAGTGGTGACAGAGGACATCCCTTCTTAATTCTGATCCCAATGTTTTACAATTAAGTATACTTGCTATAGTTTATTTTATAAAGATGCATTTTATAAAATTAAGGTAATCCCTTTCTATTTCTCATTTGGTAAACGTTTTTAACATGAATGGATGTTGAATTTTTATCAAATGCTTTTTCTACATCTATTAAGATCATCACATGATAGTCTGATGAATTGCAGAGTGTACACTTTAAATTATCTGGATGAGTTTGTGAAAACTAACATTATTTTATTTTTAATGTGTTAACTCACTGGTGAAAGCCATATAAAACTGCAGGTTTTTTAGTGGAAAGGTTTTTAGCTGCTGAATCCATTTAATAGCTCTAGGATTTTTGCTTCCCTATTTCTTCTTGGATAGTTTTGTTTTGGTAAGTTGTATATTTCTAGAAATTGTTATATTTCATCTAATTTTCATAATTTTGACAAGGTTACTCAATATATTTTCTTTTCAGTATCTGTAGGATCTGTAGTGATGTTTCATATTTCATTCTTGACAGCATTTATTATTTGCTTTCTTTTTTATTGTTTATTTGCCTCACCAAGGTTTATCAATATTGTTCTTTTCAAACATTTTATTTTTGTTGATCCTATCGTATGCATGTTTTCTTTTCTATGCATCTAAGCTCTTGTCTTTAATATTTCCTTCTCTATTTTCTTTAGGTTTGTTTTGTACTTCTTCATCAAACTCCTTGAGATGATTGTCTTGTCTTTAATTTTTAAGCACTTCTTTTCTAATATATACATTTAAAGCTATAATTAGTACTAACTTTAATGAGCACGCACACACACACACACACACACACACACAAACACACACAGAGGAATGATTTGCAGCTGTAAAAAAAATACGGAAGCTATGTATTAATATAAAAATAGATCTATGATACATTGTGAAGTTAAGAAAAACATATTACAGTACAGTATGAATTATTCCTATCCTTTCTAAGAACGGAGGTGGGGTGGGGATGGTAGCTTCTTTTCTGGCCTCATAATCAATTGTTCTTAGCCAATAACATCTTAAATAGGTAATTAGTGGATGAGTTAAAGTCACAAAAACAAAAAAAATTTCTGTATATTCTGATTTACTCTATAGGAACATGATTAAATAAGAAAAGTATTATTTCATGAACATAAATGACTTAAATAAGGGATAAGGAAGATGGGAAGCGAGCAGAAGTATTAACAGAAAAGCTTATAACAATTTCAACACATTTTTATTTGCTCACAACATTCCAAACAAAATGACATCACATTTCAACTATTGCTTTTACGTAAGAAGTTAATTGCTTTATCCAAAGTAGACAAAAATCTATTTCTTTAAGTTGCCAACCAGCACTCTTTCCCCCAGGGAAAGCTAGTGCTTAAATATTTTTTGAATACTTTGTTTAACAAAAACATAGACTCGCCCTATAACAGTAATGCAGTAGTTGGGTCTTACCTGCACTACATTTAACATTTTTCTTAACGAAAGCTGAAGCCAGGAAAAAAAAAACAAAAACAACTCTCATGATTTTTCTCAGATTTTTACCAATTCCCTTAATCTTCATCAAAAAAAAATTACTCTGTGGAGAGGTTCATAAATATGAAATGGAAATTAAGCCTCCCCAGAAGTTGGGTGGACCATTTATCCTGAGAAAATAGCTGCTGGTCCCCAATCATTAATTCAAGAAGGATAATAAACATTATTGCCCTCCAAGCCAAATTTCTTCTCTTCTGTGCCAAGATAACATGTAATCTCTTCTGCTCTGGCAATGAGCACTCCACTTTCACACTCATCTAATGCTTCTCTCCTTAGCAAATCTTTGACCAAGTTCTATTTCACTGAATGCAAAGGGGAGAAACAGCACATAAACAATTATGAACACTGGAATAAAAATGAAGAGTACATGTATTTCGCATAGAAAAATACATACAAATCCAAGTTGCTCTTAAAATAGAAAAAAATCAGGACGGGCATTTTTAAGAAAAAGATTCTACTTTCTAAATTGTAAATGGTGCCAGTAAGACACTGATTTTTATATCTAACTATATCACCATATTTATATATAAAAAGGGGTTGGTCTAGGTTCACTAATATCCCCTGATTTCTTTCTCTCAATTCTTTAAAGATTGTCTTTCAGAACATATTTAAACTGCAACCATTGTAATTATATTTTTAGACTATTCTTATCACTGGTTCACTCTTCAATCTGGCACATACAAAAATTCATTTCAGCACTGATTCACTTTTTTGACGCTAAAACAAACAATTTTCCTGCTACTTCAATTCTATCACTACTTTGGTATTTTATTATTATAGAAACAGGTAAGATTCTAAATATGGATTTTCAGACTACCAAAAATTCTAACATACATATGTTGAAAGCAAGGAAAAGTAGGAAGGCAGAAACAATTATCATATTTTTCTTTTCATGTATGTCATTATCACATGAAAGTCAGAAGGCTCATGTTACATTCTAATTTACAGCTGGTGACACTTAGCTTGGCTTTCAAACTATCAAACCTCAGAATCTGTTGGTGGCTTTTAGACCAATTTGCTATAGAATTATCTGAAATGGTTACAGATTATTTTAAGCAAAAACAGAACAACACATTATACAAACAGAGGTGGACTTAAATAATATATTATTGAACAAAATTTCTAATAACATTTTAAAAACATTATTAAAAAGTTTTTTTTTACTCCCTAGAAGGGGAAAAACTTAATTACTCGAAAAGTTTCCTCTTCCGTACTTGAATCATTCTTTTATTAAGCATACAGACAAAGGTTTCAATCAGTTCAAGACCTCATCTGTTAAAAGATTAAAATAGAAAGGTAAACATTTTCTAAAACTAAAAGACTAACAATTGCTTTCCATGTAATGGTAAACACCTTGATAAAATGAACTTTAATGGTTAATACCTGATCCTTATCTCATAGAACTCTGGCTGGATCATAAAGCATAGAAAACATTTAAAGAAGTTAAGATGGTCCCAAGGTTGAGAAGTCTCCTATAAGAAACCAGTTTTAAAATTCCTGTAATACTGAAAAGCGTTTCGCCACTATTATAATAAAATGAGCCCAATTTTTAAGTTTCATCTTGTTGAGAAAAGAATTTTAATGCATGCACTTTTAATGTATGTGCTAGACAACACTGCATCTGTTATTTTCCAATTGGATATTTTTTTTAACCACTCTTCTCTTTGGCAAGTTTAAAGAGAGAGGTTTGTCAATAGGCATAAACAAATACTCGAAAGTTTCAGGTCTTGCTATATCACATAAAAGCCAGTCCTTAAACACTTGATACATACCATTTTAAAGGTGTGCTAACTATCCTCATGTTTTAGATTAAATTATGTGTTTAATAGGCTGCATTCCGTAGGATTTAGGGAGAATTTGGTAATCAGATGAACCTATCTTTAAACTTTTAGTTTTGCCATGAGTACAAATGTCTAAAACAGACAAAGAAGAAATCGTTCCTGTTAGAATCTCATCACTATGTAATCCTTGACAGCACTTGCTGCTCTCCTGAGATTTTCGGAGAATAAAGCTATACAAAAAGCACAGTCATCATGCTTAGGCTACTTTAGAAGCCCACAGACTGTTAACTCAAAGAACACACACGAAGTCCATACATCGTTATCTAGAAACACAGTGGAGTCAAAGCAAAGGCAAGCAAGACTTAACAGCAAGTAAAATAAACCAACGATGTTTAACTGAGATGTTTAAAAGCTTTGTTTTCCTCTTGTTAAAACTCAAAGACAGCTTTATTGAAATAGCACCTGCTCTTTGAGTATAATCAAGATTTTCTTAGCAAATGCATCTCTTTTCATAAACATACATCCATAGAGAAGCTTCATGAAAGGCCCTCATACCAAGCACTAACTAAAAGTTCTTCTCTCTAACTGATAAAAAGCAAATACTGAAGATGAGAAAATGTCTTTAAGATTTAAAATTCCACTGTGATATTTCAGTGTGGTATTTAAAAACCAAAAAGCTAATCACTAATACTGTCATTCCCTCATTACCTATTACATGACATAATCAGAGAAACCGAAAAGAAGGCCATAATTCTTTGTCTTCTCTGACTTATCTATATGCTCCTTTTGCTCCTATGAGGCAACGGTATGACGTGTGATTGAAATGCAAACAAAGAAAACCATGAAGAACTAACCTCTCTGTTAATTAACCTACAAATAAAATAAGGCAAAGAAAATTAAAAAACAATCATTTCCAGACTAAAACACAAAAAATCTTAGGAGCTCTGAAAAGATACCAACTTGATAGCTACAATACATAAACATGAAAGCTGATTTTTACACATTTTAATCAATCAATTTAATAAAAATACCTGATTTGTACTTTTACACTAAATGGGTTAAGTCCCAAGTTCCAAACTGTAGTTCACGTGACTCTACAGAGGGGATCTTTGGAAGGATAAGGTACCTTTGGAGGACAGTGTATAAACAAGTGTAAACATACACTGATTGTCTACTAGCTTTCTTAAATAGAATTTCTGAAACATTTTTGTAGGAAATTATATATAAGGAGTGTAATTGATCAGATAATTTCTATTACAACTTATAAATTCTGCTGTGTGTGCAAAATGTGGTAGAAATAGAAGATACTACAGATGATTCATATTTGTAAAGTAAGTGATACATTACAATCCAGTAAGAGTCCCTTAATCTTTTCATGAAACTTCTCTCTGTACACGTTGAAATACATAATACTTTCTGGCTTTTCTTCAAACCAAAACTTGTCAAATTCATACACAAGATAACCTGCAGTTAAAAAGAAACCATAAATACAGTGCTCAATAGTGAAATCACATCCAACCGTCTCATTTTAAAAGTATATCCTAATCCATATTAGGATTCAATGATCAGAAACCATCTTAAACTACTAGAAACCTGAGGAACTTTATAAGAAATATTTTTGTATGTTCAAAATAAATATCAATTTCAATAAGATATTTAGAGTACATATACTCTGTCTCAAAAAAAATCAACAAAATGCCTCAAATTTAAGAGAGACTGTCAAAAGATACCTTGAGAATAGGAAAAAAAGGTTATCCCCAGAGACCCCTGAAACAGAAAAATGAAAGTACAAGAAAATGGATAAAGTATAGAAAAGCTGTTTTCTACTTGATTTATAAATCTAAGTTATTTCTGCTTTTTTCAATGAACTATCATATCAGCACCTTCCCTTTTAGAAAAGAATACATGAACTCGAAATAGGCTTAATATTTTTGTTTTTCAATATCCTTATTACAGTAGCCAAATTAACTCTCAAAATGTTAAAAGTATTTCAGATAAATATGTAAACAGACATATTTACAACAACAAAAAAATGCGAATTTAAAACCGCTCCTAAACCCTATTTGGATTCAACCAAATGTATCTATTTAATTATTTAACAAATGCTTCTATAGCCCTCGCCATGTGCTCATTCACTCTCATAGCAATCCTATGATGCAGTACTGTTATTCCCATTTTTCTGTAGAGGAAATAGAAGTGCAGAGAAGTTAAATGACTTGCCCAAATCACATAGTTTGCAGGTGGTCTCTATTATGTTGTAAATTAGACTTCGTTTCCACCAGAATCTCATTTCCCCTTCTGAAAAGCTATTCAAGAAGGGACAGAAGTGACTTATATCAGATAAATGGGGGGGATAAAGCCAGTGACTTTACATAAACGGGTGGCTAGGCTATCATAATTGCCTAGTGTGAAATAAACGTAAATTCAACTTTAAAACATTAGTCATAAAGCAAACATTAACAGGTAAGAACCATGACATTTCAACATTGAAACAGCACTTCGTAAGAAGGTCCACTGAAGAAAGATTTCAGATTAATCCCTTCATATATGATAAAACAGATTTTTGTCAACCAGGATATGTGACAAAATCAAAGAATAAGGCCTCTTTGAGCAGACAGACACCATCTGCTTCCTGTTCCCAAAAGACAAGCTGAGAATGGTAATCTTGTAACTATTTTTAACTAATATTTTGTCTTTCTTTCATTCAAAATTTATTTTGTGTATACATTAGCACAATAGTACATCTACAGAAATTACTCATCCATACATAAACTGAGTCTGTGTTCTCCAGCACCCTACCCCCAGTATCCTGATAGGGGTGTGCAATCAAAAACTTTGGAGATTAATGTTCTAGGTAGTACGAAAAGTCAGACATCCATCTAAATTTTATAGACTACAACTTGTTTTAGTATTTCTGGCTATCAGGTTTTAGCTGTTTATCATTCCTTTAAATTGCTTTCATTACCTATTCAAATGACTATATAGTCTAGAACAAACTGCTCAAGAGTAAAATACTAGAAATTTCTTGCTTCAGAGTGAGGTTGTTATAATGTAAACTGGTGTCAGAAAAAGACTGACTCAAAAAACTGAGACTGTAATGGCTAAGTTGATTTAATGAGACATGAGGAAACTGCAAGATACCAAAATTCTAGGATGCTGGCAGGGCCATACATGGCATAAGACTCCTAAAGCTTGCCATGAAGTGATGGAAAAGAGTTGTTTCCATAAAGCACCCCTATTGCCCTTTTGACTCTAGGAGTTTAAAACACCAGACTCAAGAGAAACACCATAAAAAATTTCTAAACTTACAATTCCCTGTATGCTTCTACCGCCCCTAACCAAAGCTGCAGGGACGCTTGAGGTTTTCCCACAGGGATTAAAAACAGGAGAACCACAGGAACAGGGATTGACTGTAAACTGGTATGAGGGATCTTACTGGGGTGACAAAAATGTTCTACAACTGGATTATGGTGATGGTTGTACAACTCAGTAAATTTACTAAAACTCATTGCATTGTACACTTAAAATAGGTGAATTTTATGGTATATAAATTATACCTCAATGAAGCTGTTACTAGTCATAACTTTTTGGTTGTAAATTTGAGGACTTATTTTTCTGGAACCACCAAACCAGTGGTCAGTGACTTCCCAGGATGACAGCGACTATGTGCTTACACGTTAGACGTACAAAAGGTGACAACGGAGCTAAGGAGCTCAATTACCACTCACTGCTTCCAGCCTTGCCCACGGAGAACAACAACAACAGAACAGCAGGAGAGACAAGGGGGAAAGGGGAGATGGACACAGATCACAGGGAAATAAAAAATGTGAAACCTAATCTCTTTATATAGTTCTTTCTCTTAGATAGAAACTACTATCTTGGAACTGATTCGTAAGAATGAATTGGGCTCAGTCCCTCAACCAAAAAAGGTAGATATGTTTAAAAGATAAGGTTTCACATTATTTTCTAGTCAGAATACGCCCCTTCCTAGAAAAGCAGAACCTTAATTAAGACATGAAACTTTATTGGTAAAGGGTATGAAAATCAATTTTGAGAGGGAAACTTCTGCGTAAAAGATGGACGTATGTACGTGTGTGTGTGTGTTTGCTTTAAATGTTTCAAGAAATTTGAAAAACATAAGCTTCATTGTTTTCCTGATAATCCACAGCTCTTATGGATATGACTGATAGAAACAAGGCAACTAAGAAGGTCCTATAACGACTTTTCCACCTCACATATTACTTTGATGCTCTTCCTGGTCAGGAGCCAATCAAGATGCTGGTGTTGAGGGCACTGGAAGCAACAGTATCCAAAGATGCTCCAGTTACCCCTCTGCAGGGGAAAACAATACTGCACAGAGGTCATTTCGTACTGCTTTCCTACCTGTCACTCTCCTGTTTTTATTTAAATATCGTAAAATGCTTGATTGGGGGGGAGGGAGTTTTTTGGTTGTTTCTTTTTATATTTGTTTTATGTTCAACAGGCAGCACTATACAAGCATCTATTTCATACAGAAAACAAATATCTGGAGGCAGTTAGCAAAGTCCCAGGAGTTTAGGCACTATGCTCAAAGTCAATGAGAGATTTAGGAGAGAAAATCAAATAAGATTGGTGGGGGGGAAAAAACAGTTCCCCAGCAACAAAATGAAAGAAAATGACTAGATTTTCATTTTAAATAATTATACCTTCAATGTGGAGATTTGGAAGAGGGTCACCACTGAAAAACTAGGGAAAAGGCTATTACAGTAACGTAGTAAAACAAAGGACTGATGTCATGCAGTTACAATGGGATAGGAAAAAGTAGACAAGTGCAAGAGAAATTTAAGAAGTAGACAAACCTGGAATTAGGGATTAAGTAAACACAGGGGAGGTTGTGGGAAAGAGAGACCTGGATGACTCCTTCAAGAATGGAGTTGAAGAAGTTATGATTTGGACACTTATTATCTAAGTAGTTTCCTATATGCTAGTTTCCTATGTCCTATCTAAAGACACAAAAAGATCAAGAAAAAATAGAGTATGAAGCCAAGCTAGAGTTGAATTCTTTGCTTCTGAGCAATATCTTCAGAAGATGGGTTCATTCAATTAAACCTTCAGGGTTCAACTACCATCACAATAAAAGTTAATGGAACAGCGGTGATATGACTGCTTTAGGAACAGTTATTAAATACCCCCAACCTAACACAAGAAAACCTGGCCTTGAAATAAAAGGGGTGTGTGTGAAAGGTTCCTTTAAATTTCCTTACAAGAGCAACCCAATGATCTGTCCTTGACTCAACAGCATTCATTAACCAGCATACAAGAAGAAAAATTCATTTTATAGTTGACTGGAAAACAAATGTCTACAGAAAAACTGTATAAATCCTACATTTGCATACATGTCAAAAATTGCCTCACTGAATTTTTTAAATCAGCAAATATATAAACTGAAGTACAAGATACTCTCGGATACCCATCTTCCATTATCTTCCTGTTTTTGAAAGATCCTAAATAGTAAAATGACAAGTATAAGTTATATATTTGATAAAGGTATTACATATAATACTTTCCTAAGGATTAAAAAATTCTCTTACAAATTTCTACTTTTAACTTATTTCAGTACTCACAATAAAACTGGTGAAAGTGTTCCATTGTTGGTATACCAGGAACAAAGTTGTAGAGGTGAAACTTCAAAGCTTCACTCTTCAGCAAGCTATAAGCCATCTCTGTAAGATTGATTCCAACTATTGCATAAGAATACCTATGTCAGAAACATTACCAGTTATCCCAGCTAGCCAAAATAGCTCATAAAGTAAATTTTAAATTATGCAAGGAATTAGTAAAAAGTAACTTTGATCCATTTCTAACACTGTATTGATTTTACAAAAATTTCTACATATTAATTTTTGTTCTTTAGAGGCTGTTGATTTTCTGGATATTATCTAAGATATGAAAACAAAGCTCTGGCCACATGAATATCTAAAACCAAAATCATTTAAAAAAAAATTAGAAAGAGTACTATATACACCCTCATTGATTTCTAAAATATACTGAGTAATCTGATATTTTCTCCTCCATTATCAGGGTATTTATTTTTATGATGTAATAGTGTTATAATGCTTTTTCAAAGATAGGTATCATTGGAATATAAAAATAATGATAAAGCTAATAATATGATGTCAATTTGCATTTCACTTCACAAGTTTCAAAGCTATTTCTCATTTTCTTATTCCCATTTCAAAGCCATTTCCTATTCCTATTTTCAAATCTATGTCTCAGAAAATTTTTATAAGGTCCTTATCTCCATTTTATAGATAAATTATACCTTGTGATAAAAATATATTAAATTACATACAAAATTGGTTTATGATCTCATTTAGCCATAAAATAATATATCATGCAATATTCTTTATGAAGTTCTTATTAACTAGAATAGTCTAATTTTTAAAAATACCTGGAAATACTTTCAATTCAAGAGCTTATGGTTTCTTTAACATATCCAGCTTACCCTAACTTTGGATGATTTGAACGGGAAAGAATCTGATGAGCTTCACTGGTATAATGTTCACTGAAATACCTGAAAAAGTTTAAGAAAAATAATGAAATTAACATGTCATTCAAATTGAAGATATCCAGAAGCAATTTTAAAAGCTACTGTCAAAGTGACAGTCTTACTGCCAAAAGCATCCCAATCTCCATCTCAAGTCACTTCAGTGACTCCGAGATGCTTCTGAATCAAAACTTAATTCTGAGCTATCAGGTCTATCTAGTACAGGACATGGGCCCTTCGCTAGACTTTGAAGTATTTTGACAAATAAATGATTTAACAAGAGACTTTTATCTATTTTAAAAGAAAATCTAGAGTTCTGTTTATTTGTTTGTTCTAAATTTTCTATAAAGTAGTAGTTGTGTACCTGTTAGGACACTTCCTTTCACCTGAGCTCATTCCTTCTGTTGCAACTTGAGTCTATATTGCTTAATGCCACTGTCAATGCAATCAGAAGAAAGTCAATAGCCTTCCTTTTGCACTAAAAAAACCCACTCCTTGATCAGTGGTGTAACTAAAATACTGGCCACAAAACAGAAGTATTAGCAGGTACAACAGAGAAATATATAAAGGTTCATACATACTGTTGGCTTATACTAATGCAACCTCTTCGAGTTCTTAAAGATAGGGACCAAATCTATTCAAACTTTGGATCACCCCATAATGCACTGATACTCATACACATATGATGACTGGCTGGATGTTTATGTAAGGATAAGAAGTAGAAGAAAAAATGGATTTCCATGGTTTATTTAAATTTTAGAAGGCACAGTCATTGACATTTTCATAAAGCATAGAAATTTCTAACTAAATGTCCCTCTATTTTTCCTTCTGTAAATTAATACTACAGACTTCCATTTTTCTTCATTGGCTCTAATTTTCAACCCATTTAAACAGGGATTGTTAACTTAGAAGTTCATGAATGAATGATCATTCATGAATGAAGGGGGATCCATGAATCACTTTAAATTATTCATACATTTTCTGTGTGTACATTTTCTGGGGAGAGAATATACAAAACTTTCATTTGATTCTCAAAGGGATCTGTAAATCCCCAAACAGAAAAAAGTCCTGTTTTAGTGCAATGCTTTCTTTACATGTTCTAATTTTCTACTTTATCTGGAGGCTGGCTCTAAAATGCCCTTAGTAGACTATTTATATTTCATTTTTTTTGCATGATACTCAATACAGTTCAGTATTATATTAGTATTTCAATAATCAAGCTACTTTTAAAATATTCAATCTGTAACACAGAGAAACTTTAAATTTCCTTGCTGAACTTACCTAGGAAACCCCTATGTAAACAGTATCTAAGGAAAATAAACATCTATGTAATAAGGAGACCTATTCCTTACAATAATCTGCACTAACTTCCCTTCTTTCCTTCCTTCCTTCTCCTTTCTTCCTTCCTGCCTCCTCTCCCTTCCTACATACATTTTTGGCCTTAGCTTGTATATTTTACCTTTCTGCTTCTATTTCCTCATTTATTCAGATTTTTTCAGTCTCTCTTCAATCATTTTCTGTAAAATATCCTTTTTATTTTATACCTGCCTGAGCATTCATTTACCTAAAACATCGTTATCTATCAAACTACCAGCTGTCCTTCAAAGCAACAAAATATTTCAAGAGATTTGATGACAAAGGCCAAGAAATTTTTAAAATTCATTACATAAAGGTATTTGAACAGCTTGCCTGCTTCTTGACTGTATCTTTATTTTGATCCTGAAGAGTTATAGCTCCATACACAGGACAACAAATATAATTATAGAGAAATTAGAGCTAATTTTATGTTTTCAAGCATCTCTAGTACATCAATGGCAATCAAATAATTAATATATCTGAATCTTGGTCATTTTTCAAATTAGTAGATACTAGCTCTAAATAGAGTAAAAATATCTGCAAATCATTTAAAGGTCTATCAGAACTCCTTACCACAGTCTTGAATCAAATTCTATTAAATTATTTAAATTTTAAGCTAAATTAAATTATCTTCTGGCAAATGCTGAAAAATCTTGATTTCTGAGGAAATGAACCAAAAGAAAGGTTACTCGGCAAAAGTTAAGAAAGGAAACATCAGAAGAACGTGTGTGTGTCTAACTGAGTTTCAATTATCTGTGTAGTTTACAAGTACCAAGAAAAAAGATGGTCTTTAAACGCTAAAAACAAAAGATCCATGCGTTCTGAACAATAATGAATTTTAAAATATTTCATAATTTTTCCAAGTGAAAACAAACTGCATTTATTCTAATTAAATTCCCCAAATGGACGTTTCTGTTTATCAAAGTGGAAAACTGACAATCTCATTTTCTGTAATTATTATTATTATTCAGACAACTGTGTTTTATCTTTGAAAAGTAGGTGCATGGAAAACTTTCATGCTCATACAATTTAGGTATTACAGAAAATGAAATACTTTTGTAACTGGAAAAAATTGTAGATATTGAAGCCCTACTGTTATCTTCTATTTTCCCCCCAAACGGCCTTATCCATATTGACCTAGATATCTTTTCTGAATATTAACATAAATTAGCTCAGTTTCAGGACTAATTTTTCACAGTAACAATTATCCAAACTTTGTTAATGGTTAGCGTTCCCATTCTAGGCATTTTATAGTCTATAAATCACAATTCAAGGACAGACCCAAACACTAGACTATCTTCATTTGCATATTCATATCCATATTAATCTTCCAGTTTACTTTCTAAAATAGTTTTGGCTATCAATTCTGATTTTAGTTACATATTTTGAGATTTCATACATGTGCCCAAGCATAAATATTAAAGAAGAAAAACAAGAGACAGTTCATATAGGCTCTGAAAAGTCAGGGATTTAAATTACTTGTCACAGATGGCAAAGAAGTGTGAAGAGGCTTTATTATTATCTTATCTGGTTATACCTCCTAAAATGAAGTCAGAGAGCCAAGAGAGAAGAGGCAAGAGGATAAAGAGAGTAAGAAAAGAGTACACACAATTCCTTAAAAGGTAGCAGAAAGGCAGTCAGGAAGAGAAAGAAAGAGGCAAAGTACTGGTAAGTAAAGAAATCACACACACGCACGCGTGCGCACACACACACACAGTATATGGCTTATGTATTCATATTGTTGCCAGCACATTAGTAAATACCTTTAGCACAGCAGTTATTAAAATTCAGAGATAGTATAAAACTAGATTGATTCTTACTAAAATTTAACAAGATTAGAGATTACATGTAATTTCATTTAGAGAATTAAAGAAAGTTTGTTTTCACTTACACAAGATTGATTAATCCAAGTATTCCCATGCCTCTGAAGTCTGTTTTGGGATCGTCACCCTGGAAACCAATGTCAGCCCACTGCTTGGAGATTCTAGCCTTCAGTTTTTTCGTGGGCATTAGAAGATTCCAAAGCTGTACAAACATGCTTCCATATTACAAATAACAGTGATGCTCTTAATTTACCAAGACATTTTCCTTCTCATAGCTGATATACTGGTAAGTCGAATGCTTTTAATTAAACAACTTTTGTATACAAATCATAGGCTCAACAAAGACTATATTTAGAGAACTTTTCAATTAGCCTAAAAAATGTAGCATACTTATTCCAATTTAAAAGACATACAAAGAACAGCAGACTTTGAAAAGGTAACAAATACACAGAAATCGAAAACAATGAGATGTCTTTACTTACTAAGTAATACATATATACCAGAATTAGTAAACTGCTTCCTTGAGAAGAACACAGTGCCAGGCACTTGGCCCTTGCCTCAAACACTATATACTTAAGTAGGCTCTATTCTAATGGCGGGTGATTATCCTTAATCAGAAGGAAAATAAGTCTGAGATAGGGAGGGGATCATGGAGAAATAACACTGATAGTATTAAAACCTGTATGATCATTATTTTACAAATTTTCATAGTTTTAAAAGAAAAAGAATATGACTTGGTTGTAAGTAAATATATTCCTTAAGACTGAGGATTTAAGAACAGCTATCAAATATTGGATAGCAACAAACCAATTAGTGCAAAATAAAGTTTAAAAAATGTAATCAGTCATTTTCTAAATTCAACACCACAAGTCATCAGACAAAAGAGACTTACAAAAGTTGATAAGAAAGTTTGTGAAAATTTGCAAAACAGAAATACTTGCATTTTTTTTTTTTTCCCATTTCACTACCATTTCAGGCACTGCTGAGTAAAGGACTCCTAATGAAAGGAGTATCCTGTCACCTCAAATGAAATGTGAAGACTTTGCGACCTTACTGTAAGACAGGGTCAGCACTCTGGCCCTGAAGCTAATCCAATCATCACACTGGGTTTTATCTGGTCCCTTCTCTCATTACTCACACATGCACCTGCTCACCTTAGCGTCTCTCCATGAGCTCAGCAAGGGTTTGATTATGCCAAGGATGAGGCCTCAGTGATGTGGTGAGAGACAAGGTAAGACCACTAAAACTCAAAATTCAGCATGCGTAAATGTCAAATTTCGGGGTTCCAGCCCTGAAGATTCTGATTTCATAGGCAAAGGTGGAACCTTGGATTCTGAATATTAAACACTGGTTAACTTTAGTGAAGGTGGCTCTTGGACTGTACTTAAAGAAACACAGCTCTCCTTAGCCCCTTACCCTGCTGAGCATGCATGAGGCTGGGTGATTCACTGCCAGCAACTGGCTCTTCACCTCTGAATGAGTTTCATGATGAATCACCGAGATGAAAATTCCCTTGACTCAAATGCTAGGACTTGGGTCTTACCCCTTCTCTAAAGGGAAGGTATTGTGTAGAGAGCGTCTGAAGTTAAGGGAATAATGATGAGGAGGAGGCTATAAAGAGGTCAAGCCTTAGTGAGTGCCAGGCACTATGCTAACACTTGAAACATAAAAATTCAATCCGCAGCAACAGTCCTTTGAGTAGTTTTATTATCCTCACGGACAAAATCAAGTTTTATTTTTAATTTTAAAATTAGGTGAAGTGTATATTTATCTCCTCCTGAAAACAAGTTCTGTTGTTTTTAAACTTGTCTCTTACTGTTACTTGAATACTCTCAATATCTGTTTCTTTCCACAGCACTTTTAGTTTATAACAAACTCCTAACACCAGGTGCCATGTGCTATTTTCCCTAACTATAACCATTTAAAAATATAATTAGAATAGGTGAAGTGGATGGGCAAGCTGATTCAGCTCTATTTCAGAACTGACCTTTCTAAAGCAAATGACTTCATCTCCTCTAGGCCTTAGAACTAACCTCATACCTACAATAAAGGTACTAGATCGGATGATCTGGAAAGCTTACTCCAGGCCTGATATTCTCGAATTTCAGCATCTCACTGGCCTCATGCATTTTTACTTCAGAAATAAGAAATAGGAAGGTTCTAAGTAAATTTCTTTACTCTCTTAATTTTTAAATCTATTGTGGCAATATTTGGCACATTTCATAAATCCCAAAAGATCTGACATAATAATCTGAAAAGGGACATCTATGTTCATAATTCAAGAGTAAGCTGAAAAAAGGCCTAATTTATGTGAGGATTTATATAAAAAGTAGGGGGAAAAAATCTGAAGCTTGTGGACTCATACTTCTCAGTTGAAAAGATCTCCCTTTATAAGTTTATAATTTATTTCAGAATTAAAAGCATTAAAATAAATTTGAATCTATCTCATTGATGCTTATCAGGAAATTATAAAAATAGTTAACTAAAAATCTTTCACCAATATAATAAAATTCTCTGAGAGGCAAAGAAATCAGATGGCTGTGTAAACCTCCAGATTCTCCACACAGGCCTTACTAGCTCAAGCCTGATTTATTTTCCAGTGTAACTCCAAATACAGAACACCAAAACTTACCTTGAGAAGCAGCTTTTCATGTTGCAGGTTATCAGAATCATATGGTTTTTTTCTCACACTTTCTACATCCAAATAGAGCTGTTTATAACCAGATATCTGTAGTAAGCATGCCTTCATACAGATTTTAAAACTGAAAATGATAAAAGTTATTATTTTAAAAAAATCGTACCTTCTTATTACAATAAAGTAATGCCTTCCATAGCTTGTGGTTCATATGTCTATTTAGAAAGCATTCCCTAGCTTTTGGTTTAATACAATAAGCATCAAGAGCCTCTGTAAACACAAAACATTATACAAAGTATCATGCAAGATGTGATAGAACAGGGCCTAAACAGAGGGCAAGACACGTAGGAAAGGCAAACTTCCAAAACTGCAAACTTTGTAAATCCTTGATTCGGTCACTTCTTTTCATGTTTTCTCTGGGCAATCTCATGTGTTCCCAAATCTTTATTGTGAGACACTACCAGCAGACCTAATTTTCCAAGGATATAGCAACACACAATGCCATGACAGGTTCTCCCAGTTCTTCCAAACACAACAGCTTATCTTCCCTGAAGAAGCATGCTCTTTCTCAACTCTAAATCCATTAATGGAATCACTAAGCACTAGTTCCCCAAGCTAGAACGCTCCGAGTTCTGACCTTCCTCTCCATCAACAATACATCAAAAGGTCCCTGAGCCCTTATCCTTTCTAGCTCTGAAAAGTCCCTCAAAGCCCTCATCATATATATCCATTTACCCTGGTGTATTTAGGGCTTCATCATCTCTTGCCTGAATGACTCAGTTTGCTGACTGTTCTGTCTTTATTCCTTCTACCAGCCTCCCACTTCTTCAAATTTACCCTTCATCTTCCTAAAATACATACCTTATAATGTAGCTTGTTTGCTTAAAAAAAAAAAAAAGAATCAGAGGACAACATCTAAATCTCTCAGTGTGGCATGCGAGCCTCCTTGCAATATATCTCTGATCTTGCACTCCACTCACTTCTCCAACCTCTGCTCTGTGCCTATTCAACGCTCCGGCTACAAAGGACTCCCTGTCATTCCCAGATACTCTAGGACTCTGTGTCTTGTTGGCACCTTCCTCTGCACGGAATGTCCTCCCCTACCCATTCAACAAGGTCCAGCTCAAACGTCACCTCTTTTGTGGAATTATCGTCACACTTCTCTCCTGTACCCTCCCCTGTTTCAGCCCAAATAAATTACTCCTTCCTCAATATTTACAAAGAAAATACCAAATGCAGAAAAGATTGCTAAATATTTACTATCTCAATATACTTGTGCTGGGAACACAGAAATGTAATAAGTCAAGTCCTCTTATGGAACTCAGAATTTATTTGGGGAAGAACAAGAGCGAATCAATGACTACAGTACAATGGGTTAAATGTATGATACAGGACCTTCCTGGAGGACAGAGGAACTGAATTTTGAAGAACAAGAAGGACACAGGAGTCATTATTTAAGCTTGGGAAAGTAATGGTAAGTTACCTTCGAGAAGGCAGATGATAAACTGGCAATAGTACTGGACTGGGAACCCAGAGATATAGGCTTTAGTCCTGCTTCCATCACTCACCTCTCTGGACCTCACTTCCTCATCTAGTGAAGTGAAAGGGCTGAATTAGATGATCTCCACAAACCCTTCAGCTCTAACGTTTCACAACTGTGTGAGATCTCCAGCCTCACAGGATGTAAGCATACGATAAATGAGAACACCGTCAGAACACATACCTGGCATCCTTCTCAGGGTTAATATTCTTTTCCTTCATTATATCTACTACACATCTGTCCACTTCACTCTGAACAACAAGTGTCGCTTTCTGTAAGACCTATTTGTGTGAAACAAAGCTGAATGAGAAAAATCCCCTATTGCTGAAAAAGAACAGTATGTTTTGAGGTATTTAGTCAACTTCATAACGCGTGTATTAAAATGCAAAACCAAATGAAACCGAATTTGTTTCAAATTTTCAGTAGGGCTAAAATCATACATACATAAAATAGAAGAGAAGCAGCATGATGTATTAGATGAAGTCTTCCTTAACTGAGAATCAAGAGGTTCTAAGCCAATGAGTTCTTAGCAAATAAGCTCCCACCATAGTATGCTTATGAAGCAAATACTTTTTATAAAATTCTAAAATTACATAATAAAAATATATGTACAAAAATTTTAATGCAGAAGGAAAAAAATTTAAATTTTAAATGCAGAAGAGCAAAAAGAAGAAAAGTCAAATAATCTTGTCAATCCTACCACCAGAGATAGCCACTGGTAACAGATGAGCAGATATCCTTCCAGTCTTTTTTTCTATGCATATAAAACAGATTTCTTAAATAATATGTTTTATAAATGTCCACTGGATCCTTCCTCTCAAGAAATAAGCAAGTTCAGGCCTTCTTTACCCTTAAAAGGTTTCTTTAACTATTATCCCTCTTTAAGCTACTATCAAAATTCCATCTGATATTCCCTATACTCCAGACAAAATAATCTAATCATACTTGGACTTATGCTTCTGCATATCCTGGGCCTTTCTTCTGGAATGACCCTTTTCCCAATCTCTAGACATATCAATTCTTCCCATTGCTAAGCTAGCTCACATACCAGATCCAGGAAGCTTTCCCTGATTCTATTCAAGTGGAAGTAACCTCTCCTCTCTTGGAATCTGCATAATAATGTACCTGTAACCTTTCTGTGACTCTTATCATTTTCTATAGTATAGTTATTTTTATATATTAAGTGGAAAATTCTCTGAGGACAGACTGTATCTAACTCATTTTTTCATATCCTGTATAGAAGAGATAACAGACATATAATTATCGAACGGAGATATTTGACAGATGAAAACCTTAAGAAAGGCAACTGTTTCAGTAAAAGTCATGTACAGCTATTCCATTACTTTTCTTTAAATTGAGGTTAATTTAAATACAATGAAAGGAATGGATGTTACATATTCAGTTTGACCAGTTTTGACAAATGCACATACCCAAATAATCCACATCCTTATCAAAATATAGAACATTTCCATTACTGCAGAAAGTTCCCTCATGCCCCTTCCCAATCAATCCCTCCCCCAACAAGCACCCACTGTTCTGCTTTCTATCACCATAACTTTGTGGTGTGCATATAAATGGAATCATAAAGTATGTACTCTTCTGTGTCTGCCTTCTTTTGCTCAACATAACGTTTCTAGAATTCATCCACATTCTTGCTTTCATCAGTAATTTGTTCCTTCCAATTGTTGAGTAGTATTCCGTTGTATGAATACACCTCAATTTGCTTACTCATTCTCCCGGTGATGGGTATTTGCATTGCTTCCAATTTTAGACTACTATGAATATTTTTTGTCTTTGTGAAGTGACTATCCGAGGCTCTTGTCCTTTTAAAAATTGTGTTGTCTTTTTATTACTGAGTTCTAAAAGTTCTTTGCACGATATAAGTCCCTAATCAGATATATGTGCCGCAAATATTTTGTCTTGCCAATTCATTTCTTAAAGGTGTCTCTGATAAGTAGTTTTTATTTTGATGCAGTCTAATTTTTCTATTTTTTATTTAAATGGTAACGCTGTGTCTTCTCTAAAAGACATTTTTGCTTAACCCATGGTAGATGTATATTCTCCTATGCTATCTTTGAGAAGCCTTAAAGTTTTGGTTTAAACATAGGTCTAAAGTCCATATCAAATTAATTTTCACGTGTAGAGGGAGATAGGAGCCTCCCCTCCCCCAATTTGGATATCCAGTTGTTCCAGCACTATTTATTGGTTTTCCAATACTTGCCTGTCCTCACTGAATTGCTTTAGCATCCTTGTTAAAAATTATATATGGTCTATTTCTGTTCTCTCATCTGTTATATTTATCTATTTGCCTAGAAAGTCTTGAAGTCAGTATAATCTTCTAACTTTGTTCTTTTAGAAGATTATTTGGGCTATACTAGTTTCCTTAAAATTCTGTATAAACTTTAAATGAGCTTGCCACTCCCTTCAAAAATAGCTTGCTGGGATTTTGACTGGAATTGCGCTGAATCCATAGGTCTCTGTGGGGATCAGCATCTTAAGAATACTGACTCTCCCAAGTGATGAACACAGCGTATCTTTCCATTTTAAGTTTTCTCAGGAAAAGGAGTTGTAATGCAGACGTCTCGCATAGCTTTCGTTACATTTATCCCTGAGTATTTTACTTTTCTGGATGCTACTGTAAGTGGCACTGTTCTTTTTTTGTTTTCCAAAAGTTTGCTCTTAACATACGGGGACATACTGTGTCCTACGACATTGCTAAATTCATTTATCAATAATGCTGGTAATTTTTATAGATTTCTTAGGATTTTCTATACTCACAAACTATGTCATCTGTTAACAAAGACAGTTTATTTCTTTCTTTTCAATCATTGTCTTAGATTTCTTTTCCTTCCCTTACTACACTGCCTAGGACCTCTAGCACAATGCCGAATAAAAGGAGAGTAAACACCCTCGCCTTGTTCCCAACTGAGTGTGGAGAGCGTTCAATATTTCAGTGTTGTATACCTATCATGCTAGCTACAGGGTTTTCATAGATGGCCTTTAATAGGAGGAGGAAGTTCCTTTTACTCCTAGTTAGTTGAGTGTTTTTGACCATGGGTATTGAGTTCTGCCAAAACAGTTTTTCAGTATCTACTCAAATGATCTTATTTTTCTAATTTACTTTGTTAATGTGGTAAGTTACACT
Organism: Balaenoptera musculus; assembly: GCF_009873245.2. Taxonomy (NCBI): domain Eukaryota; kingdom Metazoa; phylum Chordata; class Mammalia; order Artiodactyla; family Balaenopteridae; genus Balaenoptera; species Balaenoptera musculus. Next base: position 23,756,911 of record NC_045789.1, on the reverse strand, counting down.
CATTGATTTTGAAAATGTAGTCATGACATATTTTTTTTTTATATATTACTGGGATCAATTTGCTAATGAAGAATTTTTGTATCTATATTCAGGAAGGATATTGATTTGTAATTTTCATTTATTACAGTGTCCTTGTCTGGTTTTAATATCAGGATTATACTGGCCTCATAAAATATGTTTCTTTCTACTCGATTTTCTAGGAGCTTATGTAATAGCAGTATTATTTTTTCTTCTTAAATGTTTGATAAGAGTTTGCTAGTGAAGCTAATATTGGAAGATTTTTTTGTGCAAAATGTTTAAATTACAGATTCCATTTATTAGGTATATGGCTATTTCAATTGTTTTATTTCTTTGTGTTAGTTTTGCTAAACTGTGTTTTTCAAGCACTTTGTCTCTTTCATCTAAGCTATAGACTTCATTGGCATCAAGTTGTCCATAGCACCTCCTTATACTTTAGTGACTACAGGCTGTGGTGATGCCCCCTCTATCATTCCTGATATGGGCAATTTGGATTTTCTCTCTTTCTTGATCAGCGTTCTTAGAGGGCTATTAATATTACTAATTTTTTCAAAGAATCAACTTTTGAGCTTGGTGATATTTCCTATTTTTATCTGTTTGCTATTTTGCTAATTTTTTCTTATTTTCATTATATCCTTTCTTTTATTTACTTTGGGTTTAATTTTCTCTCTTCTAGTTTCTTAAGGTATAAGCATAGCTCACTGATTTCAGGCCTTTAAAAACTGCTTTGGGTGTACTCCACAAATTCTGATATGTTGTGTTTTCATTACCATTCACTTCAATTCTCTTTTTAAATTTCCCTTGCGAGTACTTCTGTGATCCATGGGTTACTCAGATTCTTAATTTCCAGATATTTGGGGATTTTCTAGATGTTATATTTTTCTTATTTCTTTTTTTAAAAATTAATTTATTTTATCTATTTATTTTTTTGGCTGCATTGGGTCTTCATTGCTGTGTGCGGGCTTTCTCTAGTTGCGGCAAGTGGGGGCTACTCTTCGTTGTGGTGCATGGGCTTCTCATTGCAGTGGCTTCTCTTGTTGCAGAGCACAGACTCTAGGCGCGTGGGATTCAGGAGTTGTGGCACGTGGGCTACAGGAGCTGTGGCACGTGGGATTCAGTAGTTGTGGCATGTGGGCTCCAGTAGCTGTGGCACGTGGGCTCAGTAGTTGTGGCTCGCGGGCTCTAGAGCGCAGGCTCAGTAGTTGTGGCACACGGGCTTAGCTGCTCCGTGGCATGTGAGATCTTCCCGGACCAGAGACCGAACCTGTGTCTCCTGCATTGGCGGGCGGATTCTTAACCACTGCACCACCAGGGAAGTCCTCTTATTTCTAACTTAATGCTGTTGGAGACAGAAAACAAACTCTGTATGCATTCAGTCCTCTGAAACTTACTGAGACTTAAAAGAAACCAGTATATGATATATCTATATGACTGTTCCATGTGTACTTGGGAATATGTATTTTGCATTTGTTGGGTGTAGCACTCTATAAATGTCAATTAGGTCAAGATGGTTAATCGTATTGTTCAAATTGTATAGAGCCTTCTGATTTTTTTTTTCTTGTTGTACTATCATTTATTGAGAGAATGCAGTAAAGTTTCCAGCTACAATTGTGGGTTCATATATTTCTCTGTCTAGCTGTGTCTATTTTGGCTTCAAGTATTTGGCAGCTTTGTTAATAAGTGTATACACATTTAATACTGTTATGTTTTCTTGATAAATTAGCCATTTTATCATTACCAAAAAAAAAAAAAAGATTTAGTCTCCAGTAACACTCCAGGTTTATATTTTCTACAAGAAAGCCACAAAAGCTTTGTTATGCTTATTGTTTGCACGGTATATGCTTTTACTTTCTATTTGTTTGTGACTTTATGTTTAGAGTATGCTTCTTGAAATAACATTCAGTTAGTTGGGTCTTGCTTTTTTATCCATCTGTCAATCTCTGGCTTATTCTCTAACCTTTTGGTAGATCTTTGGTTCCTAATCAAAAACAAAATAACAGCTGGATGGAGGAGAAATATAACCCATTACATTTTCTAAGTTCTCGTGTATCCCAACATTGTCTAAGTTCTCATGGAGCTCATGAAGGTATATTCAATACTGGAATATACAGGACTTAAAGAATTTCTTAGGTCAGCAATTCTAAAACTTTCTCTTTTAACCTAAAACTATGTAAGTATCCAAAGACCCTTTTCCCAATGATGTTTACTTTAGAGCTAAAGAAAAAGTAGGTGATAATAAACAAGAAAGCAACATATACAAATCACTTATCATATATTTTGTAAGAAAATAATATATGCTTATGCATATTTTATTACAGAATAACATTCAATAAACATAAAAGTAATCTAGTCTTTTTTATTACACCTACCTTGATGGTAAGTTACAAATTATATGACTAGCCAAATTATATTTATAGCCAACAAACATCAACAGTGAGTTTCACCATGCAAGCAAATCTGGGGAAATTATATATACATTTGTGTTAGTGTAACCACAGAGTGTGAATGTTTCATTTTTGAACCACAATGCCTATGTAGTTATATACTTAAAGGTTAGGTAGTTAAAGTCTAATTTTGGAAAATTAGAGACCAAAAAATATGCAAATGTGCATTACTATACCATCAATGCACAGACAAGTAAACTGATGCTATAAAACTAATTTATCATTCAATAGCTATAATGTTATCATTACTATTTAAGAGCTAAGACAGCAGCTCTAACCAAACAACAGCCAATCAAAAACACGACTGGACTGACAAAGTGTTCTTTCCCTAAATTTCAAATTTTTCAAATACTCATACATGCATAAGTACAGTGGAGCTCTGCAACATTACCATACATTGAATAGCAGCCAGACCTCTTAGCAGAATACTGAACTAGACTCAAGTTCTAAAAAGGTTTTCATTTTCATTTATAAATCCCAAAGTTTTAGTAATCCTTAATATATAATTGATAAGTGGTTGGTCCTAATGTAAAATACAAGCAAATGAGACTCAATTTTTAACAATCAAGGAAAGAATTTCCACTACAGAACAATTCACAACCCAATAGGACCACACTATCACTGCTTTAGGGAACTGGCCTTAATAGATTAAAATCACTTTTATTCACAGCAATCATTGGTAATGTTAAGTATTTAAATAACTAAGAGGTTTTCATGCATATTTTAAACTTCTAAAAATTTTGTAGTGTATGTTGGTTTAATCCCATCATCACTAACATAATATTAGTGATACCTATCAGGTACTGGGTATTCTCTTAGGCTGCTTTCATTATAACAATATTTCTAATCCTGAAACAACCATGTGGATATTAATACCTCCTTTGACAATGAGAAAATGAGTAACTTGCACAAACAACTAGAAAGTGATACAATCAGAATCTGAACTCAGATTTTTTTCATAGGAATATAAAAGTAGAGCGGGTTAATAGAAATATCACAAAATCAGAATTCAATTTCACTCTACAAAGTAAATGAAATATACAAATGAGACACAATACACACCATAAATTGTATATTTAAACTGATGAGACTTCCTCCATTAGCTTATTGACAAGTTTACCTTAGATTTAAAACCGCAAGAAAGCAAAGCTCCTGTGATTTAATTCAGTAAGTATTTAACTACCCATTTGTTGACTATTCCTTTTTAGTATGCCCTCCAAAACACAATTAGCAACTTATATTTTTAAATAATAAAATCATAAGAATACAATTTTAATGTTTACTTTTCAAGTGAACTTTGCCAGTAAATGAGATAAAAGAATGAACATTTTATTTTCTTTAACTTGTAACCACTACCTTAAAGCCTCCAAACACTTCAGCCCACATTTACCTCTTCCATCTCTAAATGCCTGTTTTTAATTACATTAGATTTCAGTCTTTTTTTTTTTTTTTTTATGTCCCAAAGACCCTGGTGGAATGTTGAACATATGGCAACCATTCAAATCTTCGGTCAAGGATTTGACCAAGGCACTAGAGTTCTTAAAAAGTATCATCTTGTGTGCAGTCCCACTTAAGTTTGGGGTAATTTTACCACATATAAAATCCCATTAGTAAATTTTACGACCAAAAATGTCATTACAATCCATTTTGGTAATGATGGTTACACAGATAGATGTGAAAGTGAGTTCCCAGTTCCAGAACCCCACCAGAGGTTCATCTACAATTTATGATATTGCTACTTTGTGAAACTGCATCCTAAGTTTCAATTAATGGAACTGTACGGGTGGATAGGTATAAACAAATTTTTAGAACAAGCAACTTGTTAACTTTCTAGATCCCTACAGTCTCATTTAAAAAAAAAGAAAATTAATCACTTTATAGTATTCTAAACAAAGGGGTAGGACTCTAGACTCTTCTCCCCTCCCCGGTATTCATTCACGTATATGAGTTATTCCCATTATGACCACTCATAACTAAATCAGTAAAGCACCTATTTTATAGGTCACTCTCCAAAACTTAACAGATATGCTTGCAATATTCAGCAGTGCCCATTTTCTTTCCAGCATGAATCAGTAACTCATATCAATATCACTAGACAGTAGCAAATCAACAATTTTTGACCCTATATTCTCGATCCACATCGTACATCATGACCAAATACAAACATATATACGGATATCTAAAACAGATATAGATGCACACACAGATAACTAAAAGTAAATTTTCATGAAACCATATTTAACCTTACTACGACCACTGTTTTCTAATTATTTTCTATTCCATTCCTTTTGTTGTTGTTGTTGTTTAATGTTGGCTGTGATCTACCACGGGATTTCAAACAATGGTCTACATGTTCCATACTCTAACTTTGCCACACCAAATAATCTATATATAGAGAAAAAAAATTGGGAAACACTATAGGGAAGCATATGGTAGACTATATTATTGGTCCCTGTTTTTCACTCCTGTGTAATTGAATTATATACCCACATGCCTAACATGGCCTCATGGTGGGCATAATGTATTTTTCCACCCCTTGACTTGGGCTTGGCCATGTAACTTACTTTAAGGATATTAATGGACACGACACAAAAAACTTAAAATACGCCTCTGTAACAGGACGTTCAACGATCAACTGTGAGAAGAATATTTCCCAGGTACCTTTTCAACCTAGGTCCCACAATGAGACAACTGCAACAGACCTGAACTTGGCACCAGCTTGAAGAAGAGCCTTTCCAGTTGGCCCACAGACACATGAGCAAGAAATAAATAATGCATTTATTTATAATGCATTTATATAATAAATCTATGCCCTGAGATTTTAAAAGTTTGTTACACAGCAGCAGCTGACTAATAAACAGTATGAGGTATGACTTATTTTGGATCAAAAGGTACATGACCCAGATTTTCTATAACTATCCAAACCTATCCTAAGGGCACAGTCTATGAGAAAGTTTTCCCCCTAAGACCCTGCTTTCCCAAAAGTTATCAAGTTTTGAGGTAAAATAAACAAGCAAAACCTCAGAACAGAAAAAATTATTCAAATACCTTCTTTGTGCACGAGTAGTGCACACAAACATACACACACACAGAGAAAAAAAGGTTTTAAAAAATAGAATATTCCTTCTAAGGTGGGAAAATTTCACTCAATACTCTTTACAGCAAAGACTCTGCTAGTAGGACATTAAAAATAATTCACTCTAAAATTGAGGCATTCTTTTAAAGAAAAAGTATCCCCTAGTTAAGTTGTCTAGAATTATCACCTTGATATGATCCTACCTTATTCTTGGAGTATGTCAAGGAATTTTCTAAAATGAAAAAAAAAAAAAAAGAATATTATTACTTAAATGCTGTTTGTGAATTACTCCGCACACAAATAGTATAAATATCAAGCCAGTAATAAATTACTTTAATAGTTCCAGAAGATATAATTTCTACATGAATAACACAGCAAACATTTAAAAATTTTATCCTTACAGTATGATTCCAAAATTCTCAACCCAACACACATACCAGAGCCAAAGAGGTTAAGACCAACCTAACTTCCCCAGAATCATCTGTTTCTGTGCGGATCTCCAAGTGTCTACTAACTGCTGCAAATTCATCCACGGCTGCCTCAGAATAGCTTGGGTTCCAGAAACTCATCTTAAGAATACAGTGAGACTCATCTTAAGAATACAGTGCGAGTGCTCTAAACTACCTTTTCATGTGTTAGCCTTATGAAGTAAGCGTTTAGATTTGAAGAGCTAGCAAACAAAACATACAACAAAGGGGCAAAAAGGAAGACTTTAGATTATCTGGACAACCATTCTCTAACCAGACGAAAAGCAAAACAGCTTTTTCGTTCTTGCTTTCTGCTTCAAGAATCACAAGAACGTTTTTTACTGGTCTATTTACAAATTTTTCTGGCAAATAGTGAACAGTCTCCTTTTCTCAGCAATTTGAAAACTTCAAGAAAAATGTTCTTGCTGCAAAATAAAGTCTTGAAATGTTCTTCCCCCATAATATAAAAAACCAATCAATACTACTAAGAGTTCTTATCAAGAGGTACTTTGCTCTTCTCAGAGCAGTCAAAAGGGCAAATCAAAAGAGCAGGCAATAATTTAAGTCAGCTACAAAGTTGTGAAAAATCTAGGGAAGTAATTAAACTTCCATCATCTAGCTGCCCTGAGGCTCACTCTCTCCTTACTCTGCCATTCTTCCCCTGTTGTCTTGGCTAACAACACCCACTCCTCAAATCTTACAGGGGTGGATTTCTTGGTTGAAGCACACTTGTTCAACACAAAAGACGTTGTGGTTAAGTCATGATTTTCCATCTGACACAGTGAACATGAACTGCAGCCCATCCCTGGTCTGCCTCACTCTGGCCAAAGAGAAATGACCTCGATCGTATTTCTCACTCATCTGTGTTCTAATTTAAAGCCATATTTTCAAGTAAGTATTGAAGGCTGATCAATTTTAGAAGGTACTAGAGCAGCACTGTTCAATAGAAATATAATGCAAGCCCAAATGCGAACCACATATGTACCTTAACATTTTCTAGTAGCCATATTAGAGTAAAAGAAACAGATAAAAGTAATGTTAATATATTTTAACCCAATAGATCCAAAATATTATCATTTCAACATACAATGAATATAAACAATTATTAATGAGACACCTTTACATTCATATAAAGCCTTTGAAATCCAGAGTATATTTTCTAGTTCTGCACATTCAATTCAGACTAATCATATTTCAAGTGTTCAATACCCACATGTGGCTATTGGCTACAGTATGGGACAGTGCAGATTTTTAATCTAATAATCTTTCCTAGGGATCACTAGATACCTGTTATTATTCTTTCATGAACTGCATAAGAGATTAAAAGATTGAAGGATGCTGAATATAAAAATGGATCTCCTTCACTGAAGTGAAAATTTCAAAGGGCTTATAGAATAGAGATTTTTCTCTAGAAAGTAGGCTGCAACCATAATCTAAGATAAAACTGATGAATTTCAGGAGCCAGAGAAGGTAATTCTTTGCACAGATGCAGAATTAAATAATAGTTTCTTTTTCTATAGAATCAGTTTTAGCGCTGGAAGGATTCAAAGTGAGATTTCAAAGATCATGAAACTGAGATTAAGTGACTTGATCGTGATACGCAAGCGCTATTGTCACTATCGGTACTGAGAAAAATATTCATGCAGAGTTAAATTTTTATTCGTTTTTAATTACCCTTTTTCGAAAAACATTACCTATCCTGTGTGTCCTTTGTGCACCTACATAGGTATCAAAAATTCGCTGCAATTCACATTTTCCAGTCATCTGTCGTAAGAGCCATTTCATCCAAAATCGAAAGAAGTGCCCATAGAAGAACTCCCACAAAGAAATAAACATTTTTTCCTGGAGAAGGAAATATATGACAGGTTTAACGGCCTTAAATTGGATTTAGAAAAAGAGAAAAAATTAGTTTATCCAACTCATCAAATCCCAAATTATATTAATAGATATGTTGTTCCATTGTGTCTATTTTGTAGTAGTGTTTAGGCATCTAAGAAAACAATGCCAGGTGTAATATATACCACTTAGATTAACTAAATGATGCTGGCCAAATGGTTAATTTATCATTTTAAACAATTAACTGTAAAAATCAAACTACTTACTTAGATTCAAGCTCTCACTTCACTATTTAATTTCTTACTCTTTGAGAACAGGGCTCAACAGTTCAAGAACAAAAGGACCCCACCTAAAGCAACAATTAAATCAAATATACCATATATCAGAATTGTTTGTATAAGGAATGTCTTCTTAACCCCTGTGGATAATCTCAGTTACAGCTGTCCCCCAGTCAGGTGATGGCAGCAAATAAAAACACTACATATGGCTTACAAATGAAGTACACAAACTGAACACGGAGTAGATCACACCCTGGCTAATTGCTGATTTTCCATTCAACAGGTGAAGGGCAGAAATACTAAGAAGAGTAATAGACTACACCCTCGATAAAACTGAATCTTTATGCCATAAGAAAAATCTTCGGCTCCTAAATGAAGCGGGGTCGGGGAAATGAAAGTCAGGAGGAGTTACTTAAAAACAAAAATGCTCATCTCTTTCCTGCCTTAAACATTCCCACAGATAGATCATCTCCCGAGGGACTGTCAAATTCGAGATCCCCGCAGGTCAGTGCAGAATCAGTGCACAGAGACGGGCTGAACTGTGATTTTAAAATGAATCCATCTGGTCCGCGCTCATCAGGACAAAAGAAGCCGAACTGCCAAGCGGAGGGACCGCCAGCCTCACGGCGCCTGAGCTCCCCAGCCCTCGGGGAGCCGCTGCGCCGCCGAGCCCCCCTCCCGGAGCCTGGCTGAGCCCAGCTCGCGCCCTGCCCGCGAGTGGGAGGGAACCGCTCGCACAAAGCCCCGCCGGCCCGGCAGCCCCGCGGGACTTTCCGTAGGACACCGCGGGGCTCGCGCGCCTTCAGCGCAGCCGCACCCAAGCTGCACCAGGCGAGAGGAAAAGAAACAGCAGCCACCTCACGGGAACGGCAAGAACTAGGAGGAGCAGGAGCTGCCTCGGTTTCCCCGACTGCAAACTGCCGGCAACGGAAACGACGCTACTCGCGGTACGCTCCCTGCAAACACCGCGACCCGGAAGTCAGGGAGCGAAGCGGCGGGAACGCCTTCCCCGGCACACTGCCCGGCCCCGCCCCGCCGCCTTCTCCGATTGGCCCGAGCTCCACCAATCGCTATCTCTGAAAGGATGTCAAGCTGGGCTGCCCCGCCGCGCGTGCTCGGATTCTAGGGACGCCCGACGGTTTCCCTGGCAACCACTACCTTGAGGCACGCCCCGCGCCAAAGATCGGTCTTTGGCGGAGCGGCTCCGTAGATTTTTCTCGCCTTAAATTTCAGGTCTTTTGCGCAAGCTGAAACGGTGTACTACTCCTAGATTCTAAGCACGGGAGAAGCGATGTGCTTTGTGTAACTATCATACCGCCAAGGTTACAAAAGCGCTTTCGCCTGCATTTAATCTTAATTCTGTGAAGTAATTAGTAACAGTCCCACTTTATGGATGAGGAAACAGAATTTACGTTGAATGACTTGCCCATGGCTACTACGTGGCAGATACGGAGAGCCCTCTGTACGTTGAGTAAAGAAGTTTAGACTTTGTCCAGTAATGATAAACATCTAATAGTACATGGAACATTTATTCCTTAGTTGGTTTTTTCTTGAAAAAGTAACTTATGCACATGATTTTTTAAAAAAATCCAACCTCAAACAGTACATTCATTAATTCAAGTATCTGTTGATTGGCCGTTGATGCACCAGGCAGTGTTCTAAGAGGGAGTCATACATTAAATAAATGCAAATATTTAGTATGTCAAGTGGTACTAAAGGGGTATTAGGGAAGGGAGGGAGAGTTTCTACATACAGTGTAGACAGGGGAGTCTCCGTGTTAAGGTGACATTTGACCAGCGTTCGGAATGAAGTAAGGGAGTGAGAGTATCTGGAGGAAGAGTATTCCAGACACTAGAAAGGCAAGTGCAAAGACATACTTCATAAGGTGGAGGAATAGCAAGAAGGGCAGTATGCCTGGAGGAGAAAGAACAAGGGGAGAGTAAAATACAAGTACAAAGGACAATTTACACTAAAAAATAACTTCCACCCACTCATGCACAACTCCTGGTCCCTCAGCCCCGTTTCTCGAAAGCAACTAGTATTAGTTGCTTGTTTGTACCTTCAGGGACATTCTATGCAAATATATATATATATACCCCCTCCATCCCCTTGTTAGCACAAACTGAAGAAGCAGTACACACGTTTCCACACCTCAACCAACATTTTTTTAAAAGGTGCTAATTGTAAAACGCTAGACACGTGAAGGGTTCATAAGCCATCATCCCTGCCCCATAGAAGCAACTAACTTGGTAATGAAATCTGGACATATACTATAATAATAAAACAGACTCGTATCTTGAAAGGAACTTAAAGATCATCTCAATGAATATTTTTTGTTGTACATGAAAAGATTCAGAAAGGCAAATTACACAGCCAAATTGGCAAATTAAGAACTAGAAACAAACCTATATTTCAGGTGTCTATTACTACACAAAACCTTCATAGAATAGAAAGTGAGATGATTCTGTAGTACAATTATAAAATCCTTTTACCTTTTCAATGTGCTACACTGACAGCTGGGGGTGGTGGTGCAGAGAGGAACCCTTCTGCTGGTCTCCATGCTGCCTGTTGGCCCACTTCTATCCATGTTTTTCTCCAAGAGAGGAGAATGCTCACCTGTTTGGTCAGAACCTGAGAAGTTGGTTGAACTGCATTTACTGGAAGCAGGATCACTGTCTATTAAAATGCCATGTGCATATGATTTCCTCTCCTCTCTTCCACGAATTCATTTGCATATAACTAGCAGATACAATAAACCAGTCCTGTGCCTCAGGGAAGATTGGCCTTCTATCTTTCTCATTTTATTGGCTTTCTTCTTTGTGGCTGGCTAAATGGTGGTTAGATCCTAAGATTAGAATTCTGGCTTCAAGGAAAAAGTGGGACCTACTTAGGTCTCTGAACTAAATTGTGTGCTTCTACCAGGCCTTATCAGTTACACCTACATGGAAGAAAGAGGCTATGGTGTAATGGAGTTTGGTTATATTTTTATGTAGTACTGAGGAATCTCTGCTTTTCTTGGATTCTCAGACTAAACAACAAAGGCTCTGTTGATTTTAGAAACTGCTTAATGGAAAGAGTTGTTTGGTATGACTGTTAATCAACAATTTGTTACAGTGTTTGGGGTTTGATCCATGGAGGACCCAAGTAAAATATCAAGCCCTCTTTTGGAGTGTGTGAAGTCTGGAATGCAGCGAGTTTATACTGAGAAGGAAAACTGTATACTCCTTTCACTAACAGTGAAATGGATTACTTCTGCGGAAGCATTAAAAATGTTATGGGCAGTGGCAACCCTGACTGGTATTATGATGATTTGTGTTGCACTTTCCTGAAACTAAGTTAGACACTGTGCTTAGGGGGAACCCCTCGTGTATGGATTCCCCATATAATTTTTTTTAATGGAAGGACAAGGAAATACACAGAATGCCAAGGCAAATTTGTTCTCACAGCTACTAGTAACGGGGTTTACCAATGAAAAGAAAATTTAAGCTATGCAAAATTAAGCTAATGGGTTGGTGGGAAGATATTAACCAGAACAAAGGAAATAACCATTGAATCAGGTAGAACTATTTATATGATTGTTTTTAAAAAACAAAGGGTGAGGGGGAGTAAGGAAGCAAGAATTTTGACAGATTCCCTACAGAGGGTTTGGTGGCACATAAACAATAGTTGGGAGCAGGGAAAACTATTCAGGCTCCTGTGTCGGCCTCACCTAAGTTAATCTATCAGATCTGTTCCAATTATCCCAGCCTGGATGAGTTTAGGGCTAAGGATGCTGAAATAGGGTAATAAGGTGGATTTAGCACAGGGGAGTTATTTAAATTCATCATTAGGGTTGTGGTAGAAAAGGACAACTAACTTGAGGGTCAAGAAATCGTCAATTGACCCGTTAGGAGGTCCAAGATTGTATGATATAGTTTATGTTGAGCGGCAGAGGACAGTGGAAAACCTCTGGGGGATTATCTAACGATGATGCAAAATGTACCATAATATCATCAGGGGGATGGAAGGGCAATATTAAGGTATGAAAATTGAAGTTTGGAGCAAATGAAAATGTTATGGTAGGCAGCACCAGAATCATGAAGAAGCTGAAGCTGGAGAAATAAGAAAGTAGGAATTACCCAGTGCCTCCTTCTATCTGAATCTGTAATTACAGTGGATGTGATGAAGTTCCTTGTCACTACCAGCTTAAAGCCAAATGTCTTTTAAGAGACAGAGAAGTCTGCCCTTTATGGATTTTTAATTAGACACGCAAAATGGGAGCCCTGAAAATTGCTCAGACCTTCCTTTGGAGTAAATATCAGGCAGTGTCAGATTGGGGAAGGACACAGGAAATCTCACCTCGCATTAGGAAACAATCGGAGCAGAATCTCCACTAATGCTTTCTATTAATCCTCTGTGGCCCAGGAGAAAAGACCCATGGGAGTAACTGTTAGCCATCATGATTTGAACAAGGTAGTTACCATGACTTAAATTAGTGTCTGTTCTGCCAAGCACTGTAGAAACTGCCTAAGACGTTCAACAAGCTAACGTTCAACAAGCTAAACAAGCTGCTTTTGTGATAGATTCACCTATGCTACCTCCTTCTTTTTTTTAAATTTACTTAACTATAGTTGATTTACAATATGGTGTTAGTTTCAGGTGTACAGCTTCAGAGTCTTTTCCATTATAGGTTATTATTCAATATGGTTCCATGGGCTATACAGTAAATCCTTGTTGCTTATCTATTTTATATATAGTGGTATGTATCTATTAATCCCAGACTCCTCATTTATTCCCCCTCCCCTTTTCCCTTTGGTAAACATAAATTTGTCTTCTATGTCTGTGAGTCTGTTTCTGTTTTGCAACTAAGTTGATTTGTATTTTTTTTTTAGATTCCACATATAAGTGATATCATATGATATTTGTCTTTCTCTGTCTGATTTACTTCACTTAGTGTGATCATCTCTAGGTCCATCCATGTTGCTGCAGATGGCATTAGTTCATTCTTTTTTATGGCTGAGTCATATTCCATTGTCTATATGTGCCATATCTTCTTTATCCATTCATCTGTCGTTGGACATTAGGTTACTTCCATGTCTTGATAATTGTAAATAGTGCTGCTATGAACATTGGGGTGCATGTAACTTTTTTTTCCTGACTTTGCTGGATATATGTCCAGGAGTGGAATTGCTGGATCATATGGTACTATATTTAGTTTTTTAAGGTACTTCCAGACTGTTTTGCATAGTGGCTGCACCAATTAACATTTCCACCAACAGTGTGGGAGGGTTCCTTTTTCAGCTATGCTATCTTCTTGATCTCACTCTCAGAGTGAGATCGGTTTGCTTGTGCATGAGAAGGAATGTGTAATATATTTATGGTCCTTCTCCAAGGACATCTGACCTCTCCAGCTCACTGCTACAATTTGGTGAGAGTGGACTTAGACATGATCACCATCAAAATTAATTCATTATACTGATTACATTATGATCATTCCCCACCTTGGAAGGAGAAACTCAGGAGATTTGAGAGCTGTCATGGCACGTATGACTAGCTGAATCAATCTAGTTAAGATTTAAAGCTTATTTTTTAGACCTCCTTCCCATTTAGGTCACCACAGAGCATTGAGTAGAGTTCCCTGTGCTATAGAGTAGGTTCCCATTAGTTACCTATTTTATACATAGTAGTGTATATATGAAGGGATATCTGTATACGTATAACTGATTCACTATGCTGTACAGCACGAACTAACACAACATTGTAAAGCAATTATACTCCAATAAAAATTAATAAAAAAATAGGACACACACACATTGGTAAGCAAAACAATGCTTGGAAAATAAAGAAGATGGTAGATTAAATAAAAAAGATTTAGAGCTTAGTGAAATCAGTGAAATTTCTAAAAATAACTTTGGGCCACCAGAGGTGTTTTATAAATGGTAAACAATAAATTACTCTCCCTCCAGGACTCTGTCAATAAAAAGGAGACACAACACCTTACAGGAATATTTGTCAAGCTATGAAAAATATGTAATGGGTAGTGGCCCAAGGATGCTGCTGAGACCCTACGATTCTCACACATTCATACATAATTTTACAAGTTTCTGACACCACAATACATGCAAATTGGAGGCTTTGAATGAAATATAACACTGCCACCTCGTGGCGACCACTGGGATTTTGGGACTCAAAAGGTTCCTGATGAGAGGCGAAGTCAAGATGGCTGTGTGGAAAGACACGGAGTTAGCATCTCCCCACAACTAGGGTGCCTGATGGCCGCTGGTGGGAGACTCTGAAGCCCAAGGAGAGGGGAGGAACCCCAAAGTGAATCGGCGGCTTGCGGGACCTTGGTTCACGAACCCAGGGTCGGGCCGAAGATCCTGCGGTGGGAGCTCTGAGTCCAAACCACTGGATTAACAGAGAACCTCAGACCCCAGGGAATATTCATTGGAGTGAGGTCTCACAGAGTTCCTCATCTCAGCACCAAAACCCAGCTCTACCCAACAGCCTACAAACCCCAGTGTTGGAAGCCTCAGGCCAAACAACTGGTAAGACAGGAACACAATCCCACTCATTAAAAGAAAAAAAAAATGAGACGGCAAAAAAATATGTCACAGATGAAGGAGAAAGGTAAAAACCTACAAGACCAAATAAATGAAGAGGAAATAGGCAATCTACCTGAAAAAGAATTCAGAGTAACAATAGTAAAGATGATCCAGAATCTCGGAAATAAAGTGGAGGCATGGATTGAGAAAATACAAGAAATGTTTAACAAAGATCTAGAAGAACAAAAGAAGAAACAGATGAACAACACAATAAATGAAATAAAAAATACACTAGAAGGAATCAATAGCAGAATAACTGAGGCAGAAGAACAAATAAGTGAGCTGGAAGACAAAATGGTGGAAATAACTGCGGAGGAGCAGAATAAAGTGAAAAGAATTGAAGACAATCTCAGAGACCACTGGGACAACACTAAATGCACCAACATTCGAATTATAGGGGTCCCAGAAAAAGAAGACAAAAAGAAAGGGTCTGAGAAAATATTTGAAGAGATTATAGTTGAAAACTTCCTTAAAATGGGAACGGAAATAGTCACCCAAGTCCAGGAAGCACAGAGAGTCCCATACAGGATAAACCCTAGGAAAAACACAGCAAGACACATATTAATCAAACTAACAAAAATTAAATTCAAAGAAAAAATATTAAAATCAGGAAGGGAAAAAAAAAAATAACATACAAAGGATTACCCATAAGGTTATCAGCTGATTTTGTAGCGGAAACTCTGCAGGCCAGAAGGGAGTGGCAGGATATACTTAAAGTGATGAAAGAGATAAACCTACAACCAAGATTACTCTACCCAGCAAAGATCTCATTCAATGGAGAAGTCAAAAGCTTTTCAGACAAGCAAAAGCTAAGAGAATTCAGCACCACCAAACCAGCTTTACAACAAATGCTAAAGAAACTTCTCTAAGTGGGAAACACAAGAGAAGAAAAAGACCCACAAAACAAATCCAAAACAATTAAGAAAATGGTAATAGGAACATACATATCAATAATAACCTTGAATGTAAATGGATTAAATGCCCCAACCAAAACACACAGACTGGCTGAATAGACAAAGAAACAAGACCCATATATATGCTGTCTACAAGAGACCCACTTCAGGCCTAGGGACACATACAGACTGAAAGTGAGGGGATGGAAAAAGATATTCCATGCAAATGGAAATCAAAAGAAAGCTGGAGTAGCAATACTCATATCAGATAAAATAGACTTTAAAATAAAGAATGTTACAAGAGACAAGGAAGGACACTACATAATGATCAACGGATCAATCCAAGAAGAAGATGTAACAGTTATAAACATATGCATCCAACATAGGAGCACCTCAATACACAAGGCAACTGCTAACAGCTATAAAAGAGGAAATCGACAGTAACACAATCATAGTGGGGGACTTTAACACCTCACTTACACCAATGGACAGATCATCCAAACAGAAAATTACTAAGGAAACACAAGCTTTAAATGACACAATAGACCAGATAGATTTAATTGATATTTATAGGACATTCCATCCAAAACCAGCAGATTACACTTTCTTCTCAAGTGCACACAGAACATTCTCCAGGATAGATCACATCTTGGGTCACAAATCAAGCCTCAGTAAATTTAAGAAAATTGAAATCATATCAAGCATCTTTTCTGACCACAGTGCTATGAGATTAGAAATCAATTACAGGGAAAAAAACATAAAAAACACAAACACATGGAGGCTAGACAATACGTTACTAAATAACCAAGAGATCACTAAGGAAATCAAAGAGGAAATAAAAAAATACCTAGAGACAAATGACAATGAAAACACGACTATCCAAAACCTATGGGATGCAGCAAAAGCAGTTCTAAGAGGGAAGTTTATAGCTATACAAGCCTACCTCAAGAAACAACAAACATGTCAAATAAACAATCTAACCTTACACCTAAAGGAACTAGAGAAAGAAGAATAAACAAAACCTAAAGTTAGTAGAAGGAAAGAAATCATAAAAATCAGAGCAGAAATAAACAGAAACAAAGAAAACAATAGCAAAGATCAATAAAACTAAAAGCTGGTTCTTTGAGAAGATAAACAAAATTGATAAACCATTAGCCAGACTCATCAAGAGGGAGAGGACTCAAATCAATAAAATTAGAAATGAAAAAGGAGAAGTTACAACAGACACTGCAGAAATACAAAGCATCCTAAGAGACTACTACAAGCAACTCTATGCCAATAAAATGGACAACCTGGAAGAAATGGACAAATTCTTAGAAAGGTATAACTGAGACCGAACCAGGAAGAAATAGAAAGTATGAACAGACCAATCACAAGTAATGAAATTGAAACTGTGATTAAAAATCTTCCAACAAACAAAAGTCCAGGACCAGATGGCTTCACAGGTGAATTCTATCAAACATTTAGAGAAGAGCTAACACCCATCCTTCTCAAACTCTTCCAAAAAATTGCAGAGGAAGGAACACTCCCAAACTCATTCTATGAGGCCACCATCACCCTGATACCAAAACCAGACAAAGATACTACAAAAAAAGAAAATTACAGACCAATATCACTCATGAATATAGGGGGGAAAATCCTCAACAAAATACTAGCAAACAGAATCCAACAACACATTAAATGGATCATACACTATGATCAAGTTGGATTTACTCCAGGGATGCAAGGATTCTTCAATATACGCAAATCAATCAATGTGATACACCATATTAACAAATTGAAGAATAAAAACCATATGATCATCTCAATAGATGCAGAAAAAGCTTTTGACAAAATTCAACACCCATTTATGATAAAAACTCTCCAGAAACTGGGCCATATATGACATAATAATAAAGGCCATATACGACAAACCCACAGCAAACATCATTCTCAATGGTGAAAAACTGAAAGCATTTCCTCTAAGATCAGGAACAAGACAAGGATGTCCACTCTCACCACTATTATTCAACATAGTTTTGGAAGTCCTAGCCATGGCAATCAGAGAAGAAAAAGAAATAAAAGGAATCCAAATTGGAAAAGAAGAAGTAAAACTGTCACTGTTTGCAGATGACATGATACTATACATAGAGAATCCTAAAGATGCCACCAGAAAACTACTAGAGCTAATCAATGAATTTGGTAAAGTTGCGGGATACAAAATTAATGCACAGAAATCTCTTGCATTCCTATACACTAATGATGAAAAATCTGAAAGAGAAATTAAGGAAACACTCCCATTTACCATTGCAACAAAAGAATAAAATACCTAGGAATAAACCTACCTAGGGAGACAAAAGACCTGTATGCAGGAAACTATAAGACACTGATGAAAGAAATTAAAGATGATATCAACAGATGGAGAGATATACCATGTTCTTGGATTGGAAGAATCAACACTGTGAAAATGACTATACTACCCAAAGCAATCTACAGATTCAATGTAATCCCTATCAAATTAACAAAGGCATTTTTTACAGAACTAGAACAAAAAAATCTTAAAATTTGTATGGAGACACAAAAGACCCCAAATAGACAAAGCAGTCTTGAAGGAAAAAAATGGAGCTGGAGGAATCAGACTCCCTGACTTCAGACTATACTACAAAGCTACAGTAATCAAGACAATATGGTACTGGCACAAAAACAGAAATATAGATCAATGGAACAGGATAGAAAGTCCAGAGATAAACCCAGGCACCTATGGTCAGCTAATCTATGACAAAGGAGGCAAGGATATACAAAGGAGAAAAGACAGTCTCTTCAATAAGTGGTGCTGGGAAAACTGGACAGCTACATGTAAAAGAATGAAATTAGAACACTCCTTAACACCATACACAAAAATAAACTCAAAATGGATTCGAGACCTAAATGTAAGACTGGACACTATAAAACTCTTAGAGGAAAACATAGGAAGAACACTCTTTGACATAAATCACAGCAAGATCTTTTTTGATCCACCTCCTAGAGTAATGGAAATAAAAACAAAAATAAACAAATGGGACCTAATGAAACTTCAAAGCTTTTGCACAGCAAAGGAAACTACAAACAAGACGAAAAGACAACCCTCCGAATGGGAGAAAATATTTGCAGACGAATCAACGGACAAAGGATTAATATCCAAAATATATAAACAGCTCATGCAGCTCAATATTAAAAAAACAAACAAGCCAATCCAAAAATGGGCAGAAGACCTAAATAGACATTTCTCCAAAGAAGACATACAGATGGCCAAGAAGCACATGAAAAGCTGCTCAACATCACTAATTATTAGAGAAATGCAAATGAAAACTACAATGAGGTATCACTTCACACCAGTTAGAATGGGCATCATCAGAAAATCTACAAACAACAAATGCTGGAGAGGGTGTGGAGAAAAGGGAACCCTCTTGCACTGTTGGTGGGAATGTAAATTGATACAGCCACTATGGAGAACAGTATGGAGGTTCCTTAAAAAAGTAAAAATAGAACTACCATATGACCCAGCAATCCCACTACTGGGCATATACCCAGAGAAAGCCATAATTCAGAAAGACACATGCACCCCAATGTTCATTGCAGCACTATTTACAATAGCCAGGTCATGGAAGCAACCTAAATGCCCATCGACAGACGAATGGATAAATAAGATGTGGTACATATATATATACAATGGAATATTACTCAGCCATAAAAAGGAAAGAAATTGGGTCATTTGTAGAGACGTGGATGGACCTAGAGACTGTCATACAGAGTGAAGTAAGTCAGAAAGAGAGAAACAAACATCATATATTAACGCATATATGTGGAACCTAGAAAAATGGTACAGATGAATCGGTTTGCAGAGCAGAAATAGAGACACAGATGTAGAGAACAAACGTATGGACACCAAGGGGGGAAAGTGGCGGGGGGGTGGGAGTGGGGGTGTGCCAAATTGGGAGATTGGGATTGACATGTACACACTGATGTGTATAAAATAGATAGCTAATAAGAACCTGCTGTATAAAAAAATAAATTAAATTAAATTTAAAAAAAAAATGGCATTCGGGAAAATCTCCTGGGAACAGGGATCCAAGCATATAAGCCAGTGAGCTGTGTAGGATTACTATTCACAGCCCCTAGGGGATTGAGTTTGACATTTATTCTCTCTTGGGCTAAAGCCCAAACACTGTCAAAGGCTATTTGGTTCCCTATCATATAACTTTTTGGACCAAAGAATGCATTCTACATTCCAGTGTGCAAAAATGGCCCCTCACATCCTAACATAATATGGATATATCATATTCCTCACCATCTATAAAGTAGTTGTTAAAGTGACACCAGAACTGGTAATTGAAACATTATTGAAAGTACAGTGTAAAGATGTGGAGGGCTGGCTGGATCAGTTAGGTGAATGGGTGCTTTGTCCAAATAGGAGGAACTGTAAAGGGGAAACAGTTAAAAAGGGTTTTGGGTGCTGGAGATGTGTACGGTTCTGGCCATCAGTTCCACCAAGCAATTCTCAGACACAGCTGGGTGACCTCTAATTCAACTCAGTTCTGACACTGTCCACCTGGAGGTAGCATCAGATCCTAAAAGACTGACACCCTCCCACCACACACACACACTTCACAAGTCCCAGTCACAAGTCCAGGTTGTCACCTGTGCTTCTTACCCACCAGCATTGATCGGAGGTTCTAACGACCCCCTCCCTGGGTTTGATTAATTTGCTAGAGCGGCTCACAGAATTCAGAGAAAAATTTTACTTTCTAGATTACCAGTTTGTAATAAAAGGATATAACTCAGGAACAGCCGGATGGGAGAGATGCATAGGTCAAGGCATGGGGAAAGGGCTGGGAGCTTCCACGCCCCTCCCTGGGCACACCACTCTCCTAGAATCTCTACCTGTTCACCAGCCTGGAGGCTCTGCCTACCCTGTCCTTGTTGGGTTTTATGGAGGTTTCATTGCATAGGCACAGTTGAGTAAGTAATTGTCCATTGGTGACTGAACTCAGTCTTCAGCCCCTCTCCCATCCCTGGAGGTTGAGGGGCGGGACTGAAAGTTCCAACCCTCTAATCACATGGTTGGGTCCTCTGACAACCTGCCAATAATTGGAACATTACCCAATTCCTTTGCTTCCAAAAGCGGATTCCTTTCCCACCCCATCTTGCTGATTTTACTACTCCCCTGAATTATGTGCTTATTGTTCCTTTGCTTTTTAGGATACAGTTTTTTATCAATTTATATACGTCCCTTACAATATGCTGTTTCGTTTGCCTTGTTCCTGGACTTTCTAAAATTCCTATCTGCTGACACTCAGTCTTTATATGCCCTTCTGAACTCTCTTTGGTGTGATCAAAGCCAGAAGTCTGTTACTTGTCCCAGACACCCTGGCCAGCTGTGTTCTCATTACATTTTGCCAGTGGGAGGCAGCTGTGCCAGATTAGAGGGCGCGGAAAGGATCCGGTGCTGACTCCAGGTACCTAGGTTAATTTTTCTGCTTCTTTTCTAGGTACCCTCTGTGGTCACCTACGTTGCTTCCTAGTTTTCAATGGGACTTGTCCTGGTCCCACTGCTTCCAGGGCTGGTGAGACTCAGCCAGCCTACATGATGCTTTTGTCTGATTTAGTATAAGATGGCTTCCTTGCTCTGAACAGACACAGTCCTGCACCAGAGTGCACCTGGGGCAAGTGCTGATTTCAGCCCTCACCTCGGCAGGGCCTCTCTTATAGGACACAGCCGGCACGCCCATACTCAGCGATCCTGGGGCCTGGAATCTGATTTCAGAATACCAGCCTTGCTGGTAGTTATTTTCTGGAGCTGACTGCACCTGTCTGAACCTTCAGGTTGTCTATTTCTAGACCCCCTATTACCGTTCTCTACTCGTCTGCTAGCATCCCTGTATTAGTTAAAACTCTTTCAGTTACAAGTGATAGGAACCCCAGCACAAACTAACTTAATGAAAGAAATGAATTGGCTCATGCAACTAAAATGACCAGAGATAAACATAGATCTAGGCATGACTGGATCAGACAGAAAATCAGATGAAATCCTCTTAGCTCTGCTCTCATTTGCATTGGCTTTATTCTCAGGCAGTTGCCTTCCTAATGGCAAGATGGCCCTAGAAGCTCTAGACCTATATTAGAAAGTCTCATAATTGAGTCTCATTGACCATCTTGAGCCAAGTGCTGAACTAAACTCTGTGTGCAGAGTCACAAAATATGATGATTGGGGCACATGTTGTCAATGGCTGGAACACAAGCCATTCCTAATTTTGTGGCTTAAAACAATAATTTTTTATATCTTATGATTCTGGGTGTCGGCTCCCTTCAGCTGGTAAGTTCTGCTGGTTTCCTGTGGGGTCCCCCAACCAGATGCATTCTGTTGGAGCGTGGCCAGCCCTCTCATCCTCAAGCTCCTCTCCACAGAGCCTCTAAGCATTCAGTAATCTGGCTTGGGCTTCCTTACAGCATGGCAGTTGGGCTCCAAGAGGGAGAAGACAAAAGTCACCAGTCCTCATAAAGCCTGGCTCATGTGCCCCAGAACATCCCTTGTGCTAATTTCTATTGATGAGAAGGAGTTATAAGGTGGGCCCAGAAGCTCCACTCTGCATGAGAGGAGCTGCAAGCATAGATGAATGTTCCCCTAAGGAAAATCAAAGCACTGTTACCATGGGAGGGGCAGTTTTTAAAAAAAAGACCACCTCAGTCCTTGTTGGCCCATGTTGGGCCATCTGATGCTTACTACTTCTCTGTACCATATACCTGATTGTGTTCATCTTGTTGGATCACGAGCTTTGCTTGCTGGAAGTGACAAACCCCATTTGCCTGCAGCTGGGCCTCTCAATTTAGGGAACAATCCTAGAAGCTTGATAGCTCTTTTTCCCCTAATCAGGCTAGTCTTGGTATATTCAGGGATATAAGAGACAAACTTTTGTAAATACTGTTAACTTCTAGAATATAATGGCCAAGGGACATAATGGAATCCCCCTCACGGGTGGCAGAGGATGTGGTGTCTTTATTAAATAGGGGTCTTGGGATGGTTTAAGCAAAGAGGATAAACTAGGTCATCTATATGTTTTTCTAAGTCTAACCCATGATTCTGTGGAATGCTATCACATAGTGATTCCCAAAGTATAGGTCCTTGCAGCAGCAGCGGGAGTATCACCTGGGACTTGTTAGAAACGCAAATTTTGGGATCCTACCCTTAACCTACTGAATCAGAAACTCTGAAAGTGGGCCCAGCAATCTGTATTTACAGGGTTTCCAGGTGATTCTTGTGCATGCTACTGTTTCAGAAGAACGTCTGTCATAGATGATGCATTAAAGTCCCTTACTGCAGCAGTCCCCAACCTTTTGGGCACCAGGGACCTGTTTCGTGGAAGACAGTTTTTCCACAGACGGGGTCGGGGTCGGGGCGGGGATGGTTCAGGTGGTAATGTGAGCGGTGGGGAGCGATGGGGAGCGGTGGGGGGTGGCAGATGAAGCTTCGCTCACTTGCCCGCCGCTCACCTCCTGCCATGCGGCCTGGTTCCTAACAGGCCACAGACCGGTAGTGGTCCGCGGCCCAGGGGTTGCGGACCCCTGCCTTACAGTACTGTCATTTTCCCGAATTGTGCTGAACAGATGACACTCACCCTGGGTTCATATGACTTATTCCTAAGTAACCTGAAACAGAAAATAGGGGCCAGGACAACCGGCATTTTACCGACAGCCATTATCTGTCAGATTGTTTCCACCTTCAGAATCTTACACAGATATGAGACTAGAAACATCTGTCCCTACTAAGTTTACTTTACTGTGCTAATAGCAGTCGTGAGACCACCATTTAGACTGAGGTTAACTAAAGAGGCCTTGATGGCTGGAATGCTGGCAGTACCCCTAGAGGATACTCTTCCCACTCCTATTATTGTAGCACATATTCCTCTTTAGCCTGGCAATTCTCTACTTCCCATGGCCTGAGTGTGACACTAATTTTAGAAAACAAACCATAAAAGGGAAGTCTGAATGCTCCTGCATTCTTTATCTACTGGATTTCCTGGAGTGGTGTGTATTGTTGGCTTAAATGGTAGCAGGTAGTGGTTAGTTGTGATTATAGCTCAGTTGTACCACAGGGTTGTGTTTCAATCAATACCTTTGATCTGTAAACCACCCTGAAATGCACAGTGGGGAAAATGATATGAAAATGTGTAAGACATGATCATTAAAGTCCACAAACAAGAATTGCTAGACAGGGTGTGGAGAAAAGGGAACCCTCCTACACTTTTGGTGGGAATGTAAATTGGTGCAGCTGCTATGGAAAACAGCATGGAGGTTCCTCAAAAAACTAAAAATTGAGCTACGATATGATCCAGCAATCCCACTTCTGGGCATATATCCAGAGAAAACTCTAATTCGAAAAGGTATATGCACCCCAATGTTCACAGCAGCACTATTTTCAACAGCCAAGACATGGAAGCAACCTAAATGTCCATCAACAGATGAATAGATAAAGAAGATGTGGTATATATATATATATATATATATATATATATATGAAATGGAATATTACTCAGCCATAAAAAAGAATGAAGTAATGCCATTTGCAGCAACATGGATGGACATAGAGATTATCATACTAAGTGAAGTAAGTCAAAGAGAGAAAGACAAATATCATATGATATCACTTATAATGTGGAATCTAAAACATGATACAAATGAACTTATTTACAAAAAAGAAACAGACTCACAGACATAGAAAACAAACTTATGGTTACCAAAGAGGATGGGGGAGGGGGAAGGGATAAATTAGGAATTTGGGATTAGCAGATACAAACTACTATATATAAAATAGATAAACAACAAGGACCTACTCTATAGCATAGGGAACTATATTCAATATCTTATAATAACCTATAGTGAAAAAGAATATGAAAAAAATATGTATACATATAACTGAATCACTTTGCTGTACACCAGAAACTAACACAACATTGTAAATCAACTGTATTTCAAGAAAAAGTTTTTAATAAAAAGTAAGTGGCAGTCACATTTAAAATAAAATGCAGCTGACCCTCAAACAACATGGGTTTGAACTGCACAGATCCACTTACATGTGGATTTTTTTCAATAAATATGTACTACAGTAGTACATCATCCAAGATTTGTTGAACCCACAAATGTGGGACTGAGGCTACAGAGGAATGGAGGCTACACAGGGCCAACTGTGAAGTTATCTCCAACTGCCCAAACGGTTGATGCCCCTAACCCCCATGTTGTTCAGGGATCAACTGTATGTGCATAACAATTAAACAGAATGCAGACTGGGTCCTGAGAGAAGACCCAAGTGCTGCAAGAGTTCAAAGATGATAGAGATTCCTTTATACAGGTAATCAATGAAGGCTTCATGGAGGAAGTGGCATTTCAGCTGAGTCTTGAATACTTTTGATGGGTAGGAGTATGAATGTGTGTGGGGGGTGTAGCCCATGTTTGCTCATGAAGAAGGTGGAGCCAAGAACCTTCTGGTGACTACTTGTATCTCCAGCACCTGGATCAGTGACTGGCACAGAGTAGGTGCCCAACAAATATCCCATGTTCTGACTCACTGACAAACCATCGAGTGACCAGTAGGTTTTCGTTTTTTCTTTTCTTTGGAAAAGGACAAAAGAAGACATAAC
This sequence comes from Balaenoptera musculus, assembly GCF_009873245.2. Classification (NCBI taxonomy): domain Eukaryota; kingdom Metazoa; phylum Chordata; class Mammalia; order Artiodactyla; family Balaenopteridae; genus Balaenoptera; species Balaenoptera musculus. The sequence goes on along the minus strand of NC_045789.1, from coordinate 23,731,665 downwards.
TATACAAGATGTAAAGATCGACTGGAGAGCACATGCTGATTTCAAAAACATTAAGATGGGAGAGCAAAGTGCTTTTTTGAATCTTGAAAACATGGTATTTGGTGAATTTGAGTGGAGTGACCTTTTGAGTACGATATCAGAGGCATATACGTGGCTGGAATAGGTAGATGGACCCAGACTGCATAAGGCCCTGGATTCCAGGCTAACACTCTTGACTTTTAACAGGGAGTCGCTGAAGGATTCTTGAGCATAGTCTGCTGTGGAAAAAGTAATAATTGGAGTCAGTGAGAAAATTAGCACTGCTTCTGGTGAATGCCAATAGAGAACTAAAATGCAGTAAGCACTTACATTATGACAGGAAATACGCAAACTGCTTTTGAATGCTATTCTATTTAACTCAGCAATCTTGTACAGATACTATTCATCCCATCTTCCTATAGAGGAACCCAAGCTTAGAGAGGATTAAAAAACTATCCCAACATGATATTGCTGGTGAATGGGCATTGTTTACCTGCCAACACTGTAAAAAGTTCCATATTTAACATGGATAGTCTATTTTCCTTTCTAATAATACCATACTCCTTCTTAGTTATACTGATTTCTTGAACCCAGAAACTAGTACTTGACTTATTTGGGGGGTTTCAATGTTTTGAGAAACATTTAATTTTGATTTTGGGGAAACTGATGTGGCAGAGATGGATAGCGGGCCACTGAAGACTTGTAATCTCTTTGCAGGCAAAAGTGTTGATGGGAAGCAGCTGCCCAGCCAGCGACTACCTTACCCAGTTCTTTTGTATCTAGTTCTCACCAATAAAATTTGAGCAAAATTTAAAAAATACAACAAACTAGTGAATATAACAAAAAAGAAGCAGACTCTGAGATATAGAGACCAAACAAGTGGTTACCAGTGGGGAGAGGGGCAAAATAGGCGTAGGAGATTAAGAGGTACAAACTATTAGGTATAAAATAAGCTAGAAAGATAATATTGTACATGGGGAATATAGTCAATATTTTATAATAGCTATAAATAGAGTGTAACCTTTAAAAATTGTGACTCACTATATTGTACAACTGTAAGTTATATAATACTGTACATCAACTGTACTTCAATTTAAAAAAAATAAGGGGGGGTGAATTATGGTCTGAGTCTCTTCTCCATATACTTTCCCTCGACCCCCCAGTGGAACGGAAAGGGTTCCAAAACCCGAGAGGAGAGGGGAGCCACACAATGGAAGGGCCTGGGACTCTGAGGGATCACGTGGAAAGTTGTTGGTCAATCGGACGTGACTTGAGCAAGAACAAAATCTCTCTTGTATTAAGCCCTGGGGGTTAGGAGTTCATTTGTTCCTGGAGCTGGTCATATTTTAATTAATCAGTTGTTAATATGTTTAAATCATCAGTATGAAGTAAATAAATAGTGAATATGAAGAAAATGTGTTTCTTTGGATTTGTGACTTGGATTATATAAAGATTTGACTTATAATGGCATACAGTTTATAGCAAAATGTATAGAAATAAGAAAAGCAGTAAGCTTGCCTTTTCACCATTTGGATCTAAGACTCTTGATGCAATTACAAAGTGTTTCTATGACCAAGGAGTTTGTCACACAAAGCCTGGGTGTTTTGAATAAATTAATCATTCTTCTGTGCTTAGCATCATGGCCTCCTTGGGTTTTCCAACAGAGATCAACTATGTGGATAAACTAAAGCACTAGCTGTTCTTCCATTAGACCTCCTGGTTTTCTCCCTCTGATACCAATGAAAATCTAGTGATATTCAGAAGCAGTTAGAGACAAATTTAGAAAGATTTAACAATTGGAAACTCTTGGTCATTAAATTACTTTCCTTCACTTTAGCAGTATGGAAAATCATCCCAGGACTTTTTTCTGGGCAAATATATTTGTTCAATTAGACCTGTTTACACTGAGGTTTTTCTTTATATATACAGAGTTGGCCTTGTAAATTATCAACGTAACGAAGCCTACCAAAATTTTGTTTGGCTCTCATTGCACTGACCCTTACGCACAAGGTTTATGTATACAGACTTGTTTCAATGAATTTATTGTTTATTTGGGGGGGGGGGTAGTTAGGCTCTTAAGCAGTTTTTCCTCCTCTGTTTCCCATGATCCCTGTGGAAACAGGCCTCCAGCTTCTGCCCACAGCCAGCTCTTTTTTCCCCAGAGCTTGTCTACATGGCATGGCAAAGTAAGGAGACTTTTTTTTCCCCAGGCATCCATGCACAAATCTCTTCTCTAGACCGTTAACCTCCTTAACCATTGACACAAATTCTGGAATTAACATTTCTTAGGACAATCACCAATTACTCAATCTGCTTTGAACATATTTCTCTCTCAACTGTGGATGTAACTTAAGCTCATCTTGGGGACCTCCACCCCTAAGCACATAAGGATATAGAGCCAAATGAAAGGTAGATACCTGACATACTAAAGGAATTCAGAGAAGTGGTCTGCTGTGGTCAGGTTTTGATTCATGAAACAGATAAAATGTGAGTGAGACCTTGAGAGGCAGAAAAGAATTGAATGGTCAGGGAGGAGGCTGGGCATCCTGGGCAGAGGGTAAACATCAAGAGAAAAGGCACGGAAAGAGAAGAGTGAACATGACATGTTCAGGGTAGAATAAAGAAGAGCCTGGCAGGTCCTTAAGGCATATAAGGGAATATTGGGAAATAATCTTGAGAAACCAGAGAGCAGCCTGAGGGACTGAACTTTACCACCAAGGAAGAGTGGAGCTACTTAAACAAGAGCAACAGCTGACACTAGTGAACTGGGAAGATTACCCGGTCATCTACTGGAGTAAAGAGTGGACTGCAGAGAGCAGATACTATAGACAGTGCGGCCAGTTTGAGTATCATTGTAAGACTGTGGGTATTGGGGTGGTAGATAGCAATAGAAACGCAAGTCTGGAAAATGAGACATTTCAGAGGAGGGCTCTAAAGATTTATCAATGATGGGATATAATGAAAAAAAGTAAATTGCTCAGAAGAACTATGGCACCATTGATAAAAGCCGAAGGACTCTGGGAAGATAGCTAGCTTGGTGAGGAAGTCTGAACATCTTCTTGTGGGACATCCAAGAAGTGCTGAGAAGGCAGCTGAAAATGAGAAACTGGAGTTCAAGTAAGAGAACAATGAAATACTGATTTGGAGATACCTTTGTGCTGGATATCTTCCTTCTCTCACTTCAATCTACTCTACATCTTTCTCCACCCTGCTTCAAATGGCCAGGAGGAAGGTTCGTATAATTTAGCATTTAGTACATCAAGCTGAAATTCCTTTTCTTCTGGCTTCCGGTAGAGCTTAGCCAATGGGAAGCACTGGCAAGAGGCTGAAGGGATGGAGGAGAATAAAGTGTCATCCTCCTTTGGGATCTGGCTGAATCACTGCTTAACTGAAGGCCACAACTCTTAGCCATTCACTCATGAGAAAACACAGCTTATTATAACTGCATCCTCAGGCTGGCATGTGTCAAATCTTTCTGCTCTCATGGGGCCAGAAACTAGCCCAGCCAGTGGCGCAGTGCTGCTGTGAAGTAGAATGCTTGCTACCAGACACTGCCAGGGAATCCCAAATAAGAAGAATGATCATTTCTTTTTATGGCTGAGTAATATTCCATTGTATATATGTGCCACATCTTCTTTATCCATTCATCCGATGATGGACACTTAGGTTGCTTCCATGTCCTGGCTATTGTAAATAGAGCTGCAATGAACATTTTGGTACATGACTCTTTTTGAATTATGGTTTTCTCAGGGTATATGCCCAGTAGTGGGATGGACTTGAGGATATGGGGAGGGGGAGGGGTGAGATGTGACAGGGTGAGAGAGTGGCATGGACATATATACACTACCAAATGTAAAATAGATAGCTAGTGGGAAGCAGCCGCATAGCACAGGGAGATCAGCTCGGTGCTATGTGACCACCTAGAGGGGTGGGATAGGGAGGGTGGGAGGAAGATGCAAGAGGGAGCAGATATGGGGATATATGTTTATGTATAGCTGATTCACTTTGTTATACAGCAGAAACTAACACACCATTGTAAAGCAATTATACTCCAATAAAGATGTTAAAAAAAAAAAAAAAAAAAAAAAGAAGAGTGATCAGAGCGGAGAACCCAAATAGCAAACCATGTTCAAGCTGCCCAGAGAGTATCGCCCTACTGACGTTCTCCTAGTGTTTCCCAGTCGCGGGTAAAGGTCTGATAAATTGACACCTTGAACTTGGCAGAGCCCAGCCAATCTCCCTTGAGCTGCTGCTCTCTATATTTACAAGTTTTTTCTTTCACAAAAGTTCACTCCTTGCTTCTTTCTTGAGGGAGGGGGTACAAAAATTAGAAAATAAAGGTAAGGAGATTAAGCTGAAGGTCTGGGCTTGGTCACTCCCCACACAAGCATCTAAGCCTCCTAAGTCATTTGGGCACTTGATAGCTACTATTTAAGGCTAGTAAACTCTAAGTAAAGACACATATTTTCAGTCGGAACTTCTTATCCATGTACAAGGTTTGTACAGGAAACACGTCCAGCTGTGCAACCTGCAGCAAGTTGCTCAATGTTACTGTGGCTCCATTTTTTTTTAAGTATAAAATGAAGATAATCATAGCATATTAGGTAGATGTTATTGGTATCTTCATTTTATACCTTTAAAAAAAGACTGAGGGCTTCCCTGGTGTTGCAGTGGTTGAGAATCCGCCTGCCAATGCAGGGGACACGGGTTCGAGTCCTGGTCTGGGAAAATCCCACATGCCGCGGAGCAACTAGGCCCGTGAGCCACAACTCCTGAGCCTGCGCGTCTGGAGCCTGTGTGCCGCAACAAGAGAGGCCGCGATAGTGAGAGGCCCGCGCACCGCGATGAAGAGTGGCCCCCGCTTGCCGCAACTAGAGAAAGCCCTCGCACAGAAACGAAGACCCAACACAACCATAAATAAATAAATAAATAATAATAATAAATTAATTTAAAAAAAAAGACTGAGATGTTGTGAGGACTTAACGAGATCATATATGCAAACTGTTTAGCCCAGAGTCTGGCACAAATGTCACTTCCTACTACAGGACAATAAAGTTATTGAGCACTCACCTCGAGCCCGGCAGTGGGGAGCTTTCCCATAGTTTCTCTCTTCTAATAACCAGCAGCCCTGGCAAGCGGTTCAGGACTCGGAAGGGCCGAGCCGTAGGGTAGGAGGCAAAAGGTGCGGTTCGGTGAAGCGAGCTCCCAGAGGGCGGGTGTGCAGAGTGGCGGGGAGGGAGGGGGGAGGGAGGGGGTCCTCCCCCGCGACGCCGGGGAGCGGGGCGCAGGCGCCGTGCGTGTCCATCCTCGGCGGGCAGCGTGGGCGCAGCCGCTCTGCTCTTCGCGTCGCGCTGTCGGTTGCCGCCCGTCGAGTCAGCTCCATGAGGACCAGGCATGTGAACTTGCTGGTCGCGCTCGTCGCCGTCTTGCTCTTCAGTTTCTCCTGCTTCTGCATCTCGAGGATGACTCACACCGGTAAGCGGCGGCGGGCTTCTCTCGCTTCCTTCTCGCCTCCCGGGCTTCGGGGCTCCGGGATGACTGGGGAGGCCGGGTCGGAGAGAAGGGGAGAGACGTACTAGGAGCTTTCAGATGTAGGGCGCCCCCCCACACACACCACGCCCTAGTCCGCCGGCGGTTAAACTGTAACGGGCGTCCCTGGTCTACCGGGTGGCCGTGACCCGCGCCGGGCGCGCGCGCTAACGGTTGGTGTGCGCGGCTGCCCGGTCCTCTCTTGCCTCTGCGGGGTTCAGGGGCCCCTTCTGTGCCCAGCTTTCCCCACACTTCGTCGTTTTCTTCCCCATCGTTTTCAGGGAAATGTGAATGCCTGACTTCAGGAACTCCTCTTACACAGCCAGCAAATCTCTCCTCTTTCGCGTCCTACGTTATAGTTTTGAGCCACACCTGGAAGGCTACCTAAAGTATTTGTTTTGCGAAGCTGAAAAGGGATGAGATGACGGAGACGTGATCAACAATTTAGAGCGCTGGTTTAGCCCCTGAACTTTCTCCAATGGACCGTGCGCGTTACCACTTTGAAACGCACCGAGGTTTTTAGTTTATTGCTGTCTGTAGGGTTGCCAATTTAGCCAATAAAAAGAGAGGTTGACCAGTTAAGTTTGAATTTCAGATGAACAGTGCATAAGTTTGAAGTATAAAAACTGCATGGGATATATTTATACTGAAAACATTATTGTTTCTCTGAAATTCAAAGTTAACTAGGTTTCCTGTATTTTCTCTTTCAACTCTAGTCCGTAGTGCACATTTTAGCGTTCATATGGTTGAATTTTGAATTTAAGACGTAGGAACCCTGCAAATATATTAACTCAGCCTTCCAAGATTATTCTTAGGTTGTTTTCGGTTAAATTTTCATTCTTCTTGTTCAACACGTTTATGTATGACTCGGTGCACACAGAGTAATCTTGGTAGTAGCGTGGACGGTCAAGTTTAGAAGTGGCTTTAATCCTCTAATGTTTATGTCGTCCCTCTTATTAATGTTAAAATTGTTTTAGTCCCCTACTACTAAATTTTGTCATGTACACACAATATCAACATTTTACCCCATTTGTTTGGAAGATCAGAAATGTATATTAATTTATCTGATTTATACTACTAATCTTCAATCATTTATACACTTTTATTCTTCTTCATTTTCTGTAAAGAATATTATCCAAATGTGTTTTTATTTATTTTAGAACAATTAACAACGTGCACTCTTATAACAAAAAATAAACCGTTACTCGTATTTAGAAAGCAAAAATGGAAACTTTTTCTTACAGTAATTTTGGAAGGCAATTTAGATTGGTAACCTCAGAAGGCATTTTAACAGTTTGTATTCTTATAATGAAAGGGTAGACTTTGCGATACATACAGTCATTTTGATGTGTTTTTCAGTTATGACCAGGATAAAGAAGTTTGGTTCTTCCCAGTGTTTATATTCCCATTATTTGTATGTTCAAGTTCAGAAAATGAGATATTGTTCCTTAAAATACACTACTCTTAAAAGAGCAGATAAAACAGGTTTTTCATTTTCTATGTATGTGTTTCTGTGGAAACTAGTTCTAAAATAATTAGGAAATCAATTTTAGTACTGTAATGAGATGTTCTTAAATCAACAAAACACAGATTTCATTGAGTTTCTGAAGTAGTGATTTTTTTTATTCTTTAACATCTTTATTGGAGTATAATTACTTTACAATGGTGTGTTAGTTTCTGCTGTATAACAAAGTGAATCAGCTATACATATACATACATCCCCATATCTCCTCCCTCTTGCATTTCCCTCCCACCCTCCCTATCCCACCCCTCTAGGTGGTCACAAAGCACCGAGCTGATCTCCCTGTGCTATGCAGCTGCTTCCCACTAACTATCTATTTTACATTTGGTAGTGTATATATGTCCATGCCACTCTCACTTCATCCCAGCTTACCCTTCCCCCTTCCCGTGTCCTCAAGTCCATTCTCTACGTCTGCGTCTTTATTCCTGTCCTGCCCCTACGTTCTTCAGAACCATTTTTTTGTTTTAGATTCCATATATATGTATTAGCCTGCGGTATTTCTTTTTCTCTTTCTGACTTATGAAGTAGTGATTTTTATAAAACACCAAAATAATCCCAATGTTTTAAAAATTTGATCTCTAGTTATAATTCTTATCAATGAAAATTTGGGAATGTTTATTAGAAAGATAGCCACCACCTAGTGCTTTATTCTTTTCCTACTTTAAAATTAATTTTTACGTGTAGATAAATAATTTTTAATCTTTTAATTTCTTTTTGTAAGCTCAATAGTATTAATAATTTGTTCAACAAATATGTAAGCTTCATGAGGTGAGGAATTTTTTTTCCTGTTTGATTCACTACTGTGTCCTCAGAATCTTGAAAAATGTCTGACATATAATACGTATGCTAAATATTTGTTGAGTGAATGAATTTAAAAAGTACCTATTCATGTTGTAGGAACTATGCAAATAAATTTTTTTTAAACCCTTGCTTTCATGGGGCTTACATTCTGGTTAGGGGAAATAAACAACAAACATGAGTGATGTAATTGCTGTATGATGTCAGGTGTTGGCAGGGGCAGGAGAGAGAAAGTGCTATTTTTGATAGGGTTGTCAGAGAAGGATTCTCTGAGAAAAGCATGTTCGAGTAGATTCCTGAATGAAGTGAGGAAGCATTTTATGTGGATAGCTGCGGGAAGAGTTTTCCAGGCAACAAGAAAAGCAAGTGCAAAGGCCCTGTGGTGGGATCATCTTGATATGTTTGAGAAAAAGCCAGGAGGACAACACGAACAGGAAGGGAGTTGTAGGAGGATGAGATCATGGAGACCATAGTAAGAGTTATGACTTTTATTCTGAGTAAGATAGGAAGCCATCTAAACAAGTGCTGGTGAGGATGTGGAGAAAAGGCAACCCTTGTGCACTATTGGTGGGAACGTAAGTTGGTGCAGCCGCTATGGAAAACAGTATGGAAGGTCTTCAAAATATTGAAAATAGAACTACCATGTGATGCAGTAATTCCACTTCTGGGTACCTATCTGAAGGAAAGAAAAACTAGAACGTTACTCAATGCCTTTGCTTCCAACAGTGGATTCCTTTCCTACCCTATCTCATTGATGTTACTGCTCTCCTGAATTATGTGCTTATTAGAATACAGTTTTTATCAATTTATATATGTCCCTTATAATACGCTGCTTAGTTTGCCTTGTTCCTGGACTTTCTAAAACGCTGCTGACAGTCTTTATATGCCCTTCTAAATTCTCTTTGTCGTGATCAAAACCAGAAGTCTGTTACTTGTCCCAGATGCCCTGGCCAGCTGTGCTCTCATTACGTTTTGCCAGTGGGAGGCAATTGTGCCAGATGAGAGGGTGCAAAAAGGTAGTAGTTATTCTGCTTTCGGTGGTTCTTCCACCAAACTACTAGCCCTCACTGGAGTGTCAGGTGTTCAGGCAGCAGCAGCAGGTCCGGTATTGTCAGTGGTGGCAGGTGTGGGAGGTAGCTAGCAGATGGCTAGGAGCCCCTGGGGTGGCTGCATCACCCAGGAAACATTCTCGGGGAAGAGAATCTGGAATTGCTTATTTGCCCTACTTGCGGTTAAACACAGTGATAACCTACCACACTGCCGGTGGGATACCTTCTCGGTGGTGGGTGGGTGGGGGGAATACTGGAAGTCTCCAGCTGATAGGCATTGGCAGAAGTTCTCTCAGTTATCACCTGTTGTTGACTGGGATGAAGTACCTACTGGAATCAAGGCCCTGGAGATCAAGCGGCTGCTGCTTTCACCAATACTGTGTGATGACTTTAAGGATTATGGGTGCGATGGCTTTTTATTACTACGCTGAAGAGCTTTATCTATCTGCTTTTTCTGTCACTGTCACACTCTCCTTCTTGAAATATGTTCTTAGCTTAGCTCTCTCGGTTTCCTAGTTTCTCCTTGAGTTTGAAATATTGGAATTCCCCAGGGCTCACTCCTTGGAACTTTTCACTGTCTACACCCACTCCCAACGTGATCCCATCCAATCACATGGCTTTAAATACTAAGTTCTGACAGCTCTCAAATTTATATATCTAGTCCTGACCCAGAATGATATATTCAACCGCCTAGTCAACACTTTCACTGGGATGTCAGTAATACTCTTAACAGAAACACTGATTCCCCACCCCCTAATCTGCTCCTCTCCTCTTCACCATTCCAGGACGTGGCAACTCCATTTCTCCATTGTATGCATTTCACATTATGCTGCAGAGCTTACCTATGTACTACATGTTTTTCTTTTGTATGTATAACATTTTTAAAAATTGAAAGAATTTGTACCGTGGGAATACAAAAGTAAGAAAACTGAAATGGTAGGAAGCATACAGTACTCAGTTCAGTTGAGAATATAGAAACGATCAATTCCTTTTTCAAAAAAGTTTTAAAGACGAATACTTTTTTATACACACGTGTAACTGATTTACTGAAGCAGTTCAACTTGCTGGGATGTAAATATGAACAACTTTTTATTTTTCCAATTATTGCCTATACGTGTTCTATCGGAACCCTTTTCTGATAACCACAGAGGTTCATAGTAATATTGAAGACTTACTCTAAGTATCTTTTGGTCACTTTTGGTTATTCAACAAGTCTTATTCCTGTTTTTAAATACCTATTCTGTTCTTCTAAAAAAATTTAATCTCATAGTGAATTAAAAGCTTTCTCATCATTTCCCTACTGGACAGGGACAGACTAGACTTGTGGTTCTAGGAAATGCAAAGGCAGGAGAAGAAAATGATCTGTTTTCAGACATTTTTCCCCTTGTTTGGTGTAAAACTTCCTCAACCTTAGTGGCTTAAAAAATCACTTTGTTTAACTGTCAGTTTAGTAATCAAATTCAGAAAGGGCTCTGCTGGGCAGTTTGTGATCTGCGTGGTGTCAGCTGGGGTGCTCGGGGCTGGAGGAGCTCCCGAGAGGTCCTCCTTACCCTGGCGTCTCTCTCATCTCCCACGTGGTGGCTCATCCTCCGAGGCCTCCCCAGGTGGTTTGGGCTTCTCACAGCATCGTGAACTTAGCAAAGGTGTGCTTTTTTACAAGGCAACTACCTTTCAAAAGGCAGAAAGTGGAAGCTGCCAGGCCACTTAAGACGCCAGCCCAAACTGCTACTGCATTACTTCTGCTGTAGCCTACTGGTCACAGCAGTCACAGGGCTCACCCAGACACCGGGGAGTTGAGAAATTGACTTTCCCGGTTGACGAGTGACTGACAGGGTCGTGTTGTAGAAGAGCATTTGCTATGGGAGATGCTGTTGAAGTCATCTTTGGAAAATCTGCTGCACCCCTCCTCGGTCCTTGGTCTATACCCCTATGGTACTGGGATGAGAAGGAGTTGGAGAGGCAGAGGTTTCCTTGTGTGATGGCAGCATGATGGTTTCAGTTTCTCTGGAAGATGCTTCTGTGTGGCAGACATCCAAGGCTGGGTCTTTCATGGCTGCTTCTGAGGGTCTATTGGGATCTCCCTACTTCCCATTCCCTGCTACCTGAGCCTCTCCCCCACCCCGCCTCTGCCCTCGACACAGCCTCTAGTTGCTAGGATTCTCTTGCCTTGCAGGTGACCCTCTTCAGGTGACCTTCAGTATTCACTCTAGCCACAGCAGGCTCAGGTGTCTTTGCCACTTCTAGCTGTGTGCCTTCAGGCTACTTCACAGATGTTCCCTCTTCGCTTAGCAATTTCTCTCTCTCTCTCTCCTGCCCCTTTTCATCTGGCAGGGTATTTTTTTTTAGCTGCATAAGTTATTTTAATTGTAAGTTCATAAAAGTCTACATTAAATGTATCATCTTACAAAATAATAACCTATGATATAAAAAATGACTGAGCCAACATTATTTGGTACTTTTGATACTTCCATTAACTTCAACTTAACTATTCCCTTTCCAAATATGAAATTTAAAATTGGCAAGCTATTTACAAAAAGATGTGTAATTTATTTCCAAAAAAGATGTGTAATCTTTTACAGACATTTTGTTGGTCCAGCACTTCAGCAATTTTCAGGTAGAGATGCTCCCCAGCCATTGACTTAGTGGAGAGAGGGATCATTGTGGAGCACCCAGATTTTATGAGTGAATTTCTTGGGGTCTCTCTTTCTAATCTTGTTGGAAGGAAAGCACCCTTATCCCCAACCAAGTGAGAGAGTGTATGTGTGCATATATGCATAGAAAGCCTTGTGGGAGTATGCCTGCAAAAGAGCATGGCGCCTCTAAGTCAGCAGAGTCCAGGATCCAAGTGTGGGCTGTTCAAGACAATAATTGAAATGTCTTGTGGAATTTAAAATATGTAGAACAAAATGCATGACAACAATTACAAGATAAGGTAGGAGAGGGGGTAAATGGAGTTAAGTGGTACTCAACTTGTAGCACTATTGAGAAGTGAGGATGTAAGAATTTGTATTAAGCTGTAATAAGCCAAGGATTCATGTTGAAATCTCTAACTACTAAAATAATAGTCAAATAATGCATAATGATATCACTAATTATAGTAAATGCTCCAAAAAGGAAATTAAAATATTTCCTGACTGGATATAAAAACAAAACCCTGTTTGATGATGTTTACAAGAGACACACTTAAAATTTTTTAAAGACATAGAAATGTTGGAAGGAAAAGGATGGAAAAATATATACCAGCAACCCAAACCAAAAGAAAGTTGGTGTAGCTATATAAATATCAGCAAAGTAGACTCTAAGACCAAACACAGCATAAGTGTTGAACAAGCATAGAAGAACTTCATGAGCAATCAAGGAAATGCAAATTAAAAACACAAGATACCGTTTCATACCATTCAGATATTTTAAATTAGGAAATCAGACATTTGGTGAGGATGTGGAGCTGTAGGAATTAACACACACTTCCCTTTGGGGGGATGTGAAGTATACATTCAATCACTTTCATGATGAAACCTATGCCTTTCCTACGTCCTAGCAACTCTCCTACTAGTCAGGGCTGAAACTGGTGTGCAGCCTTATCAACGGCTTATGGCCAGCTTCTCTTCTCACTGATGAATACCCATGCCTTAGAGCTTGTTAAATATTTAAAATAACATCCCTACCACCATCTATATCCTAGGGAAACGTTTGAACATGTTTACTAGGAAACATGTACCAGAATATATTCTTGATAGCATTTAAAAATAATTTTTCAGCAGTAGAAGAGGTAAAAATGTTGTATATTCAAAAGAGTGGGACATTTTACAGTAATAATAATGAATGAACTAGAGCTTGACTTACTGATATGGATGAATTTCAAAACATAAATTGAGCAAAAGAAGCAAGTACAGGAAAAGACATATTTTATTTATTAATGTCTAATAACCAAATGTGCATCAGCTTGCAAAAGTGGTAAAACCTTAAAGAAAAGCAACAATTAATACAAAATTCAAAACGGGAGGGAGGGGAATTTGATCTTGGAAGGAAACAGCATATCTAAGGCTAAGGTAGTAGCGGGTTCATGGATGTTCGTTTTTATTATTGTCTTTCAAACTTTTACATATTTTAAAAAAAATTTAATAAACAGAAACCTCAATCAAACAGAAGTGACCAGAAGGGGGAGCTCTCATGCCCTGAGATGCTGGCAGAGCCCAACAGGAAAAAGAAAGACTCCTCTTCTTTAATGTCAAGGACTCAGCCAATGAAAAGCCATGGACTCTTTGTTTACTGTAGCCCTCCCAACTTCCTTTTCCCCTCTGTAAAAGACAGCTCCTTCCTTTGCTGTGTAGTGACTTGCAGTGAGTTGCCATGGTATGGACTCCGAATTGCAGTTCTCTGCTGATACCAAATAAACTCATTTTTTTTTTTTTTGTGGAGATATAACTGACAGTCTATTTGTTTTAGGTCATCAATACTCTTTGTAATGTTAAAATATTTCACCATAAAACTAAGGAGTAGAGGAACCACTCATAGGGAGTTTAAAGGGCATGGTACATAGTGTAATTTGATTATTGCAAAGCATACATGGAGGGGTGTAATCTGAAATGTACTTACCTTTTTAGCTTCATCTCCTACCAACTGCTTCAAATATTCTTTCTTTGGAACCACACTGGGTATACAAATAAGTGAATAATACGTTTAAAGTGGGCCAGTACTTAAACACAATGCTTTTTCCCCTTCTTTCTACCCCCTGAGTGAATCACTTGCTTTCCCCTCACTACGCCATACCAGTTTATACTTATGCATTTATGCTGTAGTTTTCTTAGTCTGGAATACCCTTCCCTGCCCTCTGCTGTATGCAAAATTCTATACCTTCTTCAAGTTTTCAAATATTCCCTCTTCTCTGAAACCTTTCCTACTTCCCTCTCCCACACTTCAATCTTCCGTAAGAATTAATAATTCAAAAAAAAAAGAATCATTCCTGCCTCCCTTTGCCTGTGGCACTTAAGGATAATTCCAGTTTAACAATTATTTTATAATTAGTTGTTTTTTTAACTGATTTTTTTACATAAATTTATTTATTTTATTTATTTATTTTTGGCTGCGTTGGGTCTTTGTTGCTGCGCGCGGACTTTCTCTAGTTGCGGCGAGCGGGGGCTACTCTTCGTTGTGGTGCGCGGGCTTCCCATTGCAGTGGCTTCTCCTGTTGTGGAGCATGGGCTCTAGGCGTGTGGGCTCAATAGTTGTGGCATGTGGGCTTCAGTAGTTGTGACTCACGGGCTCTAGAGCACAGGCTCAATAGTTGTGGTGCACGGGCTTAGTTGCTCCGCAGCATGTGGGATCTTCCCAGACCAGGGCTGGAACCCATGTCCCCTGCATTGGCAGGCGGATTCTTAACCACTGCGCCACCAGGGAAGCCCCTAGTTGTTTAAATATATGCTCCTTTCCCCTATACCTTGCATCCCGATTGTCAGTTATTTAGAGCAGGGATCTGGCTTTATCTGTGTTTGTTTACCTATCACACAGCACAGTGAGTGACACATGGTAAGTATTAAATGTAAGAAAGTATGACTCTCTCAGCTTGCTTCTCATTACCAGAGGTGTTTAGTGAATGAAATAAGGTGGAAAAGTCAGGCCGCGGCCATATTGTATCGGATCTCCTATATTAAGGCAAGTGTTTAGACTTTATTCAGTGAGCATCCCGGGAATCATTTAAAGTCTCTGAGCAGTGTTTCCAGACAATTAAACATAGATTGGAGGTGAGGGACTATTTAAGAGACAATTATAACAGTGCATCTAGAGGCAATAAAGACTTGAACTATAGTAAAGTCAATGCTGAGAAAGATAAAACAATTAAAAGGGTCTATGATGGTGCTTCTCATATTTTAACATGCATACCAATCACCTGTGAATCTTATTAAAGTACAAATTCTGACTCAGTAGGTCTGGGGGAGTCCTGGGATCCTGCGTTTCTAATAAGCTCATAGCTGGTGCTGTAGACCCATGCTGTCCAATATGGTAGCCCTCAGCCAGGTGGCTGTCAAGCACTTGAAATGTAGTTAGTGCAACTGAGGAACTGAATATTTTATTTTATTTTAAGTAATTTAAATTTAAATTTAAAAATGGAAACAGTGCAAAATATTTCTCCATTAAGCAAAATTTTGTTGTTTTGGTGAGACTGCACTTTACTGTAACTTATCAAAAGTTAGCATCTGAGTTAAGATGTACTGTAAAAGTATAAAATATACACAGGGTTTAGAATACTTAGCACAAAAAAATGCAAACTATTCCATTAATTATTTTCATGTTGATTACATGCTGAAAAGTATTTTAGATATATTGGATTACATCATCTATACTGTTTACAATTACTTTTACTTGTTTCTTTTTATTTGTTTTTAATGTGGCTATTAGAAAATTTTAAATTACAAATGTGACTTGCATTTTACTTATACTGGGGAGCAGTGCGTTGAACCTCTGCTGTGAGAAAGCAAAGTCAGTTTTACTTAGGATCTTACCTGGACCCTTTTTTATGGGTGGAAGTCACATTGTACACAGGGACTGGTGTTTGTTTTCACAATTTCACCTCAGTTGACTCAAAACATCAAATTATTCAAACTTTTGCAAAATAATTTTGTAACATTTCATCCTCTAAAATACCTGAGTGAAAAGGCAAGTAATATAAATATTTTAAATAGAACATTGATGAACTGAATTATCAGGTAAAAATATACAAGAAGCAGATCCAAGAGTAGAGATTATGTCCTTTAATATTTCTGTATGATTGTTTCTGAAAATATTACTTCCTCTAGAGAAAATTCTTTTCATGTTTACCAAATTGATCCCTCAAGGACTGACTTACATTGTGGAAGTCCAGAAATGTTGCATCGTCCATGATATATGGACTCCAAACACATGATCCATTTTGCAAAGAGAATATTACCCTGGAAACCCCATTAACAGGGTTATACTGGTTAAACCACACCCACTGTAAATATTTTAAGCATCCTCAAATAGTACCCGCTGTATGAATACTCAAGATTCATCTGGATAGTTGCAGTTCTCTTGATGAAAGCATGATTCAGTCTTGGAATCACTCACATCAGTTCCTACGCTGACAAAGCCATTTATCCATTAATTTGTGTATTCGTTCATTCAGCGTATATTTGTGTAGGAGCTGTATGGCAGTCACTGTTTCAGGCGTAGGGAATTTAATACTAAACAAACCAAAGTTCTTGCTATTCTCAAGCTTACATTCTAGAGAGCTCTGGAGAGAGACATAAAAACAGTGAATAACAACAGTAATAGGAATAATAAACAGTAATAGGAGGTTGGGTAGTGATAAGGGATTTGAAAAAAAAAAGGATGGGGGAGAGAGGGGGTGTGCTATTTCATAAAGGATGGTAAGATAAGCTTCTCTGAGGAGGTAATGTTTTAGCAGAAAACCAAATGAAACTAGGGAGCTCTGGCCACATCAGTATCTGGGGGATGAGCTGAGAAAATTTCAAGAGCCAAAGTGCTAAGGTGGGAGAGTGGCTGGCGTGAGGAATAGCACAGAGGCAAGTGTGTCTGGAGCTGCTCCCCAGAGTGAGGGAAGAGGGGCGGGAATGAGGCCAGAGAGGGACCCGAGGCCCGGTCAGGTAGGGCTCTGTCCTGGTGAGGGCTTTGGCCCCTTTTCTGAGTGGGATGAGGAATCTCTGAAGGGTTAGAGCAGGGGAATGGCATTATCCAGTGTTCGCCACAGGCTACACATACGTGTGCTCGTGTTCATAAAAGGCAGAGGAGTGAAAAGATATTAGATGTTTCAACCCAGAAGGATCACCATTATTTTTACATTTTTGTATTTTACCTTAATTAAAAAAAATCCATCTGGAATGTATTGTCTTAAAGGTGGTGAATTTATCTTTTATTCCATCCCAAATTGACAGCAAATCTCTATGCTTTCCTTGCTAATTGAAATATATTTTTCCATATTCTCATGGCGCTAATAGTTTTCTCTGTGTATTTTGATATTTAGCTATATAACATATAAAGAATTAATTTGTTTTCATCGATAGAGTATGCCTTTTTCAGTGTAAAATGAACCACTTTATCTAACTTAATGCATTTTTCCCCCGCATGATTGTATTTGACATTTATATACTGAAGCGAGGGGAAAAAAGTAAGCACGGGTCTAGAACTATGTAAAGCTAAACAGTAATAGTGGTTCTCTTTAAGCAGTGGGATTACAATGGATTTTGTTCTTTTCTGTGCCTTTTTCTAAAATTTTAGCTTGTGTATTGCTTCTCTAATCAGATGTTTCCATATTTTAACAAAGCAACCAAGGTCGGAAGCTGCTTTGCGCCCTCATTTTCTCTGGGCCGTGTGTTTTGCCACGCATTTGGATGCCTCATAAGCATTATGACTACCTCTGGCCCTGCTCCTTTTCCTGTTTCCCAGTCCAGAATGAATACCAGGTTAGAAATCTAGAGTCATGTTGGAAACCTAAGAGGGATTCTTTTCTCTCTCTCAATCAGTTAAGTCTTCCCAATAAAAGGTCTCAGATATTTCTCATATTCATCTCCTACTTCCTAACCCTTTCTGCCCTGGTTTGTTCCTTATCATCTCTTCACTTGAAACTAATACCACTGTAGATTCCTAACTGGTGTTTTCTCCGGCTTTAGTTTTGCCTTCCTGAAAAAATCTTCTATGTGGTCACCAGAATGATCTTTCTAGAACATGTGTTCTACCTAATAGTCTTCAGCTATGCTTCTCAGTTGAGATAGTTGTTCCCATGATAGTCTGTAGTGGTGTCCCAAGATGTATAAAGTCACCTGCAAAAAATGAGTGACTCCATTATCTTTATACTAAAACAAATATGTACTGTGGAAAAGGCTACAAAATTTGTCCACATTTTATAGAAACTTTACAGAAATTCCATGAATGTGGTGGGCTACTTCAAGTTATGCCTCTGCCCGTGTCCCTTTTATTCAGATTCACTGCCATTAGAGGTTTTTATAAGAATTGTTTGAGAAACACTGGTTTATAAGAAAAAGTTCAAGCTCCTCATCATAGCCTATCAAAAAGATCAGCATAACCAGATGCCTCTTTTAACCTCACACTGAATTTTTCCCACGTTGCCCTGAAATAATGAACAGCTTCTGGGTCTTTAGAGACCATGTTTTTGAATGCCTCTTTGCCTTTCCACACTGCATTCCAAGAGAATACCTTTCTCATTTCCCTCGACTAATAACTCGAGCTCCTTCAAGAGTCCGTGCAGGCCTCACATCCTCTAGAATCCTTCTCCAGCTTTCTCTCCCCTCCCCTCCCAAACCGTCTCAATTCTGCCCTCTGTGAGTACTGTTACCACTACTCGCCAGGGGTTGAAACCTTGTTCTGCGGTGCCCATATTTCCTTCAAGGGGATATCTTTCATTTCACCCTCCTAGAGAGGACATTTCAAAGTGAACACTTGGAACTTCTCCCAGTAGCTCATTACCTTTCTCACAAGACCGAGGGATTCATCTGAATGGTGAGATTGGTCAGACTTGACTTCTATGGTCCAAATTAACAAGGCGGCAGAATTGCTTCCTTAAAAAGGCAACTTAGGCCATCTCTGGCTTTTCCTCGTATAATAACTGTCTTATGTACTCTCTGAAAGAAGGGCTGGGCTCCCTCTCTACTTTTTCCTCCTAAGTAGTAAGCATAGGCGGCAAGTCACCTCCTTTGTGGGTGGCCCTGCTGTTGTCCAGCTCCTCTTTCAATAATGGGGTGGGAGTAGGGGTAAATTAACTTGGGTAGAGAAGTAGGACATCCCAGTACACTCTGCAATATGCCCACTGTCAGAGAGCCCTAAATAAGGTCGATAGTCCCTATTTGGGGCTGGTGTTATCAATGTGTGTGCTTAATTAGTTAAAACCCGAGGAGAAGGGAATCTATAACATCAGAAATATCACACTGATTTCCGTCATCCATTTAGTTCTACCAGTTAGCCAGTAAACTTCCTGAAGGCAAGAACTGAGCATATCTTTTTTATTTTTGTATTTCCATTGACACAGAGTACTTGGCAAATAAAAGATGTTTAATTTTTTATTTATTAATTTTTTTCTGATTACAGAAGCAATGCAACATGATTTTAGGAACAAAAGAATTTTGTGAAAATATATAGGAAATAAAAAGTGATTCAACAAACCAAAGATTATATATCAACAAAATATAAACTTGTACACTTACTCTTTTTTCCTATATTAATGTACTTTCTTTGCAAAAAAGGAAATTATATGGTTTTGTTTTTGTGTTTTTACAACATTAAATATTCTTCTAAAAGGTGATTTTCATAGCTACATAGTATTTAATTGATAAATGAAGAAAGTAGCCCATTGATAAATAATATTTATTAGACATTTGTCAAAGCATTTTTTTTGTGTATGCTTTGCTACATGGTTTACATGCATAATAGCATTACGACTTCTCAACAGCTCTGCAGCAGGGATTTTTATATATCCATTTACACCTAAAGGAACAGAGGCTAACAGAAATTAAGTAGCTTGCCCAAGGTCACACAAATATTAAGCGGCAAAACTGGGAGTCAGTTCTATGTGATTTGACATGAGAGCCACCAGAACTCTTAAAAGGATATACTGTAATTTATTTAGGATAGTTACATCCCACATCCCTGGGCATTATGGTTGTTTTCAACTTCCTTACAATGATAAATAATGCTGCCTGTGTTGAACATCCTTAGAGCCAAATCTGTGTACATATTTCTAGTCATTTTCTTCAGAAAAATTCTTAGAAGTGAATTTTTTGGCTCAACTGGTTTTTCCCTCTAATTACAAATCTAATACATGCACAAAATGGAAAATTTGGAAAACATAGAAAAGCACAAAATAATGAAGCAAAAACCATTGATAATCTCACCTTCCAAATATTACTATTTTTAACATTTCATTCTTTTTTCAGTCTTTTATGTATATACATATTATATGTATATAGCACTATATATACATATAAGTGTAGTGTTTTATATAGCTATATTGAAGCATATACTTTATATCTTGTTATATATTATGAAAAATTGTATGATACCATTGCTACCTGTATATATATATACACATATACACATATGTTTTCTTTGTAGGTAATCAATTAACTAATTGTAGAAACCAAATTTCGGAGTTTAAGGAAACTATACTACGTTTAAAAAACAAAACGGAAATAAATCGCCAAGAGCTGATTAAAGCCTTCAATCAAATGAAGTATAAACTTGCAGAGAGAGAAGATGCATTGCTAAACTCAGGTTTGGGTGGTTTTTGTTTTTGTGTATGGTGGTTTGTTTTTTAATGTTTTGTGTTTAGAAATTTAAATTTTATGCTTTCTGACTTTAGGGCATTTCTTCCCAATAAATATAACTAAATCAGTATTCATTCTTTTATTGTGAGACATCCAAAAATCAGGTAAGAGACATCACTGATAGACTTCCTCTCATCTCTACCTCGAAAATGGTCTTCCTCTGTTTTCTGTCTCTGTGAATTGCACCACCATCCGTGATCCACCTGAGAGAAGCAGCCAGTATCCTGAACATCCTCTCTGAATCCTTTCTCTCCCTCTAGCATACTTCTTCCATGGCAGTTAGTAAGCAGTCCTGTTGATTCATAATCCTATATAGCTCACAAATCTGTTCTATCACCATCTCTACTACCCTAGTCAGGCCACCTTCATGCTTCATCTGAAGGACTGCTAACATACTTCTTTTTTTTTCTCTCTCTCTCCAGTCTTGCCCCACCTATTTATTCTCACTTTAGCCAAAGTGAAGGCTACACTGTCCTGTATATCAACCTTCAGTGGCTCCCCACTTCTCCAGGGTAAAAAGTCCTGCCTCCTGCTTCCCCCTCTGTATTCAGATACCCCCTCGGAACTCTTAACCCCTGGCAACCACTAATCAGTTCTCTGTTCCTATAGTTATCCATTTTCCAGTATGCCATACAAATGGAAGCACACAGTGTGTGTAACCCTTTGAGGCTGGCTTCTCTCACTTAGTATAGATTCATCCAGGTTGTCATGTGACCAATTGTTTGTTGCCGAATAGCGTTCCATTGTGTAGATGTGCAATGGAGAGTTTGTTTCACTAATTGAGAGACATTTGGATTGTTTTCAGGTTTGTGTGTTTTTTGGTGATTACAAATACCTGTTGCCATAAGCATTCGTGTACAGATTTTTTTTACATGAAGGGAATTTTAATTTCTTTAGGATAAATATCTAGGATTGATGAGCATATGGTAGGTGTATGTTTAACATTATAAGAAACTGCCAAGATGTTTTCCAGAGTGGCTGTACCGCTTGCAGCAATGTATGAGAGTTACAGTCACTCCGTTTAATTATAGCCATTCCAATGCCATGGTCTCTCCTAGTTTTAAGTTGTATTTCTCTGGTGACTAATGATGTTGAACATTTTTTAATGTGCTTATGTGCCCTCCATATATCTTCTTTGGTGAGATGCCTGTTCAAATATTTTACACATTTTTTAATTGGGTGGGTTTTTTTCTTGTTGTTAAGTTTTGAGAGTTCTGTATATATCCTGGATACATATCAGATGGATGTGTGATTTGGAAATATGTTCTCCAAGTCTGTGGCTTTTCTTCTCATTCTCCTTATGGTGTCCTTCAAAAAGCAGACGTTTTAAATTTTGATGAGGTTCAGTTTACCAGTTTTCCTTTTTATGTATTATGCTTTTGACATTGTACCTAAGAACACTTTACCTAGCTCAGGGTCATAAAGATTTTCTTTTAATTTTATAGTTTTAGGTTTTACATTTAAGTCTATGAAACTTTTGAGTTTATTTTTATAAATGGCATGAAGTATAGGTCAAGTTTCAGTCTTTTTCATGTGGATGCCCAAGTGTTTTAGCACCATTTGTCAAAAAGGTCATCCTTTCTGCACTGAATTACCTTTGCACCTTTTTCAAAAATCAATTGACCCCACTGTCTTGATTACTATATTATGTATTATGAGTTAAATTGGGTAGTGGGAGTCCTCCAACTTTGTTCTTCTTTTTCAAAACTATGGGGGCAAATTCAGATGAATGGTACAGATGGAGTCATTAAACGCTGAGAGCCTAGAAAACAAAGTTATAAAGATACAAGCTTTAATGATGTGATATTAATCAAAGTTGCAGAGCAGGCCAATTAGAGCATGTTTTAGTTCTGCTTCCTGCATTTGGAACTGTCAGTTCTGTTAGCCTCTGGTTGTGTCACTCATAGTGTTAGACTTAAATTAAATACTACCTTTAAAATAAACATGAATCAGTAGTCTTTGAGCTATATTTTATAGCCTTATGATTTGATAATTCACATTTAATAGTATGTATCATATATACTGAATACTAAATTAATCTGTGAATTAACTTATTAAGGCTCATTTAAAAAAATTGTACTGGAAGGAGAAGAATCCCTGTAAGTCATGAACTCAGAAACCCTATCTTTTCTCTCTTTCAGTTAAGAAGAAAGTGAATGCATTGAATAAGAATGAAACAGTATCTAATGCATTTGAAGTCTTAAGGTTCTTTTTCCCCCATCTAAGGAAAGTAGACAGAATTTATCCTGATGTAATCATTGGCAAAGAGAAAACAGGCGGTAAGAAAACTTAGAATTGGAAAATCAAATACATTTTGCTCGTTGGGGACATCCTTTTAAGTTTTAAAATGTAATCCATTAATATGATACTCAGATTGATATATAGACCACCAGCCTATCTGGCATTCATTTGGATTACCGGAAATCAGTGTATTGTCTGACAGAAAAAATTGTTCAACAAATATTTGGAGACTTGAATTCAAATTCAATTTCAATACAGATGCTTTGAAAATAAGTCAATATAAGCCAAACATCATTAAGCATATGCTAAGTGCTTGGCAACTCTTTTCTCCCTTGGGTTTTTTTTTTTTTTTTTTTTTTATAAATTTATTTATTTATTTATATTTATTTTTGGCTGTGTTGGGTCTTCGTTTCTGTGCGGGGACTTCCTCCAGTTGCGGAGAGCGGGGGCCACTCTTCATCGCGGTGCGCGGGCCTCTCACCGTCGCGGCCTCTCTTGTTGCGGAGCACAGGCTCCAGACGCGCAGGCTCAGTTATTGTGGCTCACGGGCTTAGTCGCTCCGCGGCATGTGGGATCTTCCCAGACCAGAGCTCGAACCCGTGTCCCCTGCATTGGCAGGCAGATTCTTAACCACTGCGCCACCAGGGAAGCCCTTCTCCCTTGGTTTTGATAAATCTGTTTCTTGTCTGGTTATCTTCCTATTTCCCCATCTTTCTGGGGACCAAAGTCAACAAAAGCTTTACAGAAGAGACAATGTTTGAGCTAAGCCTTGAAGAATGAGTTCAAGTTCACCAGGTATAGGAGAAAAGGAAAAGCATTTGCATTAGAAGCAGGGATACTAGGCTAAGTCTCAAAACATCTGCCATTGCCACCAACCTCGTTCATTCCAATGGGTGAGTCACCCTAGGCCAGAGGTCAGCAAACCAGAGCCTGCAGGCCAAATCTGCCTGTTTTTAAATAGTTTTATTGGACCATAGCCATACTCGTTGTTGTCTGTGGCTGCTTTCATGCTACATCAGGAGAGATGAGTCGTTGCAACAGAGATGATATGGCCCAAGCACTGAAAATGTTTACTATCTGGCCCTTCATCGAAAAAGTGTGCTGACCTCTGCTCTAGGCAGTTCCTTGGGAATAAGTAGTGTTGGTCTAGGTCACATGCCTCTGACAAGCCTATTGTGTTGAGATGGGGGTGCCAGATGACATTGTTTACCATCTACTGAATTCTCACTGTGTTTCATATACTAAGTTAGATGTTTTCTTTCATTATCTCATTTAATAATTCTCACAACCCAATGCAGTAGGCCTGTGATTACCTCTATTTTAAACCTGAGAAAATGAGGCTTGGAGAGGTGATGGAACTCTTTGAGATCACGCTTGTAAAAGTTTTTACCTGCATCAGATTCCTTCTTAGGAGTATTTTGATTGTGTCATGTAAATATGTACATATACATGCATACACACGCGTGTGAATGTGTGAGAGAGTGCATGCCAGACAAAGCTACAGCGTACAGAAGAGGTGGAGTCGAAAGACACAGGAACAACAAAGTCAGTACATGGAAACTCTAAGCTGCTAGACGCCAGGGAGAAGCACAGGCTTGGATAAGCATCAGCAAAGATAAGCAGAAGCCCATGATACAGAGTGAAAGGAAGGAGAGACAGAGGGATGGGTAATCGGGAAGAGCAATGGAATTCCTTGTGTGGGAGCTTGGGGTGTTGAAATAACCCAGTTATGAGCGCTGTGTTGGGAGGACAGGCTTCCATATAAACCTTCATCGGCAGAGGTAATTTAAAGGGAGATTTTAGTTACTTTAAAGGTGACATAAAACATTTGCAAAAGTATTGAAGCCTGGAGCATGGCCTACTGGGGAACCTGTCATCAGTCTTGTATGTTCTACTTTCTGATACATCTCAGATAATTTCTACTCTCTATAGCCCCTCTATAACTATTTTTTGTTGAGCCCTCATTTCTTGTCTGGTCTATTGAAATAGACTTGTAATTTTTCTCATGGCTTTAGTTTTGTCGAAGTCAATTCACTCTGTGCACTTTCCTCAGAGATACATACTCAAATACATGCTCAGCTCTTCCTTAAGATCCTTCAGTGGATCCTCAGTGCATGAAGGGTGAAGTTAGCTCCTTGACATGGTATATGCACAACAAGCTGTATTTTTCAAATCTCAGTTTCCACCGCTTCCTTTTTTTTCCAGCAACCCCAAACCACTTAACGTCCCCCCAGAATAGGCCAAGCGGTCAGTGTGCACTGACCGCTGCCTGTAAGGAGCACACCGCCTCCCACAACCCACAGCTAACTTGCCACATGAGTCTCTGATCCACTGTGACTTTTCAGCTTGACTGACAGCTTCCGTGTGAAGTCTTCCACGTCCCCTCACTTAACAGACTTCCACCCAGTACCAGCTGCTTGCTAGGCTCTGGGGAACTAGTGGTGAACAGATGCGGACCTCATCCTCGTAGAGACAAATGGGCAAACAATTAAAGTAGAAAGTAATCAGTGCTCCGATAAGGCAAGTACAAGGGTGGAGCGAGTACTCTGTACTCAGGGAAGTAGGGAATGCTTTCTGGAGGAAGTGACATCTAAACTGAGACATGGAGGGTGAAAAGAATCGGAATAGGGTAAGCAGGGAAAAGGCAGATGGTGGAGAGTGGAAAGGGAGCGGAAAGAAGTGTGAAAGGTCTAACGGCAAGAGGGCCTGGAAAAAAAGATGGGGCTTGTGTGCACAATTGGGGCTGGAGCCTATCGACAGTAAAACATGGGGCAGAGGCCACATGGTAAAGGAGTTTGGCCATTTGTTTATCCACTCCAGAGTTTTGGACATTATTATGTGGCAGTCATTATATTAGTGCCGGGTTCACAGTAATGGTGAGCAAGAGAAGCAGAGTCTCCCCTCACTCGGCTTGCATTCTCACCTGGAAGACAAATGGGTAACAGCAAAAAGGGCGATAAGTCTCATGAGAGATGAGGTAAGAATACAGAGCTGGTGCTCCCAGCCTAATTTACAGAGCGTGAGGAGAACTGGCCCAAGGAGCCGGAGAAGAGTGTTCTCGGCACCAAGGAACGCACGCGCAGACTCCTGCAGAGGGGCGGGGCCTGTCTGGTCAGTTTGAGAAGCTGAAAGACACGAAGGAAGACTGGTTTGGAGGGAGGGTAGTTGAAACAGAAGAGGTAGGTCAGACCGGGTCACTAAGGGAAGGGCCCTGGAAACTTTTGTCAATGTATGCCTTATCCTAAGTCATGGGAAGCAATTCCAGGAATTACATTTGAAAGTGGATCCCCAAGCTTGCAACTTAACTCCTGCTTACCTTAACTCCATTTGTAAAAATGGAGTTTAAAAACTTAATTCCATTTGTAAAAATCAATTCCAGGTGGAGTGTAGCTCTAAATATAACAGGCAAACAATAAATGATCTAGAAGATAATCAGGAAAGCATCCTTATGACTTGAAGATAAGCAAAGACTTCTCAACAGGAATCAAAAAGCACTGACTATAAAGGAGATGATCGATAAATTGCACAATATTAAAATTAAGAATGTCTCTTCTTAATTTTAAGAGGTAAAACATTGAAAAGCGAACCCATGGTGGGATATGGTATTTGTAATATATATATATAACTGACAAAGGGTTCATATTCAGAAGGTATAAAGAGCATCAGTAAATCAGTAAGAAAACTAGAGACAACTTAATAGAGAAATGGACGAGATCTTAAACAGGATTCCACAAAAGAATATCCAAAGGTCAGCATACATATGAAAGTATGTTCAAACACAATAGTAATCAGGGAAATACTGATTCTTACTGCTCTCACTGAAGTTCAGTAATTTTTCTTAAATAAATGCCTCTCATTTTTTTGTATACCAGGGCTCCAATGGTTTCAACAAGTTTTTTTTCCAGTTTTATTATTGCTTTTTTAGGGAGAGGATTTTTCTGAGTTCCTCACTTAGCCATTCTGGAAGTACTTATCCCCATCTTAAAGTGGGGAAATTAAGACTGGAGAGGCTGTATATCTGACCAAACTCAAACAGCCAAGCACTGGTACAGCCAAGATTGAGTCTGGGTAGACTTCACTGATAGAAGCTTAATAGCTACTGGAATAACTTGGGGTCTGTTCTCCCAGTGCTTCAGTCATTAATACGCAGTAAAAGTTACTTAGAGGCGTGGATTCATTCCATCAATCATTTGGAAATTACTTCATACAGTTTTTTCACAGGTGAAAATATTTCACAGTATTTTTCCTATTTTAAGTTCTAGCATCTCCTTAGGAAGAAGAGTAGAAAGTCAGCCAATGTGTGATGTTTTGTACCCAGTTAGATGAAAGCTATAGTAAATGGAGAGTGGCTAGTTTTATTTTTCAGTACATTGAAACTCTCCAAAATGAGAACATCTTGGAGTCTAATGCATTTACTAACAATCCACGGCAAATTGGAATTTCCTCAAACAGAAAATGAAATATGTGATAAAAGTTAACAGCAGTTTGGATTATTTTTGCAGTAGAGTTTCAAACACTTTTTTGATGACCACACAACCCAAACATAGAAAGAAGCATAGATATTAATGCTAAATTATGTTTTTCTCTGTGCTTTGAAATGATGATGCCATACTCCTGTGTCTGCAGTTTCTTTTGCACTGGGTATCTCCACTGTTAACGGAGGGAATCATAGTTACCTGAAGCGAACGCTGACCTCTGTCATCTCCAGGATGACTCTTTCAGAAGAGAAGGACTCTGTCGTGATTGTCTCTGTTGCAGATGTACGTATGAAAAATAAGTAGCTCCCCTCACTCCCAACCTGTAGTCTCTAAACACCCTTCCTCCATGGTAATCACTGTATCATTCTGAATTTTTTCTTAAATTTAAAACAGCAATTCCTAGATGCCTTTTTTGAGTAACAGTGTATTTAATACTTGTTTGATACCACCAAGAAGGAATTAAATATGTCAATCTGAAAAGAAAATGAAATAGTTCCATGTGGAGAAATGTGGTTGTATTGTTAAATATGTTACCAGGAGCCCTGTATACTCTATGGTACAGAAATTATATTTACAAACAGGACATTAAAATTGATGCTGTAGTAATAAAGCCCGCCCAGCCCAATAAAAGGTTGGTATATGAATCAAGAGATAATTTATATTAAGTCACAATAGCCATCATTAATTGAGGGACTCCTTTGTATATCTGAAGGACTGTGGACAATTTTTATATACGTTATTTATAACCTGCATTACATCCCTGTAAAGTAGGTATCCATATGAAGAACCTGTAGCTTAAAGAAAGTAAATAGTTTGCCCAGCAATTCATAGAGCAGATTCAAATCTGTGTCTCTCTAATGGTCCCAAAGTTTTCTGTCTTGCCTCTAATGCCACATAAAATTATAAAGTATGGTATAAATATTAACAGCATAAGACCTTTCAGAGGGGAATTTGGCAAAATGTGTCAGATTTTAAATGCGTATATCCTTTGAATCAGAAATGTCAATTCTTGGGAGTTATCCTAAAGAGATAATCAGGTCAGAATTTAAAAATAATAAAAATATGACAGTATAGTACAGTAGTTGAGAACACAGACTGGATCTAGACTGCCAAGGTTCAAAGGCCAGCTCTTCCACTTCCTGGCTTGTAAGCTTGAGCAAGTTCCTTAACTTCTCTATGCTTCACTTTCCTTATTTGTAAAATAATGATGATATTGCCTATAGTATAGGGTTGTTTGGGCCATTAAATTAGCTGATAGAGTATTTACAGTGACACATACTAAGTGTTCAGTATGGTGCATGACACATACTAAGTGTTCAATAAGTGATAAGTTCAAAGCTGTTCAGTGCACTATTGTTTTATAATAGCGTAATATTAGAAACAACCAAAATATCTACCAATAAGAGACTAAGTACTTATGTCTACATTGCAATAATCTGTAACCACTGAAAGGAGAATGAATATCCACATTCACTGATATAGAACGATGTCCATATCATACTGTTGACTGAAAAAAGTTGTGAAGTATCATGTTTAACATTATGTTGTCTATGGAAAATGTGATAGAAAAAAGGAAGGAAGGAAAGAAAGAGGAAAAAATAGACAGATGATAGAATATGTAAAGAAAAAAAGAGAGTGGGCAAACCTTAGAATGATGGTCTCCAAAATATAAATAATGGTTGTCTCTTGATATTGGGAGTTAAAGGGATCTTTGCTGTCCTATAAAATTTTTTTCTCTGTTGTTTGAATTTTCTAGAAAAAACATGTCTTAGAATGCAGAAAAACTCTAAACAAAGCAAGCAATAGAAGAATTAATAGGAAAATAGAAATAAGAGGTTAAACATTCTCTCCAAGTTTATTTTCTTAATATTGGAAGCATATACATAATCTCCAAAATGTTTTATGACACCACCATGTGTTGCATATTACAGTACTATGTTTAAAATATGTTTCAGTGTGCTTCGTGTTTAGTGCTTCTAAAATATGTTTCAGAAATAGCTGGTGATTCAATTTTTGGCTATCTTAAGAAACTTAAGTACTGTAATAGAGTTGCCTGCATCATGGCTGATATTTTTAAACAAGCAGTCTAACTATATACATTCAAAATTGCCTTTCAGACTACTCAGATTTGACAGTAGAACTATAAGTATTCAAAATATTTTCAGAATTTTGTACTGGGAATTCTTGTGGGCCCTGAGGCTGCATCTTGTAAATGCCATAGATTATGTAAAAAAAAATTACCTGAAAGTATAAACCACCGAAAGCTACTTACAAATGAGTCTGTCATCTAATCTAGCAGAGTAAATACACAAAGTTTGTTGATGGAAGAAAATTGGGGAATCAAGCCGAGAAATACTGCCTGGAAAAATGTGGTATAATTGTGAAGTAAGCTTGCTGTTATATAATACTCATAAAATGAAGACACTTTCAAAGAAGAGCAGTTCTTTGAAATAAGCCATCCTATTTTTAGGACAAAACTGTTCTAGATACATAAGCTTTATATACTAATTTTTAAGTGTAAATAATGTGTAGTGATATTTCATATTGTGACAAAGAGAAAATAAAGTATTTTCAGTATTCCAGTCAGATCTTTTAGACGCATGGATATTTTAAATCCTTTCATAGAAAGTAAAAATGCTAGAAATTATTAAGACATAATAACATTTCACAATAAACTAGATTAGCATGTATTAGTAGAACTATAGGTCATGCTTAGTTTCAGTAAAATATTTCTCTCATTTTTAGAGTAACGAAGATTATTTAAAATCTGTGGTTGACATGATTACAAAAAAGTAAGTACTTTGTGATAAATTTAAAAATAACTGTTCTTTCATTTTTCTATCCTGTTTTTTTCTGTCCAATTACATGATTTTATTAGTGATCATATTCTTTTTAATAAGTGTAGCTGTACAGAAAAAAACCTGCAGTTCTATCAATGCTGTGATGAAGTGTAGCTTATAATTTCCCCCTAATTTTGTACCTATTAAAATCCATATTTGTCATGTTATTATTGTTATAATAGCTATTCCCCATGAAATCCATGGCCTCTGAGAGAAACCTACTAGATTATTTTTAAAATATTCTTGCGTTTCTTACTGTATGAGGTTAGTTTCACTGCTTCTGCTTACAACCTCCTGCTGTATGCAGCCCGGGAGATGCAAGCACATGCTGATGAATCAATATGAAGTTATTTATCAAGCAAGGTGCTGTGGAATGGACCCAGCCTCCCAAATCCTTATGTTTAAGCGGGCGATACAACTGGTAAAAAGCAAATCACAGCCAGGAAGCTAGTGTTATAGTGGCATGGGGAAGGCATTGTGAGAACATATAGAGGAGGAAGTATTTCACTTTACCTGCAGATACCAAGGACTTTCCTGAGAAGATAATAACTGAACTGAGTCCACGTGTAAGTAGACATGCTTCGGGCAGATAGAAGGAGGAGGGAATGCCTGGCAAATAGAATTGCTTGAGAAGGCAGAAGGGCCAGAAAGGAGCATGCTACTTTATGGGAAATATAAGTATATCCTGAATGTAGTAGGTGTTTGGAATTGAGGAAAGATTGGTGGGAGATAAGGCAGGTCATGATGAGATCATGAAAGGCCTTACGTATGACGCTAAAGATATGTGCTTTTTTTTTTTAATAAATTTATTTTATTTATTTAGTTTTGGCTGCATTGGGTCTTCGTTGTTGCGCGTGGGCTTTCTGTAGTTGTGGTGAGCGGGGGCTACTCTTCGTTATGGTGCGTGGGCTTCTCCTTGCAGTGGCTTCTCTTGTTGCAGAGCATGGGCTCTAGGCACACGGGCTCAGTAGTTGTGGCGCACAGGCTCAGTAGTTGTGGCTCGTGGGCTCTAGAGCGCAGGCTCAGTAGTTGTGGCGCACGGGCTTAGTTGCTCCGCGGCATGTGGGATCCTCCCGGACCAGGGCTCGAACTCGTGTCTCCTGCATTGGCAGGCGGATTCTTTTTGTGTTTTTGGCAGGCGGATTCTTAACCACTGCGCCACCAGGGAAGCCCAGGATGTGTGCTATTTGTGCTACAGGCTAGGGTTGCACACACGGCCTTCAAGCTGAATCTGGCTAACAGGCTTGTTTGCTTCAGCCAGCAGTGTTTTGCTTTGTTTGTTTTTCCTCACCAAATAGCTCTAGCAGATGAAGCAAAGTTATTCTAGTCAAAAGAATTCCAGCCAGTGACTGTAGAATAAATAGAATTAGAAGATCACCATTTTGAAAAGTAACTGATTCAGGCATATCATGAAGTGACAGGTGGATGAGGAGCTTTGCAAGGAAGGTGTACCAGTCAGCATCCAAGCAGGAAACTCTTGGTAGTTGAGAGGGAATAGAGAAAATTTAATACAAAAAATTGGCCAAAAAAGTTTACAAGAGCTGAGAGAAGAAAAAGGAGAAGAAAGGAAACAGGAGAAGCATAAAGGGAGATGAGATCGTACCCTGAGGTCTGAGGTTGGGCGCACGGTCTGCTGCACCGTGGTCAGTGCCGGGACAGAAGGTCCTAGCCGGGCAGCCTCCATCAGAGCTGGTGCCCCCATGGACCGTGTCGCTCCTGCAGTGCTGTCACCGTGCTCCGTGCCGCCGTGGGAGACTTCACCAGAAACCGACCTTAGGGAGAACGTCCGCCTTTTCTACTGCTTTCCAGTCTCTTGTTACTTACTGCCAGGAGGGCCTACCTGAAGGAGCTAGCAAGGGGCCTGCAGACCCCTGCCCTGTAATACACGGCACAGCAGAAGTGCAAGACTGTGGGCTGAGAGCAGACGGGTAATTAGCAAAAAGGGATTGAGTTCCCCCACCTGAACCTCTGACGAGTCTCAGTATCACTGCACCGTAGAGAGTCAGGGGGTTTGACTCCTGTTGTGACGCACATGAAATACACCAAGAAGTACCTGTAGGGAGTTATTGCCTACCACCCTCCAAAAATAAAACAAAACGACCTTGAATCTGTCAACGAAAATTCAGTTAACAATCGAGTTAAGAAAAAAAGGAATTTGAGTCAAGCCAAATTGAGGATTAAAACCCTGGAGACAGACTCTCAGAAGCTCTGAGGACTGTTCCCCCTGGTAGAAGTCAAAGGCACAGTCAGGTACATGCTTGAGACAAAGGATCGTATATCAAAATGATGTACTGATATTCTACATAAAATTCACCAAAGATACCTAGTCCAGGTAAGCACATACAAAGTGAGCAGTAAGTCACTACAGCCCCTTACAGAGTTGAGAAAGAATGCTAATCTTTTAAGAAGTTACATCAGGAGAAAGGGGAAAAAAATTGACCTTTACGGACTAGCTGGCATTCCCATCTTTGAGGAGGTTAATGTGTGATGCAAATGCACATTGTACACTGCGGGGGAGTGTTGGGACAAAGGCAATTTTATGCTTAAATTTGTCCTTGTCCTGCCTTAAAATATAAATTTTATCTCACCAAATTGAACCAAGCCTTTAAAGCTAAACTGCAGTTTAAAGTACATACAGTGAATAGAGGAAGCAATCTGGAGCGAATCCCCAAGATGTGGGACATTCTTTAGGACAACTGACCCACTTCTTTCAAAAAGACAGTTGCATAGGGAAAAAGAAAGAAAAACTAAAGTGACTGGTCTAGATAATAAGCTTAAAAAAAATATATCAGATGACCTATTACAATGAGAGGATCTTAAGTGGATACTCATTTTGAACATCCTACCCCCGGCCCCCGCCATTAGATCCTGTAGTTAGACTACTAGGGACGTGTGAATATCAACTGAGTATTATGTGATGTTAAGTAATTATTCTTAATTTTGTGAGATGTGATACTGTCAGGTCGTTATGTAAATAAATGTCCTATTTAAATTTTCACACTGAAGAATTTAAGGGTGAAATACAACATCCAGAATTTGTTTTAAAACATTACTTCAGCAAAAAATATGGGCTGCATAGATGAACAAGTAAAAAATTAATGGTTGTTGAAATCAGGCGAGTTGGGACTTGTTGTATTTCTACTTTCGTGTATTTTGGGTAATTTCATAATAAAAATGGAAGGAATTAGACTATTCTCAATGAGCTTAACTGATGGGGAGAAAAGTTAAAACACACTAGCTCGAAGAGAGACATGTTTGGGGATTTTTGAGATGGGAGCATCTTGAGTGTTTTTCTGTGTGTTCAGGTGAAGAGGGAGGAAGCTGATAAAGCCAGGGCTATGGGGGATTGGATGCAAGGTGCACATGGAAGGAGATTCAGGCAGGACTAAGACTGAAGAAAAAAAGGGATGAGAATGGGTGAAAGAGTAGAAAAAAAGTAGTTTGGGGAAGGAAGGTGAGATGAAAGAATTCCCTCCTTAAAGGTCTCTCTTTTCTCTGTGAAGGAGATAAAGATCATTCGTTGAGAATGAGGGATTGATTGGCAGTATATGAACTTGAGAACAGTATTGAAGGCTTGAAATAGCTGATGTGTATAAAGGAGATGGAGTTGAACAAGATTAAGTAAAACACCATGGATGTCTAGTTCTCCCCAAAGAAGATTCCCCAGGAGAAAAGTTGCCTTATGCTTGAATCCTTGAAGTGTTCTCGTATTCCATGCTATCATCTCAGTTGCTTTATTCTGAATAATAACCCACTGTTTGGAGAAGACACATTAGCCTGAAGTGACTTCAATCTATGCTAGTTTGGTATCCTTATAAGGGATTCTTGAATCAGTTAAAAGGAAGGCAGAGGTTTACAAACAATTCCTGTGGATATGACTACATAATTGCAAGCAGTTGTTTCATGACCTTTAAACATTCGTCAAAACATTTACTACTCTCTGTCAACTATAAATGTATGGAAAAATGAAAAATATAGTAAAGCTAATATTCATTTAGTACACTGTAATGTAAAACATGGAGGCACATGAAAAAATGCTAAAAACTTCTAATCATCAGAGATAATGCAAATCAGAACCACAATGAGATATCACCTCATACCTGTCAAAATGGCTATCATCAAAAAGTCTACAAATAATAAATGTTAGTGAGGGTGTGGAGAAAAGGGAACCCTTGTGCACTATTGGTGGGACTGTAAGTTGGTGCAGCCACTATGGAAAACAGTATGGAGGTTCCTCAAAAAACTAAAAATAGAACTACTGTATGATCCAGCAATTCCATTGCTGGGTATATATCTAAAGAAAATGAAAACACTAATTCGAAGAGATACATGCACCCCAGTGTTCATTATTTACAATCGCCAAGATATGGAAGCAACCTAAGTGCCCATTAACAGATGAATGGATGAAGAAGATGTGAGATATATGTACATAATGGAATATTACTCAGCTGTAAAAAAGAATGAAATTCTGCCATTTGCAACAACATGGATGGATTAGAGCAGGGGTTCCCAACCCTGGGGCCGAGGACCGGTGCTGGTCTGCAGCCTGTTAGGAGCCGGGCCGCACAGCAGGAGGTGAGTGGTGAGAAAGCGAAGCTTCATCTGCTGCTCCTCATCGCTCCCCATCACTCCCAACACCGCCTGAACCATCACCCCATGTCCATGGAAAAATTGTCTTTCACGAAACCGGTCCATGGTGCCAAAAAGGTTGGGGACTGCTGGATTAGAGAGTATTACGCTCAGTGAAGTAAGTCAGAGAAAGACAAATGCTCTATGTTATCACTTATATGTGGAATCTAAAAAAACAAACATGCAGATAACAAAACAGAAACAGACTCACAGATACAGTGGGAAGAGGAAGAGGGGGAGGGGCGAGATAGAGACACAGACAACTGTGTATAAAATAAATAAGCAACAAGGATATATTGTACAGCACAGGGAAATATAGCCATTATTTTGTAATAACTTTAAATGGAGTATAATCTATAAAAATATTGAATCACTACGTTGTATACTTGAAACTAGTATAATATTGTAAACCAACTGCAATTAAAAAAAAAATAAGTAAAACATGGAAATCATTGAGAATAAAGTATTTTATTTCTTTTAGAAAATTTATCAAGAGTAGTTTAAGCAGTATTTGCCTTCTTCTTGTCATATAACTTAAAATTCAGAGGGAACGTTTTTTTTATGCTTTGGCAAATTGTCATACTCCTTTCTGAGTTTAGATCAGGCTCCTACATTTTATCATTTGCATTTTCAATGTCATGAAACATCTCTGAGAGTTCCTTTAATGCGAAGTTCTTTGCCAGCATCACATCCTATGGGACATCCTTTTCCTTACAGCCATTTTCCTCATTTATGTCAGGTAAGTTCACCCTCACTAAGCGCCTGTGGCCGCACGTCAAGAGTCTCTGGAGAGGGAGGTGGCAACGTTCCCAGGGTCAGCGGTCTTCGAGTCACATCCAGAGTCAGTTCCAGCATTATCACCTACTGCACTTTCATCTATTGGCCAATTCCCTCTTTTGATTATTTTTGTTCAGTGTCACGTGGGACTGTTTATCACTGGCAGACAAGGAGGCAACACAATTGCATGTTTTGCTGCCTGTCAGTGAACTGAATAATAGATGCACATAATTGAAATCATGCATATAAACTCTGTCTTGTTTCCATATAAATAAATAATATAAAGCCTAAATTTAAATCTCATTTAAAGTCATTTATCTCTAAAGGAAAACCATTTAAAATGCTGTACCTGGTCTCTCATTCTTTACCTTGATGGTACGAGATTTATATTACAGCTTTTGTGAGCAATACTTTATGCATTTAAATGATGTCCTTGTTGGTCTATAAATATTAACTTTTAAAACTTTTAAAATATTAACTCTTTAAAATAAAGAGTCTAAAAAATATACATACTCCTTGGGAATAGTGGTTGGGACTCCGTACTTTCACTGCAGAGGGTCCGGGTTCGGTCCCTGGTTGGGGAACTAGGATCCCACAAGCTTTGAGGTGTGGCCAAAAAAAATTTATATATATATATATATATATATATATATATATATATTTGTGTGTGTGTGTGTATACACACACACACACACTCCTCCAAAGAGTTATGGACAAGAGTCACACTTAAATATTCTAATGTTCTTGCTCTTTTACAGTTACTGTATTATGCTAACTAGTCCATTAACTTCAATCTGTCAGAGTGCATATCTGACTGAAAACTTGAAAAAGTCAAAGTACCTATAATTTTTATGAGGAAATTAATTTTATATTGTACATTTTTATTTTTTATAAGGGTCACTAACTTATGAAAGAAATATTTTGGCTAAAAAGTATTAGCTTTATGATGTTGATATCAGGTATATCATGAAGTCATTCAAATCAAAATATGTGGACATACATAAGGAAATTCTTTTTAAGTATTTATGTTATTTTGGTAAGTCAAATATTCAATTATAAGCTTCCACTTCTATTTATAGATTCAAAAGGCAACTGATGTCTGGGTCCTTAGAAGTCATTTCAATACCTGCTTATTTTTATCCAAACATATCACATGCCAAGCAATCAACTGATGACTCAGAAAAATTAGAGAGGTATGATATATTAGAAAATAGTATCCTTAAATAACTAACTTCATCTGATGAAATGTTGGAATCAGCATCTAGTAGTTAGTATTTCAAGCACAATGGTGTCCTGGAGCCAGTTCCTGTTGGCTGGCACCTAGATTCTACTCCCAGCTTTTCTGTTTGCTGATCACCCTAGGCAGGTAATTTAGCCTTTTTTTTTTTTTTTTTTTTTTTTTTTAGCTTCCTCAACTTTGTAGTGTGTATAATAAAATCCACATTACATATATGGAGAAGTCATTGTGAAAATAAAATATGGTAGTATTTATGAAAGAATTCTGAAAAATTCAAAGCTCTATACATATATAAAGGATTGCTATTGTTCAGTTATAAATGTGGTATGTATTACAAGTATAATAATTTGGTTCCTCAAAACTCAGTAGGGCAAAAGATGTCAAGTTTCAGAAAAAGGTCTTATCCCAATAAGTTTATTGGCACTGGCTTTTTAAAAAAAAATAATAAATGGTACGTCAGAATCTAGAAATCTTTGAAGATTTTGTTTTGCTTTTAATTAATGACCTACATTTTACCCAATTTTTAGAGTCATAAAGCTGGGAGACATTCTAGATCCTCATTTTTCCTTCTGCCCTTTATGTCTCCGTCATCATTTCATTTTTAGAATCTCTCTCTACATCATCCCTCTCACCCCCAGTCCTCTGCCTTGGACTTAGTTCAGACCATTAGAGGTCTATTGGCTTTCCTTAATCCTAACCTAGCCTCTCCTCCAGTTCATTCTCCATACTGTAGCCAGAAGAATCCTTTTTCATATGAGATCAAGTCCACAGTTTCCTGCAAGTCATCAAAGGCCCTTCATGACCTGGTTTCTGCCAACCTTACCGTCCTCAGCTTCCTTTCCATCAGCTCTCGGTGCGCTAACTCTGAGGTGACGCGCTCCTTCCCACGTTTGTGCCTTTGCAATACTGCTCTTCTACACTGAATGCCCTACTTCCTTCTGCTCTGCCCTCCCCATCTTATTATAAGTCATCATTGTCCATATCTTTATATAGCACTTGTCTAATTGCTCTAATTTTATGGTTTTTCTATCTTTCATGCTAGATTATGAGACCCAGAAGGACACGAACTGCACTGTGTGTTGCTCTCTGAATCTTCAGGACCTGGCCTAGCATCTAGCTTAGTATTAAATTAGAATGACAGTTCTTTATACTTTTATTTGAACAAGACCTAAGATCAGGAAGAATATTAACTTTATTATATAGATGATAATTTGACTAACCAAAACATAAAATAAATAGGCTATGCTTACCCTAGTTTAGCAATGGCAGACACTGTCCCCTGAATACAACTGGGAAACCTTTTAGTATAACTTATAAGGTATTCAGTTTCGCTTAATGTAGATAGTACTTTCTGTGAGTAAAGTGTAAAAAGAAGTTTGTTTTTAATTACTAAAATGTGCTTATAAATAAAAACTAAACAATATTGAAAAATATTAACAGATTTTATTACTTATCTCTAGTTGGCGAATCAAACAAGTATTAGATTTTTGTTTTTTGATGCTGTATGCCCAACCCAAAGCTATGTATTACTTACAGGTAAGTCCTTGTTATAAATATATAATTTAAAGTGGAAGTATTATATTCTTCTTCTTTCCTTCGATTCCTTCCTTCCTCACTGTATCCCTCCACTTTACTCTGTACTTAGAAAGTAGAAAATGTCCATTATATTAAAATGCCAAAAGGAAGCTTAAAATTGGTTCTATATTAGTCTTCTTGCTGGGTCACTATTAACAGAGGAAATTATAGTTACCTGAAGCAAACTGAAAAGAAATTCTCAAATTAGAAAAAAACAGAAATTGTACTGCTTACATGTTTCTGCCCACAGGTACATTAGATTAAACAAACATATTTTGAGCACTTATGTTAGACAGTGTATATGCTCAGCATTGCTACCCTACATTGCCACATTTTATGAGTAACACAGTTCTACAGTGCCTTACTGTGTTTGTGAAATAAATCAATTATATATAATTTGTACCTCCTAAGTTCCCACATATCGTTAAATAATAATACCACATTTCCCAACAGTTAGTATATACCTCACTATATGAGACAGTGTTCAGTTGTGAGAGGAGTTTACAGAATGTCATTGGAGAATAGAGAGAGGGAATTAGAAAAAGGCCTGAAGCCAGTTCTTCTCTTTTACTGGAAAAACCAAAATCCCTTTCGATCCCTAGTCAGTGGTAATATAATAGAAATATGAGATCCAGCCAATGTACTCGTCCCATTTTGGAACAACACAATTCTGTTTTGTGCCCTGGTATTGTGCCTGAGGACTTGCACATCTTCCGAACCATTTAGGAGGTTCTCTTCATCTATAGATTCCACATAATATGTATTAAACTTAAAAAGAAAATTCTAGTTTCCTTTCGACCCCTTCCCCCCTCTTACGGAGAACTATTTCTAGGCTTACTGGCACCATCCTTCTAACCAGCTAGTTGGGGATGGGAGGGCCAGCTCCCTTTTGTTATCTCTTTGCCAAACACAATTATCTGGCGCTAGAACATGAGACCTATCACCTAAACAAAAAGCCAGTTAGTCTTAACCTAGAAACTGAAGTAGTTGTCAGAGTGAAAATGGATTCAGATAAGTAGATGCTTCCAAAGAGGATTTAGATTGAATGTTCCTTTTAGTATTTAGGAAAGAAACTGATAATATCTGGTCTCAGAATCAGAAAATGAAAATTGACTAACAGGAAATACCCTCAATGAATTGAACTAAAAATCAATCTACTACCTCATAAAAACATTTTTTCAGTGTATTATAAGTATTTTCAGTTTTCAAGCTAATATAATTTGTTCCATGGAAGCATCAAAGGTACTAATGCCTTTTTTTTTTTTTAGCTAGAAGATGATATCTTAGCTAACAAGATGTACCTTACAAAAATCACAGATTTTATACATAACATCACTTCAAATAATTGGTTTTATATTGAGTTTTCCGTACTTGGATTTATAGGTAAGCAATGGATCTGTTTTGTGGGATCAAGATTTTTAGTACACAATAATCTGAAAAGTTTTTAAGAACTTATCAGAGTCTGTTACTAAATGGAAAGGAATGGTATGATTTCTATAAAGATACTATGAGTTTAATAGTAAAATCAGATTCAAGGATCTGAATTTCAGAAAATGTATTTTTAAACCAAATTTTTTTGTAGATGACAGTATAAAGAAACAGATTTACGTATTCACATTTTATAAAAACATAAGGCAGCTACCACTTAATTAATGCTAGCTACTGTGAGTCTGGCACACTTGTTAGCACAGTAACTAAGATGTACTTCTCTCTATTTTACGTAGAAAAATACTGAACTTCAAAGAATTAAAGTTGTAGAGGAAGAAATTTTAACAGAACTATTGTACTCTGAAGTCCTTTCAATTTCCAGTATGCCGAAGCTGACATGCTTAAAAAATATAAAAACATACGAATTATACCCACCACAGAAAAGTTCCTAAAATTGTGCCCATGATGTGATTGTTTTTACAGTTCTTCTGTAGACTTCCCTTTTGCTTCCTTCCCTTCGTTCCTCTCTTTCTTCTAGCCCTTTTTCTTTGATTTGACCCTCATGGCAGCAAGCCAAGTTACCTAATTCATTTCATATCACATGTCATCGTTGTTTCAAGCAGGATCCCTGTCTTATTTTATTCTTTTGTTTAATGCCCAACCCCTACCTCCACTTCTTCCCACGCCCATGATAGGTTTTGCACTCAGTATATTTCATTCAGAATATATATATATCACATACCATGTAAAATATTTGGTGTTTATCATGTTTGTACCTGTTTGAAAGTTACATAAATGGTGATGTGATAAGCCTATTCCTGTACCTTACATTTTTGTCCTCAAAACTAGATTTTATAACTGTCAATATATTGCTTTTATGTTCAGTTCATTTTTCTTACTGCTGCCTAAGTGCTACATAATAATCCG
Organism: Balaenoptera musculus; assembly: GCF_009873245.2. Classification (NCBI taxonomy): domain Eukaryota; kingdom Metazoa; phylum Chordata; class Mammalia; order Artiodactyla; family Balaenopteridae; genus Balaenoptera; species Balaenoptera musculus. The sequence goes on along the minus strand of NC_045789.1, from coordinate 23,691,305 downwards.
TTTGACTTACCCATTCCCAGATTAGTGGACCTTGGCTGCTTCCAACTGTCTGCTACCACAGAGAAATGGAGTGACATATATGTCCCCTGGGATGGGATCACTGAGGGCAAACATAGCTGGGTCTCTTAAGTACTGCCAGATTGCTTTGCAGGTTGGCTGTACAGTTTATACTCCCATAAGCAGTGCATCTGAGTTCCTGCTTCCCAGTATGCTTGATAACATTTGATTTTATCCATTAAAATTTTTATTTGCCAACGGGAGGAGTATAAAGCATTTCTCTGATTGCTAGTAAAATCCATCTGTTCTTCATACACTTACTTGACCACTTTTTTCCCAAACTTTCTGTAAAGTGGTGTGGAATCCAATTTTAAGGCCCCGAAGGTTTTTTTCTCAGCTTTGGTTACAATAAGAAGAAAAACTGTAGGTAACAGTAATACCTGCTGAAAAGCTTGGAGAGGTAATAATTTTGTTGGTTTATTACTTTGAGAATTTTAAATTCTTTTTTGTCTTTCTCAGTAAAGTCAGGTACCAGAAGGATAGAGAATATTCACATTCTGATCATCACAAGAGCACACTGAACAAGGAACACTGTATATGTGATACTGAATTCTTATTTAAGCTTAAATCTACAAAGGCTTTATTTTTTTGTTACCATAATAACAGTTCCATTATTAGTAGTTTCCAAAAACATGAGCTTGCTAAATAGAATTTTCAGAATGCTGACAGCAGATAAGGAAAACAAAAATATTAAATCAACCGTTTCTATCATTAAATCACTTGTTTTGGCTACTGTATAAATAGGTGCCAAAAAATTCAGATACAACCATATACTTAATCAGGTGACCCATATAGACGCAAGTCTTAGTGAAAAACTGAAACATTCCTACATCCTACTATCATGTTTATTAAATGGCTAAATGTGTCTTACACTGTTTAAAGTGAACATTTACCTGACTCTTATACCTTCAACTTTATTTTAAAATTAAAGATGCAGTGTATTAGAAATAATTGGATGTAATGAAATCATACTTTAAAATATAGTAAATCTTTGAGTCATAAATACAAAAGAAAAATAACATTCTTATAAAATAATGCTCAAATATTGAAATAATACTGTATTTTAATCAAAATTAAGTATTAAAAGTAAAAACTGTGGTAGATTGATAAAGTTCTACATAAGTCAGTTTACAAATCACAGTTTCTGAAAAATTAAGTGAAATTAAGAGTACAAGTCCTATACTTTCCATTTAATTTATATGTCTTACACGTGATTTAGACAGTTGATCCTCATGAGTTATCAATTTCCTAAGAGTATTCACTATTCTAAGCTTGTTTCATACTTTTCCCCCCAGAAGTGGTAGTTCTTAACACTGAAGCAGATATATTATTTTACTTCATTATCCTCCAACTTCATTAATGCTTTATACTTTATTTGTAAGGAATAGGATATATTTAATTTTTACTAATTTGTGCTCTTTTCCCATGTTAATGGAATGAACAACTCTATATAAGGGTTATGTTATGATACATAGTATAAACACTCAAGGGTTATTGGGATTTGTTTACTTTTCCTCCATAGGGAAGCTATTTAAATCTGAGGACTTAATTGACTTCGTACATTTCTTTTTAATGTTCTACAAAGATAAACCCATAGACTTGCTCTTGGGGGACATTTTTCAGGTAAAGATGTGTAACCCAGGAGAAACTCTTGTGAGTATTTCTTTACTTTGTATTTTTAGGAAAATACTATCTGTCTAATGTAGTTACATAAATTTTGTTTGCAAATTTAGTGCATCAATTTTTTAACTTCCCGTATCCTAAATTTTTACGGACACACCTACTAAATGAAGTAATGAGAGGTCAAAAATGCAGTGAAAAGTGGAAACAAAGGGACAAATAGTGAACAAATAGAAAAAATGATAGACATAAATCCAAACAAGTCAATATTTACATCAAATATAAATGGCCAAAATACACCAATTAAGAGACAGTTCATCAGAATGGATTGAATAACACTGTGCAATTAATTGCTGGCTATACTCAGTTCAAATATAATACTATAGATAGGTTAAAAGTAAAATATCGAAAAAGATATACCATGCAGACACTAATCAAAGGTAGCTTGATTATTATATTGCTTGTGGTAGCTACATTAATATCATAGTAGACTTCAGAGGAAAAAAATTGACAAGGGATCAAGAAAGATACTATATACTGATAAGAGAGTCAAATCACCAAGAAACATATAACAGTCCTGAAAGTACATGCATGTAGCAACAGAGCCTCACAATACATGAAACAAAATATGACAGAACTGAAAGGAGAAATAGATGAGTCCACAATGATAGTTGGAGACTTCAGCACTCCTCTCTCAGTAAGCCACAGAACTAGTAGGCAGAAAACAACAAGGTGATAAAAGAACTGAACAACACCATCTACCATCTGGATTTAACTGATATTTGAAAAAACACTACAGTACATCCAACAACAGTAGAAAAGACATTCTTTTCAAATACACTTAGAAGAGTAACCAAAATAGACATGTATCATAAAACAAAGCTTAACAAATTTAAATTGAAATTGTGAAAATTATATTCTCTGACAACAGTGGAATCAAGATAGAAATTAATATCAGAAAGATAACTGAAACATCTACAAATACTTGGAAATTAAACAACACGTTGTTTTTAAACAACACATTTTTAAATAAACCATGGTGAAAGAGGGAGTCTCAAGGGAAATTAGAAAATACTTTGAACTGAATGAAAATGAAAATACAAGGTATCAAAATTTGTGGGATGCAGCTAAAGCACCGCTTAAAGAGAAATTTGTAACATGAAATCTTTATCTTAGAAGAGAAGAAAGATCTCACGTTAATAATCTCAGCTTCCACCTTAAGAAACTAGAAAAAGAAGAGCAGAATAAACCCAAATCAAACAGAGAGAGAAAATAATAACTATAAGAGCAGAAAGCAACAAATCGAAAATGTGAAAGTGGTAGAGAAAAATCAATGAAACCAAACGCTGGTTCTTTCAAAAGAGCGATAAAACTGACAAATCTCTAACAAGACAACAAGGAAAACCCAAAGACATAAATTACCAATATTAAAATGAAAGAATATCATGATATACAATGTATTGATAAATTAGACTTCATCAAAATTAAAACCTTTCATGCTGCAAAATTTACTGTTAAGAGCGTGAGATGCCACAAACTAGGAAAAAATATTTCTAAATTCCATATATATGTTTGTATGTACATAATTCTAATAAAATATGTACTTTATATGTTAAAAACTTCAAAATGCTGATGAAAGAAATAGACATATCATGATCATGGATTGGGAGACCCAACATAGTAAATATGCGAATGCCCCCCCAGTTGATCGATGGATTTAACATAATTCCAATCAAAATCCCAGCAGGATTTTCTTTGATGGATACAGACAAGCTGATTTTAACATTTAACCTTTTTAAGAAAAAGCAAAGGCAAAGATTAGCTAAAATGATTTTGAGAAAGAAGAATGAAATTGGAGGCATCATCACACTACTTGATTTTAAGTCTTACTATAAAGCTACAGTAATCATGATGAGTCTTCAGAGGCAAAGGGATAAACATATAGACCCATGGAACAGAATAGTCCAGAAATAGGTCCACAAAAATATGGCCAATTGATATTTGACAAAGGAGCATACCCAATTCAATGGAGAAAGACTTTTCAACAAATGTGTATTGGATCTGTTAGATATCTGTCTATCTATCAATCTATTTAAAAAAAGAATCTCAACCTAAACATCACACCTGATACAAACATTATTTCAAAATAGATCATCTATCTAAATATAAAACATAAAACTATAAAACATTTAGAAGAAAATATAGGAAAAATATCTTCAGGACCCAGGACTAGGTGAAGAACTGTTAGACACTAAACACTTGATCCATTTTTTAAAAGTTGGTAAGTTGGACTTCATCAAAATTAAAACCTTTTGTGTTGCAAAAGTTACTGTTAAGAAGACGCCACAGACTAAGAAAAGATATTTGTAAATCCCATATACAACAAGGATTTGTGTCCAGAATATATAGAAAATTTTCAAAACTCAACAGCAGGGTAACAACCCAATTGAAAAATAGGCACGAGACTTGAACAGACTCTATCTAGGTGGTTTCTCCCTTATTACCATAAGCAATGAACTCAGCTTTGCCTTGTCAACAGGTTATTTGGTGGGTATTTTGGGGGAGCCAGCATTTGATAATACCCTCCCACTGGAACTTCTATTAAAAGATCTGAAAATATTACCATATTTGCTAAATTTTAACTCCTCAACTAATCTTATCTGACCTTAATTTAGTTTCACATTAACTCTAGATTCTTTAATTACTTTACAGTTATAAACACAATTCTTTAATATTTCCTACATTAATATTGAGTAGAAATGAATTTAAATAAACTTGCTATTTAAAAATTATTGTGTACATAAATTTGAGATGTATTTTTATGAATTTTCTATGTATACATTACCTAAAATAATTCTCAGATAGCAATCATAATCATTTCAAATGTTTGTTTTTAACAGGAGTGATTTCACAGGTCACTTTCTTATTTTTATTTTTAAGGAGATTATCCAAGCCTTTTCCATGCAGTATAATATTGGCTCTTTGTTTTAGTCATACACTTTTTAAGAAGAAATTGAGGAGGGTTAGGAATTAATCAATGATTAGGGAGAGAATAATGTAGTCTGAGAGAAATGGATAGACAGGAAAATACCAAAAACTTTATGTTATTGGAATAAAGAGAAAGGAGAGGAAAATTATAGTTGGTACAACAGTAGCCTGATTTCCTAATGAACTAACAGAGTTCATGAAAATACATGTATTTATATCTTAACTTTTTTGTTCCATAATTCTTATGAAGAAAAAGCTTAGGATTAAATGTTTTGTTTAAATTTTAAAATAGCAATATAGAACTACTTAGGCCAAAAAAAAACTAGGCAAAAACTAATATAATAAAAAGTTCTGCCATCAGTAAATGCAATAAAAAGGAGTATTTGGGTTTTTACATAAGATGGTTGTTTCTCTTACTTTTCCTCCAGGAGAAATGTACAGAACGAAATAAGCATATTCGCATTCGATATAAACCTTCTCTTTTCCAGCATGTGGGTATACAGTCATCATTCCCTGGAAGAGAACAATATTTCAAAGTAAGTAATTTGAAATGTAGTTGAGTAATGTACAATGTTTCATGAACTTATAAAATATTTAGAAAAGGAGTGATGAGAATATGAGAGAAAATTGTTTGAACACAATTCATCTCATGCAGAAGTATTTGTTATGAAGAGCAATCATCTTTACAAGACCCAAGTTACCTGACATGGTTAGAAAAATCCAGCCTATGTAAACTTCTATGACTTATTGTTCCCAGCTGTACAATTCAAATAATGAGACTAAAAAAAGAGTTTTGAAAATTATAATAAAATTCACTATTTTAGTCTAATATTCAAAATTATAAAAGAATATTTCAAAAATAAAATGCCTCTATTATTGAATTTAAATGTATCAACATTCTTATTTCAGACCGCTGTTTACCAAATGAACAAAAATTCAGCATTATTTGGTTTTTAATCTTTTCTAAGTTTTTCATCATTTTTGAAAACAATGTTATTTATAATTGATCTAGCATCTTGGTGGGGTAGAAAAAGCAAGGACTTCAGAGTCAAAACACCTAGTTTTTAGTTGTGGTGACCTATGTACATGATACTGGGCAAGCCCTACCACACTCTTCAGAGCTTTCTTCATCTATAAAATGAGGAGTTTAAGTTAAATGAGCCTTAAGATATTGACCTCTCTATCCTTCTTAGTTTCCTCACACAACAAAGCAAATGACTCTTTAATCCTCTGTCAGTTGAAATGAGAGAAATGCACATAAACATCCTCCCATTATTTCATCCATTGTGTATCACCTGCCCTCTTTCCACCTTTTCTACTCTATCTCTGTGTATTTATTGTATTTCACTCTTTGGGACAGTGCCTCAGAGTGTGAACTCAGTAAACATTAGCTGTTAGCTATCAGGCAAGGTGGAATTCAAGATTAAAAGTGGTTGTCGAACAAGACAAAGAAGTGTCTGGAATAATGAAAACTTAACTGTTATGAATCTTTATGCAAAAAGTAATACCATCAAAATACATAAAATATAGCCACAGGTGATGCAGAAAGAAATTGGTCTATACCATTCTACTAGGGATTCTTTTTTTCCATTATATTTTTTTGCCAGATAAGATATTTTAACCTCATCATTGTAAATTTGAGACAGATTAAGGAGAATGTACATCTAATCACTCATACTTTGATGTTATAATCTTAGCATTTTTTTTTATTCTTCATACAACATAAAACAGAAAGAAATAGCAATCTAATGATGTGTCAAATGTGATTATATTAAATTATTTTTAAAATTTCTAACAGGATATCTATTATTAGGAATTTCATAATTTTAACACCTTCTTTAAAAATGATCAGAATCATTCTTTGGAAAAAATGGCATATCAAGGGCTTCCCTGGTGGCGCAGTGGTTGAGAATCTGCCTGCCAATGCAGGGGACACGGGTTCGAGCCCTGGTCTGGGAAGATCCCACATGCTGCGGAGCAACTAGGCCCGTAAGCCACAACTACTGAGCCTGCGCGTCTGGAGCCTGTGCTCCACAACGAGAGAGGCCGCGACAGTGAGAGGCCCACGCACCGCGATGAAGAGTGGCCCCTGCTCGCCGCAACTAGAGAAAGCCCTCGCACAGAAACGAAGACCCAACACAGCCAAAAATAAATAAATAAATAAATAAATTTATTAAAAAAAAAAAAAAAGATCACTGATCACAGACCACCATAACAAATATACTAATAATTTTTTTAAAAATGGCATATCAAGGATTAGACTATTTCTCAACTTTCTTCAGAGTGGATAAGAGATTATATCATATTAAACAAAGTTAAACTTCAATAATAAAGCGGTAAGTGTAAAAATTGATATAAATATATAGAAAATTATCAGATATTTATTAATATTATGTTATTTTATATTCTTATTTGTGTATTTTTAAAATTTTATGCATGTAACTTTCTGATACATTCGCTAATACTGTTTCAGAAGGACCAATTTCCTTTTCCCTTTTTATCATATACTGTGGATGTACAATGAATTTGGAGACAACAGATCTGAGTTTGAAGCCTCATTCTTATCAATAGATGCAACAATATGGATAAATTGCTAAAACACTATGCTAAATGAAAAAAGCCAGGTGCAGAAGACTACGTACTGTACAATTTTATTTATATAAAATTCTAAAATAGGCAGATTCTGATATCTCATTATGATTTTAATTTACATTTCTTTAATGACCAGTGATGTTGAGCATCTTTTCATGTGCTTTATGTGTTTTTTATATATTTGTATACATATATACATGTATAATGAAATATATTTTTAGGGTATATATTTTTTATGAAATATGTATATTTTTATGAAAAGTCTATTCAAATATTTGCCCATTTAAAAAATTGGGTTGTTTGCCTTTTTATTTTTGAATTGTAATAATTCTCTATGTAGTCTGACCACAGGTCTCAGCTATGCCTTGCCCTTTCATTTTCTTAACAGTGTCTTTCAGTGAACAAAATTTCAAGGAACAATTTTAATTTTGATAGAGTTCACTCCACTCAAACCTTTACTCCCTCAATATAGTTATATCATTGGTTAGCTCAGTATTCAATGATTTTATAATTATGAGACTATGAATATTATTTACACTAAAACTACATAGTGTAATCTTTCTACTCATCCTTTATACACAACTTCTTTTCTTTCGAGTTTTCAGTTTGCTTTATTTCAATGTACTTATCACTAATTCAGCCTCAGATTCTCAGTGAATTACCTAAATCTTTTCTTGATATATTCGAACATTAAAAAAATCATGAACGAATATTGAATATTATCAAATGCTTTTCTGCATTTATGTCACTTTCTAATCTTGACAGATCTGTCTCCTGAAGCCTTCTGACCAGTTCTGGCAGATATCTCAGGAACCTCCTGGGGCTTCCTTTGTCTCTTGAGTTGATTCCCCTATTTTCTGGATCCTGATCTAAATACATCATTTACATCATTCATTTCCTTGTTTGCTTTTGTGAAGTGCACCCACCAGTAATTTCTTGAGAAAGATGGTGTGAGATGTAAAGTCTTGGAGAAATAAAACATCTTAAAATGACTTCAGTCTATTACACTTAACTGTTAAATTGGCTGAGCAAACAACTCTGAATTGGAAATGATTCCCCCCATTTTTGAAGGTATTCAAGAGTGCAGCTGTTGAAAAGTAGTTAAAGCCATTCTAATTCCTGTTTCTTTGTATAAGACCAATTTTCCCATCTCTAAACCTTTAAAAATGTTCTTGTGACTGGGTTCTACAGTGTCATGATGATGGTATGGATCTATTTTTATCTATGGTGCTTGATATTTGGTGGGGCTTTTTAATCTTTAAACTCATGCTTCGATTCTGGAAAATATTCAAAAATTACTTTGTTGATGAATTTTTCCCCTTTCTATGCTCTTTTTAAGGAACCCTTTCTCAAATGCTAGATTTCTTGGATTGATGTTCTCTCTTGCTCTCTCCTTCCTATTATCTATCTATTTGCATTACTTTCTGGGAATTTTTCTAAATTTTGTCTTACATTCTTTGTATTAGTGCTTCTTCTTTGTTTTTTTGTTTTGCAGGGGAGGGCAGTTTTCATTGTCTGGTTGATTTGGTTGTTTTTTTTGTTTGTTTTGCTTAGTTTTAATTTCTAAGAACCCTTTCTGTTCTCCTAATGTCACTGCCTCTTTTTATAACATTTGGTTGTTATTTTATGATTGAAATAATTCCACTTACCCTCTGATGATTTTAATAGTTTTTAAAAAGATTTCTTCTTCCTGCATAGTTTCTCTTTCCTCTAAGTTTTTTTTTTTTTAATTGGTCCCTGTTTTTCACGTTAGAGGGTTTCCTCATATACGTAGTGATGGTAGGTTGTCTGTTCAAATGGAGAGAAAGCTGATTAGAGGATGCTGCACATGGCTGGATCTGTCCCTTTCACTGTATGGGGAGGAGTGGCTAGGTTCCTCCCTTGGGGAGTCCCCTATGTTAGTATCTTTAAGTCTTGCTTAAATTGCTAGAGAATCTGGGAGCCGAGTGGGCAAAGATAGATGGAGCTTTCAGTGTTCACTTTGTCAATATTCACTTATTTGTCCTGTTTTTCATTATTATCCCTACCCTGGTTTGAGTCTAGATACCCTCTGTTTTCCTTTTCAGAGAATTATCCTTCCGGAGTGGAGAAAAGATAGTCACCTGGATTCATGGGGCCGGAAAGGGTCTCTAGAGCTTTAAGACAGACTTACAAGCCATCCTCATAGCTTTGCCCCACCTTCTCCTCCATTTCTAGCAGTACTGGGGTGTTTTTGCCCTGCAGATTGCTTCTGCGTTCCTCACTGGCAGCTTGAGATACAGCTGTCTCAGACATCCTTCATTTTGTTACCTTTGTCTTCTTTCCCATTCTGTTTGTAAGATCATGTGTTTTTAAATGGCCCTCAATGTTATGTTCAGTGTGAGTTCAAGAAACAGTGAAGGTAGATACTTGCATCTCATTCACTATCTTATTAGGCAGACTACTAGTTCATTCTTGAACTTTTACTTTTCAGTCTACTTGTTTTTAAACTTCAGAAAGCAAAATTTTAATTTCCAGGACTTCTAGTTGATTCTTTTTATGTATACAGTATCCTCTCTCTGTGATAAAATTAATTACACTTAAACATTAGTACCTTAGTATAAGTGTAATTCGTTATTTGAACTGCTTCCTATGCGTACTGTCTGTTGTAAATTCTGCATCATTGCCATCCTCCTCTCCATTCTCCTCTGCTTCTCAGGGGAAAAACAGGGAAGTACAGCTCATAGAATGTCTTTACCGAAAAAGTTACACTTTAGATTCTGTGAGCGTGAGATACTCTCATAGACACAGAGGAAGGCTGAGAAGGACAGGAATTGAGGTCACACTAGCTGCCAGGCAGCTGAGATTACTGGTGGCCTCTGGCCTCCAGAGTTCTTCCCCAAATGGCCTACCGTTCTGCTGAGACAGCTGAGATCATCTGCTGTGGCTTCTTTGTGACCCTTGTACTTCCAGATTTCCTGAAAGTGGCTTCCTGTCCCTTGCTCCCCGATCTTTCTGAGAGTTGAGATCACCTCTACTTTATTCTTTCTGCAGTAAATCTATTTCTTTATTCAAATTACCTCAAGTGGCTTCTGTTTCCTTGACTCACCTCAGTTTGATTTGCTTCTTGTGTTTCAAGCTCCCCAAAGTGAAAACTTGTTTCTTACTTGTCTTTGAGACTGTCTGCTATTTAGTCTGTGATTGCTGAATCTGTTTTTTGTAGCCTTCCTGCAGAAGAAGGAAGGGAGAGGGCAAGGGATGGGGCATTCTACTGCTCAGTGTATGGTAGCTCTTCTTCGGCATAGGGAAGACCACATTCTTCTTGGGTATTGCTTTTCTTCTCCACATTGCACCCACACTCACTACTTCTGCCGGGAAACAGTCATTTCTGATGTCTGCTGCTTGGCACAAGCATGGATATTCCAACTGCGGCTCTGCAGTCAACCCCAAAGCCCCTGCCTGTTCCCACTCATTGAGCTTAGGTCATCCTTAGAGCTGCTCCCATCTGCTTAGTAGCTGGCTCCTGTGTGTTTTGAAATGTGAATTTCTTCCCTTCTAATCCAGTCTCATTCACTTTCCACCTAATACTGCCTTCCGTATGATATCTGTGGGTGGAACTGTGTTCATACAAAATTACCTTTTCACATTTTAACAGTAAAAAAGGCACATAATATACAACCAAAAGTATGCTTTATTTATACACATACCACTTCACCATGGAAAAGGTGCATTTCCATGAAGGTAACCCTGCACTCTGAGCTTCAGTTAGACTTGCATCATGATGAAGGGTTTTTCAGTTCTTTTAGTGGAACTGAGATCAGCAAAAGCTTGAAGCAAAGAGGAGACATGGCAAAGCATGTGTTGAGTTTTCAAGATTGTAATGTTCAAAGATATCCAAACATACTATAGCTCAAAATATGATCGATGCCCAGCTGCTCTGTGGAAATAAAGTAGCTCAGGTATCAAATTGCCCAGGCACCTTCATCCATTATCCTGTCAGTCAAGTGTCTCTTTCCACAGCTCTTTTCGTAATGTTTCCCTTCTTTCGTACAAGGACAAAAAGCAGACCACTACTACCCCTTTTTCCCTCCCAACTTAGGAATTTGAAGTACTTTCAGCATCCTTTAATGAAACCACATTTCCCTATCAAAAACAACTTCAGGGAAATAATGAACTGTCCATTTGCTAAGACTTTAAATATTTAAAATTAGATGTTTCCAAACTGATAAAAGGGTTGCAGAATGGATTATCCCTTCCATTTTCCAAACAGGGCATTTCAAAATGGAATAAAATTCAGTTATATAAGATTCTTAGCTTTGTTTATATTTATCAAGTAATACACACACACATATAGTTAAAAGTTAAGAAAAAGAAGAACTCATAATAAAAGGCATCAACCCCCTGCATTTCTCCCGCGCTATCTGACTCACCAGAGGCAACAACATTTAATCATTCCTGGTTTAAATTCTTCTAGTAGTTACCTTTATACCGCTAAATAATATGCCTATGGTGCTAATTTTTATTTCTCCACATTATTATTTTTCCTGCAGGATAGATGAATATTTAGCTCAGACTCTTATTCATTTTTATTGTCTTAGTCTTTTGGGGCTGCTATAACAAAAATACCACAGACTGAGTGACTTAAACAACAGCAATTTCTCACCATTGTGGAAGCTGGGAAGTCCAGGATCAGGGTGCCAGCATAGAAAATTATGGTGAGGGCCCTCTTCCTGGTTTGCAGGCAGCCGTCTTCTGGTTATATTGTCACATGGCCAAGAGCGGAGAAAGCTCTGGTCTCATTATCCCCTTAAAAAGGCGCTAATCCCATTCATGAGCATTCCACCCTCATGACCTAATTATCTCCTAAAGGCCCCACTTCCAAATACATTGGGGATTTAAACTTCAAACATACGAATTTGAGTCAGGGTGACACAAATATTTAGTCCAAGGCATATTATCACTTTGATTGTTTTGCCCCTCTTTTTTCTAAGTTTCTTTTCTGAAAGTCTTAATAATCAGGCATTAAACTTACTGAGCCAATCCTTAATATGTCATAGCTTCTACTTACTATTTTATGTCCCTTGTTTTCCTATGTACTAGGTGGGTTCCTTGACTAACTTTTCTATTGAATTTTTAAAAAAATTTGTTCCTTTTTTCCTAGCACCTACTTGTTTTGAGGATACAATTTTTCTCAAATCTCTGAGTTTATTAGTTAGATCTTTTCAGTACACATTTTTAAGGTTCTCTTCTGCATTCTAAATGAGCTGTTTTTTTTCTGTGATCAGATCAATCTGTCTGCTTATTTTGATCTTTTTCTATTATGCTGCATGCTTTCTCAAATATTTGGTGATTCCTGGCTGTCTGGTGGCGATATGGGTAAATTTTATTTCCTCTCCCTCACCCCCACCCTGGCCCTGCATTTTTCTTCATCTTCCTTTGTAAAATTGAAAGGGATGATGCTTCCTGGGAGTTTTTGGTACATGGGAAGAATTTGTTGGTTTGCAAACTATGTTTTAGAGTATATGAAAGGCTAGATTGTGATTGTTTTCTGTTGGAGGTTTGGTTGTGTGTGTGTGTGTGTGTGTGTGTGTGTGTGTGTGTTTTCCTAGTGGTTGGAGAGAAGGGCGCCAATTTGCCAGAATATAGTGAGCTTTGTTCTGGGGCACCGGTACACACACTGCCTATGCTAGTTATATCCAGATGGTGCATTCAGCTTTTGTTAAGAAGACTGTGTGTGCACGTTGCCAACGTTGCCTGGGACATAAGTCCTGGCTGCTCAGGTGTGCACTGTGGGTGCTCCTGACACACACTCTTACTTCAATCTCCAGGTTTCGCCCCCGTTCAGCTCCCATCTTCCATCAAATCGTCCATCTCCGTTGTAGCCCTGGTCCTGTGTGTCTGGGTCACAGATTCCTCACCTCCGCTCTGGCAGTCCCCACTCCCCCATCAGATTTCTATGTCTCATGTCATTAATGTCTCCTAGGCTGAAAGCCCCCCTCCATTCTTATATTGTTTGGAGTTACTGCCTTTTCTGTTCATTTACTCTCATTTCAGTAGGGTCTAGCCGTCCACCACCTTAAACCGAGACTTTGGATATTTTATGTCAATTCTTTTCAACTTTTAATTTTATTAAGTAAAATGAGATTTATGTATGTGGCCCCAGAGAGATAAATGTCACCCTCTTTTCTTTAATCAGGACCAACATAGCAACACTTTTCATTGCTGTGTTTTCCTTAATAGTCACTCCTTTAAGTCCTTTAAAATACCTTTATGTAAAATTTGTTCCTTAACCAGTTAAATAATTTCTTACACTTCTCATAAAACTTTCTTTTTTTATAAGATAAATTATCTATAGTTTATTAAGCAGAAAAATAATTTAGCTTATCTCTATTCATCTAGCTTATAGTTCAAAAATAATAATTTAATAAAATAAAAAATTCATCTTAGTGATGAATTGGCTTAGTTTTACAAATTTTACAATTTTACCTATGTCTTCAATTTAAATGTTCTTTATCATTTCATGTTCTAAATCTATAATAAAGATGAAGAATTTCAATTAAAACATTAATAACTTCTGAAAACTCAAATAAAATACTTAAAGATTTTCTGTTAGTTGATAAGCCAGAGAATAGTGTGTTTTATAATTTGCTAGTGCTTAATCCTACATGAAAAGTCATCTTCCTTTTACTGCAGTGCACTGGGCATAGGGCAAAGTGTCTCAATGTGTTGGAGGGAGGGTTGCCAGATAAACGACAGGACACAGGACGTCCAATTAACTTTGAATTTCAGTTAAACAGTGACTTTGTGTGTGTGACCCATTTGTTTTGTTGTTTTTGCTAAATCTGGTAAGCCTGGTTGGAGGTGATGGAAGAATACTTCGCATCAAAATGCATTAACTGAATTATTTTATTAAATACTTTTATTAAAGAATGATACACAGCATGTTTGTATTTTCTTCAAAATTATTACATAAAGTTTTATGTGTCTCTTTTATGTAAAGAGACCTCAGAGGGAGGTGGTATCAAAAGGACAGAATAAGGAAAGAGTATTGTCAAGAAGTTGTCATGAAAATAATTACATCCTTATGAATTAATAATATGTAACTTCTAGATGTTACAGATTTCTTATTTTTATTACAGGAAATATGAAGAAATAAAGCATAACAATAGAAGAAAACCTTGGAAAGAAAACCTCTGTAAACCTTGGAACCTTAAATCACCATGATTTCTAATGGCATCTTTCAGAAATTGTAATAATAAAAACACAGTTATATAGACGAGGAGAAAACAGTGAACAAACTAGTAAACTTGAAAGTATTAAACTACCTCTTATGTCAAGGAAAATTAGAACATTTATTTATGATGCTTGTACTTTTACTATTACAATTTATTATAAAAGTAAAGACAGGGAAGTTTTTAAAAATTAAGAACTGTATTTTGTTGACTTAGTGATGTTATCAAATTCTCTCAATAAATAGCTAAAAGTTCAGAAACTTGCTATTGTCATGGACAGGTTCTGTGTGAACTGGTATATATGCTCTTATTCATTTTGTTAAGACATCTAAAGTAGAAGGCACAAGTTTAAGCAACTCTGGGGGTGGCAGTGCCGCAGTATCTTCTTGTCTTTTTAATATATGCATTTAAAACTCTAAACTTACTCGTAAGTGCCATTTGAGCTGATTACCAAACCTCTTGATGTGTATATATTCTGATAGTCATTCGGTTCTAAAGATTTCATATTTTCTCTTAGTATTGCCTTCTTAACTCTTGGGTTATTTGGGAGTATGTATTTTTTTGATATATTGGTTTTGCTATCTTTTATTGTTGATTTATAATTTAATTACATTGTTGTTAGAGAACTTTGTGTGATGGAATTTGAGAATTGTTGTGAATTCTTATGTTTCATATGAATTTGAGAAGAATGTATAGTTTTTGTATGCTTCCTTTAAAATATGAGTCATTCATTTGCTTTTTTTAATTGAAGTATATAGTTGATTTACTTTTTTTCATTTGTTTTAAAATGAAAAAGGAATACTTAAAGAAGACATTAAAAATGTCTTCTTTAAATATTCCTTTTTCATTGGGTGCAGGGTTCTCTTATATCAGGCTTTTTATTTGTTAAACTCTTTTAAATCTTTACTAATTCATCAGTTTCTTATAGGAATCTATTAAAATCTACAATTCTTCCTCTTGTTATTCTATTGAGTTTTACTTTATTTATTTTGAGAAATAATAAGAGATATTCTTTCTTTCTTATCTTTCATAAAATATGAAAATCTTAATTCATACTGCTGTATTATCCTTGACTGCCAAACTCTGCCCATTTACCTCAATATGAACTGTATCACATACCAAAGTATAAAGAGAATATGATAGATGACCTGTTCATATGTGTCCATTTCACTTTTTCCTTTTAGAGAAAGAAACTCTATGTCAACTATATCTCAATAAAGCTGGGGAGAAAAATAAGAAACACATGTATGTTACAAAAATTTTTAATTTGATGTCAGTTTTGAGCTTTTAAAATTAAATCTGCCAGATCATATTCCAGGCTAATATGAAAAATTAAAACTAATTCCAGGTAGAGCATTCCTCAAAAATAAGGCAAGATTCCTTGAAAAGGTACTTACTAGGACTTCTTAGCCCACCATCCAAGACTGGAACAAAATACCTGAAGGGTTGGAACCGTAAACTGGAATAATGCTAAAGGAGGCTGTCCAACATACGACTGACAGTTGTTGAGAAGCTCAGATGATTCCAGAAGATTCCAAGGGAACCCTGCGGTGGCACTCAGAAAGAGGCATTTGAACACTGACTGAAATACCCTGGGAGTGGCAGATGCTAGAAGGATAAAGAGAAGGAAGTTGAAAGACAGCCTTAACGATTCAACCCAATGACTGCTGTCCTTAATGAAATGATCGTAGAACAAGAGTGTTTCGGTGGTCAGCACAAAGCATTTCTAGAAAATGTTTCTAATGTAGCCAGGAGAGATGCCCCCAGCTTCCATTCCCATCCCCACTGCTCCCAAATGGTAGATGTTTGGAGGGTCTCACTTACCACGCATGGCCTCTGGTCTGAGATGTATGAGGAAGGGGAGATTTGGAGAACCCCAGACACCTATCTGAGGTACAGCAGAGCAAATAGGGCTCATTGGTTGGTTTGGGCATTTATTTTATAGCATTCATACTGATTGTGCTTTTTAAAAATCACTTTTCTTTAAACATATGTATGAAGGCAAACGATGTATTTAAGTGCCTGACACAATGTATCAGATAAGTTTGTAGAAAACACATGCAGACCAGACTCTTTTTTTCTTAAACATTACTTTTAAAGTGAATAGCTCTGTAAACACTGAAGGTGAAATTCTCTGTTGCCAAAGTGTCTCTCAAGTATTGACATTAGCCACCATCATCCGTACCATTTACTGTTGAAGTAAGTGGTAAGATGGTAATACTACTAATAGTAGTAGTAACAGTAAATGTGGCTATACTCCTGGTAAAAGGGAAAGAGAGAACCTCTTCTAACATAGGTGTGTAAAAGTATCTGGGGATTTGTTGTGTACTATATGGATCTTCCACCCTGTGGCAGAATTGCAACAATTATGAACAAATAATGGGAGCTATATCTGGGCAGGCATTTTCCCATGGAGACCATCATCTTACTTTTTTTCCTTACTTACCTTAGCATGTATTTTTAGATGCTGTGTTGATATTAATAGCCACTGATAGGCAATGAATCATGAGCTGAAAGGTTTCTTTTTTACTGATATTAATTTTCTTTTTGAAACCTTAGATATAATGAGTGATTTCTTAGGAAAATACAGTTTACCAAAATTGATGCAAGTAGAGACAAAGCTTAAACCATGAAACCAAGAATGCCCATAGGATGGAGCTAATAGTATTAAATACTTCTTTGATGAAGATTTCTTTCATTTAGGAGGAATGACTGGCAAAATAGTCTGTCACAGCATTTTGTCCATTCTATTATGTAACATATATTAATGGATATTTGATTTGATGACAAATTACAATTATAAGAGAGTAATCATGGTTCAGGCATACAAAAATGGAGTTGGGCGGCCATTGAGGACCTGGTCTCAGACAAGTCTCTGCACCACTGAGAACCTGAACTTTCTTTGAGCTGTACCAGACCCAAGAACACCACCAGCTGTATTCAAAATGACACCTGCCAGCTGCAACCTTATGGTCTCAAGTTCTCCCCTTGTCACTATGCAACCATTTGGGATCCCAACCAATCCTTACTTAACAAGCACCCTCACTTCTTGCCAGGTCCAATTATAATTCTTGATAACAACTCATGTAACTAATTATAACCTTTCGGTCTTTGCCTTTATAAGCCTCCCTCATTCTGTAGTCCAGCAAAACACAATTCAAATGTTTAGTTTGTTAGGAGTCCTAACAAACCCCAAATAAACACCTTTTTATTTCAGTCAGGTCTCTTTCTAAAATGTTGGTTAGCAGATTATATGTCTATTTTTCTAACTATATTATTAGCTATTTGAAAGCAGGGCTCATGTAGTTGTCATCTTTGCATTCCCAATATTTTCACACACAGCATACAGAAGATAAATTGCTCAATAAATGTTTCATAAGACTCACAGTAAGAAATACATGAAAACACTTGAGCTTTCCATTCTGAATTCCTGTGAAAATATCAAAATAGATAAATAGGTAGTCCCTCAAACAACATTCTAAGCTGAGAATAAGAATTAAGCATGTATCAGAATCTTGGAGTTTTAACAAATCTTCACATCAATGGGTCAGGTTAATGGCCCATTTAGCTTAGAGTCTCTGTTCCCAAATTTTTGGCTTTCAGCTTCCTCATTGCAAACTTTGAGTGGATCCTTCAGAAGTTTTTTTCTAACAAGTCAAATGTGTTTTGAGCCACAGAATTATGTTGAATAACAGAAGTTGGAAAGCCTAAAAAAGGAAATTAAGAGGATAATACTGTTACAAAGTACCTCAAATAACTTTGTCCTTTTTAACCCATAAATTAAATGCTATCCAAACACGCTCCAGAAGATGACAGCGTCAAAAGTCTAGAAATGGTGGCCTTATCACGGATGCAATGTGAAAAATGTTCAATGATCTTGACACCTAGCCAACAATCACATCTTATGCATGAAGCACCATCAATTCCCTTAAACTGAGGCTCTTTAACGGAGGTATCACAAGTCAAATATTTTATTTTACCAATAAAATTGAAAGCGTGATAATGCCAAAATCAAAGTCAAGATTTACTATCAAATATAAGTAGTAAGAGCTGCATGACCGAGACCTGTGGGGCAAAGAAACGTGATTCAATACTACGTTTATGCTGTTATTTTTATTTTTAGTGTGAATTAAAATGACAGGCTCTGAGAGAGACAGACCTGGATTTGAACTCTATTTCCACCATTTACTAGTCAAAGGCAAGTAATTACCTTCGGTTTCTTCACCTGGGTTGTTGGGACAGTTCGATGAGATAAGGAATGTAAAGCCCTTAGAGCAGAGTGAGCACAGTAGAAGATGAACAATTCTTACCAGTAGCATTTCGAAAAGAAATCATATAGTACATTTATTACGTTAACATTTAACATATCTATATCATACACTGTCACGAAATAGTAAGCCTCCCTGCCCGTCACAATGACGTCTCATCAGAACATCCAGAACTCTACGAAAGGCCTGGGGTACTAACTGGACGCTGCTCAAATGTGATTTACTCAAAATTCAGGACCTAATTATGTGCATTAGGAAGCAGAACCTCACAGTTTGCAGAGGGCAGGCGCTCTGCGGGAGGGAAAAGTCTTCGGAGGGGTAACGGTAAGGATAAGGAGGAATTCCAGGACAGCTCCGGAGCCGGATCCACGGAATGATTGGCCGGCTGCGGCGGCGCGGAGCGTGGTCGGGAGGGTGCGTCCGACCGCGCCTGCCTCGCCCAGCGGCGCCCCTCTGCGGCCGTTGAGCCCCTCGGTGCAGGTGCGCGCGGCACTCGCCTCGGGCCGCCGCCTTCTCTCCGCCCACGGCCGCACGCGCATGCGCAGTTAGCAGTCGCTACTGGGCGGCCGCCGGCGGGATTGCTCTAGGGAGACGCGGGGACCAAGTGGCAGCGACTCGGACATCTGAGCTGCCACTGCCGAAAACGGGCCCGCAAGACAGGTGCGTGGGCAGTAAGCCACTTTCCCGCGTCCCTTTGCCCACGGGCTGGGGTGAGGAATCCGCGTCCTGGCTTCTTCCCTCGGGGCGGGGGTTCCTGGGCCGCACCCCTTTCTCTGGCGAGCCGCCAGAAGGAACCGGTAGGGGCCGGTGAGGGGGTGGGTGTTGAGTTCGGGGATGGGGATGCAGCCAGCGAGGTTCTTGGGCGGGCTCTCCCGGCCTCGGGAGTGGGAAGGCCGGCCCGGGCGGCGGGCGCTGAGGCCACCTCCGCGTCCGTTGGGTCCTCCGGAACTGCTGTGTCCACCGCCTCGCTGGGGCTGGCGCGGGGAAGGCCAGGTGTCCCCCTCAGCCCGGCCTGTCCCCGACGGTTAAGGGGCCCCAGGGAGCCGAGTCCGTTATTCCAGCGGTTGCCATTTCAGCCCCGTTCCACGCTCGGTCCCCGGTGCGCGCTCCCGAGGGATGGAGAGGGGGCCCGGTAGCCTCTCGGCGCTGCTCCCTCCGCCGGCTACTTCTCACAGAAACGCGAACCAAACCAAAACAGGCTCAGCTTACGCCCTCCCCGCCGCTGTAAAGGCGAAGGGACCTAACCCTCACAGCGGCGTGTCCGGTGACTCCCGGCCGCTCCCTCGAGGCGCTGCCTGGAGCCCGGTGCGCGCGGATGGGGAGGGACCTAGAGGGTTGTGTTGAATCCCACGAAGCCCTAATGACTCGAGACTCA
The DNA here is from genome assembly GCF_009873245.2 of Balaenoptera musculus. Classification (NCBI taxonomy): domain Eukaryota; kingdom Metazoa; phylum Chordata; class Mammalia; order Artiodactyla; family Balaenopteridae; genus Balaenoptera; species Balaenoptera musculus. Next base: position 23,671,215 of record NC_045789.1, on the reverse strand, counting down.
TTATCGCCGAAAGCCTGTTTACAATGATCAGATACTTGAGCTGATTTTATTTATAGCATCTGCCTGAGAGACAAAGAGGATGGAATCTAAAAAAAAAAAAAAAAAAAGGTCGTGAAGAACCTAGGGGCAAGACGGGAATAAAGACGCAGACCTACTAGAGAATGGACTTGAGGACACGGGGAGGGGAGGGGGAAGGGTAAGCTGGGACAAAGTGAGAGAGTGGTAGTGTATATATGGACATATATACACTACCAAGTGTAAAATAGATAGTGGGAAGCAGCCGCATAGCACAGGGAGATCAGCTCGGTGCTTTGTGACCACCTAGAGGGGTGGGATGGGGGGGGAGACGCAAGAGATATGGGGATATATGTATATGTATAACTGATTCACTTTGTTATAAAGCAGAAACTAACACCATTGTAAAGCAATTATACTCCAATAAAAATGTTTTTTAAAAAATCACTGTAGAATTAAAAAAAAAAAAAAGCAAATGACAACAAAGCTCAGAAGGGAGAAAGTAAGTCGAGTGGCCATGGGAAGACCTCTAATTAGAAGAGAGTTATTTTATACTGAAAATTTTTGATGCATAAAAGTCATCAAAGCCCTGATCTAGCCTTCTGAATTTGCTTGCTTTAAAATTTTTACGTCACTCTAGGTCTTTTAATCACTCTTGGTAGCCCTCCTTTTGGTAATTGTTTGACTTCTTTTCAGTTTACAGTTTTGTCTTTATATCTAATTGGTTTGATCTTCCAGTCACCTTTAGACCTTATCTCTAAATCCTTCGAAGATAGTCTTTATCTAGTTAATAAAGTTAATTATTGTGTGTGAATGATGTATGTTAATGGATCCGTAGAAGCTGAACAGTGCTATAAATTAACCTTATTGCTTGTTTTCAGTACCTAATAAGTTTTAGTGCTCTTAACTACAAAGCTAGAATTGCTAACTTTAATGGACCTTTAGATCATCCAGATTAACCCTTAAACTTGACAAATGAAAAAAAAGGTTTAGAACAGTTTGAAGCCCTTCCCTTTTTAATAACAGAACAGTAAACTTGGTGCCATGTTGCAAAGCTCAGTGTACTTTCTATTATGTTATTTTGTAGTTGAGCTCCTGAAGCTGCATGACAATTAAAACTTTAAATAGTGATTTTTCAAACACTACTTTTGAGGCATAGTGGTGTTGGTGAGTACTCAGTCAGCCATTAAAACTGAATAGCAGAAAGGCATTTCAGTTATAAGAAATAGTATATAGAAAGCGTGAATGTGTTAGTAGGTGAGTGTTAAGAGTAAGAAATGAGTCTTAAAAGGGCAGAATTTATACTGAGAACTACAGACAACTATTGAACATTTTAATAAATAGGTAGTAAAGTAAGACTTGTTCTTTTTTAGAAAATTCATGCTGGAGAGAAGGTGGCAGATAGATTGATTGGGAAGGGTGGAAGTGAAAAAGCAAAGTGGAAGTTTACTGATCCTTTTCTGAAACCATGGATTTCCACATTAGGCTGTGGCATGGATATAGAAAGATGCATTCAAGAAATATCCAAATGCACTTAGTTACCAATGATGCAGGATATCAGTGAGAAAGAATAGTCTTAAGACAGTGGCAAAGCAACTTGGCTGATTTGGTTGACTGGAGGTGAAGTTAATGGGAGAAGGGAATTGAGATAGAGAACAGGTTTGGGAGGAAAGACCAGCCTCAAATTAATGGAGGCTTTGGTACATCCTTGAAGATGGATAGTGATTTGAAACTAAAGAGTGGCCTCTGTGCTGTGGAGATAACATTTGGGAGTTTTTAGCTAGCTTTTATAAGTAGAAGTCAAGAGTATATGAAATGTAAGGAGAAAGCCTGGGGACAGAACCCTAACGAACAGCAACATTTACAGGAGATTAGAGAAGGAGCCCGTGAAGGTGGCAGAGCAAATGAAGAGAATCAAGAATCAGGAATGGCATCATAGAAACCATGGGAGGAGAGGGCTTCAAGGAAGCAGTAGCAAGGTCAAAAGAGAGCAGTAGGCAATAGGACTGAAAAATGCTATCGCATTTACCAGCTGAGACGTGGTTGGTAGAACTGTTTCAAAGAAGCTAGAATCAAGTACAAGAATGATAAAAGTATTAGTTTTTCATTGTTGCCATACCAAACTTAGCAGCTAAATGCAGCACAAATTTATTTTCTCACAGTTCTATAGGTCAGAAGTCTGACACAGGTCTCACCGAGCTAACATCAAGGTGTTGGCAAGGCATCATTCCTTACTAGAAGCTCTGGGGAGATTCTGCTTCCTTACTCATTCAGGTTGGTTGCAGAATTCAGTTCCTTTTGGTTGTAGGACTGAGGTTCCTGTTTCCTTGTTGACTGTCAGCTGAGAGTTGTTTTCAGCTTCTAGAGACCACCTACATTCCTTGGCTCATGCCCCCCCTTCCTCCATCTTCAAGATCTCTATGGTGGGCAGAGTCCCTCTCACTCTCCATATCTCTTCTGCCCTCTCTCACTGACTTCCTCTTCCACTTTTAAGGGCCCATGTGATTATGTTGGGCCCACTTGCATAATCCAGAATACTGTCCCTATTTTAGAGTCAGCTAATTAACAACCTTAATTCCACTAAAAAGCCCCCTTTGCTCTGTGAGGTCATGCTTACAGGACCCAATGAATAGGGTGTGGACATCTTTGGGGGGTCATTGTTGTAGCTACCATAGGAAGTTAAAAGTACTAACAGTTCATGGGTACATTCTTTCTAGATGCTTTTGTTGAGGAAAGGTGATACCTAGAAACATTTACATTACCTAGCATGTGATAATTATGGTCAATAGTAAGCCTTACTGTTTATCCTTGAGTTTTGTAACTAAGAAATGCAAGTATCTTCTTAAATACCCTGAAATTTGTGTGAACACTATAAAATTTTAGAGTCTCATAGGAATATAAGGTAATACTATGAAGTTGTTAGTTTTTATATTTTTATGTAGCCTTAAGCTGCTTTAAAATCTTTGCTGGAAAGATTTTAAAGGCCATTTAACCAGCTAACTAGATATATGTGCATAAAATATAATTTGGATACACATCAAAATATGGCTTTTAAAATATAAAGCCCACAGAAACTGGAATGGATGTCTGAAGGATGGAACATACTAACAAAATATTTAACCTTGTATTTTATAGGCCTAGAACCTCACTGCCATTTAGTGAGTTAAATTGTTAAACCTTCTAACCTTAGAGCCTTAATGAAAGGAATGTAGAGTTTGAATAGACCTAACTTTGAGTCTTGCCTTTGTTGTCTAGTAGCATTCTGTATTCTTGAGTAAGTTACTTAACCTCCCTGAGCCTTGCTTTCCTTATGTATAATGGGGTACTAATACCTTCACTGCAGAGTAGCTGTAAGGATTGGAATTAACATGTCTGAAACACAGTAAATACTTGAAACAGCACTTCCTGTTCTCCTTGTTCCATTCCTCCCTTTTCAGTTCCTTTCTCAAGTGCAGCTTCCTTTGCCCTTGGCCTAGGGGAATCAGTCCTTTGTATCCTTTACACCTCATTTTGAATGTAACTTTCTCAAGGAGGCTTTCTCTGCCCCTTCCCCTACCGTGTAAATTCAGTTCCCCAATTACCAACTCTTACAACTTCCTTACTAGTCTGTCACTTGTTACAGTTTACGTGATATACCTGGGTTATTTGTTTAATGTCTGCTTTCCATCCCAGACTATAAGCTCTTTGGGATCAGGGGCCATGTGTGTTTTGCTAATTACTGTAAATTCAGTGTCTAACATCATGCCTGGCACATAATTGACAACCATAGGTATTTGTCAAATGAATTTGTGAATGATGAATTTTATTATCTACTGGCTAACCTCTCTTGAATTTCTGGAAACATTAGCCACCACAAAATTAATAAATCCCTGGTGCAGCTTATTCTGAAGGATGCTCGTTTCTTCTGTGAGAAAGTACCTGCATTTCGAACGGAGTCTTGCAGCTTCTTTGGAAGAAGGCTGCCTCTTTAAGATGCCACTATTACCTACCTCTCCACCTTATTTCTGATCCTTCAAAGTGAACTTTCTATGTGCTGCATAGCCTACATAGCCAGATAATTCCAAGAATACGCTTTAATTTTGGTGAAAATTTGTCCAGTTTTATTTTTCTGATGTGGTAACCCAAAATTTTTTCATCTAATTTTTTTGTTTACTGTCTTTTCTAGTAAATTATGAATTGAGTTGTTAAAATGCAGCATGTCTACAGCAAGATTCTGAAGTAACTCACAATGAGATGTTTCTTCATAGATGTAGAGTAAAAATGAAAAATGTGTTTAATTCCCCCATATTAAATTAGAACATAAAACTGCAAACTTTCTAGATTATTATCTCCTTATCTATAGGAAAGCTTTAACTATGTTAAGTTTTAACAATGTTCTAAAAAACTTTAGAGGGCCATTGTTGGAAGCATTGACATACCCATTTCTCTGTCATAAAACCATAGTTAAAGACATCTATTATATAAGGATTCAGTCCATGAATTTTTCTAGGAGTTAAATTCTAAAAAAGGATTTTTTCCTCCAAGGATCTTGTAGACTTTTATAGACAGTGAAAACTCCTTCATTTTATTTCTGACCTTCCCCTAATTGCCTGGAAACCCTTTTGCCAAATTTATTGTTGCAGTGCTGCCACAACAATAAAGTCATTCTAGTTTGTTGCTTAGTAACATCTATTTCTGTCCACCCATAACCTTTTATTCTTGTCATTTATGCATTCATTCATTCTGTGAACATATATCTTTCTCTATTTATCATGTATGAGCACTCTTTGGCTAGCACTGTGAATACCGAATCCTTATCTCTGGCTCTCAGTGGGCTTATATTTTTGTCTGTTTTCTGCTGCAAGTTTCCTCAAGCAATTCTTTTGGAACTATGTAGAAGTAGTATAAATCCTAAATAAATAAATGTATCATTATAATGTTTATATAACCATTATTTTGAAAATGATGCTATTTAGTCCATTTTAACTTTAGTGTGTAGCTATGTTTTTAAAACCCAGTGCAGAGTTAGTTTATTCTTTCTGTAATTACTATGACCAAATACTATCCCCATATCCTGGATTTCAGCTCTGATCACTTCACTAATCTCAGACCTTCAGTAGTTTCTGAATTTTATAGGATCAGATCCAGAATCTTTGCAACACTTTGTAGGTCTTTGCCTAAATCACCAGAAAGTTGTATTTTCAACTATTATTTCTGCTGTTATGGTTCTTTCCCCACTTTTTACTGTATTTCTTGAGATATTTTCATTGTTTCTAAGTCCTTCTGATTTAGGAAAAAAATACCCAGTTTTAGTTAACAGTATATATTAGATAAGATAATGCTCACATAGAAAATTTAAAAATCCCAGATGCCTAACATAATTTCTGGTTGCTGGTGTCCTGAGGAGTAGATAGCTGTGATGGTTAATTGTATCTGTCTACCTGATGGAACCACAGGGTGCCCAGATATTTGGTCAGACATTATCTTGGGTGTGTCTGTGAGGGTGTTTTTGGATGAGATTAACATTTGAATGGTAGGCTGAGTAAAGCAGATTGTCCTCCCCTAGGTGGGTGGCCTTCATCCAAACAGTTGGAGGCCTGAATAGAACAATAAAGCTGATACTCCAGTGAGGAAGAGGGAACTCTTCCTGCCTGACTGTCTGAGCTGGGACTTCAGTTTTTTTCCTGCCCTTGGATTTGAACTGAAACATTGGCTCTTCTTGGTTCTTGAGCCTGCTGGCTTTCAGACTGGAGCTTATAGCATTGGCTCTCCTGGCTTCCAGGCCTTTAAACTGAGACTAGCACTACATCATTGGCTTTCCTGGGTCTCATTTAACTCCATTCACCTGAGTCATGCTTAACTCCAAGAAAAATATAGTCTAGTCATGTCTCCTGACAAAAGAGAAAATAGCTTGGTGATCAGCCAGCAATCTCTCCCAAGTGTCTCATACTTGGCCAGAGTTACTTATATTTCACTTTGTTATTGAACCAGCCCAGAGGCAGTGCAGAGAACATACATGAGATCAAAGATATATGCAAATGGATGTGCTTCTCCAGTGCCTCCTTTCTTCTTCATGAAGGCACAAATATTTTGTGCTTTCAGCAACCTGTATCGAGTGAGGAATACACAGGACGCTTAGAGCCATGGGCTTGCTATCTTTTATACATTTGTAAGGAGCCAAGGAGGTGGTGTCAGCACTAAAAGTTCTGTATTATACCATATAAACAAATTCTTGCTGCACTAAAACTGTATAACTTAGGACAACCATATAGCTCAATAAGGAATTAGAGGACTTGAACAACACTATAAAGCAATTGGACTTAATACACATACACAGAACACTTCACCTAACAATAGCGGAAAGAAAAATTAATGCCAGTCTTCCTCAAACTCTTCTAACAAGTTGAAGAGGAGGGAATACTTACAAACTCAGTCTATGAGGGCAGCATTACCCTGATACGAAAGCCAGACAAAGACACTGTAAGAAAACTACAGACCAATATCCCTGATGAATATTGATGAAAATACATATTTTTCTTAAGTGCACATGGAATATTCTCTAGGATAGACCATATGTTAGGCCACAAAACAAGTCTTAACAAATTTTTAAAAGTTGAAGTCATTCAGAGTATCTTTTCCAGTTACAGTGTAATGAAACTAGAAATCAGTAGCAGAAGGAAAGCAGGAAAATCCACAAATATGTGAAAATTAAAAAACACACTTTTAAACAACCAAATGGGTCAAAAAAGAAATCACAAGGAAATTAGAAAATATCTTGAGATAAATGAAAAAAAAAAATCCCACAAGAGACCAAAACTTATGGTATAGAGTGAAAGCACTGCTAAGAGGGAAATTTATGGCTGTAAACACTTACAGTAAAAAAGACAGATCTTAAATTAACAACCTAACTTTACAACTTAAGGAACTAGAAAAACCCAAAGCTAGAAGAAGGAAGGAAATAATAAAGATTAGATAAGAGATAAATGAAATAGAGAATAGATAAACAACAGAAAATGTCAGTGAAACCAAGAGTTGGTTCTTTGAAAAGATCAACAAAATTGATAAACCTTTAACTAGATTGAATTAAAAAAAGAAGACTCAAATAATTAAAATCAGAGACGAATGAGGGGACATTACAACTGATTCTATAGATATAAAAATATAAGGGAATGCTATCAACAATCATATGCCAACAAAATGGATAACCTAGATGAAATGGACAAATTCCTAGAAACATACAACCTATTAAGACTAAATCATGATGTTGTAGGAAATCTGAACAGACCTGTAACTAGTAAGGGAATTGAATCAGTAATCAAAAACCTCTCAACAAATAAAAGCCCAGGAGTAGATGGCTTAACTGGTGAGTTCTACCAAACACTGAAAGAAAAATACCAGCTCTCCTCAAGCTCATCCAAAGCACTGAAGAGAAGGGAACCCTTCCAAACTCATTCTGTGAGGGCAGTATTACCCTGATACCAAAACCAGACAAAGAAATGACAAGAAAACTACAAACCAATATCCCTGATGAATTGTTGCAAAAATCCTTACCAAAATATTAGCAAACAAAAATCAAAAGCACATTAGAAGATTGGGACTTCCCTGACAGTCCGGTGGTTAAGACTCTGCGCTCCTACTGCAGAGGGCGCAAGTTTGATCCCTGGTTGGGGAAGTAAGATCCCACATGCCATGTGGTGCGGCCAAAAAATTAAAAAACTTAAAAAAAATACAAAATACATGACTATAGGCTTTAAAAAAAAAAAAGATTTATACACCATGACCAAGTGGGATTTATTCCTGGAATGCAAAGATGGTTCAACGTATGAAAACCAATTGGTGTAATGCATCACATTGTCAATGGAGGGGAAAGAAACCATATGATCATCTCAACTGATGCATAAACAGCATCTGACGAGTTCCAACACCCTTTTATGATAAACACTCAACAAAATATGAATAGAAAGAAATTACCTCAATGTAATAAAGGCCATATCTGAAAAATCAACAGCTAACACCATACTCAACGGTGAAAGACTGAAAGCTTTTCCTCTAAGATCTGGAACAAGACAAGGATGCCTGCTTTTGTCACTTCTATTCAACATAGTACTGGAAGCCCTAGGCAGAGCAGTTAGGCAAGAAGAAGACATCCAAATTGAAAAGGAAGAAGTAAAATTATCTCTGTTCACAGACAACATTATCTTATATGTAGAAAACCTAAAAATTCCACCAAAAAAATTGTTAGAACTAACAGAAGAATGGTGGTTGCCTGGGGCTTGGGAGAAGGGGATATGGAGGAGTTGTTGTTTAAGGGGTATAGGATTTTAGTGTTGTAAGATGGAAAAAGAGATGTGGAGATAAGATGTACAGCAGTGTGAATGTTCTTAACACTCCTGAACTGAACAGTTAAAATTCGTTCAAATGATAACTTTTATGTGTATTCTACCACAATTAAAAAATTTTAAACTGCACAAGTTAGTTACTTCAGTGTTTTGTAAATTACCCCATTTGTCAGGCCTCTCAAAGCTCCAGTGCAGGCCTAGCAGTATCTTACCTCTCTTCTTAAGAAATGATGTGTGACAAACCTCACAGTTTTGTTTGGAGCTTGATTACATGTTGGCACCATAGCGTGGTAGACCTCCAAGTAATACTGAAAACTTCATGATGTAATTCTCAATTGTCAGTTGGTGCATCACTGAATAATGATAGAATACTGCAGAATTAAGCAGAAACTGTTAGGTCTATATTTCTGATTTTTTAAGAAAGGAATAAATAGCAAAAACAACCTTGGACTATATCATTTTCTTAATGGAGACTATTATCCTGTAGAACTGCATTGTCTGCAGAATGGTTAATGACCACTTACAATTTATTTTTAAGTATTCCACTTGTATAGTAAGGTTGATATGACCATTTCTGGATGAATATCTTCATAGCTTAATACTAATAGTCATCTAAATTTTGGACATTTCCAGGAGGTTTGAAATGTGTTATGTTACGATTTTTGCAATTTCTTTCCATTGCTTTATCAATAAACATATAATCAGTGGGGTAATATTAAAATAAGAAGTAGCATGGTATATTGATGTAAAGTTTTGGATTCTCATCTTGTCTCACATTTCCAATCATGAGAATTTGATCAGGTTTTTGAATCCTTCTGCTTTCAGTTTGTAGATTGGGAGTAATAATCGCTATCCTGGGTTGCAAAGATTAAAGTAGCTAGTTCCTTTATGCAAATGAATGATTATAGTCATAGAACTTTAGAGAAGAAACAAACTTTCCAGATAAAGGGTTTTCTAAACTTTTTTCTGAAGCTTTGGCAACTGTTTCTGAAAGAAAGTTAGGAAGAACCTAATATAGAAAACAAATAATATACATTGCTGTATTTAAAGTAGATAACCAACAAGAACCTACTGTATAACACAGGATACTCTGCTCAATACTCTGTAATAACCTAAGTGGGAAAAGAATTTTTAAAAGAATAGATACATGTATATGTATAACTGAATAACTTTGCTGTACACCTGAAACTAACACAACATTGTTAATAAACTGTACTCCAATATGAAATAAAAAATTTTAAAAATAAAAAAATAAAAAATTATATAAAGCAAAAAATAAAAAAAAAAGAAAGAAAGAAAACAAATAAAATTGGCTGAAGTAAGAGTAGGGTTCCAGAGAGGACACTGCCTGCTTGGTTTCCCCTTAGTTCTTCTCTGGCAGCCCAATCCACCAGAGCTCAAAGCACTTAGAACATGTTTTTTCAACAAGTTTAATTATTAAGAAACTAAACTGTGCGTTCATTTTGAAGGAGAAGATATGGGGCTAAAGTGATATTAATGTTCATTATTACTGCTATTATTATTTTATGCATTTCTATTTTACTCAAATGTTATTGATAGCAAGTCAAGAAAAACACCTTTTGCATTGTTATATGTCATGGAAGGCTCTTAAACTTTTAGAATTAATGAAGCTTTTAGGGTCATTAACAGTTAATAAGCAATGTGTAAATGTACTCATATCTGTGCCAATAAGTGAAAATTTTAAAAACGCCTACCTTACTGTTATTAAGTCAAAGTGATCCCTTTATATTTACTTTCTATCCCAGTTAACCTCTTTTTCATGACTCGAGAGATTAAACTCTTCTAATTAAATTATGATTAGTATGCATCATTTTTTGTGTTGTCTTTGTGTAAAAATGGTGGTATTAACACACCTTTTAATATAGAATGTTCATATTATGGTAGAATAGTGTTGATTTTTTTAAACCTGCATTTTCAAAGTAAACTTTAAAGTTGTACCCAGTGGCCTTTAGAAGAAATTAAAGCTAACTGGCCCATACATTCATGTAGAGTTTTGATCTCATTAAAAAGGGTTAGTTGAGCTAACCAAATGGAAAAATGCTTTTTATAGTCTGATGCTTCTTTTTTGAAAATAGCTTAATTGATATATTTTTTGCATACCTACAAGTTGACCTGTTTAATGAGGGTAGTTCAGTGGGTTTTAACATATTTAACATATTTACAGTTATGCAGCCATTACCATATTCCCATTTTAGAATATTTTCATTACTCTCAAAAGAAACCCTGTGCACATTAACCCTTTCTTCCCACTTCTTTCCTTTCCTTTCCTTAGGCAATCACTTATCTATTTTCCGATTCTGTGGATTTGCCTATTTAAATGGGGTCATACAATATGTGGTCTTTTTATGACTGCCTTCTTTCACTCAGCATAATGTTTTTGAGATTCATCTGTCTTGTAACACATCAGTACTCCGTTCTATTTTATTGCTAAACAATATTCCAGTGTATGAATATTCCACATTTTGTTTATCCATTCATCAGTTGATGAACATTTGGGTTGTTCACACTTTTTTGGCTATTATTAACAATTTTTTTTAAACATTTACATTCCAAGTTTTTGTTTGGACATCTGTTTTCATTTCTCTTGGGTAGATACTTAGGAGTGGAATTGCTGAATCATAAGGTAATTCTATTTTTAACATTTTGAAAAACTGCCACACTGTTTTCCAAAGCTCATTTTGTATTCCTGCCAGCAATGTATGAGGATTCCAGTTTCTCCACAGCCTCCCAAAACTTGTTATTATTATCTCTCTTTGATTATAGCCATTCTGGTGAGTGTAGAGTGCTATCTCATAAATTCAGTGTTTCTTAGGCAGACCCATATAGGTCTGTAGATATGTTCTGCAGAATCTAAGAGTTCTAAGAATATACTTTTTTAAAAAAAATTTTCATGTTGATGGTAACATAGCTATACTCTGGATCATCTGAATGACTGACCACCTAATAACCAAGACTGCCACACTATTTCAGTATTCATATTTACTTGTTTAAAAGTCCACTGGCACCAAGAAATAAAACTTTCATTTTTAACATGCTAATGGGAATAGAGGGGGCTGTAATTATATAAATTATGTATTTCTGCCAAGAGGCAGCCAAATAATATTGGCTTCTACTCATCTCAATTAATGCTATAAGGAACAGAGGTTTTGCAGTATTTGAATAGAGAAATGGTTATACAATTGACTCATCATAGTATTATGGGGATGATAAATGCAAAAGAACTTTATTCATAGCACTCAACCTGGTTGCAATAAATCCTGTATTTGTTTGAATTTCCAGCTGTGATTTGATTTCAGTAAAATACTATCACATTCAATTGTGATAAAATTATTTTTCTTTTTTTGGTGTTTACATATAAATATATTTTGTTTTTATAATTGTAAAATTTCCACTTGTATGGTTATATACACTTAAGCAACATTATAATAAAAAAGTAACTCGAGCGAACATTTAGGAATCACGATCCTCTTTTCTTTTTTTTTAGAGGGGCCCACATATTATGAGTTCATTGGTCACTGTTATCTATATCTTTAGGTTTGTGCCTTTGGCTCTTTGCTTTTAGAGGCAGGTCTTCAGCTGTAGACTCCTGTGAGATTTTGAAGTTTGTGTTATCACTTGTTCAAAGCATAATTTAAGTAAGTTTGGTAATGATTTGTTTTAAAAGCCATCCGAGAAAAAAAGAGGTATTAAGGAGAAATTCTTTCTTTGTAAATATACTTACACATATTTTTCACAACTTTGTTTTGTTTTTACTGATTACTGTCAATTTCACAGATAATCAATATGCGTTTCCAAGGCTTTTGGCTATGTTTGGGTCTTCTTTTCATCTCAATTAACGCAGAATTTATGGATGATAGTGTTGAGATGGAAGACTTTGATGAAAATTCAGAAGAGATTGATGCTAATGAAAATGAATTCTCCTCAGAGGTAAGGTTATTGAGAAACAAGCTATAAATTATTCTTTTGGGGACTTCCCTGGCGGTCCAGTGGTTAAGACTTCACCTTCCAGTGGAGGGGGTGCGGGTTCCATCCCTGGCTGGCGGGGCGCTGCTAAGATCCCACATGCCTCGCAGCCAAAAAACCAAAACATAAAACAGCAGCAATATTGTAACAAATTCAATAAAGACTTAAAAATTAGGTCCACATCAAAAAAAATCTTTAAAAAAAGTAATAAAATATTCTTTTACATGATACATAGGGGTGACTAATTTCTTAAGATTCATTTCTATTCAAATTGTCTTTAGTTTCAATATAAATAGAAAAAACATTGCCTTTTTCCAACTATTTGTTGCTGTGTTTTTAATTTGTGCATGGCTCCTAGCACAGTTTTATTACCAAATAAATATGGGGAAGATCTTTACTATCAAACTAGGAGTTCATCACTGGCTAAAGAGGACTAAATACTTTAGCTAAGGGAAAGGTTTTTAGTCTTATTTCTGACACTGCCAGCCCTTTTCAGATAAAAGAAAAGGTAGTATAATTTTCTCCTAGAAGTAAGGAAAGTAGTGTTTATTTCTCTGAGGAAAGAAAATGCTAAATAAGATGAATTAGAAAGGGGAGTGAAGATGAGGTAGGCATTTAGTAAGGCTCACAGTGTTTCTGTCTCAGCATTAAGATGTGTGTCTTGAGGTAGTGACTGATAGGAGTCTGGAAAACAGGAGTCTGGAGGTTTTTGTACACTTTGACAATCCATAAGAGCTTTCACATTGAGAATATTCATATCTAATATTGAGACAATCAGAAAATTTTTTCAGAAATATTTTTGGTGAGGAAATATCAATTATATTGTGCTAGCCACTGTTTAAAGGGCCAAGGAGGATAATATATAGTTGTTACAGACTTCCTTTTAGAGTTTTTTATTTGCAAATGCAAGTGTTGTTTAGCTGCTTAAGGTGAATATTCTTTCTCCTGTTAAGTTTTAAGCTCCACAAGGACATTTCTTTTAAAACCTGGTTCTGTGATCCACAGAAACTAAGTAGTAATCAAAGTGTTTATGGCTGACTTAGATACAGCTACTACGAGGGTTTTGGAGGTTAATACTTCAAAGAAATTTCAGATATCTACGACTCTTAACTATATTTGATGATAACTTGAGAAGATGATTAGAAATGGGAGGAACAATTTTTGATGCTTCTAATTTTATAGCATGAGTAATCTAGGTATGGTAAAGTACAAGTAAAGTATAATTAAAGCGCAAAATAAATTGCTGGTGATTTAAAGGGTCGTCTAACAGAAGGAAGCCTCTTGTAACACCATTGCCCATTTTTGCCAATCCATAAAAATATAGAGAACAGTAAAGTTGTAAGTTGTAATTCTGAAAACTTCATAGGAGATTGGCAATTTGGGTAGCAGAATATTGACCTGTTAGTAAGTGTGTGGGATTTTGTTTAATTACTGATTTTCCTCCCTTAGACAGGAAATGTACTATTAGGGAAGGGTAGGGACAGTGAAAATAGTAAAAGTACTTCTGCATCCTTTTCTCTTAAGGCTGAGAGAAGAAATCTCATAATTAATCATATAGGTAAAATCATAAAGGCTGATTAAGAAAGGACCAAGATTTATCTATTACTGTAAGCAAAATTTTATTTATTCATCAGCAGTTCAAATTATCTTTTGACAATTTGTCGATAAATTTAATTTAAATTATTTTATTGGTGCATTTGGTATAGTGTAGTGGTTAAGTGTATAACCTTTAGAACCTAGGCTCATATCTTTTAAGTCCTGCAAGTGTCTAACTGTATGAGAGTGGGCAAATTATTTTGCCTGTCTCCCACAGTTTCATCATACGTAAAATGGGAACAATAAAGTACTTCCTGCGTAGAAATATTATGAGGATTAAAAGAGCCATCAAATCACACCCCCGCCCCCACCATCATTATCATCGTAGCAGCTAACACTTACATGGCACTTGAAACAATGCTTTGAGCTAATTGCTTTTCAGTCCTTTCTCTTTTGAATCTTATTTTTCCTCTGGGTTTCTAGTTTCTCAGAATGTTGTCATCATCCTCTAGTCACATAACAGTGAAATTTAAGAGTCAATTTTAAACTAACCTATGTGCTTACTAAGTTTTTCATCTTATATGTTTTTCATCTTACATCTTTTGCTTCTAATGATTTTTTATCCTCAAATATTGTCACCTGTTAGAATCCTTTCAAAGCCACATCCACTGCATCATGAGACCTTTGCTAATTACTTCCTCCCATCCCTCCTGTGTTAGAAGGAGTCAGTGTATTCTGTGTGCACATAGAGTTTTTTTCCATCATGTATCTCTTATTTTCTTCTGTATTTTCTTATCAGTAGAATACAAAGTTTTGAGGCCAGAGACCATGTCACCTACCATCTATCTATATTACCTATATGTGCATTCCATACTAGGTTCTTAATTAGTGAGATTATTTAATTAAAATATTTGTGAAGGTGAATAACTTTAGATTTTTAAAATCTGTTTTCTAGATTAAATATAAGACACCTCAACCTATAGGAGAAGTATATTTTACGGAAACTTTTGATAGTGAAAGGTTGGCTGGGTGAGTATTCATTCAGGAGAATTTCTTCCTTGATTTGATTAGCTTTTTGGGAGTTATTGGTTGTTAGCCTATGAAAATTGCCTCTACCACAGTACCTTAAAAAAGGGTTAAAATACTTTATTTCACGGTGTAAACCAATACCTTAACACATTTTTATTATTGATAGAAGTGTTTAATTTGAATTGTTATAATTTATACAAAGAAAATATACAAATGAATCATGAATGTACAGTGAAAACTTACAACATTTCTTCATTCCTTAGGACAGATATTAATAATGTAATTTCAGATGACAAATTCAAGTTAATGTTTTATCCTAAATAATGGTAAAAAAACAATAAAAGTTATTATTTATTGATCATTATATGCCAAATACTGTCCTAAGTAGGTGGGTAAGAACTATCTTTATCTGCCTTTTACCAGTGAGGAAACTGAGGCTTAGTGTACCTTAGCTATGATCATACAGCTAGTAAATTGCAGATTCTAAATTTAATTTAACTCTAGCTTTACAGGATTATGTGTAGATATCCTTCTTTAGCCTCTAAGTATTCATTTATCTTAGAAGGAAAAGCGACTATTGGGTAATCTTATGTTGTATTTCTGATATGCATTGTATCTATAAATTGTTAGTTTTATTTTTAATGATATACATTTCTTTCAACTTTATTTATAGGTGGGTCTTATCAAAAGCAAAAAAAGATGATACAGATGCGGAGATTTCTATATATGATGGTAAAATATTTATTTAAATATTCAACATAACCAGTATGACCCAGAGTTCACTAGCTTTTGAGATTATATTTTTATTAAATATACCTGAGGCCCCATCCTGCTTCACAACAGAATCTTGTCAAAAGACGAATAGAGTCTTTTGTCTCCTTTCCAATATTTCTGGAAGTCTAGGTAATCCATACTTAAGCCACCATCCAGTTTTCTAACTCTGAACAGTTAAATTTTCACTCCACTGCAGTTAGTCTCTTGCAGGATTTCCCAGGCTACTGCTGTTCTCTACCGTTTTATCTCAAGCATGGGCCGCCTAGATCGAGTTATAACTTTCGGCAGGGTCCTCCTAGAGGACATTTATGAGAGCTATGGGAAATGTGGCTGCTCCTGGAGCTCACACCTCCAAGCCCACAACCATTATCACCGGGTCTCTGATAGGTTATCTTCAGGCTTCACCGTGAAGGAAAAGTCCTGTATGCAAGGGTCATCTTTTCTTCCCCAACAGGACTCTCCTGGAGTGTGACGGAAGAATTTCTTCCTCTTCTTAGTCTAAAACCAGCCTCCTCAGTTGTTACATCCTAAAGCAGGATCAGCCTCAGTCAAGGTGACAGATAGTGGGAATTTCCTCTCTCTCAGAGGACCTCAGACCCATAAGGATGTGACCTCACACTGAGACTCCAACAGGCGTTACATGAGAATAACAACAGAACAACTAACAGCATGTATAGGATGGCAGCTGTCTACTTCCGTTTCATAGTGTCTGTTTTAGTGTGAGATAAAGATCATGCCTGCATGTCTTCCTTTGTAGTGTTCTCCATCCCAGTGTATATGCTTATGTACTCCAAAAAGAACTCTACCATATGCCCAGAACAAGCAATACTGCATTCAGTCTAAATCCGTTTAGAGAAAAGAATAATTTCCCTCGAAGAAGCAGCAAGTCTGCAGAGATAGAATGCTACCTAAAATAATACCCACGGAAATACCCACCATTGAACAGAATGCTTGACTTAAAACATCTATGTTTAGCTTACTTTACAGTTTTTTTAGAACAGTATTGGGTAGATCTTTGCTTTATGTTTGTGTTTTAGAAGTATCTGTTGATGGAGTTTTCCTAAAATTAGGATATGGTCTATTTTAGGAGTGAGTTTGTCTCTATTTCTTGCTGGACAAAAGTGACTTAGTGTTTAAATGAGTTTTTTTCCCCCCAGCTTAAAATTAGAACTCAAGCAAGCAGAAAACAAGCTTCTTAACACCTAAGTTTGGTCTATAGTCTTATTAAAGAAAATTATCCACGAAAATAATTTTTTAGCATATTAGATTTGGTATGTTTGGTTGACTTTTTTCAATTTCTTGAAAGCAACTTTGAAAAATACAGAATCTCTTAAAGTTCCAGGTCCTGAAAATGGCATTTTGTATATAAATATTTGCAATGTTGTTTATATAGTGGTTAGTTGAGACCAATATCAGTTTCTTTGCAGGAATATTTAGTATTTCTAGTCGTTAATCACAGCTTCTGTCAAGTGCCACTTGAGTAAAACTAATTCCTATATTTTCAGGAGTAAGCAAATCTGTGTGAAACATTATGTGCTGGGTAACAGGGTTTGCATTTGGAGAAGACTTATTTAAATTTTTCAGATTAAGTTATTAATAAAAGTATAGCTGTTTAAAAAATCACCAATTCCTTAAGTGACCAAGTTTCAGGATATCTTATAAAATTTTGTGAATTCTTTTTGAAATTATAGTTACATCAGAGTTCATATTACCTGGCACTGTATAGAATTTGAATAAATGATTGGTTAATGAAAAGTTATTGTTGATTTGAAGTTGGGAAAAACCTCTTGTCCTTGAAAAATAATCACCTTGTCACAGTTTTTCTAAAATTAAAGTAGTACTTTTAGATAGTACCTTTTCATAGCGGATAAATGTATGCATGTAATTACAAAAGAAGGCAACATAGTTTAAAAAATCCTTTACTATCAGTATCCTAAAATCCCTAAGATAAAGTTGTTACTTCTTAAAAGAAGACCTTTATGATTTGGTCAAGCCACAGGTTAGTAGTGATAATACAGTTGCTCATCAGTGTGAGAGAAGAAAAACCAAATGAATTCACTTTTTTTAGAAAAGTATACTATAGCCAAATTAGGGGACAAAAAGGAAAAGAAACTTGAAAACTTTAAAAAATGAATTCTTAAAAACCCAATAGTGTGTGCACAATGATAGACCAAAATATACCCCTCTCTGGTTCATGAGACTGTCAGGTTCTTGCACTGTTGTTTTTTTAGAAAGAAAAGAACGTATATAAAGTACATTAGTAATTCAAAAGTGCCCATTAATATTTCAAGTTGGCACAATACTAGAAAATAGCCAGTTTTCACTAAATTGAGTTTTCTTGGAATAGGCGATACCTCTAATTTTCAAAACTAGAACATTTTATACAAATTAATATAAATTAGTTATTTTCTGTTTTAAAAAGAGTAAAGGAGGAAAGTCCAATCCATAACTTTGGGGCTGCAGCTGACCCGTCTAGCTTTGCATTATATGCTGCCTGTGATCTAATTGCAGGAGCTTCCTGATCTTAAACATGGGAAATTCCAGCCCAGAGAGGACCTAACTCAGCTTTGCTGTGCTACAGCCTAGCGCTTATCTAGTATGTATGACTTCCTTGGCCAAAAGTTCTGAGAACTGATTGGCTTAGCTTAGGAAGTGTTAACTTTAGTTTGTGTTCTTTGGGCATAACAATTTTCAAATTAAAATTTAAATCCCTACAATAACTTCTGCAAAGTAAGCAAAGTAGCTGATGATACCATAAATTTCAAAAAAATAGACTGAGGCAAACTCATTTTGTGTTAAGGATGTACTTTGTCTCCTGTGTAATTTAAAAATACAATGTTGATAGACCGTATGAGACAAACCACATTTTGTAATTTCATTGATTACAGTCTTTCAGAGAAATCCGAACTAAGCCAGCTTTAGAGGTGCTTTAATTAAATAATGTAGGGTCTGTTATTTATTAGTTTCCACAATTTTAAGAGAACATACATACATACAGGTGCACATATTATTTTCTGATTTAAAATGTGATTTTATTTTTCCCAAAGTAGCCTTCATGGAAGAATCTTATTGGTCACCACTTCTGATAAATAATTCTTAAGTCAGTGTTTTTGGTTTTAGTTTAACTTGCTTTGTTTTGTATTTTAGGAAGATGGGAAATAGAAGAATTGAAAGAAAATCCAGTACCTGGTGACCGAGGACTGGTGTTGAAATCTAGAGCAAAGCATCATGCAATATCTGCTGTATTAGCAAAACCTTTCATCTTTGCTGATAAACCTCTGATAGTACAGTAAGTTTTATTATGTTTTTAATACTTTTTCTGACATTTATATTCGTTTTGTATTATTTGGCTTCTGAATATAGGTATAATGGGTATAAAATCGGCATAAAAAACCAGATTTTCCTTTTCCATTTCATTTGCTTAAATACACAATGCATGTATACACACAGACACCCTGAGGTTTCGAGTGAAAAGCAGGTTAGTTGAAAAATTATATAATATATGCTGTAATATGCAACATTCCACCACCATAAACTATATAGTGCATACTAAAATCACCATTTTTATTTTAACTCTTTACTTAAAATGACTTGCTATTAAGATATATTAACCTCAGTATATTCAGAATGGAACCATAAATATTGCTGGTAAACCAGTGATAAGATTCAAAGGCAGCAAATTCATTTTAAAGAGGAAGTGCCCTTTTAAAGGGCACATGTTCTCACAGACAGTCACCCCTTCCCTCCCCTGCAATATGACATAAACTAGTTTTATTGTCATGTTGTTTGCATGTGTAACTGTCGTAAAATCAAGTGTAAATTCCTCAAGCTTGTTTCACCTATACTGGTATAAAACCAGAATAGATGTGTACAAATACAATTACAAAACCAATGAAATTCATATTAAAAACAAAGAAAAGGAAATGTAGAAATGTTACTTTCTACCTTATATCAGAAGATTGGGCTGTCCGAAGTTAATTACAGTGTAAGGAAATACCATTAACTGTAAACTTAACACTCCAGAACCCCTTCAGTTTTTTGTTAACGCGTTAAATATATTCCTATGTGGTGTAACTAAAATGCCATTTTGTATTTAAGAAATTTAAAACAATATGGCATTTGGTATAATTGGCCTAATTTTTCAGCTGTGATGCTTTGGCTTAGTTGCACTGTTATTTCAATAAATTTAAAATATCAAATAATGTCAAAGAGTATACAACCATTTAAACAAATGAAAAATATTGTTATAAGTACTTATTGGGATTAATATTTGAGCTTGATATATGTCATTATTCAGAGTTTGGGGTTTCTTTTTTCTTGAAAATTTGAAAGTAATCTTATTCTGTTGAAGTTAGGTGAGTATAATATCATTTTCTATTTTAATCCTTTGTGGCTTAAATGAAAGGGTAACGGAAAATAATATAAAGTTTAACTTCTCCAGAGTAAAATGAATCAAATTTGGTATTTTCAGAAAGTATAAATCACTGCTAGGCAAGTAAGTGAAAGATAGCTTGCAAGATTAGAAGCAAAGATAATGAGTCTAAAAAAATTATTAAAGTAGTTGTGAAATTATTATTCTGAAAAAAGAAAAGGAGAATCAAGAAGAATGGAATAGCAGTGTTTGATATGCTTGAAAACAGTTCAAAGAAGGATAGTGAATATTTGTTATTCTTAATTTTGATGAAATGAGATAAATAAAAAGAAATTTTATATTAACTACTATAAATACTATAGATTTATGACATAACTTTACTCTAAAGCTGCTTTTTCCAAATTGTGTACATATTAATATGCATTACGTGGTCATATAAGTTTTAGAAACTAAGAATATCTGAACCTTAAAGATAAGGAAGCATATTTGCCCATTAAAGACTTTGAGAAGTTCTCTGTATGAAAACCTGTTTTTAACTTGAATATTGTGTTTCCCAAACATAATTGACCACAGAAGTTTTTTTCCCCCCTAGCAATAATTACTATTTCATGGGACAGTTTAGAAAATGCTACTCTAAAGAAAATAGGGTTAACATATATTCTGCATTTGTCCTCATTTTTCCTATGATTTAAGATTAGCAGCAGTGAAGCTCTATGACATACATTTCACTGATCCTCGAATCCATTGTGAACTGTTTATACTAGGCACAAGTTAATGATTTGAAAAAGCTGGAAGTTTGCAGCGTATGAAATAGACATAGTGATCGAGTCCAGGCATATTAAGACAGCAGAGCTGTCTTACATTTATAGAGACAATTTACACAGTTGTTCTCTCTAGTTCTTTTCACAGAACCCTTTCTCCTTGGATCACCTATACTAAAATTATATCTCATTTTATTTTACTTAGAGTAGCAAATATTTACCTTTAGTTCACATTATGCACCATTTCTTTTACTTTGTACTCTTCAAAGACATGTCCCATGAAAAAAAAGTTTATCAGCTACTGCTTAAAAGTATTGATAAGGCTTTGAGGAAAAACTATTTAAAAAATGAAAAAGAACAAAACAGAACTTTTCTTCTGATCATAACAGAAGCTAACATTTTTGAGCATTTATTGGCCCATCACTGTGCATGACAACTTCTAATCATCATAACAGTCCTTTGAGGTGTAGGTATGGGCAATATTCCCACGTTACAGATGAGCAAATAGAGACTAGAGCTTCAGTAATGTGCCTTTAGCCGAGGTATTACCGGAATCCAGAAAAAATCTCAGGTCTTCCTGACTCAAAAGTACTTGCTTGTAACCACTGTTGCAGATATCTTGAGAAATAAAGCAGAATAGAAAGTAGGGAGGGGAAATCACCATAATCTCCAGCAACTCAGAGATGGTCACTTAAAAGTTTACTGTATTTTCTCTATTTCTTTTCTATACAAAATACATATACTAATTGGGTTCAAACTGTCAAAGTTTTGTATACTTTTTTTTTTTTACCTTGTCTCTAAACTTTCTTCAGAAACATTTTAAACTATAGTCTTTCATTAAAATTATCACTGTGTCCTGTTGCTCCTCTAGTTTTCATCTCTTTTTGCTTTAATTCATTAAACCAAATCATAACTTTTTTGGTTTTCACTGTTTTTCAGTTTGATAACCGGTTTGTCACATGTAATTCATCAATTTACTGAAAATCTCTTTCAGTCTGTCATTGCCTGAACAAGACAAAACAACAACAGAACTTTTGCTGAGAATTAGAGTGTTGTAAATCTATGAAGAGACTGCCATGTCAGTTCACTCTTTTAGCTGTTACACTGTGTTTCCCCTATCTCCTGGCTGTTAAGATCTGAAATATTCCAGGTTATTGACTGAGATTATGAAATCTCTTTGCTGGTGGTATTTAATTAAATGTACAACTTATTTAACATGGTTTCAGTGTAGCTGAACTAAAAGACAGATTAGTAGCAGACTGGATATCTAGGATCATTAGCAATTTCTTAGAAATTTATGCTGTAGCCATGACCCCCATAGTCTTTGTTTTTAGTTTATAAAGACTATGTATAGTACGTACCTTATTTTAATTTGAAGTTTCCTGTTAAAAGTTTTAGTCAAAGTATTTTATTCTTAATTCAACAGTTTTGATGAAAAAAATTATTTTGACAAATTGGTTGGCTTTTGTATAGTTGATTATAATCATTCTATTTTTAATATTTTAAGGATGTGCACAGAAAAGTCATTTCTGCTTGTTCCCTATAGGTTGTGGATATGCTTTGTATGAGCTTTCTGGTAATGTAAAATGTTTGTGTTTAAATGAATTGAGAGTAATACATTAGATTTTGAAGAACAGTTAGTAATTTTTATTTATCAGCAGTATGATTCTTTTTCCCTTCATTTAGATATGAAGTAAATTTTCAAGATGGTATTGATTGTGGAGGTGCATACATTAAACTCCTAGCAGACACTGATGGTTTGAATCTGGTATGATATTTTAATGTTTAAGAAAACCTTATTAAAGTTAATAAGTATTTTTAAGGAGCAATTGACACAACTGAAATTTTCATTTTCAACTGAAATCAAAAATAACTTTGAAAATTTTTATCCACTGTGAGTTTATATAGCTTTTACAGTGCGCCTTCAAGTTTCATACGCAGCTGTGTTACTTGATGGCATCAGTTTTGTAATCATTAGCCACATAAAAAAGTTTGCTATGTCTATAAATAAAAAATAACCTGGTGCTTATAAATGTCACTAAAAGATCAGCTTACAGTTATTTTCTTTACAAAATAATAATCACAGGAGAAGTAAGATAACGGAGCAAAGCAGTAAAACAAAATGGCCAAAGAACCAAATTAAAAAGGCGGGCCAGTTCAGGAATTGGCAGTCTGCAAAAATTTGCGAAGTGAAAAATGTTTTCATAGTGAAGCAAGTTACATTAGGACCATTTGAGGTTTGGAGACATTTCTTATAGCATCCTCCTACAGGAGGCTATGTCAGGATTTCTGCATAAAACAAAAATAACATAAATGAGACATGAATGAGATATTTGTCAGAATGCGTGGCTGTGAAACAGATTAAAGGATTCATTTACTATTATTAGGATCGGGTAAAGGGGAAGCCATTTGTAGTAGATGGTGAAACACTTAGGTATTGTGAGGTGTTGATCACCTGAAGGTACAATGGCAATAATAAAGTCAAATACCAAGTATTTTTCTAAGCACTTTATCTAATTAATTCAGTTAATCCTCAGAGAAACCTTATAAGGTACGTACTATTATTATCTTCATCAGAGGTAATGAAATAGAACCACAGGGAGGTTAAGAAATTTGCTCAGGGCCACACACAGCTGGTTTAAAGGCAACGGTAGGATTTGAACTCCAGATCCCATGCTCTTAACCAGCGTCCATGCCAAATGAAGAGAAATGACCAGTAATAAAACGGGGAGCATGTTGCTGTGTCTGTTTTTGAGTCTGAATCTCTTCTTCACATTGTGCTAAGGGGCGCCATTTTCTGGTATCTTACTGAATAGTAGTAATGGCTAAGTAAGCACTGTAGTCTTAAGTCACAGAATGCTTTTCTCTGTGCTTAATTTTCTTAATAAAATATTAATAATACAGATCTATATAGAGTAACTAAAACATTATGTTGCTAGGGTGGTTCCAGCTTCTCTCCTACATCTTGAGGATGGAAGTAGTGTGTGCACTTAAAAAACTATTTTGAAATAAAATTTGTTGTGTTTTCCCCATCCTTTGTTGTCAATTGTGTCAACTAATTCTTTGGTGAATTAGCATTTGATACATTTCTGTGAACTCTACCCAATGGGGTAGAATAGAGAAATCCATTAAATACTCTAATTCTGGACTAATCCCAATACTCATCTCTCTTTGAAGGAAAACTTTTATGATAAAACATCCTATACCATTATGTTTGGACCAGATAAATGTGGAGAAGATTATAAACTTCATTTTATCTTCAGACATAAACATCCCCAAACTGGAGTTTTTGAAGAGAAGCATGCCAAACCTCCAGATGTAGACCTTAAACAGTTCTTTACAGACAGGAAGACTCATCTTTATACCCTTGGTATGTCCTTTTAATTCATTCATTAATTCAAAGATATTTGCTGACTACCAATGTTTTCGTGGCAAGTGCTTTGGGAGAAATACAGGTCCTTCTGTTAAGGGCTTATCTTTTTAGGAGAATAAGACACACATACTTATAGCACAGGTAGAAAGAAAGTGAAGTGTCATATGAGGTACAGTTAAGAGCTCAAAAACAATATTACTTTCAGTTTGGAAACTTGGAGAAAACCTAGTGAAGGCGGTTATATTTGACCTAGTCTTGAAGTGTAGATACAATGTGGAAGATAGGAGAGGAAAGGGATATTTTAGGCACCCTGACATTAGTGATGCTGAAAGAATAGAAAACTGGAGAAAAAGGTTAAAGAGGAGGAAGCCCTTAATATTAGACTTCATTCTATAGGCAGTTGTCATTGTTGGGTCCTGCCTTGTGGTAGTTGTGGGAAAACTTTGAAAGGGAAAGCATTGAGCAACCATCTATTAACATACTTAGCTTTACTTTTGTAACTAGGAGTTTGCGTATATGTTGACTAGGAGGAACACTACATGGGATTGTTTCTCCTCTTCCCAAGATCATACAATTATAGAGGTTTGTTCTGCCCATGATTACTTAAAATCACAGCATGTCAGAACCTAACAGGACAACTCCATCCAAGACTAAGATATTTCAGTTTTCTTTCCAAAAACTGCAGTTACAGAAACATTCATTTTGTCTGCCAACACAGGGACCAATTTTATTTTTAATATCAGTATTGATATCAAAGACCTTTTTCTGAAATTGGAAAATAGTACTAGACATTTTGGGGAGCATAAAGTAAACTGCAGAAATGTAGGGATAATGAGAAATTATAACTAGAAAAAATGAATTTTAATTAGACTTTGTATAAACCTGGTCAAAAGCACTTTGGTAGTGTAATCAAAGGCTACAATTCCACTTTCAGGAATTTATCCAAAGAAAATAATCCAGAAGAAAGAAAATGACCTATGTGTAAAAATATACTGTAAATTGGAAGCAACCCAAATGTTACAGTAGTGGTTTTCTTTCTATACAATACAAAATGATAACTATGAAAATGGCAACAAGGAAGAGACGTTTATAATATTAAAATTGGGAAAGAAAACGAGATTCAAATTGGAGGCACATCCTGATGGCCACTAGACATATTATGCAAACAAAAAGAAAAAGACTAGAAAAAACTAATTTTTAGTAATCACCTGATAGGTACCATGCTCTATGCTAGACACTTTGTTTACAACCGTCCTGTGAGGTGAGCAGTTTCTCTCTTATTTTGCCTTAATTTAGGTTAAGTAACTTGCCCTAGGAAACAAAAGTAATTGGTAAGACTGGAATTAAAACTCAAGTCTGGGGCTTCCCTGGTGGCGCAGTGGTTGAGAATCTGCCTGCTAATGCAGGGGACACGGGTTCGATCCCTGGTCTGGGAAGATCCCGCATGCCGCGGAGCAACTGGGCCCGTGAGCCACAACAGCTGAGCCTGCGCATCTGGAGCCTGTGCTCCGCAACAAGAGAGGCCGCAATAGTGAGAGGCCCGCGCACCGCGATGAAGAGTGGCCCCTGCTCGCCGCAACTGGAGGAAGCCCTCGCACAGAAACGAAGACCCAACACAGCCAAAATAATAATAAATAAATAAATAATTATTAAAAAAAAAAAAAAAAAAACTCAAGTCTGACTCTTAAACATTTGCTTTTCTTACTACTATACACAAAAACTTTGTTGTGCTAGGATTATCGAGTGGCTATTTTCTTTTTTAAAAAACTTTCTGTAATACTACTATATTTTTATAACATTATCCTGTAGTTGTTCTAAGAACCTTACAGGGTCCCTTAAAAGACTTTATAATCCAATGCCTTTTGTTGTAGATTCATTTAGAACATTGAATACAGTTTTCTAAACGGAAAGGTTTTTTGGCTAAAGATTTTGGGCAAAGATGTCTTTTCACATATGTGTAATTGTCCTGTGCTTTTTTGATTTACTATAATTTTAAAACATTTCAGATGCAAAATTTATTCAGAAAATAGTCTTTTCAGGATTTTTCTTGAGAAATGTCTTTTTTTTAATTAGAAAGGGTCTAGCACATTTTTGCATTTAAGATCTTATTCTCAGTTCTGCTTCAATCTTGACTTTTTTCCTTTGTGTAGTAATATAGTTTTATAATCTCAGCTGTAATAGAAGAGGAAATAGTGGAGAAAAAAGAGAAGGGAGAAAATACTGAGTGTTCGTTTACATTATTTGAGTTTGTATATAAATTGCAGTATTTGATTTTGATATAAATAATTTGGCATTGTTGTGATTGAAACCTTTGGAGATTGTTATTACTTCAGAATTGCTTTTACAGGAAGTGGTAGCCCATTTACCTAGTTAAGTCAGGATCATCCTGACATTTATTGACAGCTCCTACTTCCTTAACTTACTAAAAGCAAATGTTAGGCAGCTACTTTCATCTACCATTCTTTACAAAGATATAAATTATACTCAGTGACTCCCCACCCCATGTTTACAAAAGGGAGAAAGAGCTTTTATTTTGTCATTACAATGATAAGGGAGTCCTTTATGAAACTTTTGGCTTAGGGACTTTTAAAGAGCTAGAATTTACCTCAAAACAAACGTACTAAAGTGTGAGCTTGAATATTTTCAATCATCCTTAAGACATTTTTCACTACAGTGTATGAATCAATAAATTTGAAATGCCAATGAGCTTTATAGATTTCTAGGAAATCATAAGAATGTATCAGTGTTAAATTCCTGATTTTGGTGCCTAGATTTGGGTTATATAGGAGAATGTCCTTGTTTATAGGAAATATACATTAAAACATTCAGGGATGATACGGATGAGGTCAGTAATTTACTCTCAAGTAATTCAAGAAACAATAAAATTCTTTATAGCATACTTGCAACTTTTAAAGTTTGAGGTCGTTTCAAAAAATTATTTTAAAATAGTGAAGATTGGGTTGTATTCTGTAACTATGAAAGAGTGAAGCTGACTGGTCATGTGAGTCCTAAGCTGAGTTAGCTATTGGGTATTTTTTATTTGAGAAGTAATGGAGCGTTTTATTAAATTATTATTATTACTTAAAATTTTATCTTTGGTTTTAGAAAGCATTATATCTAGTGATTTCAGTGTATTTTGATTTAATACATCGGTAATTCCTCTATTCTGGTTGAGAGAAAATTTTACCCATGAAGTTTAGGGTAGAAGATTATCTTTAACATGTCTGTCAATATGATAAGTGTACTATGTTTAAATCGGTCTTTAGTGATGAATCCAGATGACACATTTGAAGTATTAATTGATCAGATAGTTGTAAACAAAGGAAACCTACTAGAAGATGTGGTTCCTCCTATCAACCCTCCCAAAGAAATTGAAGATCCCCGTGATAAAAAACCTGATGATTGGGATGAAAGAGCAAAAATCCCTGATCCTTCTGCTGTCAAACCAGAAGACTGGTAAGCAAAGAATTCAGTAGCAAAGCGTTCTTTGGCATAAAGTAACGTGTAAGTGAAGTTTACAACCAATGAAGCTTATTCTTTTAAACATCAGTACTACTTATTTTGACTATTTGGGGTGAAATACTTCTCTAAGACGGATTTTGCACTCCCCTGCCTCTTAATTATCTTAATTTTCATTTTAATTAATATTTTAATTTTGTTGCCCTTTTCAATATCGTATTTGTATTTTGTATGTTTTCAATGCTGTGGGGGGAAAAATTCCATGAATCTAAAACACCAACACTTTAATTTCAGTTCCCAGTTTGATCTTTATCATGTATGTGTGCGCGTACTTTACATAGTTGCGGTGTTTTCAGTTAATGATTAGTTGGCTTAAAAAGCCATATTCTCAGCATCTTATATAGGATTTACTCATACCAGTTTGCTTACCCATAAAATGTTCACTAGCTGAGTATTTGTGTGGTTTCCATTCTACAGGATTATGAATATTTTCCTTGAAAGAAATGTATTCAGTTCCAGATTACCTATAGCTTGAATTCAGATGGTGAGGGATACTTTTATATCTCTCCATTTAACTGAGATATTCTTTGTCCTTCAAATATGTTTTGTAATTTCTCCCTAAAATCTTGTTAGCTTTATTCCTATGAAGGTTTTTTTTTTTTTCCTGCTGACACTTAACTCTTAATTATGGTTTTGCTAAGTAGATTATCTGTCTTTATGTATTTAACCCACCCTATTGGTTATCTATTGCTGTGTAACAAATTACCAAAAAACTTAGCAATTGAAGACAACAAACGTGAACTCACCCAGTTCCTGAGAGGCAGGAATCTGGGAGTGGCTAGCTCCCCAGTTCTGGCTCAGACTCTCCTGAGGTTGCAGTCGAGCTGCCAGTAAGAGCTGCCTGCATCTGAAGGCTTGACTTGGGCAGCTGGAGGACCCACTTCCCACTGGCTTCTGTAGCCTTTGTCAGGAAGTTTCAGTTCCCTGCCACCTAGGCCTCTCCTTAGGTCAGCTCATGACACAGCAGGTGGCTCCCCTAGAGGGAGTGATCCAAGAGGGAGAGAGCACAACCACAGAAATTGCAGTGCCTTTTATAACCTAATCTCAAAAGTGACATGCCATCACTTCAGCTGTATTCTGTTTGTCATCAGACCAACCCTAGTACAGTTGGGAGGGGACTACATAAAGGTAGATGTACTAAGTATGAGTAAAAAAAGTTTTATTCTTAGTTTACTGAGAGTTTTTTTTCCCCATGATTGGGTGTTGTATTTTATAAAACACTTTTTGTGCATCTATTGAGATGACGATGTGGTTTTTCTCCTTTATTTTCTTAGTGTGGTGAATTATATTGATTGATTTTCTAATGTTGACTAACCTTGCAATCTCCTTGGTCAACAAGTATTGTCCTTTTGATGTTTGCTGGATTCTGATTGCATGGTTTTTTTCTGTCAGATTTATTGAAGTATAATTTTCATACAGTTAAATCCGTTTATTTTAGATATACAGTCTATGAGTTTGGAAAAATATATACAGTGATCTAACCACTACCGCAGTCGTGATGTAGAATATTTCCATCATTCCCCAAAGGCCTTTATATCCTTGTGTAATGAATTCCCTCCTTCCACCTTTAACCTCTGGAAACTACTGATGTGATTTCTGTCCATTATAGCTTTGCCTTTTCCAGAATATCATATAAGATGGAATTATACAGTATATAACTTTTGTTTCTGATTTCTTTCACTCAGAATGATGGTTTCTGAGATTTACCTGTATTTTTTGCTTGTATCAGTAATTAGTTTTGTTTTATTGCTGAGTAGTGTACCATTGTAGGGATGTATCATAATTTGTTTATCCATTCACATATTGATGGAAGTTTTGGTTGTTTCCAGTTTGGGGCAATTATGAATAGAGCTGTTACAAACATTTGTGGTCAGGGCTTTGTATAGACATAATTTTTCCTCTTTCTTCGGTAAATACCTAGGAGTGTGATTGTGCAATAAGTGTATGTTTAAATTTATAAGAAACTGCCAAACTTTTGCAAAGGGCTATACCATTTTGCATTCCCACCATTATGTAATAGTTCCAGATGTTATACATTAACAGCATTTGGTATTATCTGTTTTTTTAACTGAGATATAATTGACATATAATGTAATAGTTTACATGTACAACATAATGATTTGATATATGTATATATTGCAAAATGATCACTACAGTAAGTTCAGTTAACATCCATCACTTCACATAGTTAACAGCTTTTTTTCTTGTTCTGAGAACTTTTAAGATTCACTCTTCTTAACTTTCAAATATATGATATAGTGTGGTGAACTGTAGTCACCATGCTGTACCTTACATCCCCAGGACTTATTTGTCTTATAACTGGAAGTTTGTACCTTTTGACCTTTTGGTATTATCTGTTTTTGTTTTTCTGTTTTTCTTTGGATATTCTAAAAGGTTTGTAGTGATACCTAATTGTAGTTTTGATTTACATTTCCCTAATGACTAATCCTTAATTTCCCCAATTTTCATTTACTTGCCGTTCATATCAGTTTCTTCGGAGAAGTATCTTTTCAATTTTTTCCCCTGCTTTATTTGGGTTATTTTTTTATATTCAGTTATGAGAGTTCTTTATATTCTGGATACAGGTGTTGTGTCAGTTATCTAGTTCTGTATAACAAATTACCCCAAAATTTAGTGGCTTAAAACAACATTTGTTTCTCAGTTTCTTGTGATTCAGGATTCTGACTGCAGCTTAGTGGGTCCTTTGGCCCTGGGTCTTTCAGCTGCAATTAAGATGTCAGCTGGGGCTGTAGTCATCTAAAGGCTCAACAAGGAGCGGATCCAGTTTCAGTTTCACTCAAGTGGGCATTGGCAGGATTCAGTCTCTCAAGGGACTGAATTGTTGTTGGACTGAGGGCCTCAGTTCCTGGCTGGGTGTTGGCCAGAGTCATCCCTTGGTTCCTTGCAATCTAGGCCTCACCACAGAGTATCTCACAACATGGTAGCTATCTTCAACGGAAGCAAGGGAGAGGGGAAGGGAGGGGAGAAGAGAGTGCGAAGAAGATGGAGGTTACAGTCTGTACTGGGTTAACACTGTCCTCCAAAATGCCGTGTCTACCCAGAGCCTGTAAGTGTGACTTTATTTGGAATTAGGACCTTTGCATCTGTAATCCAGTTAAGATGAAGTAATACTGGATTAAGGTGGGCCCTAAATCTAGTACTACCGGTGTCCTTGTAAGAAGAGGGAAATTTGGACACAGACATACAGGGAGAACACGATGTGACAACTGAGGCAGAAATTGCAGTGATGCATCTACAAGCCAGGGAATGCCAAGGGTCGTCTGTGGCCACCAGAAGCAAGGAAGAAACAAGGGAATATCCTGTCCTGGAGCCTCCAGAGGGAGCATGGTCCTGCCCAAAACTTTGATTCCAAATTTCTAGTCTCCAGAATTGTGAGATAATAAATTTCTGTCATTTTAAGCCACCCAGATTGGGGTGTTTTGTCACAGCAGCCTAGGGAAACTAATATACAGTCTTTTATAACTTAATCTTGGAAGTAACATACCATTACTAACTTCTTTTCATTAACAGCACATTATTAGGTCCCACCCACACTCAAGGAGAGGGGACTTCACATGGACATGAATACCAGGAGGCAGGATCATTGGAAACCATTTCAGAAGCTGCCTACCTCAGTCTGAGATTGCCAGTGCCAGAGTCCCTGAGGCAAGAACCCTGTTAGGTGGCACCCAGATTTCGCTGTACAGACACTGCAGTAATAAATGTTACTTTAAGCCCCTAAGTTTTGGGGTAATTTGTTATGCAGCAATAGTCAATTAATATAGATATGCAGTATGCAATATTTCTTTTCACTCTGGGACTTGTCTTAATTTTCGTAACAGAGAGCAGAAGTTTTAAATTTTTATGAAGTCTGGTTTGTCAATATTTGTCTTTGATGATTCATGCTTTTTGCATCTTACTAAGATAAGATGTCTTTGCCTAAATGTGACAAAGATTTTCTTTTGTTTTCTAGACAAATAGTTTTGACTAAAACTCTGTTCTGAGTTAATTGTTGTATGTACTGTGAGGTATAAATCAAGATTAATTTTCAAAAATATGGGTGTCTAATTGTTCCATCATCTCTTATCATCCATTTAATGTCTGTAATGATCTGTACTGATGTCCCCTCTTTCTTTTCTGATATGGCAATTAGTGTTTTTTCTTGATGTGTCTAGCTGAGGGTTTATCAATTTTATTGAGCTTTTTGGAGGACCAGCTTTTGTTTTAGTTTTTCCCTTCCATTGGCCTTTTTTGTATTTCGTTATTTCCTTCCTCTTCTTACTTTGGACTTAATTTGCTTCTCTTTTCTACCTTATTAAGGTAGAAAATAATTTCCGATAGAAGCAGCTGTAAAATTTCTCTCTTTTAACTGTTTTAAAGCACTGTTTTAACTAAGTTCCACAAATATATATTATTTATGAGAACATTCAGTTCATACTGTTTTATAATTTCCCTAGTGATTTCTTCTTTGATTCATGTATTTTTAAATGTGTTGCTTTGTTGTCAATTATTTATGGATTTTCCAGGTATGATTTTCATTTTAACTCCCAAGTTAATTCTGTTGTGGTCAGAAAACATTCACAAATATCAATTACATCAGGTTGGTTGATAGCATTGTTCAAAAGCTTTTATATTCTTAATGGTTTTCAGTCTGTTCTCTTACTGAGAGAAGAGAACTAAAATCTTCAGCTATGATTGTGGATTTGTCTTTATCTCCTTTGAGTTCTATTAGTTTTTGCTTCAAGTATTTTGAAGATCTGTTACTAGATCAATTCACAGTATTTCATGACCTCTTGAGGAACTGACCTTTTTATTATTATAAAATGTCCTTCTTTATAAACTCTTATAATACTGTCTTGAAGTCTACTTGGTCTGATATTAAATCAGCACTCCAATTTTCTTTTAAATCATGTTTCCATTGAATATTATTTTCCATTATTTACCTGTAACCTGTATATGCCTTTATTTTTCAGGTGATTTTCTTGTAGGCAGCTACATTTGGGTCTTGCCTTTTAATTTGAGTGTTTTAAACCATCTACATTTAATGCACTTAATTGCTATGGTTGGGTGTAAACCTACCATCTCACTACTTGTTTTTTCTTTGTCCCATATATTCTGTGGCTTTTTATAAAATGTTTTTCCTGGCTTTTTACGGATTGAGTTATATTTTATTTGAGTCTTCTTTTTCTTCTCTATTGGCTTTTTGGCTTTTCATCTGTAGTGTATTGTTTTGCTGGTTGCTCTAGGGTTTGCAATATGCATCTTAAACCTATTTCAGTCTACTCTCAAATAGTGTTATACCACTTCATGTCTAAGTTAATCATATAAGAGTCTTACATTTTCTCCTGTACATCGTTCATGGTATTGTCATACATTTCCTTCTTTATATACTGTGAAGGCCATGCATATTTATTCTTCAGTCAGTCTCTTTTTATTGGACAGTTATGAGGGGAAAAGTTCTTTTATTTACCCACATACTTACCATTTCTGGTACTCTCCTTCTGTTGTGTAGATAGAAATTCCCATCTGTTATTGTTTTCCTTCTGCTTGATAAACTTGTCTTAATACGTTGTAGTACATACCTGTTGTCATTGCATTCTCAAATTATTTGTCTGAAAATCTCTTTATTCTCCCTTCATTTTTGAAGGATTTTTCACTATGGGATTATAGGTTGATAGTTATTTTGCAACAGCCGTTCCTTATCATTGAGGCTCACACTGATTCTGATGAGAAGTCAGTTGTTATTCTCATTCTTGTTCTCCTTTACCTAATATGTCATTTTTTTCTGTTTGGTTTTAAGATTTATTTTCACTGTTACTGGTTTTCAGTAGTTTGATTTTTGTTGTGCCTTGATGTCATTTTTGTGTGTGTGTATATTTGCCTTGCTTTGGATTCTTTGAGTTTTTTGAAATGTGGGTTTATAGTTTGTATCAAATTTGGGTAACATTTGGCCATTATTTCCTTAAATATTTATATATGCCTCCCCATCTCTTTTTTGGGATGCCACTTAAATGTGTGTTAGACTGCTTTACATTTGTTACACAAGTCACTGAGGATCTATTCATTTTTTAAAACCAGTTTTTCTCTGTGTACTTCATTTTGGAAAGTGTCTATTACTATTTCTTCAAGTTCTTGTTTGTAAACATTGGGACTTACCACCTATTCAGAACATAGAATGTTGCTCCTGGAAAACCAAAAGTGTTAACTTGTTAACTCTCTTTTAGGTAAATAGGGGTACTGGTTAGCAGTGAAAATGTCTTTGCCTTAAGGGAAATAGTATAATAGGGAAGTAACTTGTGCAAGGTAGGAAGAATAGTACTTTTAAAAAAAATTAATAAGTCACTTATTAGTGTATCACTTCCATGAATTCATGCTATCAGAAAAGGTAGGACTGCATCCCTCCATGTGGGCTTTCTAACATTGCTTCATATTTGTTTGCCCATAAAGAGTAGGGCTGGGACATACGTTTGCCCTTAAATGAGAGAAACTGTATATACGAACCTCATTCTGATTGGTGAAATGTGTGAGAATTTTTTTTATAAAGTGCTAAAAGAGATGCACCCTTAAATTTTAAACCCCGGTTACTCTGAGCCCTCAGAGACCCTAAGATAACATTGATAACAGGCAAGTACAAGTCTTTACATACATAGATTTGATTATTTCAGTTTGTTACTCAGTCTTTACATATATATTGTTGATTATTTCAGTTTGTTATTCAAGTTTTGTTTGGAAAATCATAATGTAGCTTCTTATTTAAAATTGTTACTTTTCTGTAAAGACGAAAATTATGTTAGTAATTCTATTCACTACTTACTATGTTTATATACTTTAGAATTTACTTTCTAAGTGTTATTTTTTAAGGAAAATATAAAAATTACTAGAATTAAATACGGAGAGTTTTTAAAAAATAATATTGGAGTAGGGAAGACCTTTCCAAATATGACACAAAATTGAAGAATCATAAAGGAATATGTTAATAAATTTCAACTACATGAAAATAAATGAGTTTTACATGGCAAAAAAAAAAAAACAGCCTCACCGTGAGCTACATTAAAAAATGCATGAGAAACTAGAAAAAAATTTTACTTCATATAGCTGACAACTAATTTCTTATTAATTTCTAATATATTCCAGGATATTAATTATAGCATTATTCATCATAGTAAGTTTTTGAAAACACTATTCTCAACAATAGATAGATTAAATAAATTATGATATAGTCACAAAGTAGAAAACTATGCAACTGTTAAGAAGAATGAAGCAGATATATATTTATATACAACAGAGCTCCTAGAAGTCTTGACATGTAGTAGTCATCCCGTATATGTTTGTTGATGAATGAGTTTTTAAGTGAACAAAAGCAGGGTCTAACATACTCTGTATAGAATGCTATCATTTGTGTAAAAAAAGTATGTGTGTATATATATATATATATATATATATATATACACACACACACATACATATGTGCGTGTGTGTATAGAACATAACAAGTAATATATATAAAAAAGTGTATAGCAGAAGATTTAGGTGGATGAGAGAGAGGGGAGGTAGTAGGTACAAAGACAGGGTAGGAAATGCCTTTTGGTACCTTATGAATTTTGTAACGTGCATTTTTAAACTGCTTGAATAATTAATAATTAGCGTAAAATACTGTATTTACAGGGATGAAAGTGAACCTGCCCAAATAGAAGATTCAAGTGTTGTTAAACCTGATGGCTGGCTTGATAATGAACCGAAATTTATTCCAGATCCTAATGCTGAAAAACCCATTGACTGGTAAGCATTCTTCATCTTCAAATGTCAATTTCATATGTTTCTTACTTGCTTTTTTGTTACTAGTTTATATGACTGATAGGAGAGACTTGAGGTTACTCCATTTGCTTTGTTCTAATATCCTAAGGAATGAAGACATGGATGGAGAATGGGAGGCACCTCAGATTTCTAATCCAGAATGTCGGATTGGGTGTGGTGAGTGGAGCCCTCCCATGATAGATAACCCAAAATACAAAGGAGTATGGAGACCTCCAATGATAGATAACCCTAACTACCAGGTAATAACCACTTGTTCCAGTCCCATAGTAAACTTTAAAATGTTGTGCTATTTATCTAGTTATTGATAATGTTATGTTAACTTCAGGAAATTTGATTTGTATAATAGTGTGCCTCAGCTATCTTAAGAAGTCAAAGAACATAGACTCCAACTAATTTACGTTTAAAAAGTGAAACATTCCTTATTTAATTTTCTGGGGGAATAAAATTAAGAACTAAAGATAAGTTACTTTATACTATATTTTTCCTTAGTAATCAACTGATGATCACTTTGGAATAAAATTTTATTTTAGAATTAAATATAAGAAGTGAGTTCTGATCAAGAAGACTCAGGTTGTACATTTTAGTAATTAAAGTCTGTGCTTAATTAACGTGCTCCTTACTCTCTGGTATTATTAAAATTGAATTTTTTTCCCTAATATGAATCAGATATTTTTTGAGTATACCTAGTTTTGGGGGTGGAAGTCCTTACGTTATCCATTTAACCCTCTAGTTTCATCTAATTATTCATTGACATTTTCTAACATTTATTTTATATATACAGTTATATATTCTTTTTGCTCACTGTAGTTTTTCTTTATAGTATTTATCACAAAATGTCTGTTTTGGTAACTTTTTTGTATAATGTCTATCTCCTTCATTAGACTTTAAACACCATAATGCAGGGACCATGTCTGCCTTGATTACCACTGTATCCTAGCATCTGGCATAGTGCCTGGCACAGAATAGACATATGTGATGGTGGAATAAGTCAGTGAGTGATCATATTGTCCGATTTATTTGATTTGGTTGAGTTTAATCATTCAAGATCTAATGGAACTTCTGTGTTGAATAATTGTTCTGAGATTCAACCATGGTTGATTATTGATGCCTATCACGAGTATTATGTTGAAAGGTGCGGTTCCGTTTTTGCCATACAGTGATCTCTCTGATTTGAACAATTTTAATGATATCTTGTCTTGAATATCTTTATTAAATGTAAAAAAAAAAAAACTTGTCTAATATAGTGTCAGTTGTGAAATTACTCAAGTTTCTGTATTGGATTTTCACTCTGCCTCTTTTTTTTTTTTTTTTTTTTGCAGTTTACTTATTTATTTATGTATTTATTTATTTATTTTACTTATTTTGGCTGTGCTGGGTCTTCGTTGTGGCGCTCAGGCTTCTCTAGTTGCAGCGCGCCGGCTCTAGAGCGCACGGGCTCAGTAGTTGCAGCGTGTGGGCTTAGTTGTGGTATGTGGGATCTTAGTTCCCCAACCAGGGATTGAACCCAGGGCCCCTGCATTGGGAGCACAGAGTCTTAATCACTGGACAACCAGGGAAGTCCCCTTTTGCAGAGTTTAAAGTCATTGTTCATAGGGAACATCGTGTACAGGATATATTTCATAGGGAACATCGTGTTCCGGATAAGAAGAAACAAGATTTTATTTCTAGTGAATTACTAATGAATTAATTATCAGTTAAAGTTTTCTTTTTTCCAGTTAGTATTGCTAATTTCATTCAACAGCAACTACTTCTTGAGTAACATTTATAATGAAATTATTTTATTTGAAAATGTCTTTAAATTATTTTTTCTCGCAGGGTATCTGGAGTCCTCGAAAAATTCCTAATCCAGATTATTTTGAAGACAATCACCCATTTCTTCTGACTTCCTTCCGTGCTCTTGGTTTAGAGCTTTGGTCCATGACCTCTGATATCTACTTTGATAATTTTATTATTTGTTCAGAAAAGGAAGTAGCAGATCGCTGGGCTGCAGATGGCTGGGGAGTGAAAATAATGACAGAAAATGATAATGAGGTACAGTATTTACCATATGGTAATAATAGGATGTGGTCCTGGTTATAGGTTGTACAAATGGCCTTTAAAAAGGTAAATAAATGTGCAATAATTACTAAATGCTAAAGAAACATATTTAAATAAATTTATGTAGACAGAATATTTAGCTTTACCAAATTATGATACAGCTTCATTATAAACTAATAATGAATTATATATATGTAAGTCTTCATTTCATTTATTAAATTATGATAGCATAATGGGATTGAGTGCCTTTTGATGGTTATAGAAATGAGACCACTACTACTACTAGAAATGAGACTTAATATCTTTGTCACCTATCAATTTAAGGCCTAAGTGGGAACAGTAATCTAAATATTCTTTATTCATTTTAACTACTTTTCACTTAGAGGAGTATAGAAACTTTTAAAATTTAATATTATTATGTTCCAGTTTTTTTTCCCCAAATCTTAACACTACTTAGAAAAGAGTAAGCTAAATATTTCAACACAATGCATCTTGGAGAATCTATCTTTAAAACCAATTACTGTAAAGAAAAATGTGTACGTCACATTAGGTCTTTTTGGATATTAGCAAAAACCATCAGAAGAGTAAGTATAGGTAAAGGGATTCTCATTTGGAAACTCTTTTAACTAAAACATTTGATAATTTTAGATTTTATTTTAGTAAGAGAAACAATTTCCTTCCTGAAGGTTGTGTGTAAAATTTGTTAATAAACAAGCAAAAGAAAACACAATGATTATCAGGTTGATTTTTTTTTTTTTTTAGTAAGTTTTTTAAAAGTACAGGATGAGTTATCAGAGAGTTGTGTACTTCTAAATGAAGCAGATAATACATCCATAAAGAGTAGTTCTATCCTAAAACTTACCAAAAAAGAAAACTGTCCTAATTCTTGCTGGTAGGTTAGCAATATTCACCTATATAGTATAATGTACCTTCTACTACAAAGTGTCAAACAGCAATGCATGCGAATAATTGTTTAAACTTTACGAAGTATAAAATGAGAAAATAAAATATTTTTTATCTTGCAAATTCATGATTCCTTAATATAAAACCACCTAGGTGAAATAAGTTTTTTGTTTTTGTAGGCTGTATTTCTGAATGAAGGTTTATAAAATCTTAATTGCCTTTTTATGCTTATTTCTTCTCTAGCCTAGTATATTCAAACAGTTGATGGCAGCTACTGAAGAGCGCCCATGGCTTTGGTTCATTTATCTTGTGACAGCAGTGCTTCCAATAGCATTAATTACTTCATTTTGTTGGCCAAGAAAAGTAAAGGTAAAGAAAATGAATTTTCGTCAACAGTAAAAAAAAAAAAAAATCTCTTAGTGTTTAGGAGTTCTGTATTGGAGCAAGTGGCTCTTAAAAGTAATAAACTAAATTGCCTATAAGTTTTTACTGATAGTTCACTATGATATCACTTATTGCAAAAAATCTTTTTGTAAATAGTGCTTTGCTTTTAGTAAAAATAGCTTGTGTTAAACTGCGACAGAAAAGATATGAAGATGCAGAGTTCAAAAAACCGGACATATGTAAACCACAAACAAAGGGAGCACTAGAGCAAGAAGTGAAGGGAGAGAAAGCAGCCCTGGAGAAACCAGTGGACTTGGAAGAGGAAAAACAGCAAAGTGATGGTGAAATTCTTGAAAAAGGTAAGACGATGATGGTGATTTATAATGGGGACAAAGCTGGGCAAAGCTCACTTAAAATAGTAGATTAAGTGGTAAACACTAGCTGTTGCACTTGTTTATTGTCAGATTTATACCATTTGAATCCCCAAGAAGGCGTGACTGGCGAAGAGGAGTAACATCCTTGCCTGGGTTGTACCTGAGCAGACATCCAATGTATGACTTTTGTTTTCTAGGAAGAAAGAGTTGTAAAAAGTGTTCAGTTGCTTCAGAACCTAGCAGCTATGAATCCCATATGCCATAGCTTTTTGCAAAGATTTTTCTCCCCTCCAAGGATGACATGGGAGGTACAGACCATGGCTTCTGTAGAAGAGTAATCGGTTTAAGGCAGGTGATTGCAGCAACAAAATCCACACCAAGTCTCCCAAGGGCTGTTGTTTATCGGATAATTTATCATGTGGAACCAATAGTTTAATCTCTTGAAAGGATTGCTAAATCATACGTCCCCTTCCCACCCTCTTCTAAACTCCAGAAGATGTTAGAACTGAAGACAGCTGAGGCTTTTTGGTGCCTCTCCAGTGAGACTTCCTTATGCACATCTAGGTAGCAATAAAACTATTGATAGTTGTCAGGCGTCCCAAGCCAGGCTCCAGAATGAGTGCTTTATAACCTAAATTATATCTTGAGCACTGTTTTTAACTTAATAGTTGATGAAACAGTTGACTTAAAAAACATTCTCAAAACACACATGCACACACATATATTTACATATATGTGTGTACACACATACACACACACATTCTTTGGTTTTCATTTTACATACAGACTGAGTGCTTTAAAATTCTTTAAACCTGCCCCTTTCCTCAAATATGATGATTTATTTATAAAATGTGGTAAAATAAATATTTCTATTTAAATTTAAAAAAATGTCTAATGGAAGAAATTGCTTTTAAATATTGGAATTTAAATACATCCTTCCACTTTTATTTAATACTTTTAAATAGCAAAATTCTAATTCGAGTTTTTGCCTTTAATAAAATCTGTTTAATAAAAAATTCTAGAAGAGGAAGGTGAACCTGAGGAAAAGAGTGAAGAAGAAATTGAAATCATAGAAGGACAAGAAGAAGGTAATAAATCAAATAAGTCTGGATCAGAGGATGAGGTAAGCAACTCTTTAACAGAAAATAAACTAGTTTCTATGTATGACTGTTAATCCATAAAAAAATATTTAATAAAAGCAGTATGGTTTTTGAAGAATTTTTTGCCATATTTCTCCCAGCTTTCTTAAGAGCATATATATTGCTTTAAAATGTATCCATAAGGAAAGCATGAAAATACTGTAATTTATGTCGTCTTAATGCCTAGTGAAACAGTATAAAGTAAGCCTTTGGTTTACAAAATATAAAGAGAGAGCTACGTCTGTAAAAAATGACTTCATTAAAGTGTTTTGTTGAAAGGTGTAATAAGCAGACCATCTGAATATTTAAAAAGTAGTTCTGTTTATTACAAGACAATTTTCTTTTAGCCATTGTGAAAACATTCTGTCACAGTTATTTACTGTAACATTTTGAAAGATTTCATTCATTGGGTAGTTGAGTACTATGCCTGGTAATGGTGTTTTTCTCAAATCTTTAATAAACTAGTTTTTCATTAGCTTGATATGTCTGCCCCCTTTTCCATCCTGATGTATGATAGAACTTTCCACAGTGCCTTTTTTTATAGTCAGTTATTATGGAATCAGAAAACATCCAGGTATAATTCAGAACCCGAGCTTTCTTCTTTCACCTAGTATATACCCCCCAAGCCTGTTTTCTCTGCTTCTCTAGCCCTCTAAGAGCTGCATAGCCCCACCTGCCAGTCACCGTCCCCAGCACTCTCAGAGCTTAGAGTTAGGTAGGGTAAAGGTCCGTTATGCCTGGACTGTTGCATGTGATGAGATAAACTTGCTATTTTGTTTATTTGAAGAAATCTCCCAGATAAACTTCTGTTGTTATTGTTTTAGTTGTTTTCTAAAGCTTATTCAGTACATATACCTGGTTACTGGTCTTAACTGCCTAGTGAGGTTTTTTTAAAATGGGTTTTGGGGCTCATTATCTAGTATGAACATATTTATTTAGAGGGAGTTGGGTGAAGATAATTTCTTCCAGAACAGAGTTTTAAACAGTCCTTGTTTCCCGCCGTCACTCTTTTAATAATAATACTTGGAATCATTCACTGAATGTGTATTCTAGTTATATTTTGCTTTGTAAAATATTTTGTGTACCTTTAAAAATATCTAAATTCCATCTTTTCAGTCTTTTAATCTTCTTATATGTTTGTCAGTGAGCTAAAATAAATCAATTTTTATATAATATAACCTTTAGAAATAATTATAACTGTTTTGTATAATACCTGCATTATTTTATTGTTATACAAGGTTAATTTATATATAAACGATTATTCTGGAAGGATAAGAATTAAAGGAGAGAAAAAGCCCAAATCATAAGTTTGATGTTTCCCTTTCCTCTCTGTTAATTTTTCTCAAAGTATTAGGTACCAGAAGTTCTGAAAAAGTCCCTGTAAAACCAGCTCAGCAATTCATTACTCACAGAAACATTGTGATGTATAGTTAATGCTTAATATCCCACAATGAAAATATCATATAACCTTTAATTAACCAACATTAGATTAAGTTGTAAATCATGAAATAAAATCATGAATTGAGGTATTAGCATTATTCCTTGTCAGATGCATATTTGACAAACAGTTATTCTAAAAATGTAATCATGGCAAAAGATGAACAAATTGAAACACATCAATTTATATACATGTTTTTGATCAGTTATTAAGTAAAGGAACAAAGATAAAGATATATATATATAAACATAAAGATGTTTTGTTAGAAACATGTATTTTAGAGAATAAGAAATACATTATGTACTACTCTCTACTAGTTGCCCACTGTATGAAAATAAACGTTTTCATATTTTTTTCCCTAGATGAGAGAAGCAGATGAGAGCACAGGATCTGGAGATGGGCCAGTAAAGTCAGTACGCAAAAGAAGAGTACGAAAGGAGTAACCTGTATTCAAGTATTTTTAATTCCTAAGAGAGAGAGTTGGCATTCTCAAGTCGGTGTGCCAGAACTGGACTTGAGTCAATCTGCACATCCTGTTTCTACTATCTAGCAATGTTATTCTTTCAGACGTTTATTTTAATCTTATTTTTCAGAAGTAAAAAACTTTGAAGTTAACCTGGTCTTTGAATTTAGAATAAAAGAAAAGTGGCACATTCCATGTCAAATTTTAAGAGATTAATAGCATTAGAAGTTACACAGTTTTAATAGTTTGGAGAAAGTTTTGGTTTCTACAGAGCAAAATAATATGCAGCAACTTCACTGCTATTGGAAGAATCAGTTATTGGAATTTCCCCTTAAACGGCTATACTACAGTATAACTGGTAGTTCCATAGTATAAATAAGAGTGAGTTCTGTTGTACAGAGCTAAATGCAGTAAAGTTTCTGTGTGGTTGTTTGTTTCTGTCAACAACTGGAAGTGTTGCATGTGACCCACATTTACCTACTTTGTGTCAAATTATAGTTACGGTCCATTGTTCACGTAAATTATAGAGTCCTTTCAAGAGGTGCTTTGTTGACAGACAAATCAACAAAACTGAAATGTCTATGTGTCATTCATAGAATCACTGGTCAGTAGTGCAGCATACTTGCATTTGAATACAGAGATAAGAGGTTTATCAAAACGAAATGGTGTACAGATTTTTTTGAAGCTGTTACAGTTGTTTTATGCCAGAATGGCTTACTGTATTTACAAGATTGCTTATGCCTACATTGCTCTTGAAAATAAAATTTAAATATTTTTTCTTCTTTAAATGATACCCTCTTTAATAGGTAAATTATGATTGGGGAGTCTTTCTTTTATCTGATCATTAAGAGACTGCAATGGCTAATCTCAATCATCATGCTTTGTATTTTTATCTTTTTTCCGACAAATTCAAATCTATTGTCTCATCTAGCTTCAAAGCTGCCTCTATGGTAGACTATTGCTCCTCTTTTTAAAACACAGTTGACCCTTGAACAACAGAGGTTTGAACTGCGTGGGTCCACTTACACACAGATTTTGTTTTCAATTAATTCTACAGTACTACACGGTATGTTGAATCCTCTGATGCAGAATCTGCAGATAAGGATGGTCAACTATGGGACTTGAGCATCTGTGGATTTTGGTATCTGCCAGGCGTCCTGGAACCAATCCCCCATGGATACCAAGGAACGACTGTAGGTACCAGAAGTCACAGAAGTACATTATAGTAGAGCTGTATTATTCCATTTAACATATTTAAGAATTTTTCATGTTTGGGTGACAGACCCTTTGGAAGGTGATCTAAATCTTTGAGACCATGAAACTACTTTAATACCAACTATCTAGAGAACTCTATACTAGTTGGGTAATATTTTGGATTCCTTCATGGACATATACATCCCATCCTTGGGTAAGCCCGCCTCCCGCGTACATCCCC
The DNA here is from genome assembly GCF_009873245.2 of Balaenoptera musculus. NCBI lineage: Eukaryota > Metazoa > Chordata > Mammalia > Artiodactyla > Balaenopteridae > Balaenoptera > Balaenoptera musculus. Next base: position 23,627,546 of record NC_045789.1, on the reverse strand, counting down.
CTCCCCAGTAGTACATTTAAAGCTTATGTATAAGGAAAAGGAGCCTCTAGCTTCTCCTCTGACATAAAGGAAGCCAAACACAGCCAGTATAGCCACTATTCACTCCTTATTTCAGGGAGTGAACTGAAAATGAAAATAAGTGCTTTATTCCATTGCTGTGTTCTGAACTTTCCATAAATTGGTGGTGGACAATCTTAATATGTAGTTAACCATACTTTGTATTTATTTAATGCTGACTAAACTTAACACATCTTGCAGGGACTCCCTTTCTTGCTTTGTATTGGGAATGTCCAAGTGAACTAGACATATTGAATGATTCTAGATGAGAATGTTTCTGAAAGTAAACTACTACTTCATGAGATAAATCCTTTCTTAACTTTATGGAAAACTTCTTGCCGACAAGTGTCTTATATATGCTCATTTTTTTCTAAAGATTATTAAAGCTTTTTTTACTTTCGTGGTTGCAGATTAATTTTAACTTTCACATTTGGTTAAACTCCATGAGCTTGTAGTGGTAAAATCTGAGCAACCAGTTTTTGCCAGTTCACAGCTCCTTCCTGTGGATGTACCCTTTGTGGATGTACCATGCCTGATAGGTTTAAATTTGTGTATTAGATCCATGCAGTAGACAAAGCATAGTCTTCTTCAATAACGAAATGGCTTTTTCCTTTTACCACCGTAATGTGACTTTATTGTTTAAAACGATTTAAGTTTTATCCTTTCCTCTAATAAAGGAGAAAAATAAATGGATTTTGCTCTTTATTTCAGTTGGCCTTTTTAGAGGCTTTTTAACGTGACCAGGCTAAAGTAACTTCCTTTTTCTTGCACATTTTTTTAAGGTAACCTTGCTTCCACTGGTCATTCCTCTAGGAAGATACATACTACTAGAACTAGGAGCTTTTTTCAAGCGTCAGTCTACATTTGCAGGACACACAGGATGAACCTGCTTACGTGTGAAAATTAACCACTAGCAGTGAATGTAATGTACCTTAGAAATTTACAATACTAATTTAGAAAACTAATAGTTTTCAGTGGAAACTATTCAGAATAGTTAAAACATAAATATATTACACTCTAGGTAGCTATGGAGCTTTTTTGTTCTCTTTTCAATTGTGGTTCTGTTTTTAACTTCAGCAGGATTTAGAGATGAAATATCATATGGTTAATATTGGATAACTACTTAAATCTCATGTAAAGGATTTATTTAAACATAATAGTAGCATTTTCTACATAAATTCTAATAATCTCTTCCGAAATTATAGCTCCCATTTCCATAGCATGACAGCTGTGAGGAGTTAAGGAAATAAAATTATCCCTCATCTGACAGGTCAGATGAAGCAGGTTGATGGGAGAGAAAATGTATTTTTGAATGCATTTGAAGTTTGTAGAGATCCAAATACATGGAAAAGCAATGATAATTTTAGAGAAAATGGGCAACAGGATAATTTTTTTAAAATGATCTTTTAACACCTAACAAACACAGTATCTTACCACATATTTTGTGTTTCTTAAATGAATAGAGTTTTACGTCTTTTGTAAAATTTTGGAGTAATTTCAAGTTTTAATTACTTAGACTAAACATTTGATAAGCCATCTATAGATAATAATAGAAAATTTAAAACAAGGCAAATACATTATACAATCAATTACAATATGTTACTTTAGCTTCTGTCATCACTCCTCAATACCCCTTCCATTATATGGTAAATTAGGTCCTAAAGCCAACATAAAGTCCTTGTTATAGTAAATATCTTCAAATACCATTAATCTCTATGATTTAAGTGAAATAGACTGTAGCTTGTTTTTAGGATAGAGTAGCTAAGAGGCAATTAAGGCATTCTTCCAATTGTTAAGCTTTCATTTATTCACATTCTCTATTCTTTCATGATATACAAGTGGTCTCACCAACTAAAGTAATATCTGGTGTTTGCTGGCAATTTTGATTATATCAGCATTGAAGAAATATCTGATGACAACCACTAGAGGGTGTTAAGATAGGGAAAAACAAAATTATTGCGGAAAGTAAAGAAAGACTGCATTCTAAAGAATTAAGATCAATTTTGCTTTGTTTTGGACCATGAAAGTAATTCTAGAATATATAATTCACCTTTCACTTCTCGTTTGGAGAAAGGACTTGATCAGGAATATAAATGTGACATCATAAACTGGTTGGAACTGCATGCTTGGATGATTTTGGTTATTTCTCCACCAATGGTTTTATTGTTACACATACAATTCCAAATTACAAAAATCTCTGTAAATCTGAAGTTTTTCATGTTTGACATCAAAACAAATTTGGCAGCCAAACCTGACCTCCCTGACAGGCTACATGTAGTCTTTACTTACGTAACTTAGTATTAAATTCATATATTTCGCTACAAAAATGTTAATGTATTTGATTCCAAGTGCTGCCCCAAGCTGTACTGGTGTATGAGTCATAATACTTTATGAAATGAAAAATTCCAAATTCTGAAATATCTGGTCCCAAGAGTTCCAGATAAGGGATTGTGAGCTGTATTAACTTGCTATAAGTAAAGTCCAAAGTGAATATAAAGAGGACAAATTTTGGATGGAATACTAGTGTTAGTATTGAGGGAAGTTCTACTGGGAGACCCTGAGGAAAAGCGGTCCCTGCCAGTCATCATTCCACCAGCATTTAGAGCGAGGAAGTATCACTATTAAAAATGTATTCTGACACTGGTTAAAACAGTAAGGAAGACTTTATTCAGGACTATTGCAATAGGGCCAACACTATCGCCAGAGGGGAGAGAGAATGGGCTTAACTCCAGATACAGTGAAGACAGCTGGGGATTTATAGTCATTGAGCAGAGTGGGTCAGGGGAGGGTTGGTGGATGGAAAATTCCTAAGAGGAGACATCAAGGGTAGAAGGGTGCTTGCCATGCTGATTTAACAGGATTCTTGCTGAAGGCAGGCAGGGTGATCAGATTCACCTAGCAGGATTTTTACTAAAGCTGGACTAGGCAGGCTGAAGACAGGGCCTAAGATGAGGCCTAGACAAAGAGGGCTCAGAAGAACCTGGGTAAAGTTTGGTCAAGGAGAGTCTTGATCAGAAGCTAGGCACAGTCCCTGCGCACACTGTTTACCACCTGTATTTCTAACACGGAAATGACATCCTGAAGATATTGCCATAATGAAAACAAAATATATAGCACTGGTTTACCGTTCATATGACGAGCAGGCGGGGCATGTATTTCAGGTAACATTTTGTCACCTTCTGAGTTAACAGCTGTAGGACAGCAGTTGGAAAAGCCAAAATGTGAAATGAATTGGCTGTTCCTTGATGCTTTTAGCAAGGTATCACAAGAAGGAACTTACTTACCAGTGTCCAAGCAGAGATGGAAGGGAATAGAGAAGGATCACGCATATTAGGTACGTCACAAGATTAGAAAAGCTAATTGTTTCTGGACCCTGAATAGCAGAAAAAGTTCAAAATATAGTTTTATTTTTGAGGTGTGGGAGGTAGAAGGGGAAGGCCAGTTAAGACTTCTCTTCCAAGCGTTAAGGCAGTCAAAGGGACCCAGCCCTGCAGTGATACCTGGGTGTCGCAGTCCCAGCGCAGTCTTATTTTCAGTTGGTTTCAAAGTAGCCTCCATGAAAGAGAGGCAGGGTCCTGTGAGGATGGAAAGCAAGCAAACTTTGAGAATTTGGTCTAGGGAAGAGCTTGATTGTGATTCCTAGCCTATGGAACTGAAGCATATCGACAACAAGGTTGTTCTTGAGGGAACTGTACAGCCCAAGAAACGTGAGCTAGGCCTACAGACGATGGGCAGCAGACTCACACCAGCGCGAAGTGGACTGCTTTCACAACTCCCATGAGGGGAATACTCCAAACTCTACTTCAGAGTCCTGGGTGGGGGCGGGGGAATGGACAAGGAGTAACTTTCCAGTTGGGGGAAGCCATGGAGAGCAATGGGAAAGGGCAGTCCCTGGCCGGAGATTACAGTCAGGGTCTAATCAAGGAACTTCGTCCACTATCAGAGACAGGATCTTCACGGGGTCTCTCTCCCAGGAGTATTCCACAACTGCTTTGATGTGTTTCCCTTTATTCTGTTGTCCAAATTTAGAGTTTTTATTTAGGTATCCTATCCCCACTAGACCATTATAAATGGGCAGAGCAAATAATCTGTCGTCAGCTTAGAGGTGGTCAGACTATTAAGAGTCACATCTACAGCTGACAGAGCTTGATAGAGATCCTGGATTTTGAGCTGAGTCAGTAACTGGATGAGGAGAGGCTGAGTACGTTCTGTGTATGGGAAGAAGGCTGGGCACAGATACTTACTAGCAAGAAAAGAGGGCTGTGGCTGAAGCTGCTGCCACCCTCATCCTCCGTCAGCTTCCATAATAAAGTCGTAGCGGGAATACGGCTTCCAGCCAGCGACTACATTTCTCAGCCACTCTTGCATCTAAACCCCACGCCCTTGGGAATGTGAGAGGACATGAGCCATTTCCAGCAGGCCCAACCCATAAACCCTGCATGTGTACCCCATGCATTTTTCTGCAAATCAGAATGGTGGTAACTAGTGTGACTTGGAAGCCACGGTTGAAAATGGCAGAGAAATCCCCAGCTCACAAAGCCTGTTTGTTAGTTTACAATGCTCACCTCAGAACCATTAGTTGGAAGAGAAACTTCTGTGTTTTTTTTACCATTGCATCTCGTTACAAGAGCTTAGCCTAACCTAAAAAATACAACCACCTTTCCCCTGGCAATCTTGGATCCTTTTCTTTGAATTCTTTGCTTTTATTTTTTAAATTAAGGTATAATATCCTATATTTGTTTTAATAAGAATAGTATTCCCGGATTTCCCTGGTGGCGCAGTGGTTGAGAATCCACCTGCCAATGCAGGGGACATGGGTTCGAGCCCTGGTCCGGGAAGATCCCACATGCTGAGGAGCAACTAAGCCCATGCGCCACAACTACTGAGCCTGCACTCTAGAGCCCGCGAGCCACAACTACTGAAGCCTGCGCGCCTAGAGCCCATGCTCCGCAACAAGAGAAGCCACTGCAATAAGCCCGCACACCGCAATGAAGACTAGCCCCCACTCGCCGCAACTAGAGAAAGCCCACATGCAGCAACAAAGACCCAATGCAGCCAAAAATAATACAAATAAATTAAGTTTTAAAAAAATAGTATTCCCTTAAACATCCAGTAACTGGTACTTAAATAAGATATGCTACTTATCCTGTGGCTTTGAACAACCCTGATACACCACTGCACCACTGTATATATCCCAGTTACTTACGCAACAATATCAAAACACATGCAATTTTTGAAACAGCTTTTTATTAAACAGCAAAGCATAATAGCAACACAGTTTTAAATGTTTAAAAATTAGGTCACAAAGGGATGCAAAATGTTTGCAGTATGACTATTATATATTCATACAGCTAAAGTCATCAAATCTTAACACCAATACAAACATTAAGATTCTTCCATGATTAGCCTAAATTTAATAACCATAAACTATATTAGTGGATCTCTTTTCCTATTTAATATTTTAACATTACTTGTGATACTGATTTCTTTACCAAATGGAATGTACAAACTAAATTTTAAAAAACTGTTAAATGACTAAAACTCTGCAAACCAGTAGTTGGGTTTACAGAAAATTCTGGGAGAAGTAGTGAGATAAAATACTAAGAAAGCATCAGTTAGTATACATGTAAAACTCTCCCATTTTATTCATGATTCTGATACTAATACACTTTTTAAGGGACTTTGCAAAGTTGATCATCTGGGTACTGCAAATAAACCTGAGACCAAACTTTATTCCCTTCTAGGTGTGGTTTACATAAGGTTAGCCAAACTTAATCCATTTTCTTATATATTCCCCCCTCAAATCTAATCTGTGCCAGAGATAACACAAATCTGGAGTAAAAACATTTGGAGTTGGTTACAAGTACTTACCAAGTATTGAATACTTCTCCTACCCTATTTCTATTTTTCCTCAAAATTTTCTGTTTCAAACACACACACAACCAGAGCTCATCTTTTCAGGTATCAAGTGGATTATTCTGTGCAAAGGAAGTTTTTAACAACAAATCTTCCCAATATGATAATTCAGTTTCAAAGAAAAATCTTCATCTTTATAGCCCCCGTTTTCAATTGATTAAACAGAAACCAACTATCCTATCTTATTACTAAATATAACAAATAAGCCCTAAGCTGAGAAAGTATCTTATTTTGGTTAAGTTTCAACAGAGTTCGGGCTACTCTCTTAGATGATTAACTACTGAAATTACTTTTTACAAATGTGAAACCAATTTTTTCCTTAGGGGAAAGAAAATGGGAAGAAAGCAAATGGAGAAGAGGCACACGATGGTGGACAGGGTATATAAAGCTGTGCATTCAGTACGTGATTTTGGTCACTTTTTCACAACACGGTGGTTATTTTCTTGTATCTCTAACTATGCCTATAATAAAAGACAATGCTAAACCTATAAAAGCAAATTTGATATAACATTCATTTTCAAGTTTCATAAATATATGCATTTCTAATTATAAAGTCTCTACAATACCTTTGCACATTTTCATAGACTAACATAATACACAAACTCATGGAAGTCTTCTGTTATGCTCTTAATTTTGCTTAGATCTGACACTATCTTCATAAATACTCAGTGAAGCCACAAACAAAAGTACTATAACTTTTGGAATCTATCCAAGTTTTAAAGAAAAAAAGATCAGCAGCAATTCCATAAGACATAAGGGATATCAATCCCTTATTTTCTTTTGCTTTTTGTGTCAGTTGTTTGAAAAACACTAGAAGCTGACATGAGGTTTTCTATATATTGTCCAAGAACTTGGTTTTCTGATTTTAGCTTCAGATTTTCTTCCTTAACTGCATCTACTCTTGCAGAGAGATCTATATGAAAAATAAAAAAGCGCATTGTCAACAAAATGATGGCAATGACTCCATGTTATAAAATGCTTATTAAGATTCATTCGTAAAAGAAATACCACAATCCTTAAATTTTGTTTTTAAACTCAGACTACTTTAGAAGTTAAGGTAAAGAAAGTAAACTGAGTACAAATCAATAGCCAAAATTCCTAAAAAGAGATTTCACATTAGACTAAATGTTATTCTTTGTAAACAGCATTTTTGTTAAGTAGTTAACTCTTAAAATGGTTATTTAAAAAAATACTGTTTTTAAAATGTGAATTTTGGTTCATATCATCATAAAACCATAATGTCTTTACTAGTAATATTTAAGACAGTGTAGTAGGTGAACATAACTGAATTCACATACTGCATATATGCAGTCAGTTTCCAAGCAATTGATCGTTTTATATTTTTACATTAGCAAGAAATTCAAAAGAACAGGTCTTCATGATTAAAAAAAGAAGATACCACACCTCAGTCATTTAGCAACTAAGTTACTGGGGTGCCTTCTAAGAGACAGGCACTGTTCTAGAGGCAACAGTAACAAAAAAGGTCCCTGCCCTTAACAAGCTGACATTCTAATGGGGCTTAGGGTGGGTGGGGGTCAGGAGAAAAAGCAAGAAGGGTAAGGGTCACAGAAAGCAAAGGGCAGTTGTCCTGTGTGATACAGTATAGTCAGGGATAGCTATTTTGATTAAGGAAATTTCACTAGAGACCTAAAGGAAGTAACAGAATGAGCCACACAGATATGCAAATGACTAAGGGAAAAGATTCAAGCACAGGGGAACAGCAACTGCTAAGACCCTGAGGAGAAACTTGCTGAAAGAACAGCAAGGAGGTTAAAGTGTCCCAGTCAGGGAGTGTGACAGGACTCTGAAAGGTAAAAGGGAAGTGAGAGACTTCCAGAGAGGAACCTGGCTTCCATTAACTGTGAGATGGGAAGCCACTGGAATGACATGATCTGCTCAATCTGATTTCAAAAAAAAACACCACCACCTCTTAATTTCGTTGAAAACCAAAAGATGTTTCACTGGTGGAATTAATTTTATGCAAGACATTTAGAAAATGAAAAAACTCAGATCAGTTCCCTTATAATCCCTGAGGCTAATACACTGATTTTACTCTCATATAAGCTTTATTAAAGTGGACTTAGTAACACAGTGTAGGGACTTAAACGGAGCTCATTATGTTAGACCTTAAAGAGGGAAGCATAAGAACACTATTTGACTTCCTTATTGAAACGTATCTGTTCTTTGAAATCACCAGCCAAAGCTACAGGCCAGGAGAGGAGAAAAACTACTGAAGTAGACTTTGAAATTTATACTTTTAAAAACTGTGCACAGTAACAAACAAAATTTAGCAATCTGCTTACAATTACAATTTCAATTACCTGGATGTTAGTCAAGAAAAATACAAAACGCAAGCTAACCTTCAAGGGTGTGTTGGAGTTCCAACACTTGATTAATAAGTCGTGTTTTCTCCTCCAGTTCCACCTGATTTTCAGCATCAACTGCTGTAATGAAAAGGTTCAGATTTACTATTAATATTAGCTACCATTTGTGTAGTATAGCACTTAAAAGATCTGCAAAATAGTTTATATTCATTCTTACTTGACTTATACAAGAGCCCTGTAAAATAAAAGGTTAAATCCCACATGGCAGATGAGGACACCAAGGTGAAGGTAAAATGTTTTGCCAACATCTCGTAGTTAAAGAATGAAAATTGCCTTAAATCTTTTCTAGAACTAGATGGGATTATAAATAAGTACACTGGCCAAGATCAAAGCCTTCTAAGTATTGATTCTCTGCTCTTTCTATTGCTTAATAAAGCAATGTATGCGCCACAAAACCAGGAACATACAAAAAGGAAAATGAAGAACATACCATCCATGTCAGCATTCATCATCTTCGGTAACAAACTTTTGGGCCTTGGATGCAAAATTCTTGATGAATGGTCTGCAATAAGAAAAAGTTAGAAACGTAGACACATAGAGTGATGAAATATAAGCTTGTTTTTCAAAAGAAAATTAAGTGACCCAGTAGGACCCTTTTCACATGCTTTACTAAGAATAAATACCCAGTGTGGAAATAAGCAAAGAATATTTACAGTTTACAAAGAGAAGTATTAAGTAAATAAGAGAAAATGTTGAGTTTCTTGGTAGTCAAAGAAATGCATAATAAAATACCACTGTATATTTCATAAAATATTTTTCTAAAAGAAGATAATGATCAATGCTAGCAAAGTTATGGAAAAACAAACACAAAATATTGGACACAAATTTTAAACGTAATATTTTTGGAAAGCAGTACAGTAATAAACAAGATTCATAAAAACATTTAAATATTTTTTACAAAGTAATTTTACTCTTGGAAATTTAGCCTAAGGAAAATTAAGAAGGAAAAAAATTACATCCATAAAAATTTTTACTTCAACCTTATTTATAACCCAGTAAATTGGAAACGACATAAACTGTCCATTCAGAGTCTGGTTGATTATAGTTGCCATTTCTAATGGAGTGGCTACTAAAAATAATTATGACTATAATAACATGAAAGAATGTTTATGCCATTGTATATTCACTGATGTAAATTATGTGAAAAATCTTTAGTATGGATAAAGAAAACACAGCAAATTGAAAAAGCTCTTACATTAAGGATAATGGCAGCAAGGAAGACAAATCTAAAAATATTCTTCATTATTAAAACATTGTTTCATATATACCAATTAACACTTTTTAAACATAAAATTCAAAAGAAAAATACTAGTTATCTGAAACACTAATAAGGGTTAAATGAAAAATATGTACTTGTCACCTCCTGGTTATAGTTAAAATAGTTTAATTAGGATGTAAATGAGTAATATTAATATTTTCTTCTGTCCATAAAAGGCTCCAAAATATTAAAGCACCAAATCCTTGTGAAACATGTTCTGCTCTATTGCTAACATTCATTTCACATGCAATGGGCTCAAAATTTATTAAATAATGTACCAATTACTGAAAACAGATTTGTTAACCAATCTAATTTACTCACTGAAACAACTTAGATCTTAGTCAATGTTGTTACTCTTTCAACAAGTATTTATTGAGCACCTACTATACCCAAGGCATTGCTATGCCTCCATATGCTAAACAGTAGAACCCAAACCTATTGAACAAGGATGTCTACATACCAGAACTAGAATCACAATCAAAACAGTGAACAGTGTATTGTATATCCCCTCATGACACTTCAGATGCTGGCATGAACATGGCAATAGAATGCTCAGTGTACACATGTATAAACTACCTCTCAAGTAAGATATCACTCAGTCTAAAAAAGAAAGATATTAAACCTCCTTTACACGTAGCATTATTAAAGAAGTAACACTAAAAATAATGCTTAATAAATCTACCCCAAGTCTTCTCACTTATCCAGCATTAGCGCTACTCTCCCTCACTGGTTTTAACTCTCAGGTTCTTTGTACTTCAGAAAAAGTTTTAGATAGATAGGTAGATATAGTTGCACACACACACACTGACCCTTGAACAAGGGTTTGAACTATGCGGGTCCACTTACACTCAAATTTTTTTCAATAACTACTACTACAGAACTACACGACCTACAGTTGGTTCAATCTGCAGATGTGGAATTGCGTATATGGCAGGCCGACCGTAAAGTTGTATGTGGATTTTCAATCGTGCAGAGGGTCGGCACCCCTAACCCTCATTGTTCAAGGGTCAACTGTTTAAATATGTGTGTATATGTGTATATATATCTATACACACACACACATAAATCCAAATAGACTGATTATGATATTTTTTTCCAAAAATTCTTTAAGTCATTAAATGCTTTGTATAATAGTATTCGAAGACCACACTTCAAAAATTATTCTTCTCCATTCAATCAATGTGTCTTTATAATTGAAGAGGAAGAGTGCTAGCAGTGAAAACTTTATTTGGCCCTTCCCCAAGAGAAGAGCACTTTCATACCACTTCAACTATTGATACTTGTCTGGGAGGGATGACAGAGGTAACAGCCAAAAGCAAAAGTAAATGATCTTGGGAATACTCAGCAACAGCAGACTTCAACTTGGCTATCTTCCCTGCTACATGAGAGAAGTATTCCCCATTTTTTAAAAGTTTGCTTTACGCCACTTCACTTGTATAAAAGACCTACATTAGTACCTGTTTTGCTAAACAAAAGAAATCTGACGAGGATTTTCACTTTCGTGAAAAAAGGCTAAAAACAAAAATAGCATTCAGCGTTTGTTTTGCAGCGAGGTGTCAGAGGCAGCACTCACTCTGAGCAGTGACACCAAGCTCCTTCCCTGAGAACTACACTCAGCATCTCAGCCGCAAGCCGCCACAGCTCTGACCTGTGTCTGTGAGCATCCGTGTTTTATTTATTTTGTGCATCTGTTAGCAAGATGTGTCCTAAGATAATTGCTTCATCACTTTACGCCATTTCAGCTTACAAAAGGTAGGAATGCTCTACTTTAAGGTAGTAGGGGGAAACCTGTATATTAAATGCTCCAGATTTCTAATATCCAGTCTTTTTAAGAATACACCTGAAACAGAATTTTCACGACAGCTGAGAAGAGTGATACGATACACAAGTCAAAGCAACAGATAGGGCTTCCCTGGTGGCGCAGTGGTTGAGAATCTGCCTGCCAATGCAGGGGACATGGGTTCGAGCCCTGGTCTGGGAGGATCCCACTAGGCCCGTGAGCCACAATTACTGAGCCTGCGCGTCTGGAGCCTGTGCTCCGCGATAATGAGAGGCCTGCGCACCGCGATGAAGAGTGGCCCCCGCTTGCCGCAACTAGAGAAAGCCCTCGCACAGAAACGAAGACCCAACATAGCCATAAATAAATAAATAAATAAATAAATAAATAAATAAACCCAAAGTTAAAAAAAGAAAATTACCTAAAAAAAAAAAAAGCAACAGATAATCACAAAATCAATGCACTCAACTTTGAAATCAGATCTAGTATAGGGATGGGTTATACTTCTTTTGCCCGTATTTTAGTCTAATACTAAAATTAAACCCAGAAGTCTTCCATAAATGCAAAGTGTTCCAGGCTGACCAATGTAGTAGGTAAGGAAAAAGAAGCCAGTTTCTGAAATTTTGGCCACATATAACCCAAACAATAGAAAATTACTCTTAGAAAAACACGTCCAGATTGGGGTGGAAGCAAGAGCACAAAAGCAGGGCGCAAGGACAGTGCTATACGATATACCACATAACGCAAGGCAGCACTACTCACATCATAGCCCATGTAAGACTGCCCTGAGGGCTGAACAGTGCAAAACCTGCCCAACTCTATGTGGCAGCCGTGTGCAACACCAGAGTATCACCGGCTGCCTCTGCATGACAACAACAAAAAAACACAAGTAGCCATTTTTTCTTACTGTGATGTGATCAAATAGACCAGTCTCAAAACGCTACTCCTGTATATATTCTACGTTTGTCAGGACATCCAGAGTCATAAACAGATTTATTTTATATATGGGATCAAAACGTTTGTTGAGCTCTTTAAGTCAAAGTATTTTAGCCATGGATTTTACTTCCTTCAAAATAGGGTCAATCCTCAAACTTTGCAATGCCTACATTAGCACAGTACTACATCATAATATGCACTCGACACAAGATTAAATTTTTCAACTATAAAATTCTTTTTCTCAATCTATAGTTGCTATCATATCAATCCAATTGTGTCAGATGTGCTCTTAGGAGTTCATTTTCAACTCCTTCTGCCCCTACACATAAATCCAAACCTGACATTAAAAGAGAAAGAATCCAGACCAAAGTATCTCAAGTGTGGGAACACTGAAATAAATGTGGGGTGCTAACGCTGATCTGTTTATCCAAAATCTGCCTTAGCGTATCCAAAATCTGCCTTAGCTCTCCGCAATGGATATGACTGTCTGGGATTCCTCAACTCTGACCTAAGCCGAGGTCAGATCTCATAAAACTTTTCTCAAAAATCACAGTAAATTTTAGTGCCTATCTTCATCTAGCCTTGGTCAGTGGAAGAGAATCTAGAGTTATTTTGATAATTTAAGTCCAGGGAGCAAAGGTATGGAAAGAACAAGGATCCAGAAATGTGGCAAGCATTAGTATAGACCCATTTTCCACGCCCTCACAGTCAACTGTGACCAAAGGCTATCATCTTACCAAGTACACCTCTACCTTCTTTTCTAGTATGCCCAACAGTACCATGACATGCTCTTCATAAGAGGCAGTTTAGCACAGTGATTAAGAACATGGATTTAGATTACCTGGATTCAAATGCTAGCTCTCCTATTTATAAGCTCTGGACCTTAGGTAAGATTAACATCTCAGCCTCAGTTTCCTCATCTGTAAAATGACATTAATAACAGTATGTACCTCATAGTTTTGTTGTGAGAATATTATGAGTTGATATATATAATGTGATTGCAACAATACACAGTAGTTATTCAATAATGTTAGCTATTATCTTTTCTACCTTTTAGCTCTACTTCAGGCCACAAGAAGAATTTTTAAAAATTACCTGGTCCACTTGCCTCATTTTTACAACTAAGCCAAGGCCAAGATGATAATGGCCTACCTAAGATCACAGTAATACTTACATAGACAGAGCCAAGACTACATACAGTCAATGTCTCAGTCTAGTTTTATCCACCACTCCACCACAGGTATGCTCACATCGGAGACCTGAGATTTTGAGACTTTTCCGATATCCACCCAACCTAAACCACTCAACTTTTCTGCATCTAAAACTGATTTTCATCATCCGTCATCAACTTACTAATGGAACTAGCAAGACTACTAAACGTCACTGTGCATTAATATACTAAATTCTTTACATATATTAGCTCATCAAATCAACAGGACATGGTACTTTACAAACGTGGACCCTGTATCTCAGAAAGGCTACGTATCTTGCCTTAGAGTTCATAGCCGAAGTCTGTACCAAGAATCTGAACTCAGATCTAACTAAAAAGTCCCTGCTTTTTCCATTATGCAATGGAAGACACTTTAATATGACCCTAATCTAAATTTGCAAAACATTTTGCAACCCTTGATGTCAAATTTCTTTGCTATTTCTACTACCTAAAAAACTGAAGGTAAATTTCATCCACTGCAAGCTGCAACGACTTTCAACACGGCTTGTTCAAGTCCCTTCAAATTCTGACTTGTTCTGGTTAAGTCCAATTTTAAATTCCACAAAATTAAGGGACTGTTTGGCCAAATATTTGATCAGAAACGAGATCCCCAGAGTGGCTAGCTATATTGAGTTTAATCAATGAATGAGTACAGGCACGGAATATATAGGCACAGCTTTGGATTCTCAGGTACGGAGTGCTGGGAACAGAGCACACCATCTGTCCTTAATATTATTACGTCATAGCACTGGAATCGATACACAACGAAAATCCTGTCTTTCAGGAATGTCTCCTGTTTCTCCTTTCCAACAATCCTAAGTCCCTACACTTGTCCAGCAGGACCCTTGAAAGATGTCCATTGAGAAACTAACTCGGGAGCTACTTTCAGAGCCTGAAAAGATGTCGCCAGCCCTGGCTTCACCGCTCACTCGGCTCCCTCCCCGCCCCCGCGTCCTCTCCCCCGCCCCCGTCTCCGAGTTCTCGGCCGAGAAGCCGCGGGCTAGTCCAGGCATGCCAGGTCCCAACCCAACCGAACGCCCCTCCCGCAGTCCCACTTCAGGGCGGGGGGAGGGGGGGCCGGGCCGACAGAGGCCTTAGACTCAGGATCCGCGGGGAGAAGGCGGCAGGAGGTCCGCGCCACAGACCGCGGGGGCCCCTCCACAAAGGAACCTCTGCGCCCAACAACGAGAGGATGAGAAAAAGAGGCTGCGCAGGGGTTCTGCAGGGAGCCAGGCCTCGGCCGCCCACCTAACGCCCAGGCCGTAGGACGCTCTTCCCGGGTCCCCGTGCGCCGGGCCGCGTACATCCCGCCCCGCCTTCCAGGCTCTCGTCAGTACCGAGGCCGCAACTCCAGTCGCTCGGGGCCAAGCCCTCCGCGGCCCACGACGGCCCTCACCTGCCGTTTGAGGCGCCGGCAGGGGGAGGGATCGGGAGGATACCTCAGGCCTGGACACTCGGACCAACTGGCACCGGCAACCCCCCCCCCTCTCCGCCCACAGAGCGTGCGCCGAGGCTGGAGTCCCTCCCCGTCCCGGCCCGTCGCCAGCCAATCCCCACTCAAGAAGGCACGCTTGCGCATTAGCTACACGACGCCCCAATCATCCTACCTCAAACCCTCGGGATCCACCTTTTGCCGTAACAAAAGGGCACTGTCATCCAATCAGGGTTGAGGTCGTTGTGGGCGGGTCCGGGAAGAGCAACAGCCAATGACAGTACAGAAGCTAAGCTGAGCGTGCGAAAGGCAGTCCGAGCGAGGCAGCTCCTCAGTCTCAGCCGGTCCGTGAAAATGGGGTCAAGAAATCCAGCGTGGAAAATTCTGACAGCTGTCAGGAAGGAGGTTGGTAAAACCTAACACTGGACGAGAGAGAAATAATTCAAATTCAAGAAAAGGACGTGTGTGGACATAATAGAGAAAGTACCCTGGTTCTTCAGTTCTAAAAGCAGACTTTTCCATATTTTTAATTTCCCAAATCGGAAATCTCTTAAGTGTACGTCTAACGGACTGTTCCTCTCCGCATCTTCCCCAAACTATCATAAAATGCATAGTGCGCCGGACCATTTAATAATATTTTAGAATTGAGAAAATACCTTAATACTACTTTGGTGTATAGCACTTTTGCTCACTTTATCCCATTTGATTCTCACAGCAGCCCACATAAAGAAGCTTCAGAGTAAATAAATTTCCTGCTCAAGGTCATAGACGCAGTGTGAAATGCTGTGTTTCAGGCTTTGGGATGTAATGTAATCAGGCTGGGTACCATTCACAGGTACCTAGCACTTGACACAAAGCAGCATCCTGCTGGCTTTGAATATTTGTTATTGTTTTGGCTTTGGCACATTCTCCTGAGTTGTAGAGGTGAGTCATATCTCTACCTGTTTCTTGACTTTTTATTTCTAGCACAGTTTGCTGACATACAGCCTTACTTTTTTTAAGGAATATATAAAAAAATTTTTCCGTTCAGTGTTTGAGAACTATACATTTGACTAGAACTAAGATACACACTATGAGGAAAATTTACTAGAATGCAATGCAGGAGCTAAATACATGAGAAATAAGAAAGATTGAACAGAAATCTAACAGGAGTGTCAAAAAGAGAGACTAGAGAGAATGGGTGTGGTCAGTATTTAAAGAGTAATAACTAAGAATTTTTCAGGGTTGTGGAATATTTGAATTAGATTCAAGAAGCACTTATTCTTGAGCAGGATTAAAATAAGGAATTCTGTACCTGGACACATCGTGGTGAAACTGCAGAACACCAAAGACTAAGAGAACTATTAAATGCAGATTTTTTTTTTTTTCTAGAAGAACAGGTTTTTTGGGGGTTGCTTTTTCCTTTTAGTTTTATTTATTTATTATTTTTATTTTTGGCTGTGTTGGGTCTTCGTTTCTGTGCGAGGGCTTTCTCTAGTTGTGGCAAGCGGGGGCCACTCTTCATCGCGGTGCGCGGGCCTCTCACTATCGCGGCCTCTCTTGTTGCGGAGCACAGGCTCCAGACGCGCAGGCTCAGTAGTTGTGGCTCACGGGCCCAGTTGCTCCGTGGCATGTGGGATCTTCCCAGACCAGGGCTCGAACCCGTGTCCCCTGCATTGGCAGGCAGATTCTCAACCACTGCGCCACCAGGGAAGCCCCCTTTTAGTTTTAAATAGGGTAAAATATACATAAAAGACTTACCATTTAAATAACCATTTTAAAGTGTGCAGTTCAGTAGTGTTAGGTATATTCTCATTGTTGTGCAGCCAATCCCCAGAACTCTTTTCATCTTGCAGAACTGAAATTTTATACCCATTAAACAACTCCTCATTCACCTCTACTGCCAGCCCCTGGCAACCACAACTTTTTCTGCTCTATCAATTTGACTATTTGAGGCACCTCATGTAAGTGGAATCATACAGTATTTGTCTTTTGTGACTAACTTAGCATAACATCCTCAAGGTTCATCCGTGTTGTAGCATGTGTTAGAATTTCTTCTTATTTAAGGCTGAATATTATTCCATTGTAAGTATATACCACATTTGGTTTATCTATTCATCCTTCAGTGGACACTTGAGTTGTGTTTAGCTATTATGAATGCAGCTATGAACGTGGTATGTGCAGATATCTCTGTGAGACTGCTTTCAGTTCTTTTGGGTATATATCCAGAATTGGAATTGCTAGATCATATGGTAATTCTATTTTAAAAGCAACTTCTATTTTAAAAGCAACTAAAAATGTGATATTAACACAAGAATAGACAAAAAGAAAGTTAGAAAGGCAAGTACCTGTACCTGGAAGTTGGTATAAAATAAAGGTGTCTGGTAAGGAAGAAATGTTGGTAAGGTTGTGGGAAAAACTATTACTCATTATTCTTGGTAGTAAAATTGGCACAGAAACTTTGTTAATTGGCTATATAAAAGACAAATTATGGTGGTTTTAGTGAAATTGGCTATTCATATAAAAATATGAAATTAGATCCTGATCTCACACCAAAAATAAAATTAAATTCCAAATGAAGTAAATGTGAAATGTGAAAAACAAAACTCTGAACTTTTAGGAAAACACAGATGTCTTTATGACACCACCGTAGAGAAGGATTTGTTAAACCAGACAAAACAGTGCCATTCATTAGGAAAAGATTTTAAATTTTGATTGTTTTATACACAGATGAGAAGACATTTTAAATCAAGTTAAAAGCAAGCCACAGACTGAAATAATATAGTAAAGCTCTGAAAATATAAAGAATTCTGACAAAGATAAAAAAAAATATTCAAATAACATAAACAGGCAACTCACAAAAGAGGAAAACTGAGTGGTCAGAAAGATTTTTTTTTAATGTTTACCTTCACTAGTAATCAGGGGGATTGATATTAAAACAAGATAAAGGCGTCAGTTCATTAAGAAGATGCAAAATCCTAACAGTGCTACAAAGTGGCACTGAAGCAAAAACCGATAGAACTGAAATAAGAAACTAGCCTACAACAATAGTCGGAAAGTTCATCACTCCCCTCTCTGTAATTTGTAAAACAAGTATACAGAAAATCTGTAAGGATAAAGAACCCAGGACCCAAGCTTGCCTTCACATTCGAATCACCTAGGAATCTCCTAATAACTCCAAAGAACAGCCTACATCCCAGACTTATTAAATTATGGTCTCTAGGGTGGGATACTGACATGAATATTTTTGGAATTTACAAAGGTGGTTTCAACAGTGTGCAGGCAAATTTGGGAACTGTTGATATAGAAGACCAGAATAAAAACTTCTATCAACATATTTGACCTATTTGACATTTATAGAACATTCCACCCAATAACTAGAGAACTTGTCTTCTTTTCAAATGCACATGGAATATTCACCAAAATGGACCATATTCTATCATAAAACAACCTCAACAAATTTTAAATGATTGTAGTCATAACAAAATATTTTCTCTGCCCACAAAGGAATTAAACTAGAAATCAATAACAAAAAGATATTTGTAGAAAACCAAGTAGTTGGAAATTAAACTACATGCTTCTAAAGACACTATGGGTCGCAAGAGAAGTCACAAGAGAAATTAGAAAATATTTTCAATAAATGTAAACATGTCAAAATTTGTGGGATGTAATGAAGCAGTGCTTAGAGAAATTTCTTTACCATTAAATGCTTATATGAGAAAACCACCTATGAAATAGTCTTGCAAAGAAAGTTTTTTTTTTAATGCAGCCTGACCCAATCAAGTCCATAAACTAGAAATTTAACAGGAAATACAGAGGAGAGAGAAATATGTTAAGTCTACCATCTGGATAAACTTAGCAAAATCTGACAATGGAAAAAAACAACAGGACAAGAACAAATAACAAGAAACAAAGCCCTTTTCTTTAACAAATAAATCGCACTGGAAGAAAAAAGAATGGAAGGAAGACTTGTAGATAAAAAGACACTTAAAATACATTTTAAAAAACAGACCCAAAAAACCTATGGTTTATTTTGAATGCACCCTTGGATGATAAAACTATTTTTAAAATGCAAGAAAATGATTACTATAAGTAGGATACGGTAATTCTAGAGCATTCAACTTTTTAAAATTTCAGAAACAAACATATATCTTGCTAGAGAATTTAAACTTAAAGGAAGTCTTTAGACAAGCTATCTGAAGAAAATAACACACAAAAAGGTAACCATAATATTAGAAGAAGCATATCATTCACAAAATGTTGCAAATTGGATAAAACAGTGTTGCTGATAGTTATGTCCTTCAATGAATAGAAAAAAATTCTTGAAATGGCAAAAAGGTGACAAAAAAGAACAATACACCCAAGTGAATATAAAAAGGGAGTAGAAACCTTGGCAAACTAGCCATGAAGTGAACATTCATTAAATTATTTATTTACATGGTGTTTCATATTTGCATTACATTTTTCAACAAAAAATTGTTTAAAAATAGCCACAAAATTCCCTTCTGAATAAGGAAAACATTCAAGTACAAATAGGAACCACTGAAATTGCGTAGAAATATTTGATTATAAGATGGGCATTCATGTGATCTGGAAGGTGC
This sequence comes from Balaenoptera musculus, assembly GCF_009873245.2. Classification (NCBI taxonomy): domain Eukaryota; kingdom Metazoa; phylum Chordata; class Mammalia; order Artiodactyla; family Balaenopteridae; genus Balaenoptera; species Balaenoptera musculus. The sequence goes on along the minus strand of NC_045789.1, from coordinate 23,607,996 downwards.
ATATATTATAAACCCTCTAAATAAAAGCACAAATTAAAATATTCTTCATAGAGAATGGGGAACTCCAAATGGAAAACTACTGTTACAAGACAAAGTATTATGTGAGGAAGAAATAATAAATAATAAAATAGAGAACCTCCAAGGTTGTTTTGATGTTCTAGTCTGACATACTCTCATCAAGCACATAAAAACTTTGAACTTGTTTTCAGTAATTAGAGGGATCTAAACATACTGTGGATATTGTAAAGTGAAATATGCTAAATGGAGGCACTTTGATAACTTTCAAGTGTAACCAGGTGTGTTCCCGCCTACTTTACACTCATTAATTTGCAAAATGTGTTTTATCTCATTCCTAAAAAAGAACTCACATTTTCCTTTTTACTTATTTTTTTTTCCCTTGAAAGGTTATTGAATTCATTGGAGAATGAGTGTTGTCCTGAATTTGGTGAGTAAAGAATATTTTCTGCTTGTGGAAACTTGATTTCAAGACTAGACTTAATAGTATGCTCTACTGCTATTTGGAAATTAAGTTGTTTTTGTTTACTTTTCTGAAGATTATAATTCCCTGATAATAACCAATAGTTGGCTAATTTGAACAGAATCATTTTCATTCATCTGTTCAATAGAGAAAATGTAGGAAGTTACCAGTGTAGTTTTAGTGTTTCTCAGATGAAAATTCAGAAGGATTTCAGGGTCTCCATGGAATCAAGCTTTGAACTTGTTGACAAAAATGAAAATAGTAAGGAATGATTCTGTGCAGTCTTGATGCTTATTTTTCTCTAGACGAAGTATTGTCTAATCAGTGTTTCCCAAAGATTGATGCTTATAGCTCTGGTTGAACATGACGAATAGTTACATATTTTATCAATAATAGAAAAATATGAATAATACAACTAACCCTCAGTTTGCAGATGTTGTTGTTTAGAACAAAGCTAAGTTCAAAAGTGATGTTAATTAAATTGTTAATTTAATATGGCAAAAATTACAACGTTGGTATGCAAATGTCTGGTTTGGAAAACCCTGGTCTGTCAACAGTGCAGTAAACATTGGTTTGAAGAAGAGGAAACCTGGGTTCCAGTTCTGACTCAACCTGTATGTGTTCATTCAATTCTTCATATATTTACTAGTTTAAAAGTTTACTTTAGAGTTCCTTAGAGCTAGATGCCATAGCATATTCAGATATTTGAAATTGACAGTAAGGTTATGGTGGATGAATCACTTTACCATAGACCCCTGTTTCCTCAAATGAGGGATTGGGATAAAGTTAATTCTGCTTCTCTAATATTGTATAAATTAACTGAGGAATTTATCAAGTAACACTACCAGTGAGTTACAGCAGTTGGTTCCCCATATTTAAGAGTCAACCTTTGATGCTTTGGTTGTGTCTGACAGTCCAGCCCTTAGCACCGTACCTGCCATAAGATCTGAGAGCTTTCCTGAGTTAAGTTATCTTTGAGCCGCTCCATTTTAGCTTTTATGATTTGGGGTTTCTGTGATTCTGTACACATGAATCTACCACTATCAATCATTTCAGCTGAGTACCTGTTCCACTAAATTTTTATAAAATAATCTGCTTTAAAAGCAAGACTAATCATTGGGCTCTTGGAGCATAAAGGGGATTCTGGTTTTCTTTTGGTTTTTTTTTTTGGATTCTGTTTTAATAAGACAAAGTGATTCTTTGAAGGGCCTAGGAGTCAGGGTTGCAAGAAAATAACATTTCACAAAAAGAATGCACATGAGTTGCTAGCAAGTCTCTAAAATGCTCGGCTGCGGATGGATTTTCTTACTTTCGATACACAAACGTAATCCTCATAGTTTTCTGTTTCCCTGGTAACTGTTTACACTAAATAATCAACTTGGGAGAGTTCCTCTGTCAGGCTGTGTCAGGATCTGGGATTTTACACAACTCGCAAGCTTACAAGTTAGCCTGCTATGAGTTCGTGAATGCTGGGAGAGGACATTGGATGCCTGCGTCAGAGTCCAAGGCCTCTGTTCCTCACAGCTCACAGCAGCGTGAGCTTCGTGCTGGTTTGCTTCTGTTTCCCATTTCTCCCAAGCCCCCCATAGGTGCCTGCACACGCAGAGGGTTATTGTACAGGGAGGGACGCTGAGCTCAGGGAAGCTATTGCTTTTACGGCAAGTGGAAGCATGCTCGCTCTTCAACCAGGGGAAGGCATTACCTCATCCCTTAGAGTTGCTCTCAGCAAACACACCCTCAGAAACGGCCTGAATAAAGGCCGGGCAGGTCCTTGTGCTCTTGGCAAACCAGCAAGAACATGCAGTGACGCTCAGGGCCCCTGGCCGACTGCCCCTCCCCCAAACCTCTAACCTCTTTAGTTTGTGACAAATTCCTATTTTCCTTCCTCCTTCCTTATACAATTATCTCAAGGGAAATAGGACAAAGTGTCTCATAAAGTGTTGGTGGGATGCCTGTCAGTCAAAAAGGATGAAAACTATACTAGGTGGCATTGAAGAAACATTAGTATTGATAGAAGTCAATGGCATAATCATAGTAAATAAATTTTTAAATAAATCAAGTCATATTTTGTAACATTCCCCCTACACTATTTTCACCATTTCAGCAGACTTTGCAACAATCAGAAGGAAGGACAAACCTGTCTGTAGTTTCTTTGAAAACAAACGGTTAAAATTAATAATTGCCAGGATAATTAGTAACACTCATTACAGCAAAAGCAGATCAAGGCTTCCCCAACTTGAAGCAGAGATCCGGCCAGGCTCCCTTTCTTCTTCTTTGCTAATGAGGGCAGAAAACGAGAGAGAACACCTTGCTGCTAAGGAGTAGGGGCTTTGCCCATCCTGCTCAGATACGGCCTCTGTGTCTGGTCTAAATGCTGATGACAACTAATTTAAACAGTTCAAGTCCCCTTAAAGCTGTAGAAGAAATAACTCCTCAAGTTATGGAAAGAGCCCAGGACTCCTTGCTACTCATCCTTGATGGTAGAATTGTGAGTTCTGGAGTTTGAAGTAGGTTTCCTTTATGCACAACATGAAGCTAGTTATAAGTAAATAGGATGTAATTTTCATTTGGGGAGAAAATTGATATGCCCTTCAGAGGCATCCTGGAGTCCATCCTTCTCACAGAAGTTTCTTCAGAGGTGATCTCTATAGAGCTTTATGTTTCAGGGCATTAATTTCACTTAGAGCATTGTTTCTCCCACTTAAAAAAGTTTTATGTCAGAATACGTTTTAGTATATTTTCTAATAAGCATCATTGGCCACAACCCAACTCAGCATTTTAACATTTTCTGGTACGTATCTCTGTGGTTTAGTTTTGGATTTGATGTCAAAGGTGTATAGTGTACTCTTAATGTCACCTCAGAAAAGTATCATCAGCTTAAAAAAGCCACTGGTTTTGCCATGCTGCAAGTGACCACCTGCAGACATGGGAATTAGAGTGCTTGGTGGTCTGTGAGTACTAAGAATATCGGAATAGAAACCCTCCTATACCCGATTCCTTAAATCCCTTGAAGAAGAACCAGCTGATCTTCATGAATGCAGCCCAATTGCCAGTACAGTGTCTACATATGTGTCTGTAAATACTGGTTGAATGAGTGAATGAATGAATTTTCTGCTTTGGGTCCTTCCTTTTTCTGTCTCATGAAAAGCAGACATGTCTGTGCTGCGTTAGAGGATGACACAGTATTTCCACAGTGTCTTTTCACTTCAGAGCTCACATGACTTTCTATTAAATTATCTCACTGCCCCTTAACACACCCCAGTGAGAGGGCAGCAAAGCCAAAGAAGTCATTTTCCTTATGGTCCAAGTGGTGGTTCTTCACACTTACAGAACATGAGACACACATGAACCATCACCTAGAGTGACAACTGATGTCACCTCATCATAACTTACGTCTCTGACGGCTGTCAGGAGATACTCAGAATACACTAAAAGACACCATGAACAACATTTAGGGGCCAGAAAGAGGGAACGGCTAGTGACTTGATGGCATGTATTCTCTTTGAGATGGTACGCTAGTGACCTCTAGTGGCAAAATTGATTCAAGATCAGTTTCTGTTGATAATTCACCACAAAAGATTTTTCTTATATCAATCCTGTGTTTTCCATTCATGTAGTAACATTTTCTACTTGTAGAATGACCTTAGTCATGCACAATGACTTACTTGTAGCTGTTCATATCCAAACATTATTTTCTCATTTCATAGAATCAACTTTTGAGCTGAAAGAGCTCTCGAAAGGATTTGTTGGTTTTATTTCATTATGTGTGGAAAATGAGACCCAGAGAAATAAAACGACTTGCCTGGAGTATCACTTCAGGGGTGGAACTAAAAGTCTAATAAGTCTAAGGCTCTTTTCAAACTTCAGATGACTGCAGCCCAGCTGACATCTCACTGCAACGGCATCAGGGATTCCCAAGGGAAAACTGCCCAGCTAAACCCCCTGAATCTCTGAGCCACAGGACAGTGAGCAAACAAAATGATTGTTGCCTTACAACACTAAGTTTTGGGGTATGTTATACAGCAAGAATAATCAAAACAAAGAATTTATTCAGGAAATTTCTCTGAGTCTATACATAATAATGAAAAATACAAAATAATATGCACCTCTCAGGTACTAGTTAATCTTCTATTAATAGTCAAAAACATCAGCTATAATAAATCAAAGAGCTCTCAGCCCAAGTGAATACATATTCTAACTGATAGAAATATAAGTTCTCCTTCTTCCACTAAACTATACATTTTAAAGATATTTACATTTTGAAACTGTGGACCCAGAAGAGGATATATGTGTTCTGCACCCTATAAAAATCAATGAGTCAGTCTCAGTCAAAAAGTATCATTGGAACTCCTAATGTGTTGCTCACTTAAGAGAATACAGAAATCTCTCAAAGAATTTATAATCTAGTTGGTAAGACATATCGAACCCACATTAGCTAGAACAACTGTAAAGCAGGGTGGTGCTAAGTATGACAGAACTTTGCAGAGAAGAGAGAGAGTGGGGCTGGATTAGGAACACATCTGGGGGTAGGGACATGATGGAGGGACCTTCTGACTAGTAGACTTGATATTTTCCCAACTGCAATTATTATGAGAGTTGGCAGTGCTTCTCCCTTAATTTCTTTCTGTATCTCTAATACCTGGCCCATAATGGGGATGCAATATAAACATAGTGAATGAATGGCTGAATGATACGTGTTTGGAAGTAGTAGGAAGTAAGTTGGAAAAAATTAATAAATGAAAGAGTGAATGAATGAATCAGCTGAGGAGGACATGGAAAGCCAAGCAGGAATTTGATCCAATGGATTCCCAAGGTGGTGAGTGACATGTTTTCTAGAAAGATATATGGAGAGCTAAGTATCCAGAGTGAATCGGTAGGAAGAAACTACAGGAGGAGGAGTATATAATAACAACAGTAATAGCTAACATTACTGAGTTCTAACTATCTGTAAGGTGCTGTACTGAGCACTGAACATAAAATAATTCATTCAGTCCTTACCATAATCCTATAAGGTAGGTACTATGATTATCTTTACTTTGCACATGAGAAAACTGATATTCCTAGAGGCTAGGTTATACGACTCTATGACTGTTATAAAATTCAGTCGTGAGTGGTAGAGGCAGTGAAAAAGGAGACGAAGGGATATTACCATAAACATTTTAAAGAAAGTAGAAGCAGGATGTGTTAACAGATTAATCAACTATGGAAGATAAAAGTGAAGGAAGGGTCCAAGATGACCATGATTTTTAGTCTCAAGTTCTAGGAAAATGATAGTACCATGTTGCAACTCTGCCACCTGGGTGGGTTACCCTATCAGACTCCAGCCCTTTTTCACCCAAGGTTCTGAGAGAGAACTAAGCCCACCTAAGGTATTCATTGCATGAAATAAAATCAATTCTCCCCTTGCATCTAGAAAGGTACTTCTTATGTGTCATCCCTGGGAGAATTGAGAAAGTAGTCACTCAGATCCTTTTCCACGTTCCAAGGTTCTTTTGAGGAATCCTGGTTGAGAAAGGCTATCATTGTTTAGCAGAAGACTTACTTTTGAAAACTGTATTATTTAGCCTATTCACCCTTGTCCTTCCCTCAAAAAACAACCTCAAACTGTATAACTTTGACTAAGGAAGTCCTGGTTCCAAAGTTCTAACTTTGAGCAAATTCCTAGCTCTGAACTGCAGCCCATTTGATGGCCAAATCCACTGAATTTAATTCTTCTTGAACTCAGTAGCTTGAACTGTTAGTTGTTTTGTTTGTTTTGCCTTGGTTTTTCTGTATGTTTTCCTTACAAAGAATTTTCTTGGAAAGATTTTCCCCTTCCATCAGTAACTTTGCCTTCTTAAAATGGTGACTCCAGGACCTAGACTTTGTAGGTTGGTGACACTATACCTCTGTGTAGAGAGCCCAGAATCTCCCAGACTCTATAGGTCTTTCCTGAAGCACTAAGGGCTTCTCTCACCACTTGGGTTTGATGTGGTTTCCCTGCCTTGTAATCCACTGAGGTTGGGAAGGGCTTACCTCATGGTGACATTTCACTGGAAGAGTCCTATGTGTTGACCAGAACACCTGTAAACCCCTTTAGGTCAGTCACCAAGCTGATGGAAAAAGGTTTCTAAAGCCTCCTAACCATAAGTCCTTCACCTTTTATATCTTTAAATACATAAAGCTTATGGAATTTTTGGGAAGGGATTATTAGGACTGAGGTGGTGACTGAAAAAGAAAATGAATTGCTATTTCAGGTGGAACAATAAAGAACTGTGGTGGATTTTAGCTAACTACAACCCAAAGTTCATATTTTGAGCTTAGTTTTTGCATATTAGCAGTGACAATTTTACAAACTTCAAAAATCATTTGTTTAGTCAAGGGTATTAGTTGTAGAGAATTTTCCCTTGTACATCACAAGTATTTTTACTATATTTATAATATATGTAACATTTATTCCCCACTTACCAGGTGCCCCACAGTTTTACAAGAACTATTTTATTTAATTCTTACAAAATGTTTAGAAGGTAGGTACTTGGTATCCCCATGCTATGGAAGAGGAAACTAAAGCTTAGAGAGGTTAAATAACTTGCCCAGTGTTACCACAGTTTGCTGAGCCAGGACTTGATTTCAGGGACTTCAGCTGCAGAGCTTGGAAACTTAATTATTACTCACTGTTGCCTAAGGAAAAGGCATCCTCCATAAATGAATAATAAGGGAAATAACTAGCCTGTGAAGCAATATTTACGTGTGAATAGTTAATAGACTTAGAAGCAATAATTGTAATGTGCAAATTATATGTGCTTAAACCTAAATTTATCTGAGCTAAAGACTTCCTCTCCATGTACTAAAATTATAAAACTAAAACTTTTCCCCAAAATCATTCAATTCAGACTAGTGAAGTATTGTTTCATCTCCTGGACTAGAGGAGCAAAAAGTGCAAAGGTCAGGCCATGAGATTAGGAAGAAGGAAATAGGAAGAGGACCTTGGACAGCATAGATGTGAGGACAGCATAGATGGGAAGGAGGGAAGGTGGAAAAGAGGGAGGTAGAACAAGGCAGGGAAGGGAGAAACAAGACCAGAGATGTCAGTTGAGAGGGAGTAAAGTCAAGGTAAATACAAAGAACAGAGTGGATTTTAAAATTTGTGGAGGGAATAAGGAAGATGTGAGAAAAAAGAGAAGGCATGAGGTACAACAAATTAAAGATGCTACGATGAATCGACCTCTATTAGAATGTTGAAAATGAGACCGAATGTGATGGTGTTTTCCTTAAAACAAACGTAGGAGGAAGAGTTACAATAAGTAGTCTAGTGAAATGACAAAGACAGCTCTGCTCTGTATCTTGACCATTTTGTCAACATGGCCCATCTGGTATGTGGAAGTTAAGATCATAACCCTAACATGAATCCTGAATTTGAGGTCCATGTGGAAATACCAGTGTTTGGCTTATAAACATCCCATCTTCTGAGAGGAATTAAGGTTAACAACTTTGGGGAGCCCAGACACATGGTAATAGGAACACGTGCTGTCTACACCCACCATCCACGCGGTGGCCATTCATTGCAGGGGAAGCACCGCTTGAGGCTCAAACCAGACACACTGAAGTGACAGCCTGAACTGAGAGCCTGGTACATAGTAGTCTCTCATTAAATATTTGTTGAGTGGATGAATGGACAAAAGAATGTGCAGCTTTTCCTTGTTGGTCATTCTTCCCTGTCTCTCTTTTGGAGACTAATTTATAAGAGAAGAAGAAATCAAGTAAGTGTAAGTGAGAATTTTAATAACTCAAGGAAGTAGGAAGAGAATCCATATACGCTTGATTAAAATACTACATATAAAAGATTTCAAGAGAGTAGGTAGCTCTTCCTCTTCTCCTTCTTTAAGGACACGCTCAGGATTTTTAACCTACTCAATAAATTAGGAAACCATGAGTCTATTCTGATTTACATACATGCATACATAATAGTCTGATGTGAAATGGAATATTTACATAGTTTCAAAATATCTCCCACCCCCCAAATACTTGCTTATTATTAAAAGAAAAAGGAGTAAGTCACCACCATAACCAAGGAGGCAAAGTGAACCTCACTAGTAAAGGGATAAATAGAAATTATGTACCACCTGATAGGGTGCAATGAGAAGAACACAGCATCACTTCCGACATTCTTGCCAAGTGTATCAATATTGAGGACCCTTTTATAAACTAACTGCTCTATAATCTTTAAAAGTATCAAGGTTACAAAAGTAAAGATTGAGAAATTGTTCCAGATTGAAAGAGGCTAAATCGACATGACAACTAAATGCAATGTATGATTCTAGCTGGATGCTTTTGCTGTCACGGATATTATCAAGACAACTGGTGAGACTTAAATGCACTTTGAAGATGAGGTGACAGTAATGTATGAATGTCAGTTTCCTGACTTTGTTGATTGTATCATGATTATGAAGGAGATAGTCCTTGTTTGTAGGAAATGTGCACTAAAGTGTCCAGGGGTGATGGGGCATTGAGTTGGCAACTTACTCTCAAATAATTCAGGAAAAAAAGATCCTTCTTCACGTGCTTGCAAGTTTTTGGCACTTGAGATTGTTTCAAAATAAAAATAAAACTTAAACAAATAAGATACGACTATGCTGAAGGGTGGCATTTACAATTTAATGTCTTATCTCCCCTGCTCCCCACCTTCTGTGCCTGGTGTGTCCTATAGCCAAATCTACCACTTTCTACATTTTATTTTTCTAATACAACTTTTTGCATGCATCACTAAAAATGCAAAAGGCAGTAGTGATGTTTTGATAGATGTCCTTAATCCTAGCACTGGTATTTTCACATGCTTCTCAAAATCAGCACTCATGTTAGGATTAATATCTTTCTTCTATATACCAGAAAAACCTCTGTTAATCTTATCTTTAAGAAAAAAATTATTGTATAAATAGAACATGAAAATGTGATAACATAATCCCTACACATTAGTAAATACATTTTCCCAAGTTCTCGTCCCATCCTAGTCCATATACATAAATTACTTTTACATGGTTGTAATCACAGCATAGGTACAATTTTATATTCTACCTTTCTTGTCTGAGCATACTCCAATATTGTTAGAGAGCCTCTGGGGATCTTCTTGCCCTCTGAATCTATGATTACATTTCTGAAACAGTGACCTCATAACATAACTAAGGGACCATATTTCATTGTTCAGTGCCTGCAAAGTGGGCACCTTATTGCTTCCACCTTGTCAGTATAATGCAGTTATGCAATCTGGTAATTGCTGTCCTGATGCACTGTCATTTGATGAAGGCTTTGAAGTCACTCAGACCTGGGCTGCTATCCCAGCTCTGCTTCATACAAGTTCCTAAACCTTTCTGAGCCCCAGTCTTCAATCTCAAAAACAGGGATAATAATGTCTGTCACATGCTATTTGTGAGGATTAAATGAGATAATGAATGTGAAGTTCTGAGCACAGCACCTGGGACGTATTAAGTTATCAATAAATGTTATTAAAATTCATCTAAGAGATACATGACTAGTTAACAGAATGTGGGCTTACTCCAAATACTTAATTTTGTGACTCTCTTAGTTTTACTTGTGATGAATGTGGGTTATTTTTTAGATGGTATCAAATATCCAAAGAGTTCACCAGGATTTCTAAAGAAACCAACTGATTTTCCTAATTGTCTCCAGAATTGAGAACCTATAGGAAAATTAGAGTGACAGCTGACTAATCATCTTTCTCCAATGTCTGCTTTAGATTATCTGTCTCCCACACCCCAAAACAAAAGGTTGAAAAAAAAGAACCCCTTAAAAATGTAATCATTAGAACATGACAGAAATATTAAACATACAGTTTGCTTTTTAAAAATGACCAGTTAGCTGTGAATTTGCCTAATTCCTTTTACAGTCAAATGATTACATACTATGGAAAACGGATAATGTCCCAACTTACAAAATGGACCAATAAAGGAGTTACTGTTTGTGTTAGCAGGAAATATTCTACAAGTACTATTCTTTGAGAAATTCCTTGAAACATAGGCTCTCCCTGAGCAATTGTGTGTTTGATGATCACTGAGTATTTCACAGAGAGGCACTGGCTGAAAATTTTAGTGTTTAGGGGCCAACCATCATTGCCAACTGTGACTTGCTCAAATTATATATCAACTATTTTTTTGGGTTTTTTTTTTAACATCTTTGTTGGAGTATAACTGCTTTACAATGGTGTGTTAGTTTCTGCTTTATGACAAAGTGAATCAGCTATATATATACATATATCCCCATATCTCCTCCCTCTTGCGTCTCCCTCCCACCCTCCCTATCCCACTCCTGTAGGTGGTCACAAAGCACCGAGCTGATCTCCCTGTGCTATGCGGCTGCTTTCCACTAGCTATCTATTTTACATTTGGTAGTGTATATATGTCCATGCCACTCTCTCACTTCGTCCCAGCTTACCCTTCCCCCTCCCCATGTCCTCAAGTCCATTCTCAACTAGGTTGTATTTACAGAAATTCTGTTTTTACACTATTTTAAAGCAGAAGGGACAGGAATCTACTGTACATTGAGGAACACTGTCATAGCACAAAGAAGCTCAAGCCATTTAAAATTCTAAAATTAAAAAGGATAAGAAAGTGTTGAAAAAAAATCTTCTAAATACTTTTATAAACAAAGCTTTCTAAATAGTTATCATGACCTTAGAAAAACCCACTAACCTTTCCACCAAGAATGCAAATGAAAGCAAAATATTCACATAGATGAAGGAATAATAGTTGTCTTTTGTCTGCTTGGAATAGGTAGTGAAGATTCTCAGGAGGGATAAGAAAGGACGAATGTATTTTAAAATGCAAGCTTTTTCCACTTCTACTAGTGTCATGCTACCAGCGAGGAGAGAACCAAGCATGTGCACAGCCAAGTAGTCTGAGCCAAAGTCATTAAGCTGACAATGAAACGTGTGTGTGGAGAAACAAGGGAGCAATGATTAAATGGGGAAGAAAGCCAGTAAGGGCTGAAAAGAGGTGACTGTTGGCTGTGTGCATCCCAGGGAGGCTGGTGGAGGGAAGACCCAGGTCGCTCTAACATAAAGTTGGCAAGGAACAAACACATGAAAAGATGCTCAACATCACTAATCATTAGAGAAATGCAAATCAAAACTACAATGAGGTATCACCTCACACCAGTCAGAATGGCCATCATCAAAAAATCTACAAACAATAAATGCGGGAGAGAGTGTGGAGAAAAGGGAACCCTCTTGCACCGTTGGTGGGAATGTAAATTGATACAGCCACTATGGAGAACAATATAGAGTTTCCTTAAAAAACTAAAAAGAGAACTACCATACGACCAAGCAGTCCCAGTGCTGGGCATATACCCTGAGAAAACCATAATTCAAAAAGAGTCATGTACCACAATGTTCACTGCAGCGCTATTTACAATAGCCAGGACATGGAAGCAACCTAAGTGTCCATCGACAGATGAATGGATAAAGAAGATGTGGCACATACATACAATGGAATATTACTCAGCCATAAAAAGGAATGAATTGAGTTATTTGTAATGAGGTGGATGGACCTAGAGTCTGTCATACAGAGTGAAGTAAGTCAGAAAGAGAAAAACAAATACTGTATGCTAACACATATATATGGAATCTAAAAAAAATGGTATTGATGAACCTAGTGGCAGGGCAGGAATAAAGACGCAGATGTAGAGAACGGACTTGAGGACACAGTGGGGGAAGAGGAAGTTGGGATGAAGTGAGAGAGTAGTATTGACATATATACACTACCAAATGTAAAATAGATAGCTAGGGCTTCCCTGGTGGTGCAGTGGTTGAGAGTCTGCCTGCTAATGCAGGGGACACGGGTTCGAGCCCTGGTCTGGGAGGATCCCACATGCCGCGGAGCAGCTGGGCCCGTGAGCCACAACTACTGAGCCTGCGCGTCTGGAGCCTGTGCCCCGCAACGGGAGGGGCCGCGATAGTGAAAGGCCCGCGCACCGCGATGAAGAGCGGTCCCCGCACCGCGATGAAGAGTGGCCCCCACTTGCCGCAACTAGAGAAAGCCCTCGCACGGACCAAAGACCCAACACAGCCAAAAAATAAAATAAATAAATAAATAAAGTAGCTATTAAAAAAAAAAAAAAAAAAAACCCTCACACCGACGGTTGGTCATGCTAGACCAATACAATCATTAAAAAAAAAAAAAAAAAAAAAAGATAGCTAGTGGGAAGATACTGCATAGCACAGGGAGATCAGCTCGGTGCTTTGTGATGACCTAGAGGGGTGGGAGGAGGCTCAAGAGTGAGGGGATATGGGGATATATGTGTACATATAGCTGATTCACTTGGTTGTGCAGCAGAAACTAACACAACGTTGTAAAGCAGTTTTACTCCAATAAAGATGTAAAAAAAAGCTGGCAAGCTATTCTCCTGGACCATTCATGGGGGCTGCCACTGAGTCCCTTCCATTTCCAATGTCAAATTCAAGGATTGAAAATGAAGGTTAAAGCCTATCCGTGAAAGCAAAACATGTCTTTCTGAAACAGCTTTTACAACAACTCTGATTCTGTGATTGGAGTACATATTGTTTCCTGTAGGGTCACTGAGAGCTTTTTTTTTTTTTTTAATTTTTATTTATTTATTGATTGATTGATTTATGGCTGTGTTGGGTCTTCATTTCTGTGCGAGGGCTTTCTCTAGTTGTGGCAAGCGGGGTCCACTCTTCATCGCGGTGCGCGGGCCTCTCACTGTCGCGGCCTCTCTTGTTGCGGAGCACAGGCTCCAGACGCGCAGGCTCAGTAATTGTGGCTCACGGGCCCAGCCGCTCTGCGGCATGTGGGATCTTCCCAGACCAGGGCTCGAACCCGCGTCCCCTGCATTGGCAGGCAGACTCTCAACCACTGCGCCACCAGGGAAGCCCTCACTGAGAGCTTTTGAATCACTTAAAAATTATTCCTAGGGTTGAGGAGCACAGCTGAAGCTGGTTCCTCCAGTCTGCCCTGCTCTTTTAGCATCATCCTCCTTCTCTCTACGCTCCAGATTCTCTTTGAAGGCTCAGAGAGAACCTTCAAAGGGTCTCTCAGGGGAACCCCAAGAGTCTCTAAGGAAACCAGGCTCTGACCCTCAAATTCGGAACAAGTCAGGCAGGCTGGAGGCCTGTGAGGGGAAATGTGTCCAAAGTGGATCCAACCCAATTGGGGCCTTTTTGAAATGAAGGTCCCCATGATGGAAAATAGCCCTCTGGCTCCCTTCTTGACAGGAAAAAGACGTGGGGAAGGTCAGCATCTCATTAGCTCATGAGCTCAGGTAAATCAAGTTCACCCTTGATCTTTTGAATCTCCTCTGGATTTTTCTCTAGGAAAAAAAAATTAGCACAATTATGAAGACTTTCATATAAATTTAACATAAAACATTCTTACTCCCTTTTTTGTTGTTGTTAATCTAATAAAGAAAAAACACATTGCTGATACAAGGCGATTGATGGATGGTTTTGTCTTTTAAAGGAAGAGTCAAAATATTAATACTTATGTTTTTTTTTTTTTTAATTAATTTATTTTTATTTTTGGCTGTGTTGGGTCTTCGTTTCTGTGCGAGGGCTTTCTCTAGTTGTGGCAAGCGGGGTCCACTCTTCATCGCGGTGCGCGGGCCTCTCACTATCGCGGCCTCTCTTGTTGCGGAGCACAGGCTCCAGACGCGCAGGCTCAGTAATTGTGGCTCACGGGCCCAGTTGCTCCGCGGCATGTGGGATCTTCCCAGACCAGGGCTCGAACCCGTGTCCCCTGCATTGGCAGGCAGATTCTCAACCACTGCGCCACCAGGGAAGCCCAATACTTATGTTTTGATGAGAAAATTAGAGAACAATCTAGATTACTGAAAATATTTAGATGCTGCCCTAACATTCTGTTTCTTAAGCTTGTTTATTAAAACTAGTTTTTGCATTATGCTAGATTGTTTTATTTCAGTTAAGTGGATACCTTCTGATGGAAGATTTTTTTTCGCAGAAAGAGCACTTACAATTTCTAGCGATACATTAGTGACCCCAGAGTCATAGCACTCTCAGAAGCTACTGAGAAGCAAAGTTAATCTCCTTTTTCTTATTGAATCTCTTCTGCTAAGTCTCAAAGGCATTTTGCTGGGCCAGGGGAGGTATTCCTAATGCCACTGTCCATATTATCTTCAGCTTACAGGAAGAGATATTTCACTCGGCCAATGTCATTATGTATACTTATATGGATCCCAAATGCCAATTAAGATTTGCTGAAACTTTCTGCCATTGCTGGTGCAATGAACACCCTTGTTCAAGCCACTAAAAACAAAAACACTTGTACCATTCTAGAGGTGATCTCTTTTGGCATTTCTAAGTATGTCTGAATGATCTTTTAAATTAATATTCATGGCCAAATTCACTGGAGGGTGTAAACTGAGGTGATGCAGGGAGCGCTTCACTGTTCCTGACCAGCACATGCGATCAACCCTCGCCTCATCCTTGTGTACTTATTGAAGGATGCCTCCACTCCAGGAGTCATCAGCACTGTATCCTCCCATGAGGTCCAGGGTAACGCGGTCAAGCCATTACCAGCAGTGCAGGGGACGCTGGAGCGTGGTGCTGGCTGCAAACACTGGCTCCATTCACCATCAGAAAAGAAAAGCCTGCTCCCTTTTCTCGGACAAGACTCCCGCTATGACTCAGTGTGTCTCCCAGCTGGGTAGCCACGAGTATGTTTCCTTCTTTAGCCCGTATTATAATGGAGGGTGAGATGAAAAGGAATACAGGCCCTTGATACCTTCTACTTGGAGTGCTAACTAATGCAGGGCGTCGTGTCTGATCTGCTGCTTGGCTGAGGGGATGGCAGATGGCCTTCTGAAAGCTTTTCAAACCCAGACTGCTTTCAGCGGGGCACGAGGGGGGTATTGTTACATTTTCCGAACGGTGGTAGGAAGAGGTACCAAATAAAAGCACACGACAATTGTGCCACTTCTCCAGGAAGCTTATTACCACCTTACAATGAGGGCTAATTGGGATGCCAAAAACAGACGCAGAAGCAGCTTTGACTATTATTCAGGAGAGATTTTAGAGAGCAGAGTCAGGAAGGAGGCTGAGGCATAAAGGAGGACAGTGGTGGGAAGAATATTGGCAGGGAAGAGGTGAGGGCCAGGATGAAGAGGAAAAAGAGGAGCTGTCTCATTTGTATCAGAAAAGAATCATGCTCTTGTTTAAAGGGTTTGTTCGTATCCACCCGCCGCCCCCTTCTACCACAAGCCTCTTTATGAGGAAGACGTCAACAGTCCGGCTTACAGAGCAGCATCCACAGGGCGCTGCCGTTACCATGACAACCAACGTGGACAAATCTTGGAGCCTTTTAAGAAACTTGTGTGTGATCTCCTTGAAGTGGGCAAAGGAGGAACTAAAACGTACTGGATACTTACTGTAGGCCAGGCTGGTTCAGGAAGCTTCCTTTATTATTTCATTTAATCTTCAAAACAATTCAGAGACATACTCTTATAATCATTTCACGACCGAGGAAACGGAGGCTCAGGGATGTTACATAACTCACTAAAAGTCCAACAGACTCAAGTCCAGGCATTTCTGACTCCAAAGTTCAAGCCCTTTCTGCCACACTACTCTGAGCCAATTCTCCAAATAGCCAGGTCCTGTCCACTACCTGGCAAGTGATAGTAGGTGCTCAATAAATGTTTTCTGAAAGCAGAACTAAATGACCCAGAAGTGGAGATAGGAAAGAAACTCTTAAAACTAGAAATGATTTAGGAAAGCTGACCCTAGGAGTCTATTCTCAGCTAGGGGCCCTCATCCCAGAGTACACACAAACTCAATCAGAATTATTTGGCCAAAATGTTTTGAGTGTCTATTAGGTGCCAGACATTGGGTTAGGTGCCAGAAGTACAGACATTTTAAAACCCAGTTTCCATCTTCCAGCAGCTCACAGTCTGTTGGTGGAGGGGACCCATATACATACAAGTATAATATGCTGTGAAAAAATATAGGTAGAGATAAGCTTGGCATTCTCAGGAAGGAGAAAGGAAACCTTACTCAGCCTGGGAAAGTCAAGGAAGGCTTCCTGGAGGAGGTGATGCCTGGGTGGGTTCTTAAAGGATGAATAGGAATTAGCCAGGCAAGAAAGGGTGAGTTGTGTTATTCCAGACAAACAGAGCAGTACGAGCAAAGTCCAGAGGCATGAAATAGACAGCATGTGCATAGAACGTTAAGTGTTTCCTACTGAGCCCAGACTGTGTGGCAGGAAATGACACTGAAGAGATAGGTAGAGCCAGGAAGAGGGAGACTTTAAATGCCACGTTAAGTGTCTTGGACTTCAGCCAGCAGGGGATGCAAGGCATTGATCGGTCTCTGCAGGGAGAGGGAGTGATATAGGCAGTGTGGAGGAAAGATGTGAAGGGCTAGAAATTGAAATAGGAAGAACAGTTGGGCAGTTGATGCTGTGGTTTATGTGGGAGATGATGAGGGCCTGATCAGGGAAGTGGTGATAGGGTTGGAGAAGGCCAGATTAATTTGAGAAACATTTTCAAGGTCAAGTCAGCAGGAATCAGTGATTTGATTGGGTTGTGAGAAATGATAATGGGACAACGACATGTGAATTTCTCGCTTAAGGAACTGGATAGATGATGCAGCCATTCATTAAAATTATGAATCATACGTGGGAGCAGATTATGGGGTGCCCAAGGGGTAAGATGAGTTCATTTGACACCTGGGACATATCTAGGTTCTAGCAAGCAGTTGGATTATGAATCAGAAACTAAGAAGAGAGATAAAGACAAACGATAAAGATTTGAGAACAGAAGTCTGAAAATAGATTCTTCTGCAGTCATATCTGGCCTGCAGATGTGTTTTGTTTGGACTTCCATGATACTGTTTTTAAAATTAGGATTAGGTGGAAAACAGGGAAGAATCAGGAGGTTGCACCAAAAAACCCCCTGTATTTTTGGTGTCTCTTGAAAACTCTGCTTTTTTGCATTTCCATTCTCTCATGACAGCAGTCAGCTAGAAGTGGGAAGCAGCTTGGCTCTCTGAGCAGGGTACATGGTCTTCGGGAGCCTCAGTCCTCACCTGGCTGGGCCCCTGGCCCAGAGGCTCAACGTTGGTTGCTATCTCATCATCACAATTGCTCTTGCCTTGCTTACAGTAGAGTTAAGAGAAAAGTAAACTTTTCTTGTTCTCTTAATCAAAAGTAGCAAAAGAAATCTAGTCCAAGAGGGCTGTGTGTTTCAAAGAAAATGATGTTGTGAAATTAATAATGTTCCCATATATTTGATTTGCAAACAAACCATGTCCTTGTTGAAAGAATTAAACTTGAAACATCACTGTGAAATAAACCATATTAAGAGTAATATCTGCTATATTTAAAAGATACATGATGACTTTCCATTTGTTTGTATCTTCTTTAATTTCTTTCATCATTGTTTTGTAATTTTCAGGGTACAAGTCTTTACTATTGTTAAATTGTCCATACCACCCAAAGCAATCTACACACTCAGCGCAGTTCCTATCAAAATCCCAATGGCATTTTTTTACAGAAATAGAAAAAACAATTCTAAAAGTAATATGAAACCACAAAAGCCCCCAAATAACCAAAAAAACTTGAGAGAAAAAAAGAACAAAGGTAGAGGCATCACACTTCCTGATTTCAGAGTAACAAAAATATATTACAGAGGTGGACCTTCAAGATGGCAGAGGAGTAAGATATGGAGATCACCTTCCTCCCCACAAATACATCAGAAATACATCTACATGTGGAACAACTCCTACAGAACACCTACTGAACGCTGGCAGAAGAACTCAGACTTCCCAAAAGGCAAGAAATGCCCCACGTACCTGGGTAGGGCAAAAGAAAGAAGAAAAAACAGAGACAAAAGAATAGGGATGGGACCTGCACCAGTTGCAGGGAGCTGTGAAGGAGGAAAGGTTTCCACACACTAGGAAGCCCCTTCGCGGGTGGAGACTGCGGGTGGCGGAGGGGGGAAGCTTCGGAGCCACGGAGGAGAGCGCAGCCACAGGGGTGCGGAGGGCAAAGCGGAGAGATTCCCACACAGAGGATCGGTGCTGACCAGCACTCACCAGCCCGAGAGGCTTGTCTGCTCACCCGCCGGGGTGGGCGGGGGCTGGGAGCTGAGGCTTGGACTTCGGAGGTTGGATCCCAGGGAGAGGACTGGGGTTGGCGGTGTGAACACAGCCTGAAGGGGCTAGTGCACCACAGCTAGTGGGAGGGAGTCCAGAAAAAAGTCTGGACTTGCCTAAGAGGCAAGAGTCCATTGTTTTGGGGTGTGCGAGGAGAGGGGATTCAGAGCACCACCTAAACGAGCTCCAGAGATGGGCACGAGCCACGGCTATCACTGAGGACACCAGAGACGGGCATGAGATGCTAAGGCTGCTGCTGCCGCCACCAAGAATCCTGTGTGTGAGCACAGGTCACTCTCCACACCGCCCCTCCCGGGAGCCTGTGCAGCCCGCCATGGCCAGGCTCCCGTGATCCCGGGACAACTTCCCCGGGAGAATGCATGGCGCGCCTCAGGCTGCTGCAATGTCACGCCGGCCTCTGCCACCACAGGCTCGCCGCACATTCATATTATAACTACTGTACCCCTCCCTGCCCCCGGCATGAGTGAGCCAGAGCCCCCTAATCAGCCGCTGCTTTAAACCCATCCTATCTGGGTAGGAACAGAAGCGTGAGGGCGGTGTACATGCAGAGGTGGGGCCAACTCCAAAGCTGAACCCCAGGAGCTGTGGGAACAAAGAAGAGAAAGGGAAATCTCTCCCAGCAGCCTCAGGAGCAGTGAATTAAATCCCCACAATCAACTTGAGGTACCCTGCATCTGTGGAATACCTGAATAGACAACGAATCAACCCAAAATTGAGGCAGTGGATTTTGGGAGCAACTGTAGACTTGGGGTTTGCTGTCTGCGACTGACTTGTTTCTGACTTTTATGTTTATCTTAGTATAGTTTTTACTGCTTGTTATCATTGGTGGATTTGTTTATTGGTTTGGTTGCTCTCTTCTTTTTTTTTATTACTTTTTTATTTTAATAATTTTTAAATTTTAATTATTTTATTTTATTTCATTTATTTATTTATTTATTAAAATTTTTTCTTTCTTTCTTTCTTTTCTCCCTTTTCTTCTAAGCTGTGTGGCTGACAGGGTTTGGTGCTCTGGCCTGGTGTCAGGCCTGAGCCTCTGAGGTGGGAGGGCCGAGTTCAGGACATTGGACCACCAGAGACCTCCCAGCCCCACGTAATATCAATCGGCAAACCTCTCCCAGAGATCTCAGTCTAAACGCTAAGACCCAGCTCCACCCAATGGCCAGCAAGCTCCAGTGCTAGATGCCCCATGCCAAACAACTAGCAAGACAGGAACACAACCCCACCCATTAGCAGAGAGGCTGCCTAAAATCATACTAAGTTCAAAGACACCCCAAAACACACCGCCAGATGTGGACCTGCCCACCAGAAAGACAAGATCCAGTCTCATCCACCAGAACACAGGCACCAGTGCCCTCCACCAGGAAGCCTACACAACCTATTGAACCAACCTTACCCACTGGGGACACACACCAAAAACAATGGGAACTACAAACCTGCAGCCTGTGGAAAGGAGACCCCAAACACAGCAAGTTAAGCAAAATGAGAAGACAGAGAAATACACAGAGATGAAGGAGCAAGGTAAAAACCAACCAATGCTATGAGACTAGATATCAATTACCAGAAAAAATCTGTAAAAAATACAAACACATGGAGGGTAAACAATACACTACTAAATAACCAAGAGATCACTGAAGAAATCAAAGAGGAAATCAAAAAATACCTAGAAACAAATGACAATGAAAACACAACGACCCAAAGCCTATGGGATGCAGACAAAGCAGTTCTAAGAGGGAAGTTTCTAGCAATACAATCCTACCTTAAGAAACAAGAAACATCTCAAATAAACAACCTAACCTTACACCTAAAGCAATTAGAGAAAGAAGAACAAAAAAAAAACCCCAAAGTTAGCAGAAGGAAAGAAATCATAAAGATCAGATCAGAAATAAATGAAGGAAATGATAGCAAAGATTAATAAAACTAAAAGCTGGTTCTTTGAGAAGATAAACAAAATTGATAAACCATTAGCCAGACTCATCAAGAAAAAAAGGGAGAAGACTCAAATCAATAGAATTAGAAATGAAAAAGGAGAAGTAACAACTGACACTGCAGAAATACAAAGGATCATGAGAGATTACTACAAGCTACTATATGCCAATAAAATGGACAACCTGGAAGAAATAGACAAATTCTTAGAAAAGCACAACTTTCAGAGACTGAACCAGGAAGAAATAGAAAATATGAACAGACCAATCACAAGCCCTGAAATTGAAACTGTGATTAAAAATCTTCCAACAAACAAAAGCCCAGGACCAGATGGCTTCACAGGTGAATTCTATCAAACATTTAGAGAAGAGCTAACACCTATCCTTCTCAAACTCTTCCAAAATATAGCAGAGGGAGACCACTCCCAAACTCATTCTATGAGGCCACCATCACCCTGATACCAAAACCAGACAAAGATGTCACATAAAAAGAACACTACAGGCCAATATCACTGATGAACATAGATGCAAAAATGCTCAACAAAATATTAGCAAACAGAATCCAACAGCACATTAAAAGGATCATACACCATGATCAAGTGTGGTTTATCCCAGGAATGCAAGGATTCTTCAATATATGCAAATCAATCAATGTGATACACCATATTAACGAATTGAAGGAGAAAAACCATATGATCATCTCAATAGATGCAGAAAAACCTTTCAACAAAATTCAACACCCATTTATGATAAAAACCCTCCAGAAAGTAGGCATAGAGGGAACTTACCTCAACATAATAAAGGCCATAAATGACAGACCCACAGCCAACATCGTTCTCAATGGTGAAAAACTGAAACCGTTTCCTCTAAGATCAGGAGCAAGACAAGGTTGCCCACTCTCACCACTGTTATTCAACGTAGTTTTGGAAGTTTTAGCCACAGCAATCAGAGAAGAAAAAGAAATAAAAGGAATCTGAATCAGAAAAGAAGAAGTAAAACTGTCACTGTTTGCAGATGACATGATACTCTCCATAGAGAATCCTAAAGAGGCTACAAGAAAACTACTAGATTTAATCAATGAATTTGCTAAAGTAGCAGCATACAAAATTAATGCACAGAAATCTCTTGCATAGTCCTATACACTAATGATGAAAAATCTGAAAGAGAAATTAAGGAAACACTCCCATTTACCATTGCAACCAAAAAGAATAAAATACCTAGGAATAAACCTACCTAAGGAGACAAAAGACCTGTATGCAGAAAACTGTAAGACACTGATGAAAGAAATTAAAGACGACACAAACGGACAGATATACCATGTTTTTGGATTGGAAGAATCAACACTGTGAAAATGACTATACTACCCAAAGCAATCTACAGATCCAATGCAATCCCTATCAAGCAACCAATGACATTTTTCATAGAACTAGAAAAAAAAATTTCACCATTTGTATGGAAACACAGATGAACCTGAATAATCAAAGCAATCTTGAGAACGAAAAACGGAGCTGGAGGAATCAGGCTCCCTGACTTCAGACTATACTACAAAGCTACAGTAATCAAGACAGTATGGTACTGGCACAAAAACAGAAATATAGATCAATGGAACAGGAGAGAAAGCCCAGAGATAAACCCATGCACATATGGTCTCCTTATCTTTGATAAGGGAGGCAAAAATATACAGTGGAGAAAAGACAGCCTCTTCAATAAATGGTGCTGGGAAAACTGGACAGCTACATGTAAAAGAATGAAATTAGAACACTCCCTGACACCATACACAAAAATAAACTCAAAATGGATTAAAGACCTAAATGTAAGGCCAGACACTATCAAACTCTTAGAGGAAAACATAGGCAGAACACTCTATGACATAAATCACAGCAAGATCCTTTTTGACCCACCTCCTAGAGAAATGGAACTAAAAACAAAAATAAACAAATGGGACCTAATGAAACTTAAAAGCTTTTGCACAGCAAAGGAAACCATAAACAAGATGAAAAGACAACCCTCAGAATGGGAGAAAATATTTGTAAACGAAGCAACTGACAAAGGATTAATATCCAAAATATACAAGCAGCTCATGTAGCTCAATATCAAAAAAACGAACAACCCAATCCAAAAATGGGCAGAAGACCTAAATAGACATTTCTCCAAAGAAGATAGACAGATTGCCAACAAACACATGAAAGGATGCTCAACATCACTAATCATTAGAGAAATGCCAATCAAAACTACAATGAGGTATCACCTCACACCGGTCAGAATGGCCATCATAAAAAATCTACAAACAATAAATGCTGGAGTGGGTGTGGAGAAAATGGAACCCTCTTGCACTGCTGGTGGGAATGTAAATTGATACAGCCACTATGGAGAACAGTATGGAGGTTCCTTAAAAAACTGAAAATAGAATTACCATATGACCCAGCAATCCCACTACTGGGCATGTACCCTGAGAATACCATAATTCAAAAAGAGTCATGTACCACAATGTTCATTGCAGCTCTATTTACAATAGCCAGGACATGGAAGCAACCTAGGTGTCCATAGACAGATGAATGGATAAAGATGTGGCACAAATATACAATGGAATATTACTCAGCTGTAAAAAGAAATGAAATTGAGTTATTTGTAGTGAGGTGGATGGACCTAGAGTCTGTCATACAGAGTGAAGTAAGTCAGAAAGAGAACAACGAATACCTTATGCTAACACATATATATGGAATCTAAAAAAAAAAATGGTTCTGAAGAACCTAGGGGCAGGACAGGAATAAAGACACAGACATAGAGAATGGACTTGAGGACATGGGGAGAGGGAAGTGTAAGCTGGGACAAAGTGAGAGAGTGGCATTGACATATATACACTACCAAATGTAAAGTAGATAGCTAGTGGGAAGCAGCCGCATAGCACAGGGAGATCAGCTCAGTGCTTTGTGACAACCTAGAGGGTTGGGATAAGGAGGGGGTGGGAGGGAGACACAAGAGGAAGGGGATATGGGGATATATGTGTACATATAGCTGATTCACTTCATTATGCAACAGAAACTAACACAACATTTTAAAGCAATTATACTCCAATAAAGATGTTAAAGAAATAGGTGATAATATTTTGAAATATATATATATATATATATATGTATATTACAAAGTCATAGTAATTAAAAGAGTATGGTAATGACATAAAGACATACAGACCACTGGAATAGCATATGGAGTCCAGAAATAAGTCCATATATATGTCAATTGATCTTCAGCAAGGGTGCCAAGAACACACAATGGAGAAAGGATAGTCTCTTTAATAAATGGTGTTGGGAAAACTGAATATCTGCATGCAAAAGAGTGAATTTGGACCTTTATCTAACACCATTCACAAAAACCCAAAATGGATTAAAGCCTTAAATGTAAGACCAAAGCTATAAAACTTCTAGAAGAAAATATAGAGGAAAATCTTTGTGACATTGGTCTTGGCAGTAATTTCATAGATATGACACCAAAAGCACAGGTAACAAATGCAAAAATAGGCAAGGAATACTACATCAATAAAAACACTTCTGCACAGTAAAGGAAACAATAGAATAGAAAGGAAACGTACAGAATGGGAGAAAATATTTGCAAATGATATATCTGATAAGGGGTTAATTTACAATTAAATATATAATGAACTCCTCAATAACAAAAAACATTAATAACCCAATTAAAAATGGGCAAAAGACTTCAATAGACATTTCATCAAAGAAGACGTACAAATCGCCAACAGGTAAGTGAAAAGATGCTCAATGTGACTGGTCATCAGGGAAATGCAAATCAAAATCACAATGAGATACCACCTAACACCTGTTAAGATGGCAATCAAAGAAAGAAACCCAAAGGACAACAAGTGTTGGTGAGGATGTGGAGAAAATGGAACCCTTTTACACTATAGAAGGGAATGTAAAATGGTGCAGCCACTACGGAAAATGCTTTTGAGGTTCCTCAAAAATTTATAAATGGAGCTACCATATGATCAATAATCCCACTTCTGGATATTTATCCCAAAGAACTGAAATCAGGATCCTGAGGGGATATTAGCACTCTCATATTCACTGCGGCACTATTCACAATAGCTAAGATGTGGAATCAAACGTCCATCAATGGATGAATGGCTAAACAAAAATGTGATATATACATACAATAGAATATTATTCAGCCTTAAAAAAGAAAGAAGTCCTGCAATATGCCACAACATGGAAGAACCCTGTGAACATTATACTAAGTAAAACAAGTCAGTCACAGAAGGACAAACACTGTATGAGTCCACTTATATGAGGTATCTAAAATAGTCAGACTCAGAAATTCCCTGGTGGTCCAGTGGTTAGGACTCCGTGCTTCCACTGCAGGGGGCGTAGGTTCAATCCCTGATCGGGGAACTAAGATCCTGCATGCTGTGTGGCCAAAAAAAATTAAATTAAATTAAAATTAAATTAAATTAAAAAGTAGACTCATGGAAGCAAAGAATAGAATGATGACTGCAGGGGCTGGGGTGAGGGGGAAAGGGGCAGTTGCTTATCAACGGGTTTAAAATTTCAGGAATGTAAGATGATTAAGTTCTAGAGATTTGATGTACAGCATTGTGCCTATGGTTAATGATAGTCTATTATACACTTAAAAATCTGTTGAGGAGGTAGATCTCATGTTAAGTGTTTTTACCACATGAAAATAAAATTTTTAAAAACAAAAAGAAAAGATACATGATGGACAAACCTAATAAACTGAAATGAGCATAGAAATTTCAATAGTTTGTTTTGGAAACTGAATGAAATAAACAGTGATATACAATTGTCTCTTTCCCACAAGTACACTGCTTGGCCCTAAATGTGTTTGAATTTACAAGCTGTTTTAGAGTCACTGGTATATAGCATGGAACCAGAGAGAGAAGGAAAGCAGGCCAAGGGCAGAATCTTGGGGAAAGACTTGTGGGAAAGGGTTCCCAAAGGAGCCTGAGAAGGATGAGGAGAGGTTAAAGGAGAACCTGAGAAGTGTGGTAGCGTCAAAGCAAGGGGATCAGAAACACAGGAAGGAAGGACAGATCAATACTATCAAATGTCTTTGTCCTGCGCTGTGTGTCTGTCACCCAGAAGGGAGGCCAGTGCAACAACTGTACAGCTTAGACCAGAGAGTCCCAGACTACCTTGGTTCACAGTGCCCTTCATTTTAAGTAATTTTTTTACAGTTCTCCAAGGCCAAGAGAAATACCAAACAGTTCCACAAATTAAGTATTCAGGTCCAAACATCTTAATAAGTATTTGTGGCCTTAAAACTTAGTAATCATTTGAAAAAAAAATACTACACCTAAGCTGAAAGAAATTTCAATTTCTTTAAAACTTCATTCTTAAGTTTTCCTTCTTAACAGCAGGAAACTCAGCATGAAAATAGATGTTATTGAAAGAAATGTAGTTCAATCTAATGTGAAATTGTGAACAAGCTGCCTTTGTTTCATAATAATTTGTCTACCTATTTTTATTTATCAAAGACCAAGAACCTCTTATTAACAAGAGCGAACCAGTACTGCCACATCAAATTGATACACTTATCTCCAAAAGCCAAAGAAAATGGGGTTTCAGTTCTTTCCTGCTACAAGTACATGAGCAATTTCCATTTGCCATCTTGGAAAGCTGAAGCAGCACGAATCAGAGTGCCTCAGTCCACTGCTGGTTACCACGCTGGACCATCACTAAAGGCCCCTGGTGCCCCAGGATTCTGTGACTCGTCTGACCAGGGATGAGGAGGTCTTGAGGGCGAGCAAGGAGCCTTCAAAGCCCTCCCTCGGCTGCGACAGCTCACCACCAGCCCGGGGATCCTGCTTACCCCGTCCCAGTTTATCACTTTATCCCGCGCCTACGCCTACTGCCGGCCTCAGACTCGGTTAGCTAACAACCTCGACGGTGTCCCTCTCCAAACCATTGCCAACCTTGGATTAGACACCTGAATTCAAATCCCCGCCTTCCTCTGCTTTTGTGGGCCCTGGAAGCGCGAGGGTGGCAGAGGATGAGACGCGGAGGGCAGAGTTGAGGCGGTGCTCAGGACTGGATGAAAGACATCTGTTTCACAAAGGCTCCTTCTCAGCCTCAGCGACCATCAGCTTTCAGACCCAGCCCACGTCACAAGGCAGAAAGAATCCTGGGCGGGGGCGTCTTCGGAGCAAGCCAGCGCCCCGTATGAACCGCACCCGCCCACGGCATATAGGACGCCCCACGCGCACGCTCAGAGCTCATCGTGCCTTCCACAAGCAGAGGAGGTTTCCCCGGGTCTTTGTTTCCTTTGCTGCTGTCTGCAGCTCTGTCGTTTTTCTAAAACGCCCTGATGGGAGCATGTGAAGGCCAGCGGTATCCCACTTCTTCAACAGCCCGGGGACCTTGTACTTTTCCTCGCGTCGTAAAGGCTGAAAATGCTCCTCTTTGATTTTCAAATCCCCCAGCATGTTTACGCGGTGCCAGGAGGCCAAGCTTAACTCTGGCTGGCTGGCAGTTCGGCTAATTGGCCACACTTTAGAAAGAGGCTTTTTGAATCTGAGCATTTAGGGAGAAAGTGGAGAAGCGTGGCTGTATGAAAGCAATTGATGTTAAATATTCATGCTCTGCTCTGTTAATCAGAATCAGTAACCCCCATTGCTTAGCTGCAGTCTTGCTGGCTTCTATGACTGTGCTAAGGGAACTTGGATACAAAACAATGCCACCAACCCCCCCACACCCACACACACACATACACACACACACACACACAAGACGTAGTTGCTTATAGGTTTGAAGTGTTTCCAGTTAACATTGTGCCACTCAGCAGTGTCTGTTTTCTTCCGGATGTTGAATGAGCCATAGTTATCCCTTCCTTCAGCGTTTTAGAACCACTGCTCCCCTCTTTTTCCTTCTCTCCTGTGGAACTCAGCAAACTTCGTCCTTGCTTAAAAACCGGACATTTTCTGCAATAATTTTTAAAGCGAATTGCAGCGTATTCTAGTTCATTTTTCAGAAATGATAAAATTATTTCACAAAATAGAGAAGTAGTGGACTATAATTGAACAAATTAGGGTAATAATATCCTAGGTTGTTTTAGGTCTTCTCTCGTCACTGACTTCATATTGGCAAACTGGTGCTAAGTAATATAAATGGGGCATCTGTACTTTATATATATAACATATACTTTACATATGTTGAGGTCATGTTTCCTGAGCTCTTAGGAAATAAACGTTTTATATTTTTATTTGTTGATTGAGTTTTTAAAGTATGTATAATTCAACCACAGGAACTTTTAAAATAATCACAATTTTAAAGGAAAAAGAAAAATAGCTCTTAATTAAACATTTTTTTGGTTTTATTTTTGTAGCTATATTTTTTCAAGTTTTCTACAATGACTATGTTTTACCATTATCATAAAAACAATAAAAACTATAGTTTTAAAAAACTGCTGAGCAGTTGCTGAATTTTATGTTTCAGAATTCATCAGGTTCTTCCTTACCTGTGTCATCTGCAAGAGAAATGTTGGTGAAAGTACGATCCTCCTCTTCCTCTTGGCTGGACCCGTCCATCTTGTTCACTTTTCAGGCCTGTTAGTGAGAAAAATGGGGGCAGGGGAAACGGCAGTTCTCTCATGTGATCGCCCTTGTTAAATAATTAATAAATGAACACCCACGTAGGTGCTATCTGATCCTTGCACAAGCCACCCTCTTCCTGCTTTCCACCTGAGGAGTTCTTACTGTGTGTTGTGGACCTAACCGGAAATGATTAGAGACCCAAGTTAAAGAGTTACAAGGGCTTCCCTGGTGGCGCAGTGTTTGGGGGTCTGCCTGCCGGTGCGGGGGACACGGGTTCGAGCCCTGGTCTGGGAGGGTCCCACATGCCGCGGAGCGGCTGGGCCCCGTGAGCCACAATTACTGAGCTTGCGCGTCTGGAGCCTGTGCTCCGCGGCGGGAGAGGCCGCGATAGTGAGAGGCCCGCGCACCGCGATGAGGAGTGGCCCCCGCTTGCCGCGACTGGAGAAGGCCCTAGCACAGAGGCGAAGACCCAACACAGCCATAAATAAATAAATAAATATTTAAAAAAAGAGTTACAAACCTTTACCTGAAGCTGTTGAGTTGGCACTCCTGCTGTACTCTGGCTAGATGTCAAACCTTGCCTTCAATCCAGTGTCAGTTTCCTTAGACTGAATTGTCCAAGAACATTGCCCCAAAAGCCCTGGAATGAGGTTGGGAGGACAAATTGAGTTTTATGTGATTAACATATCTTTTGGACACCTACAATAAAATTCTAAGGGATTTGGGTCAGTGACCTAGCAGCATGACTTGGTCACAGAGCCTCAATTTCCTATCCTGTATCACAATGTCTTCTGTAAGGATTAAACATGAATAAAATGCACTTGTTCAGTGTCAACTACAATAATGACTCCAAACAATCAGGCATATGTGAGGGAATAAGATTCTCTATGTATTAAGCTCATCAATGCCCTCTCATATTACTGGATGTTACTCCGTGAAAGCTCATTAAAATGACAGGATCTCCCTTCTCTATTTCTGGAGGAGCCAAAGAGGAGAGATGTTGGCCTTGCCAACCCTTAGGCCAAAGGCCCTTTGCTAGAGGAGGAAATTTTCTTGTACAGCTGTTTTTCTTTGTCCCCTAGTCCCCCTCGATATACATAAACAAACCCAAAACTTTTTAAAAATTTTACATCATCACTCTTTGGGGGAAAAAATCAGCCAAATTTGATGAAGAATTTTAAGCAGGTATTAAAATTGAGTTACTACATGCTATATTTTGCCCTAAGTGCTTTGATACATAGGATTTTTTTTATTCATCTGAGTTCATTGTTGCTATATCAAGCAAAATGGTTGTAAGCTGTTGGAAATCCTAATGTTAAAAATTAAATTTCACTAGAATTCCTCCTAATTTTCCAATTCCATCCTACACATATTATGTGCCTATTTGATACAAGCTGGGGACTTTGGAGGGCTCAAAGTAAGAAATAGCTATTGCTGTTAATAAGCTTATTAAAAAGTGCAAAGGCAAGAGTCATTGAGGTTTAGAGAAGGTGAAGAGTATACCTGGTTGGCAGATCTTGAAAGACTTAGAGAAAGTGACATCTGAGATGCGTGATCAGTGACAAGTGGCATCCAGTAGGCAAAAATGGCTGGGTGGTGAGTGCTTTCTCAGTGAAGGGACATGGGCAAAGGCTCAGAGATGAGTAAGCATTAGGCACATTTGGGAACCAAGAGTGGAAGGTACATGCAACTAAGAGATAGTAGATAAGGTGGCATATAGGTTAAGTTCATAGCTAAGAGAGTTTTGAATTCCAGACTGTGTTAGTCCTCTAAGAATCGGACACTAAAGTGGGATTAAAAGGGTGAGAGAATACAGGGAGGGAACCAGGAAAGGCTGGGAGAGCCATCAGAACATGATGCAGAGCTGACAAAGCAGGATGGAAAGTCTAGCTTGTCCTTCAGACTAGTGAAATTTCGACAAGGTTGTCAAAGAGTACTCAAGCCAAAGTTGACCATAAGAGGCGTCCTGTTCCTCCCAGGAATGGTCTCCCTTAGCACTCCTGCAGTGCTTAGTTACTGGATGGGAGCAGCTGGTGGGAAGTGAGACCTCTGTGCAAATATGGTGATGGATTTCAGAGCTCAGCAGCTGGGGCTCTTAGTCAGTTACACCAAAGTTGGAGGTCTACAAGGCATATGCTCATGGCTACCATATGAGCTGCTTTTCCTAGCAACTCTATATATAATCATGGAAGCATAGAAATACCTCTCTTGCCTGATCCATCCTCTGTCAGTCCTAGAAATAATAGCACACACTTAAGTAGTTACTAGTGCTAAGCAACAACCCCATGAAGTAGGCACTAATATTATTTCCATTTTAAAGATGAGGGAGCTGAGGCATGGAGAGAGATTAAATAAAAGACAAGCAGCTAAGTAAGGCTGGGATTGGAATCCAGGCCCTCTGGATCCAGGGTCTGTGCTCTTAATCACTATATTTATACCATTTTTCCTGGCAAAGAATTTAGAAACCAAAGTGTGCATTTGGTTTAACCTATGTATTTGGGTTTTATTTTTATTACTTATGGCCAATTGTACTTTTTGTTAGGATTAGCCTAGGCACTTGCTTTTTTTTGTTTGTTTTTTTGCCTTCTTTCTGATTACCTTCAAGGACATTTCTCATGAAGTATCTATGTTAATGGACAAGGGAGTGAAAAGAGATAAAACTCAAGTCAGTCAGCTTTGCCACTCTTCGCATAGTCTTTGGGCAAAGTTATAATGGAGATGTTCACTTTTAACTGTAGTGGAGAATTATCTGTGGATTTAAATTATCTATGTCAAATATTTACTCCTATGTTTTCTTCTACTAGTTTTACTGTTTTAGCTCTTAAAGTTAGGTTGTTGATCCATTCTGAGTTAATTTTTGTATATGGAGTGAGGTAGGGGTGCAGCTTCATTCTGTTGAATTTAGATATCCAGTTGTCCCAACACTATTGTTGAAGAGACTATTCTTTCCCCTATTGAATGGTCTTGGCATCCTTGTCAAAAATCAATTGACCATAGATTGTGGGGTTGGGGGGGAGGTTATTTCTGGAATCTCAGTTCTATTCCATTGGTACTTATGTCAGTACCACAATGTTTTGATTACTGTAGCTTTGTGGTTAGTTTTGTAGTCAGAAAGTGTGAGTACTTGAACATTTTCTTCTTTAAATAATGTTTTGACTATTTGGGGTCCCTTGCAGTTCCGTATGAATTTGAAGATTGCATGAATTTGGTAATGAATTCTTAGATTTGACACCAAAAACACAAGCAACAAAAGAATTAATAGATAAATTGGATTTCATGAAAATTAAAAACATTTGTGCATTTTGATAATGTCAAAGGACATTATCAAAAATGTGAAAAGGCAACCTACAGAATGGAAGAAAATATTTGCAGACCACATAGCTGATAAGGTTTTAATGTCCAGAATATATAAAGACCTCTTAACAACTCAACACAAAGAGACAGACAACCCAGTTTTAAAAATGGGCAGACAAGTGCCTGCGTGTGGTCACATCTACCGGAGACAAGCGCTGCCTGTCTGAGCCCCAACGTCTGAGGAGAGGCTCTGGGGCGCTTGTCCAGGATGTTTTTTTCCTAAATAGCACAGAGCCTTGCTTTTCTGGATGCTCCCCCGGTGGTTTACTCCCTACATTTAAGGCATCAGGGCTGTGCCTCTGAGGTGGGAGAGCCAAGTTCAGGACATTGGTGCACCAGAGACCTCCCAGCTCCACGTAATATCAAAGGGCGAAAATCTCCCAGAGATCTTCATCTCAATGCCAAGACCCAGCTCCACTCAACGACGAGCAAGCTACAGTGCTGGACACCCTATGCCAAACAACTAGCAAGACAGGAACACAACACCACCCATTAGCAGACAGACTGCCTAAAATCATAATAAGGTCACAGACACCCCAAAACACACAACCAGACGTGGACCTGCCCACCAGAAAGACAAGATCCAGCCTCATCTACCAGAACATAGGCACTAGTCCCCTCCACCAGGAAGCCTACACAACCCACTGAACCAACCTTAGCCACTGGGGGAAGACACCAAAAACAACGGGAACTACGAACCTGCAGCCTGCGAAAAGGAGACCCCAAACACAGTAAGTTAAGCAAAATGAGAAGACAGAGAAACAGGAGCAAGGTAAAAACCCACCAGACCTAACAAATGAAGAGGAAATAGGCAGTCTACCTGAAAAAGAATTCAGAATGATGATAGTAAAGATGATCCAAAATCTTGGAAATACAATGGAGAAAATACAAGAAATGTTTAACAAGGACCTAGAAGAACTAAAGAGCAAACAAACAATCATGAACAGCACAGTAAATGAAATTAAAAATTCTCTAGAAGGGATCAATAGCAGAATAACTGAGGCAGAAGAACGGATAAGTGACCTCGAAGATAAAATAGTAGAAATAACTACTGCAGAGCAGAATAAAGAAAAAAGAATGAAAAGAATTGAGGACAGTCTCAGAGACCTCTGGGACAACATTAAACGCACCAACATTCGAATTATAGGGGTCCCAGAAGAAGAGGAAAAGAAAGGGACTGAGAAAATATTTGAAGAGATTAGAGTTGAAAACTTCCCTAATATGGGAAAGGAAATAGTTAATCAAGTCCAGGAAGCACAGAGAATCCCATACAGCATAAATCCAAGGAGAAACACGCCAAGACACATATTAATCAAACTATCAAAAATTAAATACAAAGAAAAAATATTAAAAGCAGCAAGGGAAAAACAACAAATAACATACAAGGGAATCCGCATAAGGTTAACAGCTGATCTTTCAGCAGAAACTCTGCAAGCCAGAAGGGAGTGGCAGGACATATATAAAGTGATGAAAGGGAAGAACCTACAACCAAGATTACTCTATCCAGCAAGGATCTCACTCAGATTTGAGGGAGAAATTAAAACTTTTACAGACAAGCAAAAGCTAAGAGAATTCAGCACCACCAAACCAGCATTACAACAAATGCTATAGGAACTTCCCTAGGCAGGAAACACAAGAGAAAGAAAAGACCTACAATGAAAAACCCAAAACAATTAGGAAAATGGTAATAGGAGCATACATATCGATAATTACCTTAAATGTAAATGGATTAAATGCTCCAACCAAAAGACATAGACTGGCTGAATGGATACAAAAAGAAGACCTGTATATATGCTGTTTACAAGAGACCCACTTTAGACCTAGGGACACATACAG
The DNA here is from genome assembly GCF_009873245.2 of Balaenoptera musculus. Classification (NCBI taxonomy): domain Eukaryota; kingdom Metazoa; phylum Chordata; class Mammalia; order Artiodactyla; family Balaenopteridae; genus Balaenoptera; species Balaenoptera musculus. Next base: position 23,574,712 of record NC_045789.1, on the reverse strand, counting down.
GCTGAAAGTGAGGGGATGGAAAAAGATATTCCATGCAAATGGAAATGAAAAGAAAGTTGGAGTAGCAACTCTCATATCAGACAAAACAGACTTTAAAACAAAGACTATTACAAGAGACAAAGAAGGACACTACATAATGATCAGGGGATCAATCCAAGAAGAAGATATAACAATTGTAAATATTTATGCACCCAACATAGGAGCACCTCAATACATAAGGCAAATACTAACAGCCATAAAAGGAGAAATCGACATTAACACAATCATAGTAGGGGACTTTAACACCCCACTTTCACCAATGGACAGATCATCCAAAATGAAAATAAATAAGGAAACACAAGCTTTAAATGATACATTAAACAAGATGGACTTAATTGATATTTATAGGGCATTCCATCCAAAAACAACAGAATACACTTTCTTCTCAAGTGCTCATGGAATGGTCTCCAGGATAGATCATATCTTGGGTCACAAATCAAGCCTCAGTAAGTTTAAGAAAATTGAAAACGTATCAAGTATCTTTTCGGACCACAGTGCTATGAGACTAGATATCAATTACAGGAAAAAATCTGTAAAAAATACAAACACATGGAGGATAAACAATACACTACTAAATAACCAAGAGATCACTGAAGAAATCAAAGAGGAAATCAACAAATACCTAGAAGCAAATGACAATGAAAACACGACGACCCAAAACCTATGGGATGCAGCAAAAGCAGTTCTAAGAGGGAAGTTTATAGCAATACAATCCTACCTTAAGAAACAAGAAACATCTCAAATAAATAACCAAACCTTACACCTAAAGCAATTAGAGAAAGGAGAACAAAAAAACCCCAAAGTTAGCAGAAGGAAAGAAATCATAAAGATCAGATCAGAAATAAATGAAAAAGAAATGAAGGAAACGATAGCAAAGATCAATAAAACTAAAAGCTGGTTCTTTGAGAAGACAAACAAAATTGATAAACCATCAACCAGACTCATCAAGAAAAAAAGGGAGAAGACTCAAATCAATAGAATTAGAAATGAAAAAGGAGAGGTAACAACTGACACTGCAGAAATACAAAGGATCGTGAGAGATTACTACAAGCTACTATATGCCAATAAAATGGACAACCTGGAAGAAATGGACAAATTCTTAGAAATGTACAACCTTCCGAGACTGAACCAGGAAGAAATAGAAAATATGAACAGACCAATCACAAGCCCTGAAATTGAAACTGTGATTAAAAATCTTCCAACAAACAAAAGCCCAGGACCAGATGGCTTCACTGGCGAATTCTATCAAACATTTAGAGAAGAGCTAACACCTATCCTTCTCAAACTCTTCCAAAATATAGCAGAGGGAGGAACACTCCCAAACTCATTCTACGAGGCCACCATCACCCTGATACCAAAACCAGACAAAGATGTCACAGAGAAAGAAAATTACAGACCAATATCACTGATGAACATAGATGCAAAAATCCTCAACAAAATACTAGCAAACAGAATCCAACAGCACATTAAAAGGATCATACACCATGATCAAGTGTGGTTTATCCCAGGAATGCAAGGATTCTTCAATATATGCAAATCAATCAATGTGATACACCATATTAACGAATTGAAGGAGAAAAACCATATGATCATCTCAATAGATGCAGAAAAACCTTTCGACAAAATTCAACACCCATTTATGATAAAAACCCTCCAGAAAGTAGGCATAGAGGGAACTTACCTCAACATAATAAAGGCCATAAATGACAAACCCACAGCCAACATCGTCCTCAATGGTGAAAAACTGAAACCATTTCCACTAAGATCAGGAACAAGACAACGTTGCCCAGTGTCACCACTATTATTCAACATAGTTTTGGAAGTTTTAGCCACAACAATCAGAGAAGAAAAAGAAATAAAAGGAATCCAAATCGGAAAAGAAGAAGTAAAGCTGTCACTGTTTACAGATGACATGATACTATACATAGAGAATCCTAAAGATGCTACCAGAAAACTGCTAGAGCTAATCAATCAATTTGGTGAAGTAGCAGGATACAAAATTAATGCACAGAAATCTCTAGCATTCCTATACACTAATGATGAAAAAATCTGAAAATGAAATTAAGAAAACACTCTCATTTACCATTGCAACAAAAAGAATAAAATATCTAGGAATAAACCTACCTAAGGAGACAAAAGACCTGTATGCAGAAAATTATAAGACACTGATGAAAGAAATTAAAGATAGTACAAATAGATGGAGAGAGATACCATGTTCTTGGATTGGAAGAATCAACATTGTGAAAATGACTCTACTACCCAAAGCAATCTACAGGTTCAATGCAATCCCTATCAAACTACCACTGGCATTTTTCACAGAACTAGAACAAAAAATTTCACAATTTGTATGGAAACACAAAAGACCCCGAATAGCCAAAGCAATCTTGAGAAAGAAAAACTGAGCTGGAGGAATCAGGCTCCCTGACTTCAGACTATACTACAAAGCTACAGTAATCAAGACAGTATGGTACTGGCACAAAAACAGAAATATAGATCAATGGAACAGGATAGAAAGCCCAGAGATAAACCCACGCACATATGGTCACCTTATCTTTGATAAAGGAGGCAAGAATATACAATGGAGAAAAGACAGCCTCTTCAATAAGTGGTGCTGGGAAAAATGGACAGCTACATGTAAAAGAATGAAATTAGAACACTCCCTAACACCATACACAAAAATAAACTCAAAATGGATTAAAGACCTAAATGTAAGGCCAGACACTATCAAACTCTTTGAGGAAAACATAGGCAGAACAGTCTATGACATAAGTCACAGCGAGATCCTTTTTGACACACCTCCTACAGAAATGGAAACAAAAACAAAAATAAACAAATGGGACCTAATGAAACTTAAAAGCTTTTGCACAGCAAAGGAAACCATAAACAAGATGAAAAGACAACCCTCAGAATGGGAGAAAATATTTGTAAATGAAGCAACTGACAAAGGATTGATCTCCAAAATTTATAAGTAGCTCATGCAGCTCAATATCAAAACAACAAACAACCCAATCCAAAAATGGGCAGAAGTCCTAAATAGACATTTCTCCAAAGAAGATAGACAGATTGCCAACAAACACATGAAAGAATGCTCAACATCATTAATCATTAGAGAAATGCAAATCAAAACTACAATGAGATATCACCTCACACCGGTCAGAATGGCCATCATCAAAAAACCTACAAACAATAAATGCTGGAGAGGGTATGGAGAAAAGGGAACCCTCTTGCACTGTTGGTGGGAATGTAAATTGATACAACCACTATGGAGAACAGTATGGAGGTTCCTTAAAAAACTAAAAATAGAACTACCATATGACCCAGCAATCCCACTACTGGGCCTATACCCTGAGAAAACCATAATTCAAAAAGAGTCATGTACCAAAATGTTCATTGCAGCTCTATTTACAATAGCCAGGACATGGAAGCAACCTAAGTGTCCATCATCGGATGAATGGATAAAGAAGATGTGGCACATATATACAATGGAATATTACTCAGCCATAAAAAGAAAGGAATTTGAGTTATTTGTAGTGAGGTGGATGGACCTAGATCCTGTCATACATAGTGAAGTAAGTCAGAAAGAGAAAAATAAATACCATATGCTAACACACATATATGGAAAATAAGAAGAAAAAAAAAAGTTCTGAAGAACCTAGGGGCAAGACAGGAATAAAGACACAGACCTACTAGAGAATGGACTTGAGGACATGGGGAGGGGGAAGGGTAAGCTGGGATAAGGTGAGAGAGTGGCATGGACATATACACACTACCAAATGTAAAATAAATAGTTAGTGGGAAGCAGCCGCATAGCACAGGGAGACCAGCTCGGTGCTTTGTGACCACCTAGAGGGGTGGTATAGGGAGGGTGTGAGGGAGGGAGACGCAAGAGGGAAGAGATATGGGGATATAAGTATATGTATAACTGATTCACTTTGTTATAAAGCAGAAACTAACACACCATTGTAAAGCAATTATACTCCAATAAAGATGTTAAAAAGAAAAATGTGTATGACTATGCCTTCTAACAGACAAACAGTCCTCAGAGCTTTCTGAGAGTCTGCTGCCTGTGTTATAATCCTCAGTTGGCTCAAATAAAATTCTTTCTTTTCTTCTCAAAATAAATAAATAAATAAATAAAATAAAAATGGGCAAAGACCATGAACAGACGTTTCTCCAAAGAAGATATACAAATGGTCAATAAGCACATGAAAAGATGTTCAATATCATTGGTCATTAGAAAATGCAAATCAAAACCACAATGAGATATTACTTCACACCCAGTAGTGTGGCTTTAATAAAAACAACAACAACAAAAATGGAAAATAAGTATTGGCAAGGATATGGAGAAATAAGTACCTTTGTATGTTGCCGGTGGGAATGTATAATGATGCAGCCACTGTGGAAAACATTTTGGCAGTTCCTCAAAAAGTCAAACATAGTGTTGCCATATGACCCAGCAATTCCACTCCACCCAAGAGAAATGAAAGCATATATCCACACAGAAGCTTGTATATGAATGTTTATAGCAGCATTATTCATAGAAGCCAAAAGGTGGAAACACCCAAATGCCCGTCAATGGATGAATGGAAAAAATAGATTGTGATATATAAATACAGTGGGATTTTGTTCAACAATAAACAGGAGCAAAGTACTGACACATGGTACAGTTAGGTGAACCTTAAAAACATTATGTTAAGTAAAAGAAGCCAGACACAAAATGTCACATATTGTATGATCCCTTTTATATGATATAACTAGACTAGGCAAGACCATAGAGTCATAAAACAGGGGATGAGGGAAGGACGGAATGTGGAGTGATTACTTAACGGGTATGGGGTATTATTCTGGGGTATTAAGAAAGTTTGAAACTAGAGAGAGGTGGTGGTTGACCAGATTAGGAATACACTAAATGCCCCTGAATAGTATACTTTATAATGGTTAATTGCTCGTTATGTCCGTTTCACCTCAATTTTTAAAAAAAGATTAAGAAAATCCAATCAGGAAAAAAATTATCCATGTTTTACCTGTCTATCCATAATATGAATAAATGAATGAAGTACCTTAAATCATAACATACCCAACGATTTCAAATTCAGCATAAGACTAGTCTACCATGTCTCATAGAATTAATAAGGCTAGGAAGGAGGTTAAGGTAAGGATAGAAATCTTTACTAAAATACAATCTTCCCTAAAACAGGATTCAAAAGCATAAACATTAAGGCAAATATACTTATATAACAAATCATTTTCGCTCATTTTTAAGTGTAGTGTGTGAGATGTAAGAGTGTGTGTGTGTGTGTGTGTGTGTGTGTGTGTGTGTGCGTGTGGTAATGGGTGTTGGGGGTAACAGAGCTGAAGAAAGTCTAAAATGAAGAGAATTAGTAAACTAATCAGGATTATCACACTCTGTCATGATCTCAAAATTCGGTTGCAATAATGAAGCACATTGGGGATTCCCTGGCGGTCCAGTGGTTAGGACTCTGCCCTTCCACTGCCGGGGGCCAGGGTTCGATCCCTGGTCGGGGAACTAAGATCCTGCAAGCCATGCAGCTCAGCCAAAAAAAAAAAAAAATGAAGCACATTGGAAGCTAGTGTTTACTATGGCTTTCTCAGAGGTTTTTCTAAGCAATAACCCAGGAAACATCTCTAAGGGCTCTGAGTACCAATTATGACATCTGAAGTGCATGTGATCAGGAGATTCCTGGAGAGAACCTGGCATCTCTAAAGAAGCTGCTAAGCATTCCTCTGCTGTATAAAAGATTCTTTCTTTAGGAGTAATTTCACGTGAGACTATTTGGATATTTTCGACAAATTAGTGCAAATTGGATTAATTCAGCACATTAGCTACAAAGGGGGAATGTGATGGCAGAACTTTATTTACATTATATGTAGCTAATAATAATAGCTAGTATTTGTTGAGTGATTACTCTATGCTTAACACTATTCTGAGTGTTTTACCTGTAACCATCTTATTATTCCTCACAACAACCTTAAAAGGAAACAGACACACTTGGATGAGATAGTTTGCCCAAGACTCACAGCCAGGAGTTGGCGGAACCAGATTCATATCCAGGCAATGAAAGTCCAAAGCCCATACACCAACCACCCTGGTGCATGGCCTCTATAATCACAGGCATTAAAATATACAATCTGATTAATATTGTATTTTTACTACTCTAGGTTGATCTTAAAGATAAAGATCAAACAGTAAAATATGTAAGAAAGGAAATAGGAAATTTTAGATTTGCACTCTTCTCTGATCTACTAGGAACTAGGTTAGCTATTAGTGTGGTATTTCAAGTAAAATTTTTTCCTTAGTTTTGCCCTGTTTTAAATAAATTTATCTTATGGTTTTCATAAGTATATTTAAATTATATGTCATTTGAATCAGGTATTGAATTTCAGTAAATATACTTTAATATGCTAACAGCTCACATCAAGAAATCTTTAACATACACAATTAGCTTTGGCAATAGGATGATAAATAGAACACAATTCCTGACTTCAGTGATGGATATTCCTTCATAAGGCATCATTCTGGATTCTTCAGCATTTGCAATAGCGAACCACAACATTCATAATATACTCATTTAGATGGGTATATAACACGTATTTAGTAATAAAATTTAATAGCATTGGTAAAAATGAAAAACATATAGTAAATTTAATGTTTTGTGATTCAGCACAAGGCCAACAAAGGGTTAAGTAATGTTAGTTAGTAGCTCTGTTCTGCCCAATGACCTTTAGGCAATCTACTCACAGAGCACAAAGATGGTGGATTTCAGTTCACTATTCATCAAACATTATATGGCTTCAATGTGCTTCAAGGGTAAATACTATATTTCTTTCAATGCCTTTCAAGATGTCCAGTTCTGGAAAATTTTAGGTAAATTTTAATACATTTTATTTTATATATTGTGTGTAAGTTTTAGTCAGTGTATAAACTAACTAGATTGATTCAACATTCATTCAACAAATATGTATTGAACACCTGCTACGTGCTAGGTACTGGAGCTGTAACAATGAATGAAACAAAATGCTTTCTATCATAGAGCTTACCTCATTCTTGGTGGTGAAGACAATGATCAAACACACACACACATATACATACACAAATATAGAGAGAAATATAAATATACTATAGGTACAATATATACAAATGTATATATCCAAACACATGCACATACAATGGAGAGAAGTACTGTGAAGTTCTATGAAGGAAAATAACGCAGGGTAAAGGGGACAGAGAGGGTTATAGGAGTGTGGTGTTATTTAATATAGTGTGTGAGGGAAGGCCTATCTGATAAGATGACACATGAGCAGAGACTCAAGGAGTTGAGAAAGCACGTGTGAGGACATCTGAAGGATGAAAGAACAGCAGGTACAAAGACCTGGAGGTGGAAGCAAGTCTGGCATGTTCAAAGAAGGTCCCAAAGGGCAATGAGGCTTGAGAGATACCCAGAAATACAGCAGAGGCCTACCCATATAGAGCCTTCCAGGCCCTTTCAAGCTCTTTGGGTTTCACTCTGGGAGGTGGGACACGTCATGCAGAGGAGAGACACAATCTCACTTAGGTTCACTTAGGATCATTCTGACTGTACTGAAGAAAATTGACTCTGGTTGGAGAGTGGGGAGGAGAGGAAGGGCAGAGGCAGGGAAGTGAAGACTGTTGCAATAATCCGGGCCAAGAGGTGATGCTGACTTCCACCTGAGTGGTATCTGGTGGTGCAAAGTAGTCCAATTCCAGACCTATTCAAATCTGGAGCCAGCTGATATTGCTGATGTGGGGAGTGAGAGGAGAAATGAGCCAAGGATGAGTCCAAGGTGTTCCATATGAGCAACTAAAAAAGGAGGTACCATTTGCCCCGGTGAAAAAGACTGTGGGAAGTGCCCCTGGGGGTGAGGGAGAAAATAAAGAGTTTGTTTTGGGGTATGCCAAGTTTGAGATGCCTTTAAACATCCAGATGGAGATGTTGAGGAAGCAGTTAAATGTGAGTCTGGAGTTAAGGGCAGAGGTCGAGGAAAATATAAACTTAGGAGTTGGCTGGGATAGATGGCGTGTAAAGCCACAGGCCAGGTGAGATCTCTGAGACAATGGTGTAGACAGAACAGAGGAGAGGATGGTTTGTGGATGTCAGTCAACACTTGGAAATCAGGAATATGAAGAGGAATCAGTGCAGGAGACTGAGAAGGAGCAACCAGCATGGAAGAAGGAGAATCCAAAGAGCTGTGTCCTAGAAGCCAAATGAAGAAACTGTTTCCAAAGGACAGAGTGATCAGCGGGGTTAAGAGCTGTTGTCAGGTCAGTTAAGGTACGAAGTGAGACACGATAGACTGTAAGATGTTTAAATGCATGCCTGGTTTCAGTTTCCCCCTACAAAAAATTTTAAGCCATGAGAAAAATCCATGGTTACAAAAATAAGGGGCTAGGGCGTGATCAGGAAATGGAAAGTATAAAGAAAAAGGCAACTTGGAAAATATCAACAAGACCTTTCCAGCAGGGTAGATTGAAAACAGAGAACAGGGTGGAAAATGTTTCATTTCCACAGTTTAGTAGTGGGTCCAGAATTTCTCTTTAGGAAGAACTTAAGGTCAGCGTTCTGATTGGAAGGGGGAAGGTGGGCAACTTGGAGCCACATTTTACATGAGATAAAAAGATTATTGTTCTTATCAAATAATTGCGGAGAGAGAGGATTAAAAACTGCCCTCAAGGGCTTCCCTGGTGGCGCAGTGGTTGAGAATCTGCCTGCCAATGCAGGGGACACGGGTTCGAGCCCTGGTCCGGGAAGATCCCACATGCCACGGAGCAACTAGGCCCGTGAGCCACAATAACTGAGCCTGTGCGTCTGGAGCCTGTTCTCCACAACAAGAGAGGCCGCGATAGTGAGAGGCCCGCGCACCGCGACGAAGAGTAGCCCCCACTTGCCGCAACTAGAGAAAGCCCTCGCACAGAAACAAAGACCCAACACAGCCAAAAATAAATAAATAAATATTAAAAAAAAAAAAAAAAAAACTGCCCTCAAGCATCCCCTTGGAGCCACCACTGCCCAGACTCTGGGGCTGCTGAAAATGTCGTGCAATTATTCCCGTGCAGAGCTGCCTGGCAGAGGAAGGTAGGGCTTGAAATCCATCCCTTATTCCTGTTCACCAAGCTGTGCCCCAGACTTCACACGTGTGCCTTTTTCTAATTTGCATATATGCTAGCAGTGGTCCTACACGGATGCAGTGGAAACTGTTCTTTCATCTCTAACAGGTACAAACTTTGTTTATAAATTAAACTCACGTATTAAGGAGAAAAATTGCCAGAACTCACTTCTCCACCTGAAAGCTCTTCCTAATCTATGTTTTTCAAAGGTGAACTATCCTTATTTTCGTATCCAAATCCTGCTTAGGCATTTATTAGTATTAATGCCATCAAGATCAGTTGCCTCTTATTATTAAAACATGTTTACTGTTGAGGAGAAAAAATAAACCCATGAATTAAATCTGACTTTAATAAAATTTCCCATGCCCTCCTAGGAACCAAGAAATTGATACTTGCTTGTGTGTGGAAACTGCAATCCTTGTCTGAAAAGCTTAATCGGTTGGCTTGCTAACGTCAGTATGTTCCTAGTATTTGGGCTGTGTTGGCTTCAGTGTTTTGAATCCTTGAGGACTATGCCTATTCATAGTGAGTGACAGGAGATTTCCCGTAATTGTATATGCCATGTATACACAGGATGCCTTTGGGAGGTATCAAGGAAAGGACTGTCAAGGTAGCAACGGTGATCTTGTAAACATGTGTCAGATGGAATTGCTATTGATAGGCAAAGGGCCTTTCAAGATTTTGTTTGGAGATATAACGTATGTAGTAAAGTGTGCAAATTGTAAGATTATAGATATGTAATATATAACCAACACCCAAATCACGATCATTTCCAGCACCTTAGGATAAGACTTCTTGAAAACTGGTTTGCTTATTAGCATTCAGGTCTATTTTGCAGCAGAGAAAACAAAACAACCTTTAGTTACAGAACCCCTTCCAGTAGTCTACCGAAAGGCACTGTGAGAAAAATTGTGTTAAATGCATTGAGATGAAGTTATGTTGGTACAGAGGTTGACTCTAAGGTAGCACACAGCCATTACTATCCTCCACTCCAAAGTGAAAATTACTCATTTCTCTCCCTTGCTTGGTTGCAATCTCTTTGCTTTCTCAAACAATTTTCCAGTTCTGTTCCCTCTCTTCAGTTCAAAACACCTTGATTGAGTGCTGTGTGCGTGGGGCCGTAGGTACAAAGGGGAAGGAGTTATGGTCCCTGCCCTCCCAGAACTCATAGACCAGTTAAGTTTAAAGCAAAGGGTGGAAATGGGTGATTCCAACCCAAAGTGTTAACTGTGACAATAATAACAGCTAACGTTTATAGAGTATGTCCTAGTATCAACCTTTTCTCTCAGGATGTTACATGCGTCTCCTCACTTGAACCTCATAACTATTACCATTGCTTTCCCGATGAGAGGATGAAAGCCCAGAGATGCTGGTGATTTGCCCAAGGACAATATGGCTGGTGCGCATGGCTGCCAGGCTCTGGCTCCGTCACCCACACATGTATCCTCTTTCCTGCAGCTGTTTCTCAAGCGTGGTGTTGGGAGCACATGCAGGGCAGGAAGGGAGAAGGGAGGTCGCTGACTCTTCTGTCTGTTGAGCTGCCCAACCAGGAGCCACATTCAGCACTGCAGGAAAAATATGCCCGTCAGCGTCTTTCTCTGACGCAGCCCTAGTCCAGCCCCTAACTTGCTATCTGACAGACTCAGCTAAAAGCTGGCCACACCATTGCAAAAATTAAAAGACATGTTTTATTTTCGTATGACATAGCAAAAATTGCTCCAGAATTAACACTTGACTATTCGTTGTTGTGGCATGAATTTCTCCAAATCACAGGTAATCAATAGAATCAGGTATCAATTTTTTAAAATTTTCTGTTCAAATTGTTGAGTTATGAGTGCTGCTCACTTATGAGTGATTTTTTTCGATCTTGAAAGCACAGTAGAAAACATTACTGTAATCTTAGGGAGCTGCAAATCGTTCACAGCAGATCAGTGTAGTGGTACCAGATTTTGAAATCCCACCTAAGGGTGGTGTTTGCACCTTCCTCTCGTCAGGACCTTCTAGAGCAGGCAGAGACTCGGGGCAAAGAGAGCAGAGCCTTCCCTCATGATCGCCAATAGTCTTTTCTCCTCAAACACAGACAAATTATGTCCATCTGCATCCTCGTGATGTCGTCGCACTTAAGCTCCTCAGAGGACGAGGACCAAGTTTAAATTTCTAATTAAATTTCATTTATCACAGGTTAGGGACAGATGGAAATAGGATAATTACACAGAGTCTAGTAGTAGTTATGATGGTGTTCTTGTGGGAAGTGATTCCAGCCTCTTCAAGCCATCTTACATGATGTCAGGTAGGCTGTAAAAAAAGGAGGTTTGTGTAATCATTTGCAGAGAAAGTAATGGCAGGAACACTGAGTAGTCCTAACGGTAGTCAGGGATGCTTACCTCAAAAGACCCAACCACATTGTGAGCAGTGATTTGGTTTCACCAATTTAATATTATTAGATTGAGCTTTATTGGGGCTACAGTTTTCTTTGTGTCTGATTTATAATTTTGTTATGGTTTCATAGCTGTATATGAATTGTAAGCAAAAATGTATATATTTGTATGTTGATACATATTCTTAAAACAAGATGGTACGACAGATGAATGGATAAAGAAGATGTGGCATAGATATACAATGGAATATTACTCAACCATAAAAAGAAATGAAATTGAGTTATTTGTAGTGAGGTGGATAGACCTAGAGTCTGTTATACAGAGTGAAGTAAGTCAGAAAGAGAAAAACAAAATACCGTATGCTAACACATATATATGGAAGCTTAAAAAAAAAAAAAAAAAGGTCATGAAGAACCTAGGGGCAAGACAGGAATAAAGATGCAGACCTATTAGAGAATGGACTTGAGGACACGGGGAGGGGGAAGGGTAAGCTGGGACAAAGTGAAAGAGTGGCATGGACATATATACACTACCAAACGTAAAATAGATAGCTAGTGGGAAGTAGCCACATAGCACAGGGAGATCAGCTCGGTGCTTTGTGACCACCTAGAGGGGTGGGATAGGGAGGGTGGGAGGGAGGGAGAGGCAAGAGGGAAGAGATATGGGGATATATGTATATGTATAACTGATTCACTTTGTTATAAAGCAGAAACTAACACACCATTGTAAAACAATTATACTCAGTAAAAACGTTAAAAAAAAAAAAAAGACAAGACGGTAAAAGACATCAACATTATGAGTTGACAACCCATAAGAAGTTTTACTCTTAAAAGGGACATGTGTAGATTACTCGTGTTGGAGGAACACTGTACTGCAACCCACCCACCTGTAGAGGGAGACAAACAAACACAGGCCTTGCTCCTAGGAGCTTCCTTTAACACAGCATTCATGCATCGCTGGCAGCGGACAAAAGTGAAGAGATTGTGCACCAACATTTTTGAAGTCATGACACTATATTTCTTGCTGTTTTTTTTTTTTTTTTCTACTCTTCGACATACTTTAATAGTTGTTACTCAGCAAATAGTATTTTTCTGCAATCCTTATCCCAATAAGGATCTCCTGGACATCCTGTTTTTCAACGTGCATGTAGTAAAGTTCATACTTTGTAGTACACAGTTCTATGGAGTTTGACAAATGCATAGAGTCATGTTTCTACCACCCCAGTACCATGTAGAGCATCCCATCACCCTAAAAATTACCCAGTACAGCCCCTTTGTACAAAACCTCTCCGTTTTCCCCCAACTCCTGGCAACCACTGACCTGTTTTCTATCCTTATAGATGTGCCTTTTCAATAATTTCATAAAGATGTAATCATACAATACGTAGCCTTTTGAGTCTGACTTCTTTCTCTTACAGAATGCATTTAAGATTCATCCTCATTATTATGTGAGTTAAAAGCACATTCATTCCTATGGCTGAGTAATAGTCCATTGTGTGGATATATCAAATTCATTTATCCATTACTCGTTTGAAGAACATCTTGGTTGTTTTCAGTATGGGTGACTTTGAATAAAGTTATTATAAACATTCTTATATAATTTTTTTGTGTGTACATAAGCTTTTAAACTCATTTGGAGTCGAAATACTTAGGAATGAGATTTCTGGATCATGTTGCAAGTATATGTTTAACTTTATAAGAAATGACCAAACTGTCTTCCAGCATAGTTGTGCTATTTTGCATGTTCAACCACAAGGAATGAAAGTTCCTGTTGATCTGCATCTTCACCAGTATTTGGTACTGTCAGGTTTTTTGATTTTAGCAATTCTAATAAGTATGCGGTGCTATCACATCATGGTTATCATTTGCATTTTCCTGGTAACAAATGATGTTGAACATCTTTCATATGCTTATTTGCCATTGATATTTTCTTTGTTGAAATGTCTGCTCAGGTCTTTTGCCCATTTTACAAATTGGGTTGTTTCTTTTCTTATTGTTGAGTTTTAACCAATTCTGGATACAAGTTTTTGTGAGATATGTGATTTGTAAAAATTTTTTCCCAGACTACCTTGTCTTTTCATTTTCTTAGCTGTATCTTTGGCAGAGCAAAGATTTAAGCTTTAATAAAGTCCAATTCATTAATTTTTTTCTTTTATGGATTGTGCTTTTGCTGTCAAATCTAAGAACTCATTGCCAAACCCAAGGTCCTACAAACTTTCTGCTATGCTTTGTGTTAGGTGTTTTATCATTTTACACTTAAGTTTTTCACTTAGGTTGATGATCCATCTTGAGTTAACTTTTTTGTTCAGTGTAAGTAGAGGTTTATTTTTTTGCCAATGGGTGTCCAGTTGTTCCAGCATCGTTTTTTTGAAAAGACTCTCCTATATCCATTGCATTGCCTTGGCACCTTTGTCAAAAATCAGTAGACTATATTTCTATGGGTCTATTTATGAATTACCTTTCACTTCCATTCTTCTCTGCGTCGATCCTTTAGCCAATACAACACAGTCTTGATTACTGTAGCTTTATAGTATGTCTTGAAATCCTACAGTGTGAGTCCTCCAACTTCTTTTTCTTTTCTTTTTCACAATTGTTTTGGCTATTCTACGTCCTTTACCTTTCCATATCAATTTTAGAATTGGCTTATCATCTGTAAAATGCTTACTGGGATTTTGCTTGCGATTGCATTGAATCTATATTTTAATTTTGGGAGAAATGACACCTTAATAATCGTGAAGCTTCTAAACCATGAACATAGTGTATCTCAATATATTTAGATTTTCTTTACTATCTTTCATCGGTATGGTTTTCAGCTTACAGATCTTGCACATATTTTGTTAGATTTATACCTAACTTCTTAACTTTTTTGGTGTAATTGTAAGTGGTATTGTTTCTTAATATCAAATTCCAATTATTCATTGCCAGAATATAGGAATATGATTGGCTTTTGTATATTGACCTTTTAAAACTTACTTATTTGTTCCAGGAGTGTTTTTGTAGATCTTTGGAATTCTCTACATTAACAATCATGTTGTCTTCAAATAATGACAGTCTTGTCTCTTTCCTTTCAAGTTTGTATGCCTTTTATTTATTTTTCTTAGCTTGTTTCATGGGCTATGACTTCCAGCATGATGTTGAATAGGTATAGTGAGATTGAATATTTTTGCCTTATTCCTAAACTAGGGGGTAAGCATTCAGTATCTTACTCTTAAATATGACGTTAGCTGTAGGTTTTTCATAAATTCCCTATATAAGATTAAGTTCTCTTCTATTCCTAGTTTTTCTAGAGTTTTATAATGAATGGATGTAGAATTTTGTTTTTACTCCTATTGAGATAAGTGTGTGTGTGTGTGTGTGTGTGTGTGTTTGTATTTTTTATGCTGTTAATACAGTGAATTATGCTGATTGAATTTTGAATTTGAGCTAGCCTTGGGATCTGGGATAAATCCCAATTGTTAATGTATTATCTTTTTAATGTATTGCTAGATTCAGTTTGCTAATATTTCGTTGAGAAGCTTCCCCTTATATTTATGAAGTATCTTGGTCTGTAGTTTTATTTTCTTGCAATATACAGTTTGGTTCAGGCCTTAGGATAATGCTGATCTCATAAAATGAGTTGGGAAATATTACCTTTTCTTCTATATTCTGGAATATACTGTGTATAATTGACATTATTTCTTCCTTAAATGTTTTGTGGAATCCACTAGTGAAACCACCTGGGTTTTCTTTTTGGAATTTTTGAAGCTACAAATTCAATTTCTTTAATAGATATAGGACTATTCAAGTTAAGTATTTCTTTTTAAGTGAGTTTTAGTGGTTTCGGTTTTTCAAGAAATTGTTCCATTTTATCTAAGTTGAATTTATGAACATAAAGCTGTTTGTAGTATTCCCTTATTATGCTTTTAGTGCCTGTGAGGTCAGTAGTGATGTCCTTTCTCATTCCTGATATAGGTAGATTATGTCTTTCTCTTTTTCTTGGTCAGCCTAATGAGGGGCTTATCAGTTTCATGACTTTATCAAAGAATCAGCTTTTGGTTTTGTTGATTTAATGTATTGGATTTTGGGGTTTTTTTTTCAATTTCATTGATTTCTGTTTTCTATTATTTCCTTTCATCTGCTTGCTTTAAACTTAATTTGTTCCTCTCTAATTTCTTAAATTGGAAGCTTAGGTTACTAAATTCAGATCTTTCTGTAGCTCTTTTCTGATATCAGTATTTAATGCTATAAATTTCTGTCTAAAGACACGTTAGCTGCAGCCTACAAAATTTGATATGTTTTATTTTTATTTTCACTTAATTCAGATTATTTTAAAATTTCCTTGGAGGCTTACTCTTTGACCCATGGATTACTTAGAAATGTGTTGCCTAATTTCCAAATATTTGGGTTTTTACCAGATACCTTTCTATTATTGATTTCTAGTTTAATTCCTTTATAGTTTGAGAATATACTTTATATATTTCCTAGTCTTTTAAAGTGTTAAAAGGATATGGTTGAGAATACTCTCTGTGCACTTGAGAAGAAGGCATTAGATTCAGTGCTCTGTAAATGGCAAATGGGACAAGTTGGTTGATGACGTTATTTAGGTCATCTATATCGTCACGGACTTTCTGCCTATTTGTTCTAACAGTTTCTGAGAGAGGACTGTTGAAGTCTCCACCTAAAATTGTAGGTTTGCCTATTTCTCCTTTAAGATAATCTACTGATTTTTGCCTCATGTATTTTAAAGCTCTATTGTTGGGTGCATACACATTTAAGATTGTTATATTTTGTTGGAGAATTGACCTTTTTCATAACGTAATATCCTCTTTACCTCTGAAAGTATTTCCAGTTATGAAGTCTACCTTGTCTAAAATTAATGTAAATACTTTGTGTTTGCATGATATATCTTTCTCCATTCTTTTATTTTTAACCTAAATATGCCTCTATATTTCAAGTGGATTTCTCATGGACTGCATATACTTGTATCTTGTTTTATTTTTAGTCAATTCTGATCACTTCTGTCTTTTAACTGGTGTGTTTACATTGTTCACATTAAACATAGTTATTGGTATGGTTGAATTAAAATCTATCATCTTACTAGCTATTTTCTATTTTTTTCACGTATTTATTTCTTTTTGCCTCCTTTTCTGCCTTCCCTGGGTTTAATTCAACATTTAAAAACGTTTTTATTGGTTGCCATAGGGTTTACAATAGACATTTTAAAAAATCTGAATCTACCTTCAAATAATATTATTCTGTTACACATGTAGTTCCAGAACCTTATAACAATATATTCCCAATTTCTCTCTCCCTCTGATGTGCCATTGTTCTCATACATTTCACTTTTACAAATGTTAGAACTACGATAATACATTGTTAATCTTGTTGCTCTAAATGGTCAGTTATTTTTAGAGCAGTTAAAATAAGACAAAAATTATTTTATAAGCCTTTTATTTACTCTATTTCTGACACGCTTCATTTCTCAGTGCAGGTCCAATTCTGTGACATATTCCTACCTTGAAGAACGTCCTTTAGCATTTCTTGTAATGTAGGTCTACTGCTGGTAGATAGGCCGCTGCATTTTTGTTTGTCTGAGAAAGTCTTTGTTGTTTCTATACTCTAGAAGGACATTTTTTTCTGGATGTAGAATTCTGGATTGACATTTCCCCCCCCCCCTTTCAGCATATTGAAGATAGCTTCTATTTTACAGTTTCTCACAAGAAGTCTGCTGTAATTCCTAGGGGAGATGAAGGAGATGTATCAGGGTAGCAGGTTTGGGCAGTAGCCGCTATTCTCCTTACCTAGCTAACATCTTTGAGGACATTTTCTTAGGGTTCTCCCCATCTTCTTGGTGAGTACCTGACGTTCCTGGAAGAAAAACCTATAGATGGTGTGAACCCTCCTATGTCTGCAGCCCCCTGGGACTTCACACTCTCGAGCTGGCCCACACTTGGCCTTTAGCAGTTCTTTAAGCATTTCTAGTTTAATCTTCTTACCAGCTTTTAGGGCATTTGGCAGCATCTGTCTCAGGTGAGCAAGCACTTGAATCTTATTTCTCCCTGCAGGCCTTTGTCTTTTTCTTGGTTTTAAGTTAGTTGTTTGCCTGCAATATCAGTTCTCTGATAGGTTCAGGAAAAGTTGTTAGTTTTACATTGATCCAGCTTTTTTCTTATTGGAAGGATGGGAGAAATGCTTTTTCCAGCTCTTAAGTCTTTGCTCTTTCACCAGAACCATTAGTTATGTTTTCAAATTTAAATTTCATCAGCATTAATGTGATTTTGAAAGTTTTGGAGGATTTTCGCAACAGCCCCAAAATCTCTCTCCGGGTATATTTGGAAACTACAGCTGGGAGTCACCAATGAAGAGGGTATACTAATATGATGGAATAATATTCTGTGTCACTAATTTATATAGATTTTTCTTTTCTGTATGTTTCTCTCAAACTTGGAGCTGATTCTGTGTTTCAGTGCCTCAAAGGAGGTATGTAGTAGGACAGGAAGAAGTAATTTCCAAGAATTTCTGGGTGTTGTTTCCTGAAGCCTGAGCCTGCAGTATAACTTAGAAGATTGGCTGAGAAAGAGCACATAGGGGTTTGTGAGATGAGGCAAAGAGGATAACACAAGGAAAAGGAGCCTTTCCCAGACTGGAAAAAATACCCCTGTACCGATGTGAGATTGAGGGAGGCCTTGGACTAGAGCAGGAGAAGGCTGCAAGAAGCCATAAAGGAGGCACCGCATACGCTACCTGGGCAGACAGGACCCCTAAGCCACAAAGAGATTCTCCTGTCTTAGGTATGACTTGAAAGTGTAAAAAAAAATAATAAACAGAAACCTCAATTAAAATAGTTGGGAGCACAAAATATACAAACAGCTCATACGACTCAACAACGAAAAAACAAATAACCCAATCAAAAAATGGCCAGAAGACCTTAATAGACATTTCTCCGAAGAAGACATACAGATGGCCAGTAGGCACATGAAAAGACGCTCCACATCACTAATTATTAGAGAAATGCAGATCAAAACTACAATGAGGTATCACGTCACACCAGTCAGAATGGCCATCATCAAAAAGTCTACAAACAACAAATGCTGGAGAGGGTGTGTAGAAAAGAGAACCCTCTTGCACTGTTGGTGGGAATGTAAGTTGGTGCAGCCACTATGGAAAACAGTATGGCGGTTCCCCAGAAAACTAAAAATAGAATTACCATATGATCCAGCAATCCCACTACTGGGAACATACCCGGACAAAACTATAATTCAAAAAGATACATGCACCCCTATGTTCATAGCAACACTATTCACAATAGCCAAGACATGGAAGCAACCTAAATGTCCATCAACAGATGAATGGATAAAGAAGATGTGGTACATATATACAATGGAACACTACTCGGGCACAGAAAAGAATGAAATAATGCCATTTGCAGCAACATGGATGCAACTAGAGATTATCATATTAAGTGAAGTAAGTCAGAGAAAGAAAGACAAATGCCATAAGATATCACTTAAATGTGGAATCTAAAATATGGCACAAATAAACCTATCTACAAAACAGAAACAGACTCCTAGACAGAGAGAACAGACTTGTGCTTACCAAGGGGGAGGGGGGTAGGGAGAGGGAGGGACTGGGAATTTGGGGTTGGTAGATGCAAACTATTACATTTGTAATAAACAACAAGGATAAACAACAGGAGTGGATAAACAACAAGGTCCTACTGCATAGCACAGGAAACTATATTCAGTATCCTGTGATAAACCATAATGGAAAAGAATATGAAAAAGAATGTCTCTGTGTGTATAACTGAGTCACTTTGCTGTACAGCAGAGACTGGCACAACATTGTAAACCAACTACGCTTCAATTTAAAAAAGAAATAGTTGAGAGACCAGAAGAGGGAGCTGTCATGCTCTGTGACCACAGCAGAGCCCGACAGGAAGAAGAAAGATGATTCTTCTTTCCTGGCAAGGACTCAGCCAATGAAAAGCCATGGACTCTTTGTGTACTATCCCTCCCAACTTCCTTTTCCGCTCTAAGAGTTCTCTCCATTTTTGCTGAGGAATCATGGTTGCAGACCCCAAATTGCAATTCTCTGTTGATCCCGAATAAACCCATCTTTGCTGGAGAAGTATCTGGCAATCTATTTGATTTAGGTCAACAGAAGCATCAAAGTGCCACGAGTACTGAAAAGCCCTTGCAACCAAAGACAATGAAGTCTTCGTGGAAACCTGTGGGACAGGTGGAAAATACCAGAGTACTTTACCTCCACAGACACCTTCACACTGCAGAATGTGCTGGAAACCTGATGTGACCTTGAGGGAGGGAGGGGAGCTCACCAGAGTGATGGAGCTTATATTTTCTCATAAGCCCAGCAATATCGGAGCTCAAATTCGAATTTAGCTGATTTCTAGAACTACAGATTTAATATTGCTTGCACTCCTTAATTTGTGGACTGAGAATCATACCTGCTACTAAAGGATTTCATTCTCAGGGACCTAGTTATTTTTCTGTTGAATATGTTTTAGATTCTAGCGACTCAAAATTTTTCCCCACTTAGATACATCTGAGGGGTTGGATGTGCCCTCAACTGTAAGGATTCCTCCTGGGGTGTGGGGTGATAGAGACAGCAGGGGAAAGGCACTTTGAATAAATCCCCAAGGGGATTCTGAAACCGATTCCTTGCGCACCTCTTCCCTGAGATTCCCTCTTCTCTCTTGTTCTATGTGCTATTTTTCACTTAGGATCCTGAAACAAAGACACAGTTTGACTCTTTTAAGCAGGAGGTGTGTTCCTATAAAGGTGTAAGTAAAGCAAACATATTTCTGTGAAAACATATAGTGCTATATACATAAGTTGAAATGATGACCTTTATGCATTACAAACAACTGGAAAAAAAAGTGTATTTGCGAATCTGTGGCTAGAAGAGAAAAAAAAAAATCCTGTATTTCCTTCTTGGGAAGTGGTTATTGACTTGGGAAACTGTCCTCCTTCTGACCAGCCTCCCACCGAGGTCGTAAGAAGGATTCTGTAAAACACACATTAGCATCTGAATGAAAATGTCCCCAAAGTGCCCAATCAAGAGAATTACCGGACTTCTCCCATTCAGTTCTGTTGACTGAGGCCCCCAGCCCTGGTTTATCGATGAGAGCTCCTTGATTTGACCATAGCAGAGATGTGTGTTTTTTGCTAGTGTTTCTGTCAATGGGAATAAGCGTTGGGGGTGGATAACGCATTTTGTATCCCATTTTCCAGAGCTTCTGTCTGATGCCATTGTGGAAAAACACAGTTAAGGACCTGGTTATGGGACTCACTTTCTTATTTTTGGAAATGTTTCACCACCACAAAAGGCCACAGCAACCTGATCTCTTACAGCTGCTCTACATGTTGGGTTTATCTCTCTGATCTAATAAAATCATATTATAACACTCCTCTCCTCTGGGGGCGGGGAGGCAAGAATCAGGTAAAGCAGAGACTTCTAAAAATCTAGGTTAAAGTGTTCAAAAGCATGCTGAGAGAGGAAGGTTATTCCTTTTGATTCCACCAGACAGTGTGGGTATCACTGGAGACACACTGAGGGGAACCAGTTGCTTCCCAAAGAGGCGAGGTGTGGGTGTGGGCTCTCCTTGGACCTGCTAATAGAAGATGTCCTGGGAACAGAAAATGCCATCCAGAGACTGGATGAAATGTGTTTTTGAGAGTTTGCTCCTGTGACAGGACTCTGGTTAGGACCTCAGGCTCTGGAGTTAAAAATGAGTTTGAGGGGAAAGGGGGAGAGAGATCAACTAGGAGTTGGGGTTAACATACATACACTACTATATATAAAATAGGTAAACAACAAAGACCTACTGTATAGCACAGGGACTATACTCAATATCCTATAAGGGAAAAGAATCTGAAAAAGAATATATATATTATATATACTATATATATATTATATATAACTGAATCACTGTGCTGTACACCTGAAACTAACACAACGTTGTAGACCAACTATACTTCAATAAAAAAAAGAGTTTGACACGGCGGAGAAGGGGAGGGTGGGATGAATTGGGAGATTAGGATTGGCATATATACACTACCATGTGTAAAATAGCTAGCTAGTGGGAACCTGCTGTATAGCACAGGGAGCTCAGCTCGGTGCTCTCTGATGATCTAGATGGGTGGGATGGGGGGTGGTGGGAGGGAGGCCCAAGAGGGAGGGGATATATGTATACATATAGCTGATTCACTTCGTTGTACAGCAGAAACTAACACAACATTGTAAAGCAACTATACACCAAAAAAAAAAGAGATTGAATCCCAATTCTACCACTTACTAGTTGTGTGGCTTCAGGTTAGTCACTAAAGTATAAAAAGGGGACAAGCTAACACCTATCTCGCAGGGCTATTGTGAGGATTCGATCACGGCATGCAGTACAGAGGCTGTGGAGCTAACACAGTAAATGTTAGGTATTATTAGCCACATTCTTCCCTTTGAAAATATTTAAGCTACAGCATACTACTTTGTATCATTACTCAAAGGTCATGTCCCCCTAGAAAAGGAATGTCTGTTGACATCCAGGGGAAGAATAGAGATTTGCATTTTTATTATTCCACTCACTGCGAAGAAAGAATACTACATTCTGTTCAGGGGATTTGTTGGGGTCAAGAACCAGGTTCTTTATGTAGGGAGTCCTGACATATTATGGGGACACTGACTTGCCACCTAGCCCTCAGGTTCTTGATAGAAAGTGTGGTCCGGTGCTTGATTCTCCTGGGTTCAGGGGACTCAGACCCATTTGGTGGTAGGAGCTTATTGTAGGAATAGACAGGAAAGTTAAAAAAAAAAAAAAAAAAAAGGCAGGGAACCATCAGCAACCATATAGCCATGACTCCTGGAGACCTGGAGGGGCACCCATGGCTATACACACTCTCAGGTCCCAGTGGCTCCTCTAGCCCTGGTTATCTCATTGCCCTCAGAGACCAGCTTCTCACTGCTCCTGAGACTAGTGTCCCCACCAAACACCTAGCCAGCGTCTCTGCCAACTTCTGCATCTGCTGCTCTCGCTTCCCTGCCTCCTTGAGATTCGTATGCAGGAGAAAGAATTGGCCTGGCATATTTTGTTTTCCTCCAATGTGTAGGACGCCTGATATGGCACTGAGTTCTCACTCACAGGAAGCCCTGAAATCCCAAAAGGACATAATGATTAGGACCCCATTCTTTCATGAAATGGTGACTTCCTGCCTTTACCCTTGGCTTTAATTTGTAAATTAGCAAGAGAGTCTTGAATTTAATGGCCGCCTCCCCCAGGATACTAGCTTAGGCTCTCAGATCTGAGACTCCTGTCTCTTAGGTGCCAGTGGAAGATTTGCGATAAAAGAGAGGAATGTTTTGCTCTTATTACCCTCCATGCTAGCTCATATGCTCAGTTTAAAATCCACTTTTCCAGTTTGATACTTTTTGCTTGCGGAATAAACTTCAGCTTAGCGACTGTTTAATTTGTTCAAGTAGAAGTACAACAATGAATGACAATGCATCAAATGACCTGAAGATCCCCTGGCATGAAAAGATGGAGCGTGACTCAGGGAGAGGTAACCTGAGGAGCCTCTCACCTGGACATTCCAATTGGAGGCTAGGAATAGAACCTAATCAACCATCATTTATTATGTCACCTTTATTTAGTTAACATGTAAAATGTCATCTCAATTTTACAGAAAACTCATGTGAAGGCGGATGTGACCTTCAAATAATTTTTTTTTTCTTGGTAGTTCTATAGGTTGTAAAATTCCTAGCTGATATAGTGAACAGTACTTTTTAAAAAAAAAGTGGCAATGAGGCATTCTGCTCTGTTGCAGTAACAGCTACATGTTTATGAGATGAGACAACAGAAATCCCTAGATTGAAAAGATAATTTTACTCTAAACTACAAATTAAATATATAATTATGTAATCACATATGTAAATCTGGGTCTCTTTTTACTTTCAGTGCCCCTGGTTCAAGCACAAAGGGTATTTTTAGTTCCTGTTTTTCCTTTTTTACCAAGCTTGATCAGTGAACGAGAAAGTCTTATCAATCATCTACTTGTTGGAAAGCGTGGAGCTTTTGAACCACACAGCTCATTTCAAAATTAGAAATGCCCCGACTTAGGACCCCACGTCAAGACTTTCAGGAGGCAGTTGTCACTAGATCTTAGGTCTGACATATGTCTTTGGGTAAAAGCAGCTAAGAAATGTTCCTTGAGATGGTGTGGGTGGAGAAAGCAATAAAAATGGGATTTCTATTTTTTAACAAGTAAACTCCAATTTGTATTTGCTAGAAAGCTGTGTAGCTCTTTCTCACTTAACAGTGTTCCTCCTAAAATATTTGCAAAACAAAATTATTTTAAACGCAAAGCACATTTTCCCATTGACATATTCTAAAGATGCATCCTCCTGGGATATTTTTGGTGACAGAAAAATATTTTATTGCTGCGACTAATAATCACTAACATTTATTGAGCTCTTACTACCTGCCAAGTATTGTTCTAAGATCTTTACATAATTCTCTCATTTGGTTCTCCACAATGATCCTAAGAGGTATTGTCCCAATTTCCCAAATAAGGAATCTAAGGGAAAAAGCCTGTAAGTGACCAGCCCAAGGTCTTATTGTTGGGGTGAAGAAAGGATGAACTCAAGCACTGGTCCTGAGGTCCACATCCACCTTACCACACCACTGTGTTGCTACCAAAGCACCCCAGGCTCACCAGGAGGAGAGGGGCAGTTTCATAGTCTACCAGCCATTGAGATAAAAATCTACTGTAAGTTGGATGGTGGACTTGAGGTCTCCACCATCACCCTTGATATCATTCTAGGAACTTAATCTAAGATGGCCCTACGGTTTCTCTTGGCTTTACACTCTCCCATGGTGGACACTTGGGAAATGTTAATTGCCTGATACAGATTCACTCATTATAAGGATATGAGTTATCGTGCTCCCTCCCTTGGGGTATTTACAGAATTGGTAGTTTAATTGAACTGAATGCAGATATTATGGTTTCCCAAGTGCTACTGAGAAACAGTTGCAGAAATCAGACAGATGATTTGTAAAATATGTTTTACTAACGATAAAGCTGGATTGAAAAGTAAGTCTTCATTGTGGCCTTAGTCAGACTCCCTAATGCTTTTTCCCCAAACCTGAAATTGGTACAACTCACCCAAAGAAGGGTTGGCCCTGCAGAACATACATACAGAGCAAAAGAGCTGCATCAGCTGCCTCTCCTGTGTCCCTCCACTGAAACAAAGTGAGAGCTAGGTCTTTAGACCTGGCCGTAGCAGCAGATGGCCCTGCACCCCTCGTGACTGCCATTCATGAGGCAGGAGGTGAGCAAAGCACACCCATCCTCAGATGGGGAGATTTAAAAAGAAAGGGGAAGAAAGGGCTGAGTTTCTCACGCTCAGTCCTTCCAAAGTCACCAAGCAGACAAGGTATGACTTGGCCCCTAAGGAAGAGTAAGCTGGGTGAGAGAGGGGCTGACGCTACTTCCCAATGCTTTCAAAAGGGCAAAAGTTCCTAACATATAGTCCAAGACCAGAACAGTCCAAGACCAGAACCCTATGAGGGAGAAGAAAGAGTCCCTCAAATGCCAGGAGTTGTGTCGAGTGCTCTGAGCATGTTGGTTGCTGCTTCTTTGATGAGTTCTTATTCATATAAAACAGGGACGCAGATCCATTGCACATGGAGTGAAGGTAACTGAAAAGTCTATTGTTCTTTGCAATTTATTTAAGATTTGACCATAACCTATGAAAAAGGAGATACGAATCCAGCTGGCAGCAGTTAGGTAGCTGGGAACACACCCACCCTGGCATCCTAAGAACATGGTTGTCAAGGGGAGAAACTGGCTATTTTCTGTGTCTGAGAGGCAGGAGCAGACTATTTGAAATAATGAAGCATCAGATTTAGATTTAGATTTATTTAATTAATACTGTATTACTTCCAGCAGTTTAGGAATTCAATAATGGAGCAACCCAACCAAGAATAACTAGTTGAAGATCAATTTGACTTGATTTTCCATGTGGCAAAGATAAAAAAAAAAAAGCCATGTATGAGAATTTACAACCATTCCTCTCCCCACATTTGAAGGATGATTGTTATCTCAGTTGCTCAGTTCCTATGTCTCTGGTGTGTTGGTCAGGAAAATGGGTAGAAAGGGCAATTGGAGAAAATGAAGAGAAGTAGTTTGATCTACACAGGAAAAGACATAGACCCACCGAAGGAAGCAAAAACCAAAACCAAAACCAAAAATGTTCAGGACCCAAGAAGGCTAGCAAGAGAGAGGGAAAGCGAGAGTGACAGGAGAGGCAACCTGGGCTGGAGATTTTGGAAGAGAGAAATTTGAGTAGCTGCCATGCGCTGTGGGACTTGGGGGAGAGAGGGATGGAGAAGGGGATTTGCAGCAAGTTTGTCACGGGTACTTCTGACACTCTTACCTCTATCAAGGAAAGCTTTAATAAAGATCTTCATCACTCTTCAAGATTTGGGGATGGGATTTATTTTTCTCTTGGGTAAGTTATCATGAGGGGTTAGGCTTTAAGGAATGGCAAAGAAGCCCAGATTTATTTGCAGCTAGCTATTTGGACCTTTCTAGAATGAACCACCCTGTGGGTACGGGTGCCGAGCTTGTCCACACCGTGTAAAGTGGTGATTGTAAAAGGGTGTGCCCAGGAGGTGGCCAGAGGGCACAGCAGGGTGTGACGGTGGCTCAAGCACAGCGCGGTGACAGGGTATGTTAGAAGGTGGCCCTCAGCAGAAGCCAGAGACCTGAGGTACAATCACCTCTCCAGGCACTCCTCACCAACACACTTCAGGTCACCTACCAGTAGGCTTCCCTGACTAAGACTTGTGAACAGTCTTTAGCACGTTGTCTTTGGGCCTTCCATTCTGAAGGATGTTTGATGAAGAATGGCCCACTGGTGAAGCAAGGTTCCAGCTGCTGGGTACAGGGTGGTGGAAAGTCACTGCTCTGGGATTCAGTAGTGCAGGCCTTCAAGACCAGAGCTGGTGCTGCTTATCTCAGCCTCAGCTTCCTCACCTGCAAAACAGCAGTCTTGGGAAGATGACATTAAGGATGCCTTTCAGCTCTAACACTCACTGATGCCTTTCCAGGTTCTCCTTCTTTACTGTAGCTGTTGGCGCCAACTGGTCCTGCTCCAGAGGCCTGGCCAACTCCCCTTCCCCACTGCGCACGTGGTGCCCTTCCCAGTCAGACCTACCCGGGAGTGAGCAAGGACAGGGGGCCCTGGCTAGAGCATGAAGGCAGCAGGCTTCTGAATAGTAAACGCTAGGCTGGCTGGGGGAGAGGGAGGGCATCGCCCAGTGACCCAGGAGCTCTGGGAAGCACGGCCCCTGCCTGCGTGCAGCCATGGGTGTGACAGCGCACGCGCGCGCGCACACACACAGACACATACACGCAAACAAGACGTTAGAGCCTGTCTCTGGAGTTCAGACAGCTTGCCTAGCAGGAGAAGGCAGCTTTGTTGTTTTCCAGACACTTCTCAGAGCCACTGAAACAGCAACTGGATAAATATAGGAGGATGACACCATCACTGGGTGCGTGTGCGTGTGCGTGTGCTAACAAGCCCGGGAGCTGCAGACTGCCACGTGGTCCCCAACCTCCAGGAATCGACACTCGAGCTTCCCAGAGCCAGGAAATCTGAACGTAATGTGCCTTCCTCAAAGAAGCCTGGCAGGAGGGTGAGACGAGGCCGCGGGCGCGGTCCTGCCCTTGGCTCCTCCGAGCATTCTCGGAGGTCACCCTCTGCTCCGCCCTGCCTATATATAGCCCTGCTGACTGCAGTGCACATGCGATCTTTCTGAATGAAATACCAGAAATCCTTCCAGGCTCTGTGAAAGCAGCAGCTAAGTGGCATTTGAAAGTCCTAAGAAATGAGTGGGGGAAACAGAGCAGGTGTTTTTTCTCCTCATGAAAGGCAAACGCTGATTTGGAAGGTTTTGAGGTAGGGAACGTGGGCCAAACTCAGTACTGCCAATTTTTAATTACCAGCACAATTAGCTGCCTGGCTTCACAACAAGCCTATTTTGTCAAGCTCTGTTTAAGAACCAGCAAATTGCAGCGTTAGCACCAAACAGATGAACAGCGCAGTGATCACATCCTACTCTCGAAAAATCAGTGCTCTGCCTACAGAGCCCTGGGCTTGTAGTAGCTCCTGCCACCAGCAAGTACCTGACACCCTCTTCTTGGCCCCGACTAAATTGGCATAAGGGCAGGGATCATGTCTCTATAGGGCCATCTGCCCTGTGGTTGATCACTCCACATTAAGTGAACTGTATTAAATCAGTGTGATATACACATCAACGTTAACTCCTCAGGATAAAACACAACAGAGCCCCTCTGTCCTCTTATTGGCATCCCTAGTGATGGCCATCACTGGAAATAAGTTCGAGCTATTTAATGTAAAGGCATACAACCCCTACAGGTTACTAAGTAACATCTCCTTGGGGACAGGATTTCTATGGGAGACCCTGTGTCCAGGAGTGTCCATAGGGCCTTGGAATGCTTGGCAGAACTTGTATATGGTTTAATCTGTTACTCAAGTCAAGCCTAGGAGACTCAGACAGGTCAGGAGTGCTCCTCTGGGGTGCGTGAGGTCTCTGGGGAGCAGGAGAGGCTCAGAAATGATAGCAGAGGAGCTTTTCAAGGAAAGAGAGACTGCAGACACTTCTGGACCACAGACTTCGCCTCTGGGATTGAGTCAGAGAAGCAGAAACCACAGACTTTGATCAGTTCCTACTCTGCTTTCACTGAGCCTGCAGCCCTTTCCTTCCTGGGTCAGACACTCCAGAGCAAACCTTAGGGCAGTCATGGTGGAAGGAATCTCAGACCCCTTGGGAGAGACCTACACAACAATTCTGATTTCAGCTACTCTGCTGTGGGACAGGCAGTGGACTGAGTAGTGTTCATTGCAGAGTCACTAAGAGCATCTTGCCCGCAGACAGTGCCTCCCTTGATGCCTGATTCCACCAGTTATAAATCCATTTGCAAGAGACAGGAACTGCTTTTCTTTGAGAGTCATCTGCAGATACTGAACAAGGGAATGCCAGTCATTTCCCACACTTTCCCTACAGATACCTACAAATGTACAAACTGCATTTCCTAGGTTTCCGTACCAAGTGGCTTCCAGTCAGGTGAGGCCAAAGGGAGGCCCTAACAGGAAGGGGAGAAGTTGGGGTATTTCCATCCCTCTCTCTCTGCCTGGGCGGCATCTCTCGTGGTGTCTGTGTTTCCTTGAGGTCCAAGCTCTCACCAGGCAGCTTGGCCATGGCTCCAGTGTCCTCTGGACAGTCCAGACTCCTCTTCCTTGACACCTCCAGCTCTAGCTGTTATGCGTCTCTGCCTCACCATCTCCTATTAGCTCTTCAGCTCTTCCATCTATTTCTATCTAGGTCCCCTGTTCATTCCCTTTATTGAACTATGTGACTTGAGCTCTGTTTTCTTGTCTCAACTCTGGCTTATTCAAAGGGTTATATATAAACATATTATAAGTAAGCCTAATGATAATTTTTTCTCAGCAAGACCTACAGTAGCAGGGAAGGCTTGGGAAGCTCAAGAAATAAGGACCCAAAAGGGAAAACGATGAAGATTTTCCCCCAGGTCTTGTCTACCCTACAACAGGCCCCTCTGACTCTAATGTTGCGTAGGAAGGCCATAACCCAGCAGGCCCCTGCCAGCATCCTGACTTGTCACTCTCTGGCTTTACACTGTGGAATCTTTGCCCCTGCTGACATCTGTTTGCTGGTACCCATGATTTGTGAGCTCCCAACTGCAGACTTTTGCACACCCATCCTCCTCCCCTATGACAGTATCTCTCCTACTCACCTCTCTGTCTGTATGACTCTTCCTCCTTTGCAACCCCACTTAAAGCCTAAAACCTGAGCATTCCATATGGGTGTATGGCCTTAGCAAGTTATAGATGCAATCTGAGCTCCAATGCTCTTGCACTCTTTTGTTGGTTTTTGCCAGAGATCTTACAGTTTTAATCGTACATACTTTCCTATTTGACCAATAGAATTCTAAGGTCTATACAGCAATGCGAGCATGTCTATGATTTCTTTTGCTCCCCGTTCCTACCCCTCCCTCGGCCCCTCCAGTCCCGGCAATTATAACATCTAGCACTGCTCTAGTGTGTTCAACAAATACTGATATACTGCCTAAACGGATTCCCCCAGCTAGGAAGATAGGCTTATATCTATTTGTCAGGACGGCATGCTTTCTGTGGGAGCAACGCTGGTCTGAAAAACCTCAGATCTGTTCTTTCTCTGACAGATCACCCCCAGTAGAATGCAGTCTCCAGGCATGAGGTTTGCTCAGTCATTATTTTTAACCCTCCCTGGGCCTTGTGTGTTCACACTACATTTGCAATGCAGTCGTTGGTTTTTTGTTTGTTTGTTTGTTTTTTCCCCCAGCACAGACCTCCTGAAGGGGATTCTTGCTGATGGCATCTGCGGCAGAGACAAGCTCATGCCTGAAGAGATAAATTATTTATGGTGAATGGTGCCCTAATGGATAGTGTGATCAATAATGCTTATAATAGTACAGCACTGGTCAAATCACAGAAGGGCTTGAACGCATGTCTACATCATTCTGAGAAGACAGGGTCTACCAGATATCAAGAGGGAAAGAAAGGGAGTACTCATGATGTCAACCTCAAAACAGCTTAAATGAGGAGGAAAGTGCAGCCCTTTTTTTTTTTTTTTTCGTTTAAAGAGACAAGTCAGTTTTTAGTCACAGGGATCACTGCACCAAAATGCCCCCAACAGTGGCCACTTACCAAGACCAACCTTACTGCACTGATCTAGCAAAGAGTCTCCCCGTGTTTCTAAGCTTTTCCAGAAGCTCCACAGACAGAAAGCTGAATTTCTCCCTGCGTGTTGGTATAGGGCCTGCCTGCAAGTAATGAAGACATTAGTATCTGTTGCTTGGAGTGTTAATTGCTTCTCTGTATCGCTTAGCTCCAGTTTCTAGGCAACATCCAATAGCTCAACAGGCCTCTGTGTGCACACATGATCCCAAGTCTGAACTTTCTCAAGACTCTGCTCTTTTTGTCTGCTGGAAAGCTCCACTGGGAGGTCCAAATGGAATTTCACACTCAACATGTCCAGAGTCAGTCGCATTATCTCCCTCTCTCTCCCCACCTCCTACCTGCTACCTTACTGTCCATCGCCCTCCCGCCAAAAATGAATCCCTGTTTTCCCTCTTTATCTACTGTCATCCTGTCAGTGGCACTGACATCTTGTGGTTCGCCATGCCAGAGCATCATGCTCTTCCCTTTCAAGGCCCAGCTCACATGTCTTTCCCTCCCTGAAGCCTCCGCTCGAGTCCGAGCCCCCATGGTACTTGGGTCTCTCCCACTGCACTCATCGCATTCACGCTGATGTTACGGATGTTTGTGCGTGTGTCATCTCTCAAACTACACAATGAGTTTAGGGTATGGACCATGTCCGATCATCTTGGAATATCCCAAAGAGACTAGCAAAACACGCTAGCAGACTTTCAATTAGCATTTGTTGAATAAATGAGTGAATGATCTTCAAGCAGGCAGTGGAGGTGGCACAGGCCATGTTTGTTTTCTTTATCGCTTCTACCCCTAAAGTGTGCCCTAGAGGAGAGTGGAAAGGAATTAAGAGGAATTTAAGTGAAAAATCTCTGAACACTTTCACTAGACTGAGTTCTACTTCCTCTTCTCCGGATTCTTGTAGGTGTTTCACAAAGATTTAAGAGTCCAAGGTGTTGGTCCATAGCCCCAGCTGAACTGAGGAGCTCAGGAGACAATCCTGGAGAAAGGGGAGAGGAACCTGGGCTCTTCTGGGCTGGTTTGAGTGTGGAGAAGCTATACCAGACATCCTCAAGACTCCAGGAGGCTGCAAAGGAAAGAACCAGATCAGGACCCCAACTACGGCACTGGAAAGTGCCTTTCTAGTCCTTCATGGGCTCCAATAACCTAACAAGGCTGATGGCAGGACCACGGGGCCTGAGGCTTCACTTCCACACACTCCCATGGGCTTTGTCTCATCTTTCTGAATCTATGGGGTTGTCTTGGTAGACGAGGTGTAGGGGACAGAGAAAGACAAAATTATTTTTAGATAAAATTCATACACATGTCTAACCAGGAGTAGGACACTCAATAAACGGTGATTTCTTTCTGTCACCCCCTGCAATCGGTGCAATCCAAGATGCACTCCTGGGTGTAACTCTCAAGATAAAGGCTCTTTGCATAATCTCTAAAGAAAGCTTTCCTTCAAGCTCTAGGAAAGGTGCAATAATAGATTTGCAGTCAGTTCCCCAGTCCAGGTTTTAGTGCCCACATCACACTGAGTTCCAACATGTGTGGCAAAATCTCTCCTTGTTACAAGGTGCTGTAAGGCTCAATTGTTGCAGTGAGAACTTTAATTTTGTATTTTCTCACTTGGGTGCAATTAAGTTTTCAAACATAAAAGTGAGCTAATGTCATCTTTGAGCATTTCATTTACTTTCTTTTTCTTATAAAGGAAACCACCCGTGAATATATTTGGCTATGTGATTGCACAGTCAAATAAGGACACATTTAAATATTCTAGTGGGTAACTGCATCTACAATCTACTTTCATTACTGGCTTCCAACACTATACATGTATAGGAACACCTACCTTGATAATGTCTCTTGATATTCACTTTGGTTTCTTGTGAATGACATAAGCATTACTTAGCTGATTTATTTCCCCTTCTAATCTTAGCAAATCACCTGATTATCATTGAGGACGATATCCATTCTGGAGAGACCAGTTAGGATGACTTCAGGACTAGAAATACTATCTGGCTTATTTTTAGTGCATTTCATCTAAGGATTTTTCATATGAATAGGGAAATGAAAACCTTTAGATAGGTGACTGAGTCTGCACAGTCTTACATTGATTCGTTCAGGGCCCATGCCAGAAATCAAATCCATGATTCCTGATTATTCCTTAAATTCCTCTAATTCTTTAAAGGCAAGAATCTCAAAGCACCATATCTCTTTAGTACCTTTTGTCAACTAGGTTCTCCTCTCCTGTATAACTTACCCCTGGTCCATAGCAAGTCTCTAACAATAAGTTATTGATGAGGGCATGATAGAAAGAATGAAAAAAATAAAATGACAAAGAACCCCTTGACCTTCTGTGGTTACGGGACCTTGTCTCTAGTTTTGTAATCTGAAAAAAAACCCAAAAAAAAACAAAACCCGGCTGATCCAATCCATGACTAGAGAAATCAAAAGCATGTTCCATGTGCTTTTGACAGTTAGGATTCTTTATAGAAACATAAATTCTCAGGAAAAGAGTGATTATGTAATTCCATGGCAGGCTGACTGTTACGGGAAAATGTGTACTTTGCGTTTATCAACGTTCAACTGTAACTGTCTGTAACTTCACAACTGAGACCCAGGCTCTCATTTTATTTTCTTAGCTAGGCAGGATTGGGCAAGGATCCATCCTACCAGAAAAAAAGCCCTCAGGACCCCGACCTCACTCCAGTAGAAAACGGTGTTGGTGACAGAGTTCTAGGAGAGGCTTAGCATGAAACTCTGTGGAGCCAACAGCCGGTACAATTGCCATCTCTGAGGAAAGCTGTGATTAAGAGCTTGACCCTCGGTAGTAAACAAAAGGTATGAGATTGTATGTAGCACCAAAGAGTTCGCTGGACTGAATATTTGTGAAGCCCACGAGTACAGAAGTATCAGAAGGAAGATACTTTCAAATTTTGTATACTCCACCCCTCCTGATTCTGCAGAGATGAATTGAAGATGAATTATTTTTTAGCTAAAAGGCCCTAGGAAGGAACATTCAAAACCTTACTCTTTTAGAACTTACTAGAAGTATGGAGGAAAGAACAACAGAGCCTTTTCTGCTATAAGTTCCCCATCAGATATACGTATGCTCCTCACCTACAACTTCAAATATGCCCCCATCTTGAAGCTGGGAGAAAAGCCCAGGTTAGTTCTCCACCATTTTCCGTCCTCAGTGCCCACTCTAGGGTGACGACTGCCTTTCTCCCTGGACCATGACCTAAATATCCTCTCTGCTTTTTTGTAAGCTTAGCTCATAGTGGCAAATGTCCCTTTCCTCGGGCCCCGGTTTTTTGAGGCGTGTGTAATGTAAGAAGATGGCTGCCCAAGCCCGCCAGCTCGTCAAGCTTGATCTATTGATCAAAATGTCACTGCCATTAAGGAGGTGCCAGCCCTCTGTCCTGAGGTGGTGGCTCATTCCAGAAGAAGGCTGCCTTGCCTGTACACATGACGTGTTTGAGGACAGGAGCTGAAGACTATTTCATCTGGAAACACCAAGTTAATCCATTTCCTTAAAGCCACTTAGATGCTAAAGAGCAAAAGCAGAATTCCTACTAGCGCTGTTGACATTTCCTGCCTCAGAACGACTCCCTTTCAATCAACAAAATGAGTGCTTTACAGAGTCTGAGCTTGGCTTGAACAGCACAAGAAAGACCAAAATACCTCCCCTGAGAACCCTCCTGACACAGGCTGGCTTCCATCCACATGCTCAGTAGGTTTTAGGTCCTTCCCCACCCCTCTTGCCCAGCATAGCTACCCGGCTTTCTCTCCAGGGCTATTCTGAGCTTCTGCCAACATCCAGTGATGAGGCTGACATTCATTAGTGCTGATGATTCATATGCTGTGCTTTCTGATCTGGGGTCAGGCACTGAGGAGCATCTGCAGGAGATGCTGGGCTCTGACTGCTAGCGCCTCTGCCTTCTAAAGAAACCTATAAGGTGCCAGCAAATGTAAAGATGCAGGCTCTAGCCTTGCCTATCTATGCTCCCAAGGAGGGCGGACTGAGATGAGGAAGGGGGAGTGGGAAGAAGGAAGGGAGGTCACACGGAAGCATCATGCTTCTCTGACACTCCAGCTCTCTTCATGTATGAAACAATTCTGCTTCTTTGCTAACAAAGCATTAGTCACTGGGAGCTTTGTGCCGTCAGAGAATTTTGCTTACAAATATGGCAGAGAAGCTGCAATGTGCTCACCAAACCTGTTGCTTTCTCTCCTGGGTCCACAGCTAGATGACATTTCCCAGCCTTCTTTGATTAGATGGAGCCATGTGACAGTTCTGGCCAGTGAAAGATGAGCAGAAGTGACGTCATTACCTCTGAGGCAGGCCCATAGGACATCCGTCATGACTTGCGCGCTCTCTCAACCCCATTATTTGGCTCAATGTCGACACCCAGGGTGAACTTGGGAGCCACGCATTAAAGGCAGAGGTTAGGTCCTCAGATGACTCTGGGGAACAATGGACTGCAAAGGTGGGTGGAAAGTAACCTTCACTGGGTTCAGGCACAGAGACTTTGGGGTTTTTGTTATAGGAGCTAGGCTTACTTACCCTGACTAATACAACCATCTCCTTTCACCCCAGTCCCCAAATTGTGTGGCTGCTGCTCTAAATTTTTAAAATATTAACAATAAAGGCTCCAAACTCATAGATCTTTAAAGAGGCAAATGACATTACAATTCTAAAGGGGGCTGTTCAAGTCCTTTAGTCTTAGAAGTCATTTGTATCCAGTACGGCTCGAAGTAAGTAAATTGCATGGTAAAGCTTTGTTATTTCGAGTATAATCACAAATTTGAGCTATAGTCATCTTTGTTGATACAGAGTCTGACCCGTATTCTATTTGGCTTCTAACTTTAAGAAATTGCCACTGGCAGCTGAAGAGTCCTAATTCCTTGAAAGGGAAAAATGAAGAAAAGGAAAATAAAAGGAAAAGGAGAGGGGGCAATTACGAACTGACTTCTTTTTTCCTTATCAATTCATTTGACTCCTGAATTGGTATTTAGCATTACATTTATTTGTGTAGGCTTCTTGCAGATAGACCTATGCTCTGTAATACTTTATAACCCTCCCAATGGCTAGCACAGCATTTTATAGTTTGCTGGATAGTTTAGAATAAAATCCTTCTTTGTCCACCTTTTACTTGCATCCATTGGATCGTCCCTCTTTTCAGTCATTTTGCATTTTTTTTTTTAATGAATGGGTTATTTTTATTTATTTATTTATTTATTTATTTATGTATTTATGGCTGTGTTGGGTCTTCGTTTCTGTGCGAGGGCTTTCTCCAGTTGTGGCAAGTGGGGGCCACTCTTCATCGCGGTGCGCGGGCCTCTCACTATCGCGGCCTCTCTTGTACAGGCTCCAGATGCGCAAGCTCAGTAATTGTGGCTCACGGGCCCAGTTGCTCCGCGGCATGTGGGATCTTCCCAGACCACGGCTCGAACTCGTGTCCCCTGCATTGGCAGGCAGATTCTCAACCACTGCGCCACCAGGGAAGCCCCATTTTGCATTTTTAACCTCAAGAAAAGGATGACACAGCAAAAATTAGAGAAAAGAGGAGTAACTAATTAGCCATGAGGAGGAAGGGAGTCGGAAGAAAGCTCCAAGCACTTAAAGGCTGGTGGGTCCCTGAGAAACATTCCAGGGGTCCAGCCATGCAGGATCGAGGAGGAAAGACAGACGCCCTCCTAACACACCTTGGTTGGTTCTGCCTAGAGAAGGAAGGGACCTGCATCCAGGTTCCCAACTAAAGCCCGGGAATCAACGTGATCCCACAAGATAATGCTATTCTCATGCCCCTCCGTGGTGTGGGGCACTGCTCGGATTCATGTGAGTGGCGAAGAAATGGGGCAAGGTTTTGGACAGCCTCTTCTGAGGCCCAGACTTGGGTGGCAGAAGCAGTTAACACCTACGTGCCCAAGAGGTCCTGGAAAGAGCTGAGAGAGGGCTGGATGTGAAGGTGTCCCGTGGTCAGGAACAAGGGATGACTCAGCAGCCCCCTGGTGAACCAATAACTGAAGACCAGATGGCGAGTTAGACACCTCGGGGGAGGCCAGCATAGATGGAGAATGATCCTGAGGACCAGATGTCCCCTCCCAATACCTGGCACTATGGAAGGCTCCAAAATTTAGATGCAACCCAGGGAACGCTGGGAGCAGAAAAGCCAAATTAATTGAAATTCAATTTCTGCAATCCTCAGAGGAATGGAGGCTCAAAAAGAAAAAAGGAAAGCAAAGAATTGCATCTCTGACACTCCTGAATATATGGAATGAAATTGATACCTGTTAGGTGTGATCCAAGAAACAGGGGTTTCTATTAACCTTAATGAAAAGGCAGAAGGATGTTAACTAGTGTTGTGACTTCAGAACAATGAAAACCCCACTTTCCCTGACCTCTGTGCTGGTGTGTGAATTTCCACCATTATCATCTGTTTTGCCCTTTGATTTAAGATTTTCCTCTTAAAAGACACATGCTGTTGAGGGATGTTAACCTTATTAGTCGCTTATTCCTTAATGTGAATCAGTTTATCCGATGTTTCTCTGACATCAGGGTGCAAGCAAGGAACGTTCCCTAGAGAAGGAGGGAGACAGAGGGTGAGGGATGGGGAGAAAGGAGGGACGTGGGAGGACAGGAGAGAATGAATGAATCAAGGGGCGAATATATGCAGAAAGAATAAGAGAGTGGTACCTCTGGATATGAGTTTTGCCTATGTTGTAATTTGGGGTAGGAGCAGCCATATGGATGGAGATAATTCTGTGTTGTTAAAAATTGTCCTGCTTCCCATCAAGGTGGCTGCGCTTCCTGGAGGGGGGTGGGGGATCTGGGGGGGAGGAGGGGGAGGTGGGGCGCTTTGTGTGATTTGTCTCTAAGTGCTGTGTGGGCTAGGGCAGCAGCGCCCACCAGACCTCGTTCCCTCCTTGAATCTCACAGAACCTTACAGACTAATGAATTCATTAAGCCCGACAGGACATCTGCAAGGCAGGTGCCTGTTAAATCAATTAAGCACCGATAAACATTATTTCAGTATAGAGATGGTGCTCCGAACAGGCAGAAAAGACGATTCAGAGAAGTCCCAGGGCTGATAAAATAGTGGCTTTCTCTTGAGGAGTTAAATCAGTCTTTTGTGCGACGAGGCTGCAGCAGGGCCAGAGCATATAAAGCAGGTGTTGGCTGTGACATGAATC
Organism: Balaenoptera musculus; assembly: GCF_009873245.2. NCBI lineage: Eukaryota > Metazoa > Chordata > Mammalia > Artiodactyla > Balaenopteridae > Balaenoptera > Balaenoptera musculus. Next base: position 23,537,165 of record NC_045789.1, on the reverse strand, counting down.
TGAAAAGTTAAGCCAGGGGAGAAGCAGGTAAATAACAGCGAATGTAAGACCTAAATCCCACGGCAAGGCCAGTGACAGGGAGAGAGAGTCGCCGGGCAGCCGCGGAGAGATACTATTAAGAAGGAAGAAAGCAATGCCCGGTGCTTTGTGTACCAGGATAGTGAATTGTAAGGTTTTTTCCTCATCGTGACCTTGTGATATTGAGTAGCGTCCCTTCCGACAATCAGTGTTGACATCGGCTACACGCTCCGATCGATAGACATTTCGTAGGATGTCGAGAAACTGTGTTCTCAGAGGCAAAGGCGGCAGCCTGTGTACCTGGTCCACCGCCGTGTCACCTGCTTTGCGGGGAGATTAGGCTGTGGAAATGGGTCAGCATCCTTCAGTGGCCTCAGCGAGAGAGGCTTTTCCGCTGCACTTCAGGGATGAGCCGGTCTGCGGGTTATTTTCCACTAACCCAGGCACGTGGCCGTTCATTAAATCCGGAAATAAATCATGCGCAGGGCCCCCGGGGAACTGCATTTGCTTTGCAAGGTTCTAATTCAGCACATCCAGCTAGAAAAGACAGCCGCTCCACCCTTACCAGTTCTGAGGAAATAAATTGTTGCTTATTTCCGGACTTAAGAGATTGCCCATCGCCTGCTTGGGATTTTGAAACGGCGTTTCTCAAAAAGCACATGCTCATTAACACCCATTTTGGATTTGATCCTGGCGAATATGGAGGCCAGTGGGGCTTGTGAAGACATGCTCATCCCCCCACCACTAGGAACCTGCCGCCATCAGATGCGGATTCACACCTCATAGGCAGGTGGACATCCCCTGCCAGAGTTTGCCCAATGTGCCCAGAGCAGCGAGTCTGGAATTTCATTGTATAAGAATCACCCAGAGAACTTGTTAAAATATATATATATATATATTCCTGGGCCTGGATCCCAAAGATGCTGATTAAACAGATCTGTGGCAGGGACCCTGGAATCTTCATCTTTGTAAGCTCCTCGGGTGATTTCCCTTCGGGTGGTCTTATGACCCCAGTTTGAGCCAAGCCCAGCCAGCAGGCAGGACAACTTGGAGGACAGGGCAGTGTCTCTTTTCATCTTGGGTATCACCTCCCCTCCGTGCTGTTCTTGCTGACTCTCAGCCCTTGCCTGCAGTTTCCTTCCTGCCTGGCTTGACTCTGTTAACTCCACTGCCAGATTGCACTTGGCCAGCCCGACTCTGACCACGGACTCCTGGAGAGCCAGCGTCTGTGTGACTTCAACCCCAGTGTGGCTGTGAGTGGCAGATGTCATGTTCACATGGGGTGGTGGTGAGCGGCAATAGTTAGGGCTTCAGCGATTTTTTGTGCATGGTCTAGGCCACCAAGTTTACTTTTTTCTAGTACTTTGCTCCTTACCTGTCAACTAAAGGTACCAGACATAAGCTCCTACAAACTTCCACCCGGGGTAAATGTCAAGGGGAGGGATCCCCATCATTACATGATAAGCACTTTCTTCAAGAAGGAAGGAAATATACTACTAAACTCTCCCAATTGTCTGTGCTAATGAAGAAAGCCATGGCACAGATAATCCAATTCTTTTTTTTTTTTAATTTTATTTATTTATTTATTTACTTATGGCTGTGTTGGGTCTTCGTTTCTTTGCGAGGGCTTTCTCTAGTTGTGGCAAGTGGGGGCAACTCTTCATCGCGGTGCACGGACCTCTCATTATCGCGGCCTTTCTTGTTGTGGAGCACAGGCTCCAGACGCGCAGGCTCAGTAATTGTGGCGAACGGGCCCAGTTGCTCCGCGGCATGTGGGATCTTCCCAGACCAGGGTTCGAACCCGTGTCCCCTGCATTGGCAGGCAGATTCTCAACCACTGCGCCACCAGGGAAGCCCTCCAATTCTTTTTTACTTTGAAATTAATTGCATGGTTTCTTGACAGCAGATATGCTTCCTAACTGTGCCTTGTTTTTACTGGTATGTGGCTGATATTTCCTAAGCCATATGCCAGCTGATCGCATGGTGAGATGGGAGTATGTGGGGTGGCTAGGGGAAGTTAGTATGGGATTTGACTTCAGATTTATTATGATAACTACATTTATGCACAGTATGGAAGCGCTCAAGCTCTCAAGTCACAGGGCCCAGACATTTGGACACAGAAAACCCTGGACAACAAATAACTGTGAGAGCCAGAACGTGGGCCAGGAGCTACTTCTAGCTGTGTCCACAACAGCAGAAAGGGAGGCAAATGTGACAGCAGAGTTGACACGGATGACATCACGAGGCCTGTACATCTACATCAGAGTCTCGCCAACTTTTCACGTCATGGGTGGGGTTTGCATTGGGACGGTATGTATGGTCCCTTCTAACTTTGAAATTCCGTGAACTTAGAACTGCAAACCCAGTGGTCAGACGTGGGTCTAGAAATGAGAGTGACTCTTAATAAAGTCTCCACTAGCCCCAGAAACAGAACATAGCCACTGAAATGTCCTGCTTTTAGAATTTGGAGTCATTTCTTCCAAGTTTTTGAACAAGAGAGTTCAGTCAGTTGGTCAGCCAATTAACATGCGCCCAGATGAACTCCCCAGGGTCCAAGTTCCTGCCTGGCAATGGGCAGGATAATTGGGTATTAAACAGAGAATTGCATTCACGCGGGCAGGGAAATTTTATGCTTAAGCCCACACGGAAGCAATAATATCTTAAATCAGGGATCGCTTCGTCTTCATGGTGGCATCAAGGGCTTCCATGGGAGGTAAACTGAGACTTGTTTGGCAGGTTACTGCCGCCTCCTCAATACCTTTCCTTGGTATTGACACTGCCTTATTTTCCTACTCATAGATGGAAAGAGGCACTTGCAAGTTGGAGGGAGATGGGCATTCCAAGCGGGGTGACCTGGCCTGACACATCTGGAATATGTGTCTGAGATGGCCAACCTCAGCATTACGTGGTGCTTTGGAAGCCATGGTAGTTACCACACTGGCCAGTGTGGGTTTTAGGCTCTAGTTACAGCTGTCTCTATTTTTAGGTTCTTTGGACGTTTAAGGGTCTTCTTTAACTTCTCCCCAACTTAACCAGAGTGGTAGAAAGTTATGACTGAATAAGAGAAATCTAAGTTAAGAGTTGGTTTCTGGGGACCCTCACCCTAATTTTTCTACCGTGTGGTATGCAGCATGTGTATTTTGTGTGGTGTGTGTATGTGGTAGGGCTGTGTGTGATGTGGAGTGGAGTTGTTTGAATGTGTGTATGGATGTGTGTGCTGTGTACGGCTGGATGTGTTATGTATGTATATACACACGTGTGGTATGTGTATGTGTGAGTGATGTGTGGGTGGATTGGATGGTGCATATGTGTTCATGTTTGTATGTGAATGTGTGTGTGATGTATGTGGGGTGTGGGAGGATCTCTGTACATGTGTGAGGTAAGTTTGGAAGACATGTATGCATGGTGTGTGTGTATAGTGTGTGGGTATATGTGTAGTGTGTGGAAATGTGTTTTCATGTGTGTGGTATGAATACATCTGTGCATTTTGTGGGGGGTGTTTATGTGGTGTGTGTACGTGTATTCAAGTCTGTACTGTGAGTGTGGAGTGTGTGTTTGTATGATATGGAGTATATATGCGTGTGTATATGTGTGATATGTATTGATGTGGTGTGTATGTAGTATGTAGGGAATTGTGGGGAGTAGCACAGATGTGTACATGTTGGGGGTATGATGCGGGGCAGTTTGTGTACATGTGCAGTGTCTGTGTGGTATAGATGCGTGAGGACTGTGGGGTTGATGTGTGTATACGTGTGTGATATATATGGATATGTGTGTGTGCTGCATGCATGTGGTATGTGTAGTGTGTGTTCATGAGTCTGGTGCATGTGGTATATAAACATGTGTGATGTGTGGTACACATGGCACATGTAAATTTGTGTGATACGTGTGTATATGTGTCTGTGGCCTGTCTGTGGTAGGTACGTGTGTGATTGTGTACATGTGATTGTGTACATGTGTGTGGTATACGTAGAGGGTGTTTGTGTTAGGTGTGTGTGGTGTGTGTACACACGTGTGATGCATGATATGTATGTGTGGTCTGCGTGTGGCATGCATACGTGTGCCATGTGTGCAGAGTGCATGCATGTATTTGCGTATGTGTGTGGTCTTCCAGCTGAGCCGCAAGCCCTTTGGGGGACCAGCCGCTCTTACTCCCAGAGCACCTCCACTCAGAGAACTCTCGAGAGCATTCTTGGCTGGCAAGAGTCCATTTCCCAGGTAGCATGAAGGCTGCGTGACTCCCGTGGTCGTCCTTGACAACCTCCTCCTGCATACATCACACCGCCCCGCCCAGTGCTGGGCCAGGAACTAACCAGCCGTGATATTGGCAGTCATGCTCGTGTGCTCCAACCACCCGCCTGCATGTGAGGGGGGCGAGGGGCACAACTGCACGCACCACCCCATCTGGGCCCCTGACATCAGTGCGTCCTTAACGAGCAGGCTGGCTCATTAGAGGGAGATGCGGGCTGTAATTCCGTGTTACATCACCTCCTGGCTCGGGTTTGTCTTTGCAGACACCGGTCTCATCCATCGCAAGCTACACATGGCTTGTTGAAAGGACAGAGTTAGGGAGGGGCGGCAGCAGGACTCACGGACCAGATGCCACGGTCCCATCCCTCCCTCTTTTTTTTTTTTTTTCAGCCTTTTAAAATGTTTTCCTCTCTTGGTTTAGCCTTCTCCTACCCACCCAGTAAAAACTTTGCACCTGTAGTAACTACCATTTATCAAGTACCTACTCTGTGCCAGGTACAATCTTACATGATCTCCGATCCTCACGGCAACCCAGGAAGGTCAGCATTCTCATCCCGCGGAATCAATAAGGGAATTGAGTCTGGGGGCTTAAGGGGCCTGCCTGCGTGGAGGAGCATGGGTGGGAAGCCAGTCTGTCTGGCCCTTCCCACTTACAGGTGGGCCCACCCACACGGTAGTGAGTGCTCAGCGTTATCTGGGTCCACTGGAAAAAGGAAGAGGGTTTTTCTCTACCTAACCTTTGTTACAAGGGGAATACTGCATTCTCATCAAATTTCTCTAGAAATTTGGAAAAGCCCTACTTCCATATTATTTCTCTTGGCATCCCCAATCTGCCCAAAGACAAACATTAAATTCTAGAGACACCTACAAATGCCCCAGCTTTTCATGACCCCAACTAAGAATGCAATGACCAAGAGCTCCTTTCTTGCGGGCTCTGTCCTCAGTCTGTGTCTTCGAGGGACTGGCCCCTGGCCCACTGCTGATCCGCTAGGGCAGGAAACCAGGCCCCACATCAAATAAGCTCACTCTCTCCGTTTATGCTGTTCAGCCACCTGGGATCTTCAAAGACCTGTTTCTTTGAAGAACAAAGAATTTTCCTCCTATCCGCTAAATTGGCTCTTCTCTCCTTTGGTTCCTTAAGAAAACCTGCTCCTGATTGCAAGGGTGTGTCTGTTGCACAGAGGCAGGAGAAGACGTATAATGTAATGGCTATGAACACAACTTTTAGAGTTAGACCTCAGAGATTCAAATCCCGTTTACAGAGCGTACAAACTTTGAGATGTGGCGATTCGCTTGGATCCTCTAAGCCTCAGTTTCCTCATCTGTGGTGTGAGGAGAATAATGTGTGCAAAGCTCTGAGCGTGATGTCTGGCCCCCGGGAAAAGTTCAGGATGTTCACTATTATCATTAGAGTTTTCAGTTGGAATGAATAGGAGACTAGGTGAAATTTGCATGATTGTACTTTTACAGTAAGCCATTAATGATGCAGCCATTTAGTTTTCTTCTCTGAAAGAACATAGATTTGATTAATTACAACAAGAATTTAAAATATTTCCATTATTCAGAAATAACCTACAGAGAGTCCAAGCTCGTCCCTCCCTCCTTCCTCCCACCTTTCCCAGCCCTTCTTTTTTAGAGAGAGATAAATAGCAATTTTGTTGTCAGATTCACTGGCTCTTGCTCACCCTGGTAACAGGCTAAGGCTTTAACCTTGATTAAGCAACATCACATCTGATGCAATTCTCCCCTTCAACCCAGCCTGTGCTCTCCGGGCTCAGCCCTGCACTAGACTCTCCACCCCTGCTTAGCATCAGAACACTACCAAGGCTAATCATCCCCCAATTTTTCTTTGAAACAGTTGCCTATCTACTTGAAGTTGGACCATTTTATCTCTTCTGCAGGACAGTCCTGCCCCTCAGAAAATGCTTGAGCACGTTAAGTTATTTCAAATGCACTTCAGAAGCAGGGTCCCGAATCCAGGCCACGCCCCTCCCTGGCTGGTATTTCCCAACCGAATCGCACTGGCATTCTCTCATGGCCCCAAAATGCTTTCCACTTACCCTTCCTATAAATGCAAGGCAAGAAAAATCTCTTGACACAACAAATTCAGAGTAATAGATGGATTTTTGGCACTTCCTGCCACTCAAAGCAAACCTATTTCTAGATCATAAAGTACGAAAGGAGAGAGCAATCAGGTGAACACTGAGGAAAATTGAACATTGATAAATGAATTGCTTTCACTCAGTCTCTCAGATTCTTTCTCTCTTGCACACACACACACACACACACACACACACACTCACTCATCCTTAAAGGGTACCTATTTCTTGCACAGCATCCTTATGTTAATCTCAATTCAAACACAGATGCGCTGACAGCACTGAGTCAGTCATTCACATTCACAAAGCTTTAGATTCCACAAAAGTATTCAAACTGGACAGTGAACTTCCAATTTGGAGCCCAGACCTACTCACTAATAGAGTGACCTCCTTGTTATGGGTGAAGACATATTTGACACTAAATTTGTTGCAAATTTTAACAGCATTCAATCTTGAGACTGTGAGTTACTGCGTCCTACATGTGTTGGTACCTTACTTGGATTAAAAATGGGATAAATCAGTGAGAGTCCTTTCACCCAAAGCCATGTTCCTTTTACATGAAGGTCATATATGCACTAATTGGACAAAATATAAATCGTTTTTCTTTCCACGTTCAGTTGTAGATCCTGACCTGTTTTGTGTCAAGAAATCACAGGGAGCCCAACTTGTGTCATCTGGTTGACGTGATTTGCAGATGATCTCCTTAAATCATAGAGTGATATTAAATGCAATTCCAAAATAAGGAATGTAAAGTTCAAAGGGACATTTATATAAAAAAAAAAAAAAAGCCTATAGTGTTATAGAAAAGGTGATGGGAACCTTGACTCCATTTGCTTTCCTGTGTCATAGAAACTTTGAGGACAGGAGAAAAATATAACTTCCGCTGATAACACCTGTCACGTCCTTCCTGGGAGAGCTGATATAGAAGAACTTCTATCGTTTTGATCAGTTGAACAGCTGGTTTCTCCTTGTCGTAGGATTCATTGGTCTGGTCTCTAATTTCTATAAAGTTTAGAATTTTTGACCTTGAATAAAGTGGGTAGACTCCATTTTTATTTTTCCTGTTAAATATTTATTTTGAAGATTTTAAGAAAAGTGTCCTGGCAGAGCTTTCGTTCCAAGATGCCCATTCTCTAAGCTTAAAAATAAAATAGGCATATACTTACTGGGAAAGGAAATAGACAAGTCTGCTTCCTTAACAGTGGGTGCAGTCTCAACGGGCGTGAACAGAAGCCAACTTCTTCCACCCTCGGCCTCCCGCCTCCCAAAACACAGGTGCCCCCAGATAGGATTATCAGATAAAATATAGGATGCCCAGTTAAATGCGAACTTCAGATAAACAACAAATAATTTTTAGTATAAGTTTGTTCCAAGTATTGCGTATCCTTTTTCCTTTGCTCAAGCTGGCCACCCTATACCAAAAGCCTTTGAGCAAATTCTCCAGAGCTGTCCTGAGGAGTCAGAGCTAAAGAGATGGATAATCCCACAGAATCAAAAGCGAGGTGGTACCTAAATGTCACTAAATCAACTTTTCATTTTACATATGATCAAACAGAGGTCGAAGAGATAAAGACCATTTCTAAGAACACGTAGCTCCAGCTCCTGTCTCCCAGGGCAGTGCTGGGCCCTCTAAGGAGCCTGTCTCCTTCCACAGTTCCTTGAGGAGTTGGCTTCTGACTTTATTTATTTTATTTTATTTTTTTGAAAAGCAGAAATAAAGACACAGACATAGAGAACAAACGTGTGGACACCAAGGGGGAAAGGGTGGTGGTGGGATGAATTGGGAGATGGGGATTGACATATATACACCATTGCTACGATGTATAAAACAGATAACTAATGAGAACCTACTGTATAGAACAGGGAACTCTACTCAATGCTCTTTGGTGATCTAAATGGGAAGGAAATCCAAAAAAGAGGGGATATATGTATACATGTATACGTATAGCTGATTCACTTTGCTGTACAGTAGAAACTAACACAACATTGTAAAGCAACTATACTCCAACAAAAAGTTTTTTAAAAATTAAAAATAAAAGGATTCTGACTTTAGAGTTAGCACACGGGCACATGCACTCCGTTTCCCTGTGCCTCTGCCTACTAAAGCAATAAGAACACAGCACAAGTAAATCCTATCACCTCCCAGAGAAGGGAAGGAGGACTGGCCACCTTCATAGGGAAGGGATGGGGGGAGGCAGAGGGAGGGGAGGCAAATTAAGGAAAACAAAGCACAGGTTAGAATCTCAATAAATTATCCTGCCTCCTAAGACTCACAAGTCAGGCTTTCTTAAAGTGGGGACACACTCACGTTATTAACTTGTGATTACTGTGGTTGGTTACAGAATCTTTCCCCTGGAGACCTTTCCGAATCAGACAGAAAACCATTTGTCTTTGTTAGCCAAGTTGCATACCTACCTAGAGACCTGCAGGGGGATGAATTTAAATGACTTCCCCAGGACTCTTCTGAAACTTGGAATCTATGAAAATTTAAACAACTAATATTATAATGTTCAAATCTAAGACTAGAATAAATGCAAAAGTAGCTCGGTATTATTACAGAGCTTCAATGTTGCTCAAGGCTTTACAGAATCAAGGAAAATCCCTCTAAAGGCCATGGGAACACCTGGGTTGCTTTCTTGAAACATTACAAGGAAAGTGTAGCGCATTGGTTGATGATGATTAAGGATGCTATTTACATGCATATAGGACACTCAATTTCCTTACCACTTGCAAGGGATTTATTCTAGAGAGCACCTGAAATAGGAAAATGCATTGTTCAGCTATAAACTGGGATAATCAAGGTCAGAGACCAAGATGCCAAGACCCCCAATTTCGCAGACTCTCCAGTGGCTCAAGGGGCTTCATTTCCAACACTTCCAGTTCCCATTTCTTCTGCTTTTCCTAAGTAAGCTGATTAGGGGAGTAGGGAGAGTGTTCAAACAAAGCTCCGCATATCCCCTGTGCCTTAAGTGGTCCTATAAACTGGAGATAAAGGAGAACCACCATCTTCCCAGCCCTGTAGCTGGATGAGGGACTTGCAAGGTAGAGGTAAGTTCTCTGGAACCCAAGTGACAAAGACTGGGGCTAAAAGGTGGAAAATACATCACTGCCTGTGGAAGCTTCCCACATAACCCAAATCACCAAAAATTGAAGCCATGAATATATAGTTGGAATTGTTTCACATATTTTGGGGGCTGGGAAAGCCTTTGGAGCCTACCTAGTCTAACCGGTTCATTTAACCAGTGAAGAAAGAGGGACTCGTGACCAGAAATATTTTTTCAACCATGGTTGATATGGGAGAACACTTCTTCCCCATACCCATGGAAGGAGACTCATTAGCATAAAACCCCTGGCCTTCCCCCCACTCCTTACCCAAGGGAAGAAAGGGTGCCTTAATAGGATGGGGAATTTTGGAAGAGATTGTTCCACCTGGCCTCTTCCTCCTCTGTCTTTCTTGGGAATAAGTTGTCCACTGGAAGCCTGTTCTGCTTGCCTCTTTCAGGGAATGTGCTCACTTGGTAGGGAGGGGAAAAGACGGTCTGCTCAGGTACAGGGCTGTAGAGTAAGTTTGCTTAAGTCTAGTGTTCAGTATTTGGAAGACCACTTGTCTTCCAAAAGAGATATGCCACATTCTTTTTTTTTAATTGAAGTATAGTTGATTTACAATATCGTGCTAGTTTCAGGTATACAGTAAAGTGACTCGTATACTATACATGTAATATATAATTTTTCAGATTCTTTTCTATTGTAGGTTATTACAAGATATTGAATATAGTTTCCTGTGCTATACAGTAGGTCCTTGCTGTTTATCTATTTCTTATACAGTAGTGTGTATCTGTCAATTCCAAACTCCTAATTTAACCTTCCCCCCCTTCCCCTTTGGTAACCATAAGTTTGTTTTCTATGTCAGTGAGTCTGTTTCTGTCTTGTAATAAGTTCATTTGTATCATTTTTTTAGATTCCACATATAAGTGATATCATATGATATTTGCCTTTCTCCATCTGACTTACTTCACTTAGTATGATAATCTCTAGGTCCACCCATGTTGCCACAAATGGGCATTATTTTGTTCTTTTTTATGGCCGAGTAGTATTCCATTGTACATATGTACCACATCTTCTTTATCCATTCATCTGTCGATGGACATTTAGGTTGCTTCCATGTCTTGGCTATTGTGAATAACTATGCCACATTCTTGAATATCAGCTTTTGTAGTAATACAGGTGAAAAGTTTGGCCTCCATCTGCCTTAGTCTTTTGCCTTATTTCTCAATTGGTTCTGAATTCCAGCAGATGTATTGGGACCCCTCAAATCCCACATTCACACCAGGGGTTCTCAAACATTCTCAGGTTACATCCAGTTTGAAAATCTCATGGACCCTCCCCCCAGAAAAATGAGTTCTACGAAGCCAATATGTAGGCTTAAACACCAGTTGAAACAACGCTGATTCATCTTCATGATGAATTATAAAAGTTGATGTATGAGCAAGCCAGAAAGATTGAATACGCTCTTTCTAGGAGTGTATAAAAGCACTGGTATTTGGCAAACGTCTGCCATACCAACATTCAGCTATTCTGGACCCACATCAAGTCTGACTTATTTCACTAATTAAATAAGCAATTACTGAGGGACTGTTATGTGGCAGGCTCTCACTTAGGCACTAAGGAGGGACACGAAGAAGGACAAGATAATATTCTTAGCCTCAACAAACCCAAAGTCTAATGGGAAAAACACAACGCTATGTAAAATTTCACAGTACAATGTACCTTGCATTTGGCGTGGCCATATCATTCAGCTCTTGGCAAGGGAGTGAAATTGGAAGTGGTATGTGCAACCTTCAGTTCATGTCCCCAAAAGGAAGAAAGAAGAGCCCGCCTTCCATTTTCTCCCTTTTTTAGAATGTGGCTGTGATGGGGAAAGCTGGAGTCTCCATCTTGTACTTCAGGATGGAAGCTATAAGTTGAGCTGACAGAGCAAGAAGATGTAAGAAGCCTGGGGGTGGGGGGACTTCCCTGGCGGTCCAGTGGTTAGGACTTGGCGCTGTCACTGCCGTGGCCCAGGTTCAACCCCTGGTCGGTGAGCTAAGATCCCACAAGCCTTGAGTGTCACGGCCTAAAAAAGAAGGCTGGGTGGTTGACACCACTGTGCCAACACACCAGCCCTGGAATGCTTACCTGGGTTTTTCTGTGGGAGAGAAATAGACTTCTATCTTGTTTAAGCTCTGTACTTTTAGGACTCTTTGTTACAGCAGCCAAACCAGCATCTAAAGTTTGAGCTAATACAATATGCAGAGATACTGACTCATTGGAAAATGGCACTTTTGATGTGATGAGCCCAGTGGCAGCAGGAATTTTTATTCTGATGTTATAGGCATGAAAGCAAGGCAAATCAATTATATCTTCTAGCAAGCCAGAAGAATAGAATCCGAGCTAGAATTTTCCTCTGATATTTCCAAGTCCAGTACTTGCTTTACTTAGCGTGTCAGGTATACAGGGATAGTCCTTAAAGCAAATCCTCCCAAGGAATTCCAAGCAGTTGACCAGCGGCTGCCATGTGCCAATCACTTTGTTGAGCACTGGGGATGGAATATCAAGCAAAAACAAGGTACTTGCTTTCATGGTCCATATAGTTGGTGATAGAGGTTACTTTATCACAAAAATCAGTGGGTAATTATGTACTCACACTAGTTTGCTTAAGGGAAGGAACATGGACTTCAGGGAACATATCACAAAGGAATCTGACCTAAGTAAGAGTTTCTGGGAAGGCTTTCCTATGGACATGTGCTTGAGCTGCACTCAGAGGTATAAAAGGATTTAACCAAGTGGAGAATGGGAGAGAGAGAATGTTCCAGGTGGAAGCAACAGTGTGTGCAAAGGCCCTGTGGTGAGAGGAAGCATGGCCGGTGTGAGGAACTGGATGAAGGCTTGGCTGAAGTGCAGAGAGACAGGGAGAGAGCGGTACATGGTGAGACAGAAAAATAGTGGAGCCAAATTGCGAAGGATCTTGAGGACCATGTTAAGGAGCTTGGTCTTCAACCTCAGAGTACTTCATACCCAAGGAAGGATTTAAGCAGAGAATGGGGAGAGAGAGGAGGATGATATGCTTATATACACAAACTGAACACTGACTCTGTGTATTGTGACAAACAGATGGGGTGGGGTGCAGAGTGAATGCAGGGAAAATATTACAGTTGCCTAGGTACGAAATGAGGACCATTAGGACCAGAGTTGTGTCAGGGAGTGGAGATGGTTGTTAGCTGGAAGTTAATTTCCTGGCATAAAAGGGAATCACATCCTTAGCCAATCAGATGTAGTTCACATAGATATCTCAAAAGAGGCAAAAAATGAAACCACAAAATTACGTAAATGGTATGAATTGCAAGTGTGCCAAAGTTCCAGAATCCACTATAGTAAAAATTTGCTTTTGCTAGAAGTTTTGTCACCTTTGACAAAATAAAAAGTTTTGTGGTAAATTTTTGTGTTTGTTTTACCTTCTTCCTCTCCTTAGAGAGCCAACAAATCTCAGTCATGTAAGTTACATCCAGTATAATGATTTGAGCCTTTCACTAGAAATAAACACACATCCCCTGTGGAAATTTGTTAAGTGACTAATACAGAAATCAATGGCCATCACATCCTCTGGATATGTCTCTACTGTTTTGTTTTGTTTCAGCCCCTGTATGTTTTTATGCTGCTTTTCTACTAAAATGGGAAAATAATAATCTCTTTGTCTGTCTAAAAATATCTCCTTGTAAATATTCTTCAAAAGCTCATAAGCTCCTTGAGTGAAACTATTCCCCTCCCTTTCACCAAAAGTGCAAAGATAAGTTATTCCTTGATGAAATTATTGACTGTACATCCCATAAGATTCCCTTCAATAGCAAGTAAATATTCCCTCAATAACAGTGGATGTGGAATGGAATAAAAATGGAACAGTGTGGAGAATATGAAAATTCTTAGATTTAATAAAAGATTTCCGAGAGGATCCAAGGAGGCCGGTCTTACACAAAAGGGACTTGGTGACTCACAGCAGCTGCCTCCCCCCAGTGGGAGGGGCTTGCAGCCTGGAGGGGTGTGGCCTCCACTGGAAGGAAGGAGCACCAATTACTGAGTGGTCAAAAAGTCACAGGCTGGAGTCTGTGTTGAGCTCTGTCTCTTTCAGCTCCTAAAAGAGAAAACCGACTCTGAGAAAGGAAGTCTCCTAGTTGCCTTTCCAAATCTTACTAATTTAAATTAGGGGGATAACAATACATTTTTAGAGTTTAAAATTATAAAATTTGTCCTGGATTTTAGACTAATCTTCAAGAAACTTTTTTAAAAGTCACTTTCAAAAATACAGAAACTCAAGTGAGAAAAACGAATATCGCATATTAACGCATATATGTGGAACCTAGAAAAATGGTACAGATGAACCGGTTTGCAGGGCAGAAATAGAGACACAGATGTAGAGAACAAACATATGGACACCAAGGGGGGAAAGTGGCGGGAGGGGTGGTGGTGGGATGAATTGGGAGATTGGGATTGCCATGTACACACTGATGTGGATAAAATGGATGACTAATAAGAACCTGCTGTATAAAAATAAATAAAATGAAGTTCAAAAATTCAAAAAAAAAAGAAGGGAGCCTATAGATTTCATGAGGTCACCATACTGTCAAAAATCCTTATTTCTTTTCTGATGTTTAAACATCTTTTGTGATGTTTAAAATTTAATATCATCCAAATTTTAAAACTTTCCTGCATCACTTCATTCAGCTAAATGTGAGAATAATTCTACCGCTTATCAACAATCAAGTCAATGAGATTAGGTTGAAAAATTGGTAAAATAATGCTATATAAATGCAAAGTACAGGTCAAGTTCTAATAAAATCATATAGACTTGCAAAAAAAAAATACAGAAACCCAAGTGAAGATTGCAAAAGAGGTCCTTAAAAACCTTTAGCTAGGAGGGAGAATAATATTAGCATTTATGTTGTTGGTATGTGCATGAGAACTCTAGGTGGACTGACCATTCTGGTTTGCCAGGGACCCAGGGTAACTCCTGGACACAGAAGTTTTTGTTTTAAAACTGGGACAGTTAGGAGAAAATTGAGATAAGTTGGCCACCGTCCCTAATATATGTGGTTTATTCCTCTTCTGAAAAAGTTTAAGCATCAATCAGTCAGTAAGTATTGAGTACTTATATCTGCTCAGAACTTTGCTAGGCACTGTGAGAAAATAAGTCATGGTCCATCCCTTGCCTGAAATTCTGTGGCTCCTTCACTGTTTCCCAGGAGTTTATAATCTAATTTCCCTGAAATATTCAATGACTGCTTGCTAAACATTATTTGTCAGGCACTGTGGTTGGCACTTGGGATGCAAAGATGGATGAGATACGGAGTCTGGCCTCAAGGAACTTACTCTTTTTTGGGGAAAACAGACACAGTAAGTTTACAATTACTGTGTAATTACAGAGCTGGGACGAAGGCCTGGGCATGCACTCCATAGCAGGATACAGCTAACTGTGGCTGCAGACGTGTGCAGACGCAACCATGACACCAGGCAGCATGCGGTATGTTTCATGCCCGCGGTGGTCTAGACTCTAGCTAATAAATACTATAATAGTTCAAAGGAGAGAAAGAGCCCTCTTAGCGGGGTCATCACCCCTACGTGTTCAGACGAAGAGCTTATTGAAAAGATAGGATTTAAGGTAGACTTGGGTCAAATTTTAATATGTACTTATATGTATCATAGTTGTACATTGTAATATGTGGAATACTACTCTGCCATAAGAAAGAATGAAAATTTGCCATTTGCAGCAACATGGATGGACTTGGAGGGCATTATGCTAAGTGAAATAAGTCAGATGGAGAAAGATAAATACTATATGATATCGCTCACATGTGTAATCTAAAAAATGCAACAAACTAGTGAATATAACATAAAAGAAGCAGACTCACAGATATAGAGAACAAACTAGCGGTTACCAGTGGCAGGGGGAATACAGGGGCGGGGGAGTGGGAGGTACAAACTATTGTGTGTAAGTAAGGCTCAAAGATTTATTGCACGACACGGGGAATATAGCCAATATTTTGTAATAACTATAAATGGAAAATAACCTTTAAAATTGTATAAAGCGACTTCCCTGGAGGTCCAGTGGTTAAGGCTCTGTGCTCCCACTGCAGGGGGTGCAGGTTCGATCCCTGGTCGGGGAACTAAAGTCCTGCTAAGGTCAGATGATGAAGGATCAAGAATTGCTGAGAAGTTTGGAATTCCTTCTATAGACACTGGAGAGCCATTGAAGCCTTTTGAAAAGGAAAGTGCTTGGTGAAAGTTATATTTTAAGAAACTTTATCTGGAAAAAGTGATAACCCAGGTCTTGCATGAATTAAAAAAGACTCTGAATTAATGAATTAAAACCAAGGGAGTTTTACTATGTGTGGAAGGGAATATTTTTTAAAGTTCTCCATTTTTGCTGCAGAATGCAGCTGCTGGCTGGAGGGAGGGAGGGGTTCTTGGCATCTCCTTAAGGGGGCTGGGATGTTGATGCACCTGCAGAGAGAGGAACTGGCCCCTCCTGTACAGAAAGAATCATGGCAGCCAGGAGGGAGCCTCTTTCTCCACTAAGAGCCATCTCACAAGTGGAGAAGGTCACCTACAAGGAGAAATCAAGGGCACAAGATCTTCCAGCTCCAATTTCAAAATAAAAACCAACCAGGAAAATGGTTACACCTATGTAAGTCTAGACTGAATTAAGCAAAAGTAAAGAGAAAAAGCCTCTGTGTCATTTGCTATCACAGACTCCTTCAAATTCCTTTCTCACAGTCTATTTCCATTTCTAATTCTACCTGTACAAAATATAATCATGCCTGCTTGTAATTACTTATGCATACATGAATACTAGTACGTTAAACTTGTTCTTCTATTTACAAAGACAGAGTGATACAGAGTAGCTTAGGAATTGCTTCTTTTCCCTATGATTCTAAACGTGCAGCCAGTTTCTTTCTAAAACACATATTTGCAGATGTCACTTTAAACACTATTTTCTGAGATTATATTTTCCATAGAAAACAGATGTCTGCAAT
The DNA here is from genome assembly GCF_009873245.2 of Balaenoptera musculus. NCBI lineage: Eukaryota > Metazoa > Chordata > Mammalia > Artiodactyla > Balaenopteridae > Balaenoptera > Balaenoptera musculus. Next base: position 23,520,733 of record NC_045789.1, on the reverse strand, counting down.
TATCCCTTTTTTGACCTCTGAGACTTATCAAAGTCAAATAGGTAATCATCCAATCAGACGGGCTATCATTATCAGAAGAAAAGTAATTATAATCTGAATATGTTTGAACATGATTATTATAAGCTTTAAACTGTTACACTTCTGATTGGGGCAGAATTGGAAGACATTATCACTTCATAATTCAAATGATGTAACTTCACTTGTTTTTGTCATTTAGAATCTGGAGAGCTAAATTTATTTAACAATATAATTCTTTAAACATGAACAAATTATGCAATAATCTCTTTAAAACCATGAGAATGCTTCTCAAAATCCTGACAGTCAAATTAGGGGAATTTTTTTTTTAACTAGAGCAAATCAGAGCTCAGCACTGAGACCCATCAGAGTGGGAAGCTTGAGGCCGACATGTTCATTTGACAGACATTTTGTGATCTGCTTGGTTCTGTTCAAAAGACCAGCTACCTTCCTGCCTACCTCTGGAGGCTCACCCATTGCTGGCCCAAAGCAAAAGGAGAGCTAGGCCAAAATATAGAGAAATGATGAGCAAGAAATGAAGGGGGAAAATGGATAAAAAAAGAGTATATCTTTCCCAAGAAGATGTGTCAATAGAAGAGTGAATTAGATTCAAAACCAGAACTGAGAATTCTTTCAAGGACATAAGGATTTCAGGGGGAAAAAAATAGGGTTGAAAACCTCACGCCTGATAGATATTGACTAAAACAGCATTTCCCTTTGAAAAGAATTTTTTAAAAACCTGAAACACAATCGTTCAGTCCAGACGTTTGATTAGGTGTTTGCCTAACTTGGTGAGATGTCCTGACTTTTCTCTTCCATCCTTTCCAAGACTGTTCCTGTCACACTGCACTTTCAGGCGGGCATGCCCTTCTCCCCAGGGAGTAGGTGGGAAGAGGCAGGGCATTCCGGGGCCACTGCAGGACCGGAGTTCACACTGAACCGTATAGGCACATGGGGCCCTGAGAGAGATCTCCTGTAGCTTGGAAATGTTGGTATTTGTGCTCTCTGAACATGGCCTGGGCTGAGGGTTAGAAACAGTAAGATAGAGGAGCCTTTACAGGGTTGGAAAGGTACTGAACGTTTATTGTTCCCTAAGCACAGAGTTTCTTAGAACAATGGTTTAAGAGGTGCCATTTAACTTGTAATTCTATCAATAGTTCCGCGGAGTGAAGACCTGTGCCTTTCTCCCCTGACAGCAGAACTTTGGTAAAAGCCAAGTTCACACAATCCCCTTCCACCTCCCTTATTCAGAGGTACCCTTTCTTCTTGTTTTTTCTTTTTTTTAAAACTTTTAATTTTATATTGGGGTATAGCCAATTAACAATGTTGTGATAGTTTCAGGTGCACGGCAAAGCGACTCAGCCATACATATGCATGTATCCATTCTCCCCAAACTCCCCTCCCATCCAGGCTGCCACATAACATTGAGCAGAGTTCCCTGTGCTGTACAGTAGGTCCTCGTTGGCTATCCATCTTAAATATAGCGGTGTGTACACGTCGATCCCAGACTCCCTGACTATCCCTCCCCCCACCCCGTTTTTCTTGTTCTTTCTTGATGTGACTTCTTCCCTTCCCCGGCCTCTGCCAAGCCTATGTATCCAATTGCTTAATTCAAGAAAGACCTAGTGGGCTTCCCTGGTGGCGCAGTGGTTGAGAGTCTGCCTGCCAATGCAGGGGACACGGGTTCGAGCCCTGGTCTGGGAGGATCCCGCGTGCCGCGGAGCGGCTGGGCCCGTGAGCCACAGTTGCTGGGCCTGCACGTCTGGAGCCTGTGCTCCGCAACGGGAGAGGCCGCGGTGGTGAGAGGCCCGCGCACCGCGATGGGGAGTGGTCCCCGCTTGCCGCAACTGGAGAGAGCCCTCGCACAGAAACGAAGACCCAACACAGTCATAAATAAATAAATAAAAGAACGTGAATTTCTTTAAAAAAAAAAAAAGAAAGACCTAGTAAGTACAGTGTGGATATAGCAGTGAACAAAACAGACATCTCTGCCCTTCTGGAGCTTACTTTCTAGTTAAATGCTTGCCAATTCCAGCTGCTGAAATATTAACTGTTAACAAAGGGATTGACAGAGTTATCAAGGGTTTATGGTAGTGCTTCTTTTATCACCCAGGGAATCAGCATCTCTGGGGGTGGGACCCAGTGAGAGTGTGCGTTGTTAACTGCCGTCCGCCCGCCCCTGGTGGTTTGGACCCATCGGTGATGACGCAAGGTGAGACTCCCCGCCCAGAGATGGTGAGAGACTTGTGCTGCCCGCGTCTCTGCAGGTGCCTCTTGGAATTTCAGCACGTGGACAGGTGCCCATTCATTACACCTTTCCAAGGCTGGGCTGCACAGAAGCCTTCTCTGCTCTGTCTGGTGTTGGGGAGTCTGTGAGCCCAGTGCTTTGTTAGTCCCTCAACAGCAGAGATCCTGTTTTATGAACATGGCTAACGATTTATAACTCCCTATCACCTAGCGCAGTGCCTGGCCCAGCATGAGCACCCAGAAACATCCACGTGAACGAACGGCTGTCAATTCTGCTTGCCAAAACTTCAGCACTCTGTTCAGTCCAAGTAGAAAGAACTTTCTTTGTCTGTGTTCTCCCTGTTGGTCAGAGATTCCCAGCCTAACTTACTGTCTTGCGAGATGTCAAAGTGGAAATTTCCAGCTTGATTCTGACTCTCCATTTCATGTTGCCCAGGCATTTAAATGATGGCACTCCTTTCAGATGGGGGATGTACTGTTGCTGTTTCGTCCATCACGCTGAATGTTTTGTACATCCAGGCACTGCTTCTGATGGATTTAGCTTATTAAAGTGCGTGGCATCCAGCTGCAGCTCCCTTTTCTCTTTCCTTCTAATTGACTTTCAAGTAACCAAAGCAGCCTATTAACACTTGGGGTTTTCATCAGACCAGGCACATTACTGCCTTTGAGCCTTGTGATCACATCACTTCCCATCTTTTCAGAATAGCCTCCCTCCTCCATTTTGCCTGGTCTCATTCTGTCCAACTTTCAAGACCCACCCAGCAAGCTTGATGGCCCTGTCGTCTCTGAGTGGAGATACCAGAAATCCGAATAAAATTTTTTTTCCACAGAGCGTTGTTTGACCACTACAATTGATCTCCCCATCACTTAGTGTAACTATTTTATATAGAAATCATCTTCCTCCTTTGTCTGTCAATTATCTTTTTACATAGTTATAGATGCTCCCACACTTAATTAGCTAGATGAATAGCAGTATGGCAAGTGGGTCAGAGCATGGCTGGAGGGGTCCAGTAGACCTAGGTTTCAATCTGGGTCCTCCCCTTGGTGGAGATGTGACTTACAGCAGGTTACCTCTCTGGACTTCAGCTTTGCCATCTGTAAAGAGGTGATTCTGTCTACCTGCATTAAGCATGTTTTTTTTTATTCTGATGCTTTGACATCTGGGGCCTTGCTGACTCTGGAGAGAATGTCCCTCCCAGGGCTAGCCAGTTCCTAAAATTGACAAGGGACTGGGCCTGCAGACATGCCTTTCCTATACCAATCCAGATTCCATAGCTCCAACAACCTCCTTTATGGACCCTCACATTTATTTGGACCATGAATACCCTGCCCTAATTACCCCAGGGCAACTAGAGACAGGCCATAGGCCCCAGAACCCACTAAAATTATTCACACCAGCCAATCCTATGCCTGTTTACCCTACTTTGCCCATTTCTTTCCATAGAAGCCATGATAAATGTTCTTGCCCACGATTTCCCCTGCTCCCTCTGCCTCCTGACTGACCCTGGTGCTTGCCCAAGTGGCCTCCCCTTGGCATGCCACTACTGTTTCTAGGGAAACGTGAGTAAAAGCTTCTTCCTTTATGACAGTCATTTCCATGTCTGCATCTTTCCATACCTGATTAAAACTAATCCTGGGTATATTTTAAAACACTACCTCATATGGTTAATGTAGTGGTTCTCGACAGGAGATGATTTTTAACTCCCAGGAAACATTTGGCAATGTCTGGTGACATTTTTAGTTGTCACAGCTGGGGAAAGAGGTGCTACTGGCATCTAGCGGGTAGAGACCAGGGATGCTACTAAACGTCCTACAATGCACAGGACAGTCACCCGCCGCAAGAATTATCTCACCCAAAATGTCAATCAAGAAACCCCGGGTTACAGGGAGGATTCAGTGAGGTGAAGGAAGTAAAGTGCTTGTCATCCTCAGACTACAGAGTGTGTTAGGATTACCTGTTGGGCTTATTAAAGTGCATATTGCTGGGCCCACCCTCAGGTTTTTAATTCAGTAAGTTAACCTGAGGATTTGCATTTCTAACAAATTCCAAGGTGAAGCTGACACGGCTGTTTCAGCACCAACTTTGAGAGCCATTAGCCTAATTCATAGCCATCATTTAATAAACGATATCCCATAATTATTATTGTATCAGATCCTTTAGGTCAGAGACTGAACCATGTACCTCGAATCCCACTCAGCACTGGGGTTTACAAACAGGCATTCAGTAAAAGATGCTGATGGCTATTTGACATTGAAACATTACTATGTGGCAAGCTCTACTTACTAAGATACACTTGGGAGTAGATTTAAAGATTTGTCTAGTTAGGAATATCTTCTGTTTAGCTATTGCTGCATAGCAAGTTACCCCCAAATGTAGTGGCTTAAAATAACAATCATTTTACTATATCTCACGATTTTGTGGGTCAGGAGTTCGGGCAGGGCTTGGCTGGCTGATCTTCTGTTTCACGAGGCATTGACGGAAGCCACTCAAAGATATTTACCTGGCTGACAGGCTGATTCCTTCACATTTCTGGTACCTTGCGGATGGCTTGAAGGCTAGGTGCCACTGGAACTGTGCACTAGAATTCCTTTATGTGGCCTCTCCATGTGGCCACCTCAGGGTAAACAGACTCCTTGCATGGCAACTTAAGGCTCTAAGGAAGCGTTCCAGCTAACAGGGTGAAAGTTACATGGCCTTTTATGACCCAGCCCCAGAAGTCGCATTTTGCGGCTTCTGCTGTACCCAATTGGTCAGAGCACTTACAAGCCGCCTCCCTGGCTCAAGGGTAGGAGATAAGGATCCCGCATTTTAAGGGGAGGAGTGTCACAGAACTTGTTGGCTGTGTTTTTAAACTACCACATGTTTGGTTGCAGCTCTTTTGCTAGTGAAGGGAGTGGAACAAATAAGCAGACGACCCTCAGACTTTCTAATTTTATTCTGTTATTCTCTGTTCTGAATTTCTGATGTCAAATCCTCTCCCCAAATATATCATTGCAAGCCAAGCAGCTTCCCCACTATTGTTTTCATCTTATGACTGGGAGTGGGAATAAGTGTCCATTTACCTGTCAGAATCGCCTCGTGCAGTAAAACCCACAGTGAAATGCCCTTCCCTGTTGCAGGTTCATTACCCAGCATGAAAAATCACATCCCCCAAGGACACAATCCCAGATGGTATTTCTCTCTCCCATTGTAGTCTACAGTGCCCGTGAGACAGGTCTGCTGTCCCCAAGCGAGGCGATGGGGTCGTGTCCAGCCAGTTCAAACGTGATGCTCCCGTTGTCTCTGAATGGAAGCATGGGAGGCCTGAGTGACGCCCCCTCTCATGTCTCCAGGGCGGTGCTCCCTCTGAGATCCTGGACTTTCTGACCGATCCCACACGCCAGCAGGAGCTCAACGACGAGCTCACCAGTGGCCAAGGATTACTCTGGTTGCATTACTCTCTGTGATTATCCAAAAGGGAAAACAAAAAGTCATTTAAGCATGAAGCTTGTGCTCCAGTACAACAAAGGATCTCCTGGAAATCTTTTATTTTTTTAAATGACATTATAATGTACGCTTTGTTTTGTTTTCATCACTTTTATCAACATTTCTTAGCAGAGGCCCAAGCGGCTTGGCTGGGGTAAAGGGAAAAAATGATAATGATCCATTTGTATACATTTGCCCTAGTGGGAATTTGATGTGGTAGAAATATTATTGGAATATTAAATTAGAGGCACTCAACACTATTCTCTGTTCTATTCGAAACCAGACACAGGCTACAAATATTCCATGGGACCAAGAATGCCGTGATAATTCAGTGACTCATGAACCCCGACCAGAGTACCTTGGTTATTTCTAAACCGAGTTGATGTAAGCTGTATCCTGTGTCTGGGGCCCTTGGTGGCACTGTTTTAGTGAATTCTTTAGCTAGTGTCCTCTTCTGCTTGTTTCTCTGTTAAAGTCCCTCCATTAAGGCCGCAGCTGCTGTGGTTCTGGAGAGAAGAGGAGTAGGCAAGCACACACCCAGCTGTCCCAAAGACCTTGTGCTTTCCAATAAATCTGTCCCCGCAAGGTGTTCCCATGCTGGTCCTTAGCAGCTTTCCTCCTGCATCAGAGCTGACCCGCTCCTGAGACCAGAGCAGGATATCAGTCAGGATCTAACCAGGAAACAAGAAACCACCAGATAATTTGAAACAGAGATCTTGACTACAGGGATTGATTACACAGGGGATGGAAGAGCCCAGAGTCCAGCCGGGGGGCAGGGAGGCGTCCAGAGACTGCAAATGTCGGAAGCTGACACTGCTGCAGGGCAGAGGACAGAGGGGAGGGGATTCCAGAGCTCGGGGGGCCTTGTCACCAGATGCAGGCTGGAGCCACAGTGGACAGACCTGCCTGGCAACCACTGGAGCCAGGGAGCTTTCGCAGCTGCAGAGGAGGGAAAGAAGTACCTGCTTCTCCCCCCCTACCCCGCCCTCCATTCACCCATCAGTGCCTCCCATCCTCCAGTCTGGGAAAAGCAACCGACAAGGGTCAGACCCTTTGATTCAGAACAGGGTAGAGAAAGGGCGAGAAACAGACCCAGGGGCAACAGCCAGGGCGTGCACTGCAGTAACCCCATGAAGCCGTTCTCACTCAGCCAGGATCCTGCACACATCTATACTTCAGCCCAAGGTCACTGTCAGCTGCTCAAAGGTCTCAGCCAATGGCATTTATTCTGACTACACTGATGTAACCTTGTCCAATAACAGTCTTTCTCGTTAAGGCTCCACCCTGGTCGCATCTCCAGCTTTGGCCAACCTGCTCCTCCCGCCTCCCAGCCGGGACCTGTTCTTCCTGCCTCTTCTCTGCTCGCTGCTTTCTATTTTTTTTTTTTTTAATTCTACACTTTATTTATTTATTTATTTGTTTGTTTGTTTGTTTTTGGCTGTGTTGGGTCTTCGTTTCTGTGCGAGGGCTTCCTCTAGTTGCGGCAAGCGGGGTCCACTCTTCATCGCGGTGCGCAGGCCTCTCACTATCGCGGCCTCTCTTGTTGCGGAGCACAGGCTCCAGACGCGCAGGCTCAGTAATTGTGGCTCACGGGCCTAGTTGCTCCGCGGTATGTGGGATCATCCCAGACTAGGGCTCGAACCCGTGTCCCCTGCATTGGCAGGCAGATTCTCAACCACTGCGCCACCAGGGAAGCCCTCGCTGCTTTCTAGCTCACTGACTCTCACTGACTCTCCAGTTCTTTACCAACGTGGCTTTGTCAGTGATCCATTTTTGTAAGCTGATTCTCAGCTCCAACAGACATGGCCTGGGTTTGGTATCAAATCATCCATAGAAATATCCTCACGTTTTCTCTTGTCCAGCAGAAGGTGGTGTTCTGCTCTCATGATGGGTCTCCTTCAAGGGGGGAGGGAGTTGGACCCCACTTCTTTGCAGGAGAGCTTGTGGGATGGGAAATATTGTTGTGACTAAGTTTGAAAATACAGTGAGTCCCTGGCAGAAACTTTGTAGATCTCCTCAATCTTAATGAGTAGTTTTTCTCCAGCTACTCTCCCACCTTCTGTCTCTCCCTCCCTCCCTCCCTTCCTTTTTATTTTCTTATAATTCCTGGAGACAGTAAGACTTAATCTTTGTGAAACAGTACATCTCTGCATACAGCTTAATCCTAGATTAAGATTTAATGGTTCCTTACTGTTTCTTGATTTTGCCAGACTAGGCTCTAACATCTTCACTATTAACTTATTCTAATATACTAACTAATAGGAAGGAACTGAAATCAGGACCTACCCCCAGAAAACTGACTCCGCTTGCTAACTTCCCCACAACTGTCAGGCGACATAGCCGTTGTCTAGGTGTATAAGACCTTCTCAACCACAGCATTTCTCTGCAACTGTTCCTATTTTTTCTTTACCCATGTCAGGGGGTAAACAGATCCCCTTATGAAAGGACTTACAGCGATCAAGCTGGAGATGGGGCCTCAGAATTAATTCTGCCATATCTACCCGGCTGGTAGTGGGTGCACCCAGACTGCAGTTCTGGTGAGGAGATAGCTCTCCACCAGTGAAAGGAGGTCCTCCAGTCCTTCCTGCCTGCGTGCCTTGGTCTTTTCACAGGGAAGGAGGACAGGAAGAGGTTTTCCTGGGGTGATCTAGCTCCCACGGGGAGAGAGAGAAGCAATCACATGAGGAAAAGAAAAGATGGTCTTTCCTCTTGAAGTTAAGTATTCTGTAGAAACTTGTCAGATCACTGTGTCTTAATCATGAACTAGACGTCAAGATCCTTGAGGGCAGGTGCGGGCTATACACCAAAATGCCCTGACCAGCAAACAAGCATTTAAATACCTAACAAAGAGAGGACAGAAGCTAATTCAGACCGAGTGAAACACTCTCTCTTTGGGTTCTGATTCCCCTGTCTCAGGGGCAATATCTGGGAACTACAATGGTTATGATTGTGCTGAGCTTGGCTCTAAAAACCTGTGGTTTTCAAACCTATGAGAGCTAACTAAGCTGTTATAACAAGTGTTTTGCAACGTCCCTTTAATCTCCTGATGAAATTAATAAATGTAACATCACACATTTCAAACAGAAATCAACACCATACCTTAACTGATATAAAGACACATTATTTATAATAAAATAATTGTCATTTCAATATGTAAATGCTCAGGGACTGTGCATTGTGACCCTAGAATTCACAGTGACGTCCTGAGGTTTCCCCGCTGTGGAGAGACCCCAGGAACATAATAGTCACAATGCAGCCCATACAGGTGGTTGTTTTGCCATCCGTGATGTGATTTTCTGAAATGGTGAATGACTCTTGACAATACAGGACACCTTGTTTTATTGCACTTTGCTTCATTGTGCTTTGCGGATATTGCATTTTTCACAAATTGAAGGCTTGTAGCAACCCTGCATCAAGAAAGTCTAACAGGGCCATTTTTCCAATAGCATTTGCTCACTTCATGTCTCTGTGCCACATTTTGGTAATTCTCGCAATATTTCAGACTTTTTCATTATTATTATATTTGTCATGGTGATCTGTGACCAGTGATCTTTGATGTTACTATTGTGATTGTTTTGGGGTGCCATGAATTGTGCCCATATAAGACAGGGAACTAAATCGATAAATGTGTGTGTTCTGACTGTTCCACCGACCAGCCGTTGCCCCATTTCTCTCCCTCTCTTTGGGCTGCCCTATTCCCTGGGACACAACAGTATTGAAATTAGGCCAATTAATAACCCAGTGGCCTCCAAGTGTTCAAATGATAGGAAGCATCACATGTCTCTCACTTTAAATCAAAAGCTAGAAATGATTAAGCTTAGTGAGGAAGGTATGGTGAAAGCTGAGATAGGCTGAAAGCTAGGCCTCTTGCACCAGACAGTTAGCCAAATTGTGAATGCAAAGGAAAAGTTCTTGAAAGAAATTAAAAGTGCTACTCCACTGAACATACAAATGATAAGAAAGTGAAACAGCCCTATTGCTGAAATGGAGAAAATTTTAGTGGTCTGGATAGAAGATCAAACCAGCCACAATATTCCCTTAAGCCAAAGCCTAATCCAGAGCAAGGTCCTAACTCTCTTCAATTCTGTGAAGGCAAGAGTGGAGAGGAAGCTGCAGAAGAAAAGTCTGAAGCTGGCAGAGGTTGGTTCATGAGGTCTAAGGAATGAAGCCACCTGCATAACATCCAAGTGCAAGGTGAAGCAGCAAGTGCTGATGTAGAAGCTGCAGCAAGTTATCCAGAAGATCTAGCTGAGATAATTAATGAAGGTGGCTACACTAAACAACAGATTTTCAATATAGACAAAAAGCCTCCTATTGGAAGATGATGTCATCTAGGATTTTCATAGCTAGAGAGGAGAAGTCAGTGCCTGGCTTCAGAACTTCAAAAGACAGACTGACTCTCTCATTAGGTGCTAATGTAGCTGGTGACTTTAAATTGAAGCCAGCACTCATTTACCAAAAATCCTAGGGCTCTTAAGAGATATGTCTGTGCTCTATAAATGGAACAACAAAGCCTGGATGACAGCACGTCTGTTTACAGCATGGTTTACTGAATATTTTAAGCCCACTGTTGAGACCTACAGCTCAGAAAAAAAAAAAAAGATTCCTTTCAAAATATTACTGCTCACTGATGGTGCACCTGGTCACCCAAGAGCTCTCATGAAGATGTATTTACAGCAAGATTAATGTTTTCATGCCTGCTAACACAGCATCTATTCTGCAGCCCATGGATCAAGGAGTCATTTCAATTTTCAAGTTTTATTATTTAAGAAATACATTTTGTAAGGCTATAGCTGCTATAGACAGTGATTCCTCTGATGGATCTGGACAAAGTAAGTTGAAAAGCTTCTGGAAAGAATTCACCATTCTAGATGCCATTAAGAACTTTTGTGATTCATGGGAAGAGGTCAAAATATCAGTAGTAACAGGAGTTTGGAAGAAGTTGATTCTACCCCTCGTGGATGACTTTGAGGGGTTCAAGTTGTCAGTGAAGGAAGGAACTGCAGACATGGTGGAAATATCAAGAGAAGTAGAATAGAGGTGGAGCCTGCAGATGCCTGAATTGCTGCAATCTCATGAGACAATTTTAACAAATGAGGAATTGTTTTTTTTGAGATGGAATCTACTCTCTGTGGAGATGCTGTGAAGATCGTTGGGATGACAACACAAGATTTAGAAAATGACATAAACTTAGTTGCTAAAGCAATGGTAGGGTTTGAGAGAACTGTCTCCATTTTTTTGTTTTTTTGTTTTTTGGCAACACCACGCACGCGGCAGGCGGTTGGGATCTTAGTTCCAATCAGGGATCGAACCCGTGCCCCCTGCAGTGGAAATGCGGAGTCCTAACCTCTAGACCGCCAGGGAAGGTCCAGGACTGACTCCAGTTTTGTAAGAAGTTCTACCATGAGTAAAATGCTCTCAAATGGCACTGCATACTGCAGAGAAATTGCAGGGGCGTTGAAAAGTATGTTCTAAATTGTTAAAGCTAGACTTTATGAGTGTTTTCTAAGTGTTAGCAACAGTTCTAAGAGCTTTACATGTATGAAATTATTAGTACAATTATTATTTCCTTCTCACACGTGAGGAAACAGAGGCGCACAAAGGCTAAGTAACTTCCCAAGGTCACAGAACTAGAAGGCAGTCAGCATGGAAGTCAGACATTAAGCAATCCAGAACCGCAGGAACCATTACCACTCCCTTTCTTTCTTTCTTTCTTTCTTTCTTTCTTTCTTTCTTTCTTTCTTTCTTTCTTTCTTTCTTTCTTTCTTTCTTTTTTTAACATCTTTATTGGAGTATAATTGCTTTACAATGTTGTGTTAGTTGCTGCTGTATAACAAAGTGAATCAGCTATACATATACATATATCCCCATATCTCCTCCCTCTTGCGTCTCCCTCCCACCCTCCCTATCCCACCCCTCTAGGTGGTCACAAAGCACCGAGCTGATCTCCCTGTGCTATGCGGCTGCTTCCCACTAGTTATCTATTTTACATTTGGTAGTGTATATATATATATGTCCATGCCACTCTCTCACTTCATCCCAGCTAACCCTTCCCCCTCCCCATCTCCTCAAATCCAATCTCTAGTAGGTCTGTGTCTTTATTTGCATCTCCATTCATGAGACTTTTTTTCCCCAACCGGTTCCCTGCTGGCAGGTCTAGGCTCTGATAGTATGACCTCCAGATAATCACAGGGAGCTGTTTACTTACTCCGTCCTGTTTCTCTTTCTCGCAGCAGCATCTCAGCTCGCTCTCAGACATGCCTCGGTCCTCAGCTCACCCCCCGGACCCCCCTCATCTTGCTTTTCAGCCCTGGGTCGCTGACCTACTTCATCCATTCTTGCGATATGATAACCAACCCAAGAAAAAAAAGAGGCCTAATTTGCTGCCTTCCCTCTGCTTTTCCAGCGATCCCATTTGAGCCTCACTAATCTTCTCCTCACCTCGCCTCACCTCACGGAGCTCTTCCGTTTGCTCTGTCAGACCACTGGGTATAGCAATGATAACCTGCTCTTATTCCCGGAGACACTCAAACAAAGGCCGCTTCCCAAATGGGCTGTTTCAGAGGCAATTAGCTCACCTCTCACCCAGGGCGGCTCAGCAAGAGCTTCTGAGAGCAGCTCTAGAAGGCAGAGGGCCTGCTCCCTGCCAGCCCCTCCGTCAGCTGTGTGTTAACACGTTCTCGTTGGCCTCTGTGCAGGTGGGTTATAGGCTGTCCAACACTGATGGTCCAGAATGAAGTCGTGGCAGACAAGGTCTCAATTTCCTCCAGGGAACTTGATGTCAAGTAAGTAAACATAAGTCACTAGGTCTTCGAAAATCTACTTCACTTGACCTTTGAACAACACAGGTTTGAACTGTGTGGGTCCACTTATACATGGATTTTTTTCAATAAATGTTTATATGTATGTATTTACAGTACATACATCCTATATATGTACTGTAAATATATTTTCTCTTATGATTTTCTTAATCAGTTTTTCTTTTCTCTAGCTTACTTTTTTTTTTTTTTTGGCCACGCTGTGTGGCATGGGAGATCCTAGTTCCCCGACCAGGGACGGAACCCAGGCCCACCAGCTGTGGAAGTGCAGTCTCAACCACTGGACCACCAGAGAAGTCTCTCTCTAGCTTAATTTACTGTAGGAATACAGTATATAATATATACATATAGCACACAAAATATGTGTCACTCAACAATTTATGTTATCAGTAAGGTCACCAGTCAACTGTAGGCTATTAGTATCAATAGTTACGTTTTGGGGGAGTCAAAAGTTACATGGGGATTTTCGACGGTGCAGCCTTTGGCACTTCTGAACCCCATGTTCAAGGGTCAACTGTAGTTACTCTGGCAGGAATCTCCACTAGGCCCTCCTCCAAGGACAGCATCCAGCTGCATGTGATTTTTCAAGAGACATAAATGCATCAGAACAGGATTATGCCCATGATTTTAATTTGCACGTGCCTCTAACAGTTACTCTAAGGGAATTTTCAAATCAACACTTTGATGTTATTCTCTTACGGCTATTTCTTCTTCCCTGCTTTCTCCGCTCCTATGCAAGCAGCCCAAATCATTGAATCCAACACTCTTTCAGAAACGAGGAGAGAGGAAGATATAAAAAGACAAGAAGAGAGAGAAAGCAAAGCACAAAAGGACTGTGGGGCTGAGTTTTGGAGATTACGGCTTTAACCCAAAAGGCGAAAGTGAGGGGGGTCTTCAACTTTGAACCATTTGAGACCCTAACAATAAGCCGGCCTTCCAAAATGAGTAGCATCCCAATCAAGTCACAGTCAGACTATGTGTTTTCCTCAGTGTCAACAAATGTAGTCACCATGAAAAAGAGATCCTGTTCTCTTTCTCTTCTTTCCTTTCTTCTGTCTCTCCTTCCTCCACTTCCTCCTGAATGAAACAAAGACAGAGGGATTCATCTGATACTAAAACGTCTCTCTCTCACAGGTCTAGAGAGACATTGATCAGGCTACATGGAAACATTTTAAGCTCCTCTCCTAAAAGCAAAGGGAACAAATAAAATGTACTGTATTAGTTATATTCGTAGATAAAAGATTTTAACTCATCTTTCAGACTTTACCAGTTCCATCTCTCAGTCACTACAGTGCTGCCGAAGAAGAAAATCTTGTATGTCTGAGTCACCTCTCCTGAGTGTCAATTTCCCTTTTCCTGCCAGCTAGATTCTTTTGACAATAAAACCTAGTCTTGCAGCTTCATATGCCACTGGTGTCTCTTGCCTTTACCACTTTCCAAGCTCTGGTCACACATTTTCTAACTGCTGCTTGGCCGTCTTCACCAGGAGGTCCTCAACACCTTCACCTTGACACATCTGAACTTGCCCCCCCATAGGCACCTGAACTTGCCCCCCCATAGGCACCACTCTCTCACTCCTCACCCCTCCCATACTTCCAGCCCCCTTGACCCCAACCCTGGCTGAAAGTAAGGCCACTGTGTATTTGCGTATATTTGACTTTGTGACAAGGTATTTATATACAAGATGTATCTCTACACTAGATGTAAGTTCCCTAAGAGTAGGACCTGTACCTGATTCATCTTTAGATTCATCACATCATTTAGCAAGTGCCTTGCGCATTGGACTACTCACTGTTTATTTCATGAATGAAGAGGGTACTCAGCCTTGAGCATTGGTTGCAGTGAAATCAAAGGGACCCAGACGAATGGGGAAGGAATGTAACACTGTTATGGCAAAGTCTAGGGCAGGGGGAAGGGTGCACAATGTCCTCTCCAAATGCCTTACCGACTACTAGTCATCCCAAATGTTCAGTGAGGCATGATTGACCGACTGACTACGCTCATCTCTTCTGCAAGGCTGTTGGAGCGATGGGGAGATGGCATTTTCTTTTCACTATCTCCACAGGCACAAAGTTAGGGGGACACGTTATACCCGCTTTCTACCTAGTGTCATGAGCCATGGACCCCAAGTCCCTGCCCCTGCTGGACTGCCACGAACTTACATAATGTCTACAAACTTCAGATGAAAGGTTATAGGTCAGCACCGTCATCATCATAGTTTTTCATTTTCCTGCTCTGCTGTGAGCTTCCTAAAAATGAGGATCTATCTACCTTAGTATTTAATTCATTCATGTTTATAACTCTGACCCCCGGCACATTGGTGCTCAACAAGTATGTGTGGAAGACCAAATGTTTCTTAGAGCTTCATAAAGATGGGTTAAAAATGCTCATGCAAGGACACATAATTACTAAGAAAAACTATTAATCAGCTGTTTGTTAATATTCACAAAAATTGGTCCTAGATCAATATGCCTGAACTAACATTTTTTTAAATATTAAATCAGAACAGTTTTTACTCTCACAGTGTGTCCTCTAGACCACTTGTATCATAATTACTGGTGATGTATTATATGTACATATACATTATATATATATATCAGATTCATGTGCCCACACCCCAGAATGACTGAATGTTATTCTTTGGGGTGAGCCTGGGAACTTACATTTTAAACACGCACAATAGGAGTTCCCAAGGTAAACTAAAATTTCAGGACATTGACCTAGAGTGACCAGTGAGAGAACGGTCATGGGTTTAAGCGGAAAGTTGACGCAACTCTGAAACTCAGTTATCCAAAAGATCCAAGGAATTCTATTTCTGAGTTCTTTAAGCATATGACAGATCTCATTTTGTCTTAGATGGCTTAGAGCCAGGAAATTGGACAAGATGGCCTCACAGGATCCTTCCTAGATATGTAACACTCTGAAAAACACATTCTCTATCATCCCCCCAAATTTAACACGCACAGGAACAAAACTCTGGACCTGTCATTCTGCGTTGTGATGAAAATGGCTTGACTGGTTCGTTTTCTTTTTCAGTTGCTTTTTCGTCTGCTAACTCGATCCAACGTTCCTCAGTGACTACTTAGTGCAAGGTTTGGGCAAGATACTTGCAATGAAACTTAGAATATGATCAACCATCTGTAAGGAACTCACCACCCAGGACATGAGAGAAGAGATAAGCATATGAAAGTTAGAGAGCAACTCAAAACACTATTAAGAAAGGTCATGAGTTAGTGTTTGTTGAGTACGTGAAATTAATCATGTACTGTAAATGATAACGCCTCAGAGGGTTCCGAGGAGAGCAATCATTTCAAGCTGAAAGTGCTTTTGATCCCAATCTCTATGAGTGGGAGAAAATTTGGAAAGGCAGGAAGGAAAAGGGAAGGGTGTATCCAGGAACTGGAATGACATGAGCACATTTTGGATGAGAAGGGGTAAAAATCATTTGATAGGGGTGGAGGTTTAATAAAGGTGGGAAATAGATAACTAGGTTGGAGAGTGGCTTTGTGTGTATGAGGGTTTCTAATGCCATAGCATCAGTATTTTGGACATTTTTCTGTAGGGAAACTGAAGGATTGTGGGTCATGCAGTTTGGAGAAAGTAGTATTTTACAAAGATTAATCAGATGGCAGTTTTAAGATGATATTTAAAGAGAAAAGATGTGAAGTAGATAGACCAGCTGGAATGCTGTTGTAATGGACCAGACACAAGGTCAGAAGACTTTAACAAAGATTAGAGTGTGGTAGGAATGAAAAGAAAGAAATGATTTTGAGAGATATTGTGAAGTAAGAAAGGACAACAGAACTCAGTGACCAATGGGAAACGGGGCTGCATAGGAGAAGGAGGAATCAAAATGGGCATCCTTTTTCATTGGATAAGTATTGGTCACTGGTCAACCTTTCGTAGGCAAAGATGTTTCCTCTGTGTCTGAGCCTTGCCAATGCGTTTTTCCATTGACTTATATCAGCTTCAGTAATAATCCTGTCTGTGTGCATTTCCAGGCATTTCTCTATTGCATTCCAAAGTGAGATGTTACCAGTTCCACTTGTTGAGAGCAAACTGAGAGTCTGACAAAAACCAGGCCATTGTATCAGTGATCAGTCATATCTTGGCATATCTGCCTTTCAGTGAAAGTACACTGGGTCAGATATAAGGAAGTAACTAGCAAAAAACCATAGACGATGATAGATGATAGATAGATAGATAGATAGATAGATAGATAGATAGATAGATAGATAGATAGATAGATAGATGATAGACAAAAGAATTATCATTAGGAGGAAATGGTCAGCCCATATGATGTGCCAGCATTTCAAAAAACTGAACCTGAACTCTAGTTTCCACAGTGGGTTTGGCTCGTAAGAGAAGAAGGTGCAAGCTATTCTTGGGGCTTACTTAATAGCTCAGACAGAGAAGAGAAAGCAGACCCGGAATCCCCTGAGGGAGAGCTGTGCTCCAACTCACAAACCATCGAAAGGGGATCTTCTGCTTCTACAATGAATGAGTGTCTGACCAAGTCTGTAAATAAGGAACTTGAAATAATGAGAGTAAATGAGAGAGGCTTGCATGGCACAGGCCTGCTATTCCAGAGAGAAGGGCCAATGCCTCAGGTGAGAACAGCCTGATTATATGGACTGTGTCTTATCCGGAGAGAGGCAGAAAATGTCCTAACCTAACCCTTAATCAAAAACTAGATGTTTGATGGACATGGGGATGGAGGAATTTGCACAGAATACCGCAAAAAGTGGTCAATGAGGGTGTAACTCCAGAAGAAGGGACAAGATGAAACCTCAGTTCAGATATGAGTAGAGGCTGGGGAGAAATTGTTAATAAACATCGCAGCCAGAAAATGGGGGTAATTTCCACATCTGGGCCTTCCGGAGCTGTGTGGGCAGCGGGAAAGAATCTACAGAGCTGGCGGAGTGCTCGGCAGAGGGTAGAGAAAGAGCGTCTCCGCAGACTGCCTGGGTGAAAGCCCCTGTGTGGTGTGGGTCTGGAAGGCTGAGAGCCCCATGACCACCTGCGGGAGGACCAGTGGCCACCAGCCGTAGAAAGGAGAGGCAGTACTGTCCCAGGACCCCGGGACGCCATTCCCGCCTGCGGTGCGAGTTTTCACCAGCTTGTCACCACTTCTGCCTGGGCATGTCCCCTGCCCAAGGAGCAGAGGTTAATATGGGGAGTCCCAGCACCATAGCCAGAGGTACATGGATTCTTCTGGCAGCTCTAGGGACCTGCCAGGGCAGAAGGCTCTCACATGGAAACAGGAGGATGGAAACAGTGAGGGTGATGATGCCGGCAGACACTGAGAGCTTGTTATGTGCCAGCCACTATACTAAGAAGCTCTTTACACTTTTCTATTGCTTTAAACCCTCCCAATAAACTGATGAGACCTTATTATTATACCCAAATGAGGAGACTGAGGCACAGAGAAGTTTAATAACTTGTCTGTATTTACACAGCCTGGGCTCCTCAACACTGCGAGATACCTCAGACAACTCTCCCTTTATTTGTCTGAAAAACAAACTCAAAGGAATAGCAGAGGCACAATTAACTGACTGTCCCCTAGGCTACAGACCTCTCCCGTAAATGTTTACACTCACAGAGGCCTTGAACAATGCCTGTGCGCAGCTAAGTGAAAACCTTTGCTTATCTTCCAGATGACCCCCTGATGCAGGCAAAGGGAAAAAAGTAAATTTGCTAAGCTTCCAATGTAGCCATCGTCCCCGTCAGAGGCAAGAGCATCTGTGTAATGATGAAGAACACTATAATTTTAACCTTGTTATTGGACTAAGCACAATTTGCGCTAGTGATGAACAAAAAAGGAAAAGATTTATGAGATGTAAGATAGAAAGATAAACTCTTGCCCCTTAGTGGCTATTAGAAACATTGCCAAAATACCATAGATGTGTGAAGGATGACATTATTATTTTTGCATTTCCGCTGGGCATTCCCTACACGGCAAGAATGTATAGGGGCAGAAGTCCACGGTACAGATGGTAGAGCTGGAGGGGAGAGAGAAGCTGCACTGACCAAGCCCCGGTCTGAGGTGGATGTAGGGCAGGTGGCTTTAGGCATGGAGGGCACACCCGGTCACTTAAGGCACCACACCTGCCAGCATCTTCTTTATCTCCTGGTCCAGCCACCTGCTCTTAGGGCAGCTGCAGTGGCAATACCCTGTCCGATGTTTCATCAGGATTTGGTGTCAGATTCAGATCTACCACAAACTCTCGATTCTGAAAGGACAAGACAGTCAAGGGGGCACAAAGACAGCCAGCTGACACTCATCTGCCTGCCTCATAAACACAAAGCCCCATAAACAGAAGCTTCCGAGAAGTTAGAGCCACCAACTTGGCCCCAAGGAACCATGGGAAGCTTTACAAAAGAGAAGGGAAATAGACACCAGAATGTGGTTGAACTGAAACCACTTTGGAATCATTCTTGCAGCTGGCCAGTCTAGACTGGTTATCCTGGAAGGGACATCGTCAACATTCACATTGGAAGGTCCAGTCACAGGAAGTTAGTCACGGCTGAGTCTGCTGAGTCAGGTCCGGGATGCAGGTTTTGTAAAGGCCTGGGGTTAAATCAGGTAATGGGTCCAAAACTTCCCTGACCCAGCAGCCAACCTCATGGGCAAGAGGTATTTAGGCATTGACCTCTGGAGAAACTTGATAGCAGGATCGGTCTTAGGAAGCTAGGACAACTACTGGGGAAATTGGGGTTCTGAGATTCGTTCGTCCTTTGGTAACATCAGTCATTGCTTCTTGAGGAACCAGTACAGGGCCCTACACCTCACGGGCCTGTCATACAGAAGCCAGCCGACTGGGGGAGCTTTCACTTTCCGCAAATTGAGTGTCATCTCAGTGGATCCGTATCTCTCCAATACGGATATTAAGGGAAACAGCTGCAGAACATCTGCCGGTCACTTGAGGTGTCCTGAAGAGAGATACTATGTGAATAGGCGCTATGTAGATAGCGTTATGAAGCATGAACTTGTGAAGTTAGTGATGTGGAGTCCTTCCGTGTGTAGAAGTGAGGGCCATGTGCCAGAGATACTGGATTGAATTATGGTGACTCCTGTATCTGACCAAGAGAGTACTTTAATTGCTGCATTCCATATCTAAATTTAGGCTGCAAATGAAAAAACAGTTTTTACAACTCTAAGTACACTTTCTACTACAGAGAATGGTGACTAAAGCAAAAGCAAAAATAGCTGCTTGCACCACGATTTGAGAAAACCTAAATCTGAAAATAATCATTTTTATTTGCATACGACCAAATAAGGACGTTGGGGAAGCAGTGAGTCACCACTGTTCTAGCATCTACCAGATTCCAAGATGATGTGAGGGTATTCTTTAAGATGAGATTTGGATATTCTAAAATTTACATTAAACCTTATCCCTGACGTGTAACCTTAAGCTCCTGTCTGAAAAATGGGTTGAATCACAACTTTACAGAAGAGTTATGGCACAGCTCCAATGAATGATTTCAGTACTTTCAAAATTTCAAATACATGGGAATAATTCCTCACATCGGAAGAGTACTTTAGGTTTTTATAAGCACTTTCACCTACATCATCTCATTTGATCACATTTGATTCTCATAAAATCCTTGAAGCAAGCTGTTTGTAGGTGTGTGGTTGTCATATCAAAATATCATTGAACTGGGGGTCTTTTTGTAGAGACAGGATGAATCACTGCCGGGTAGGAAAAAAGGCACGGATGAAAACTAGATTTAGAGATCTAAACTCCCTGTTAACATGTCACATGGCCCCTGTATAAACCAAAGCTCATAAAGTGCCAAAACTCAGCAGAAAGGTTTAGGAATTGTTTGCAATCCAAGTGTGTTTTCTTCCTCTCTATGCTTTTAGAAGACAGTTTAAAGAGAGTTAGGGAATGTTCTGGCCTTTTGTTTTGAAACCTCCTTGGCTTGTTGTCTATTTGTCTGCAGATTGTGAGATTGGTCTATTTGCTTTAAACAGACTGAACAACCTTTAAAATAAGCAGACTTCTATGACGGGTTGACTTATTTTGGATGTGCAAAGATGCTCACTGAATTTCTCATCTAAGACTTGAAAATCCTTCTGTCTCAGTTATTATGACACAGTTAAGAGTTGAAAGGGGAGCACCGTCTGTTGTAGCATGTTTTGGAAGGTGGCAGAAGAAAAATGTCTCTGTTCTACAATATGATCAGCTATCTGCATCTCCCCAAGGATTTTTCATGAACCTAAGTAGGAAATCTTAGTCAAGTTCCCAAGGGCAAACCATCTTTGTCAAGAGACCACTGAAAACAATTTCCAAAGATGGAGGACACGCCTTCTGTGTTCCCAGCAGCTGAGTTAGCGCTGGGCGGGGGGGTGGCAGGATGGGGGGTTGCTCAAGCCCAGCATCTCAGGAGAAGCATTTTCTGGAGAGTTGTGGATAACTGCATAGGTTTCACATATTAACGTATCACAGCAAAATAATAAAAAGTAATGAAGATGATGTCCATATTGTAGCCCCCCACCGGCCCCCTGCTTCTCGCTCTGTACAGAGGGGAAGGGGTGAAAAGGGAGTGAAAGGGCTGCCGCCAATCAAGGCAGCTTACATGTCAGCCCACCCCCATCTAGAGTTACGGCCCATCTTTGTGCACACAGCTCACCGTGCAGGGGTTTCTCCAGCCAGAAAGGAGGCCATGAGGGTGGGTGAGTCATGGGGTGCTGGGCATCAGGACCTTAAACAGCAGGTCATTAATAGAAACCAGGGCTCTCGGGACATAAGGGTCTGGTCCTGGCTCCATCTCTAATTATTTGTGTGAGTTTGGACAACGCGTTCTACCTCCTTCACGTGTACAGCCGGCAGGGGGCGTGTGTAGGTGGTGGTGTTGGACTAAGTGTTCTCCAGGGCTCTAACAGCTCCTAAAAATTAGGACACTCTTGGTAAGGGATGTGTAGGGAGGTTGTGAAACTGAAGCGTAATTATCCCTGTTGGCTGTGAGAGAATAGACCTTGGAGGTGGTGCGAAAATAATCCACAAGGAATCCTTGTGGTGGGCTGGGCAACTATACAGAAACATGGAATTGTGTGTTGTGGAGATCTATGAGGCCGTATAAAACGGGGCTCATACAAGAAAGCCCACACCTTAACGCCGAAAAGTCAGGCTTTTGAACCGAAGCTCTGCCCTATCCTCTTTACAATCTCTCCCCATGATAATATAGCACCTTGCGCACACAATGAAATGTCAGCCACAGAAAACATTTCCCTTGGCTTTGTTGTTCCAGAACGGGATTCTTTTGTCCTCAATATAATGGATATGCAGAAACAATGATAGAACAGAGATTTTTTTCTAAAGCGATGACAAACACACTGCCGCTTCCTCCCTCCCTCCTTTCTCCTTATCCCCACCCCCCAAAATAAATCATTGTTTAAAAAAAAAAAAACCCCATTGTCTATTGTCCACGGAGATCAAGATCTGCCTAGGAACAGCGCTGGCAGGCTCGCTGCGGCCGCGAGCAGCCGGTAGGTGGCGCACGAAGGCAGCGCAGGCGGGAGCGCGGGACTGGTCCCGGCGCGGGGGGTGGTTCTCGTCGCCCACACGCCCGCCCGCCGCCGCCTTCCACCCCCCCTCGCGTGCTAATTGCTGGATACTCTACTGGGACTTCGGTTAGGGGGAAAGAAAGCGGGAATGGGAGGCGGGGAAGGGAGGTGGGGAATCCGGTTCCGAACGCACAAAGCCTCCGGGGTCTCGGCGGCCCGGGAGCAGGGCGCCCCCCCCTTCCCCCCGTCACCCTTCACCGCCTTGCCGCGCCCGGCCAGGGCTCCGGCCAGAGGAGCACACAGGCCACTGGCAGCGGGAATGGGGGGTGGGGGGCCCGGTGGGGTTGGTGATCTGGGTGCAGAGCCCCACGCCCCGGTCCTTGGCGCCCGCCTATGCCTGGACACCTCCCTCCCTCCCCAGCTCACCCATCCCAGGCATCGGAGCCCAAGGCCACCCCAAATGCTGTCCAGCCGAGTGCAGGGCTGCCTTCCGACTCGGGCAAGGCCAAGGCCAGGGACAGGATCGGCGGCGGTTCAGGTCCGCAAGCAGCAGGGTCCGGTGAGCCCCAGAGCAGCAGGGTCCCATGTGGCTGCCTGGGCCCGGCTGGCGCCATCAGCAAGCCTCCTTCCAGGAGGAGTCTGACCGATCCTGCCCCTTCCGTGTCGCGGGCTGGCGCTGTCAGTTGACGATGAACGGGCCACGCGGTCGTCCGACCCCCAACCTCTTGTCTAGTAGAACATGGTGTTAACGATGCTTGATGGCCCTAAAGTCAGAAGCCTGAGTTGAAACGTGAGCATTGACACCTGGGGCTTTGTAACCTTGGGGATGTTCCTGAACTCCCCAATCCTCCATCTCCCCAGCTATTAAAAGCGGCAGTAATACCTCATGAGAATGTTGTGAGGATTTTTCAAAAGCGGTGCTTAACTTAGCAGGAGGCCAGGCTAGAGTAACTGTTAGTATTAACGACCTGACTCTCCTCGGAGGGGGAGGGAGATACACAGTTTGCTGCCCTTGAAACAGATCTGGCATCACTGTTGCCTAGACTGAGGAGAAGGGGGCCAAAAGGAGAGCCGAGGCACATCCTCAGATGGCAGAAGATGCCATCTGTCTGTCGCTCTGCAGCCCTCATATGCTGTCCCTCTTCCTGCCCCGAGGCTGGTCTGCGGCTGTGTTAGGCCCTGCTCCTCTCCTTCCTCTCCCTTGGATATACATTCTCCCTCCTCAGGTGGAAAGTTCTGAGACAGACAGTGTATGACACGGGCTTTGGAGTCAGACACACTCAGGTTGGAATTCTGACTTCCGCATTTGCTAGCTGGGTGGAGCTTCAGTTTGCTGCTTTATGAAATGGTGGTCACGATACCTACCTAAGAGTTCCTGTGAAGATTAAAGGAGATAATGTTTCTAAGCTGCTAGGCATGTGTTGGGTTGGCCAAAAAATTCATTCGGGTCTTTCTGACGATGTTACAGAAAAACCCCAACGAACTTTGTGGCCAACCCAATACTATCTGTTCAGTACATTTTTAAGTTTACAGTTGAAATTAGGTTAGATAATCTTGCAAAAGATAATGAACAATCACTGGAGTTTCTGCAGACATCCACCAAAGCTGAACCCCAAAAACTACTGACAGTGAGTTTCTCTACTCCCTTCTGAGTCGGCAAGCTTTATTTCCCCTCCAGGAAAAGAGCAGAAATCCAGTGAGGACACGTTCTCCCCAGAGCCGCACGGGTATAACTCAGACACTTAAATAGGCTTATTAAAATGGGCCACCAAATGCCCATTTTAGAGCAGTACTCCATCTGGAGGTTTCTCTGGGGGTGAGCCTTGCTTTAAATTGCATTCTAAGCCATGGTGTGTGCCTGGATAGTCAGTGACTTGGTGACGCTCAGCATTCATCACGTGTGCTGCTGCCCCAGCAGAGGTGTGGCTGGGGAGTGACACTGACCCCCCCCTACCTGAGGCAGGCAGGAGGTCAGGAACTGTTGCCCCTTCTCCAGAAGGACACTTGGGCATTTCCACGAGCGTCAGATTTGTATAGCTCTTGGGAGGAGCTCAGGGATTTGTATAGCTCTTGGGAGAAGACCATGTCCCTTGGGCAGCAGTTGGGCCACTAGACAGTCTTGGTAGCCAGCCTCCAAGATGGCCCCCAATGACCCTTGCCTCCCGATATTCATGTCCTAGTGTAGTCCCCTCCCTGTTAAGCAGGGATGACCTGTGTAACCAAGTGTATATTACAGAATCACAGTGTGTGACTTCCAAGGCCAGTACATAAAAGACATTGTGACTTCCATTTTGCTGTCTCCCCTATCACTCACCATGGAGAATGCTGGCCACCAATGCTGTGAAAACACTCAAGCAGCCGTATGGAGTGGTGCACATATCAAGGAACTGAGGCCTCTGCCATCAGCCAGCACTGACTCCCCAGCCCTGTGTGTGAGCCATCTTGGATGAAATGGGTCCTCTAACCCCAGTCATACCTTCAGATGACTACAGCCCAGCCTGACATCTTGACCTCACGAGAGACCCTGAACCAGAAACACACCCTTAAGCCATCCCTGAATTCCTGACTCACAGAAAAACTGTGAGATAAAAAACATTCAGGCCTATTTTAGGTGTACAGATGTTGTGTAGATGACTAATTTAGCAATACTCAAAAGAGCCAGGGGCTTCCACTGGCCAAAGTGGGGCTGGTAGTGAGGGTCCTGCCCCTTCCCCTGGTCAGCTCTGCTGGCTCCATATACCAATACATGTCTGGGGTCTGAAAGCCCCCCTTTCGACCTCAGTTGAAGGCCCCACCTCCAAAGGTTCTGGGAAAAAACTTTAAGCTACAGTCCGCCAGCAGCACTGAGTTAATAGTAGCCCTAACCTTTGTTTTCGCCAAGGGTTGAGAGCAGGGCATTCCTCCCCTCCCTGTACCTCCCCCCCTGAGCCAGTTCTGGCACTTGGCCCAGGTATAAAATTGCCAGCGCTGTCACTGCTTTTTGGTCTTATTATGAGTGTGTCTGTTCTGATGTGCTGGTTTGAGCACGTCATGGTGGAAGTGTGAGCACAGCAAAGGAGGCTGTGTCAGATCTTTCCCTCTTCATGTTAGGAGCTGGCTGCTGAAAAGCCTGTAGGTCAGGTGGGTGGAGACAGGTTACCATGTCCTGAAGGGCTCAGAGCCGGGCTACTCCACGGATCAGATGTGGAAGCTAGAGTGGTCAGTCGCTTTGCTTCTTCCCGAAGTTTTCCTGGTCATTTTCATCGGTGATCTGGAGAGAAAAGCATGCAGCTGAGCCCATACCCCTAAAAGTAGCAAACTCACACTTGTACACCACCTCTAGTAGGGTTCTCACACGTGTTCACTGCTAGTCACAGGCAAGAATCATGTGTTGAATTCAAGCAGAGTTAATTAAAATGAATTAGTAGATAATAGTCTTGAACTGACCAAATGCTACTTGAAATCCTGTTCTTTCCTGAAATATCTGCCAATGAGTGTAGTCAACTCATAGTTCTATTAAGTCTAAGCAAATCCAAAATATTCTCCTGGGCGTCTGTACCATTCAGCTAGATGTCTGGGGCTGCCTGTTTTGTATAGACCCTTAGATCCCCATGGATCTAGGGTCATAACAGAGTTGGCTTGTCAGGAAACCTCAACCTTTTAAAGACCATCCTGATCCCCTAAAAATCCATTTCTTATTTTTGATGTGATTCTGACTTTCAGTTTTTTATTTTTTTCAGAAAGTTTTATTTCTGCTATATTTTTAGATTCAAAAGTATTTATTTAAGGTGAACAAATGATACAGCATACGCAACTGTTGGGCCTGCTTTTTAACTGAGAACAAAAAGGGAATACCTAGGACAAGAATATGCAATTACCACACTTATTGTTTTCAGTGAATTTTTGTCAAGTTTGTTTATCTTATTGTTAATGCGATGATACAGCAATCCTTGGCAAGAGAATAACATTTTGCATTAAAGAACAAATCTCGATAAAAATGGAAAATGGAGTTAGCCACAACCCACAAGGCCTTCTTTGGGAAGAACTCTTGAAGAAAAACCGACTCACACTTCACAGAAGAATATGACACTGTCGTTTTTCCCTCTATAGTACCAGAGTGTTCCTGAACAAAGGCCTCAAGGCATTATCAACTCGTTATCCATTTTTTGATGTGATTTCTATTTTCAGGACCCTGCTTCCCTCCCTCTTTGTTCCTAATGCATCTGGTCATTGGTGCCTTCTACTTTGGTCCTATCATAGTCAGTGTGACCTGTCCCCACCTGGAGAGTTCACCATGGTGACCACGAGTCCCACGGGCAGGGTTACTGCCCACCCACGGGACCAGAGGAAGACCTCAAGGACACCCCCACTGCATTCAGACAAGCTGCAGATATGTGGAGGCTGAAGGACGATCGGGTGATTCCAAACCATCTGGGAAGGAACTGATGGACTATCCAGATATATCCAAGCCCAGGATATTGTTTAAAAAACAAACAGAACAAAACCCCCTTTTTTTTTTTTCTATTGCTGGGATTTCTGATGGTACAGTACACAAGTTCCAACGTGCAATCTAATCAAAGATAGCTATATAGCGCTTAGAAATTTTCATAGCTCAACCATGAACCTTGTAGAAAAGAAGAAACTGAGGATATTTATACGTCACTGGTAAACAATGGCATAGATTGTCTCTGAACATGTCTTCCATCTCAAAAGTCCTACAGCTTGGATTTTATAAATGCCTTTAATCTGATTTTAATATTCATTCATTCAGTCGTTCAACAATTATTTATTTGTTTACATTTTTGGTTGCGTCGGGTCTTTGTTGTGGCACGTGGGATCTTTTGGTTGAGGCGCGTGGGCTCTTCATTGCAGCGCGTGGGCTTCTGTCTAGTTTTGGCGTGCGGGTTTTCTCTCTCTAGTTGTGTCGTGCAGGCTCCAGAGCGCATGGGCTCTGTAGTTGTGGTACGTGGGCTCTGTGGTTTGCTGCACGCAGGCTCTATAGTTGAGGCACTAGGGCTCAGTAGTTGTGGCAGATGGGCTTAGTTGCCCCACGGCATGTGGGATCTTAGTTCCCCAACCAGGGATCGAACCCTCGTCCCCTGCATTGGAAGGCAGATTCTTTACCACTAGACCACCAGGGAAGTCCCTCAATAATTACTTAATGCCTGTTATGTGCTGAGTATAGACGTAACATTAATGGATAAAACAGAAATGTATCCCCCCTTACAGTCTACAGACAACCAACCCACAAACAAATGTAGATATGCCCACAAACTGCATACATCTGGGGGGAAAATTAAATGGATTCAGCGATAGAAAATAACATACTCTACTTCTACAGATAGAGGCATTAGAAATGGCCTAAGAAGAAAAAATTTAAATCAACATCTGAACAATAGAAAAGGTCAACCTTAGCCATGTGTTGACATTCCAGGGAAAAAAATACCAGGTGGGCAGTGACCCTAAGAAGAAAAAAGTGTGATGTGTTCAAAGAGTAGAACGTTGTGAATATAGAACTTTGCAGACTAGAAAACATGCTAAATCATAGCCTGTCAGGGTTTGATTGGGTAATTTAGTCTGGCCGCCCGACCAGTTCTTAAATCCCCTTCACGATTCACCCTCTAAATAGACAATTGCCTTTTTTTTTTTTTTTTTTTTTTTTTACTTTTTGGCCACACCACGTGGCATGTGGGATCTTAGGATCTTAGTTCCCTGACCAGGGATCAAACCTGTGTCCCCTGCATTGGAAGAGTCTTAACCACTGGACCGCCAGGGATGTCCCAATCACCTTGTGCTTGAGTCTCTTCACAAGAAGGAATGTTCTACCTCTTGAAGCACCCATGCTGGCTTAGTTTAAAAATATGAATTTGTTCCAACCAGGAAGCTGGAATCATGAATTATGATCACGGACGTGCATCTGAGGAAATTTTCAAGTTGAAATGGAAGAAGCTACTTAGATCACTGTATTTACCATTCTTTGTTATGTAGAGTGCCAAGAACACACAGCAGGATTTCATGCTCATCACTTTTTTGAGAAGAAAAATATATGAGAATGTTCAAATAGCTCTCACAAACTTCCAACAGTTTTTCTATTGTAGCAAAATTCATGTCAGCATCCTGGCAAACCAATGATTGCACAATAAGGTCAGTTGTACCCTTGAAAGACAGCCGTGTATTTGGGCTGCAGTGGTGAGGTGGGAGTGACTTTCCTGTGGTATTTGTGGTACATCAAGTAGAGGAAGTGCAGTGTATCCACCAATTTTACAAAGGTCTTTGATAATGCAAGTTGACTTACACAAGATCTGTTATTGACTTGACTAAAGAAGCTCAATGGGATTCCGTGAAGATTCTGCCAGGTATTTACTGGTGTTCCCCACAGCCAGTTCACACCACTGACAGTTTGAGACTGGCTTGAGTATTTATTTGTTCCAAAGTACATCAAGAAACCTAAGTTCCAAGGTCTTAGGGAGGTGCTTCCAAGTTCACAACCCACAGGCCATTCTCTGTTAAAGCCATTTATGAGCTGTTATATGGTGACTACTAAGCCACCCTACTTGAAACAGCCTCCAAACGATTTTGGACCATCTTGCAAAGTTGTAATACTGCTAAAGGTGTGAGAAGTCAAAAAGTTGACCATGATTAAATGCTAACCCATGCAATGAAAATCCCATTAGTAGCCAAAAGAAGTTCACTACCGAAATACAAGAAAAAATCCTCCATTGAATTTTTCTTCTCAGATAGCAGTAATGCTCTAAAAGTATCAAAGCAATAGAAAAATTAAGCGAAAAGCAATCAGGATATCTTGATGAGACTGGCAGGTGGAGTATGGTACCCATTTGGCACCTGGTTCTAGACCAGAGTAAATAAAAATCTACAGACCAGTGCCATAAATATCACAGCCAACTTCTTGAGTCAGCTCATGAGGACTGTCTACTACTAGAAATTTAATTTAAAGTGTAAGACAGATTCACCAACGTGCCTGGAACACAGCCAGTCCACCAGGACTGAAGGGATGTCAGCTGGGCCGACCAAATGTCAAGAAGGAATGTCAACAGGATGCTTGTGAAGATGTCCTGTGGTGAGCTAAGGTGGGACACCTCCCAGGAGTAAGCCAAAGGACTGCTTTCAAGACCCGCTCAAGCGTGACTTCTGTGATGACTTCTAGCCGTGGCAGAGAGAGCAACAGACCTTGCTGGCCAGAAGCAAGGAGAAATGGAGCCGATCCTTCTGAGCAGAGGCATATGACAGCTGGCTCCATGAAAGAGGCCATCTGGAAAGAGTGACTGACCCTTGTGAACAAGAATTGGACTCATAAGCCACAGGTTGGTCCTTGCCTTTTATACAACAAACATAGAAGCAGCAGCCAGTTGGTCATCAGTATGGCGTAGTGGGTTGGCACCCAGCTTCGAGACTCAGACTGCCTGAGTTTAAATCCTCACTCCATCATTTACTAGCTGGTTGACATTAGGACAGTTTCTTAACCTCTCTAAGTTCATTTCTTTACAGGAATAATGATCATGCCTACCTTATAGAGGATTCAATGATTGTATGTGTTACCTGTTAGAACAGTGTCTGGCACATAGTCTGTGCTCAGTAAATGTTAGTTACATTATCAGTCTTTATGGCTCCTCACAGGAAACTAGAGCTCATATTATAGTTTGCTATTCGTGTTTCTGCCATTTACTACTAAACCTAAAGGTCAAATTACTAAGAATTTTTAATATCAGTTCCTTGCTCTGTCAAATGCAAATAATACTACTTCATGGGTTTTATGAAGATTAATGAAATAATAGGCATAAAACACCAACAGTAAGGCCTGTATGCTGTTGAGAATCAATAAACGATGGTTATTCTTATTAGGTCCTGATGGTCTGGTAGAGCAGAGCTGTGCTGTAGAAGCTTCTGTGATGGGAGAAGTGCTCCATAGGCGTGTTGCCCAATATGGCAGCCACGAGCCACTTGCGGCTGTTGAGCACTTGAAACGTGAAGAACTGAAGAACTAAACTTCTAATTTTATTTAATTGTAATTAATTTTTTAAATATCCACATATGGCTTGTGGCTAGTGTATTGAGCAGTGCAGGCTGGGTGGTTCAGGCCTCATTCTGTCCTCCCCATATGCTCCTCCTGTCTGTGCCCATATCATGTCCGTCTTGTTGCCCATCAGTATCTATCTGTACCAGGGTTGGACAAGAATGAAGAGAGGATACAAAACCTGACTTTGGCAGGTCGGTAGTGTGGCATAATAGAAAGAAGAAAAGT
This sequence comes from Balaenoptera musculus, assembly GCF_009873245.2. Classification (NCBI taxonomy): domain Eukaryota; kingdom Metazoa; phylum Chordata; class Mammalia; order Artiodactyla; family Balaenopteridae; genus Balaenoptera; species Balaenoptera musculus. The sequence goes on along the minus strand of NC_045789.1, from coordinate 23,490,437 downwards.
CAGTGGGTCTATGGGGACCATCTCATTCCAGCTCTGCCTGTTATTCTTGGGCAAGTCACTTAACCTCATCTTCAGAAGGAGAGAATTGATACTGACATGACTTCAAAGCTCCCACCCATCATGTGATCACCAAGGGGTGAATGTAAGAAATATCACAGAAACTTAGATTATTTTTTAGGTGCTATGGGTCACATTTAGCTGTGTTTAGTGTCTCCCAGATTTAAAGGTGGTGTATTTAAGTGTTAGCATACAAACTAATATAAGTGAATAGACAGAGATAAAAAAGAAGTCGAGGCCAAAGGGAAATTAACCTTGGGGCAAAGAAGGACTTTGATTAAAAAAGAACATTTGTCCTGTGCCTATATGTGCTCCTGCCATATCTTTTTGCAGATACACAGCCTTCCAACAGTGTGGGTGAGAGTGGAGAGTGCTGGGGAATGTCTGACTGGTAAACACTTTGGATATATAAACCCATAATATGATTTCTTGTCTCCAGCTGAATACAAACTGGAAAGGAAGTTCTGCGAAACAGATCTCCTAGAATCCACCTGGGTAGAAGGAGCTCAGAACAAGGAACCTGGAGACCCATTTTCCTTCTCTGGCTCTGTGGCTAACCAGCTGGGTGGCCACACTTAATCTGGCTAACTTCTCTGGGCCACAGTTTAATCATCGGTGCAGTGAATTGGTTGCACCCTACTCTTACAAGTGGGGAAAATCTATGTTTATGCTCAGAGCCCTAGAAATCTCAGAGATGCTTTTCTTTACCAGGAGCCAAAAGCATGAGAAATTACAGCAGCTAAGCCAGATAACAACCCCTTCCCCCAACTCACACACATACACATAATTTTAATCTGCTGAAGATCAAGGCCATGCCCTGTGGCATAACTTCTCAGTGTCTAACTGAAGCATCTACTTGTGAACAATAGGTGATAGGATCCCACTTGGTTATAAGCATAGTTCCAACTGATTAGCCTTGACAATACCCAAAGAGTGGTCTAGATTTTTTTTTTAAGAGACAGTAATTCCTCAAACTTTCAGGGCAGTGGTGGTTGTGTATGTGTCTGTGAAGGCAAAGTGAGAAACCTCACCACCTGCTTCCAAAAATGGTGAAATAGAATACACACAGTTGTCACCTTGGATGAGCTGGTAGTAGCAGGAAAAAAACAACAGTGACATTCAGAACAGGAAAACCAGAGGTTAAAGAAAGCCATCCAGGATAATTGGGTTTATTAATCTATGTGACTTTAAATCATCTTTCTTCCATCATACTTATAGTCTCTAAGTCCACAGGTTGTTTTGAAACTCGGCCCCTCCTCCTCTGCTCCTCTCCCAAGCCTGCTACGTGATAAATAGCTCTCCCTGCTCTCTCCGCCTCCCCCGTCCACCATTTCTTCTCACATTCCTCTCTAGCCATGTCGATTCTTTCCTGAGAGAAGGGTGGGAATCTCTACTCAAGTCCACTTGTCTGGACCCTGTGTCTAACAGCAAGAAGTACTGGTTTTAGAGACACTTAGGGAGTGATTCCTATACACACACACACACACAAACACACACACACACACACACCTTTCTCAGACCAGAAGTCCCTGGAGGCAGTACTAGCTGGACCTTGACCCCTAATAATATCAGGATGAAAGTGAATAGGCTATAAAGCAAACCAAGTCCACTTTCCGTAGTAAGTCCTGCTGCTTCATGGCTTTGCAGAGTCCTCTGGCACCCAGGTTGGTTACAGTAGACACAAGAACAATCTTCCCTGCAGTTTCTGCTTCCTGGTGACAGCTTGTCCCACCAACCTCCCTGGTTAGGAGAGGATCCTTCTCCTTTGTTGGGGCCATTATGACCAAATTTATGGCTCTTTTATTAGGTTGGCAGGTGGTTTAAGTGAGGGAGGAAAGAAGTGGCCTCATTTGCACATAGTTCAGGAAACAAGGAAGTGGAAGAATTTATCCACGGTCATTTTCTGCTAAAAGCTTGCAAAATTCTTCAGCCACCATTGAGAAGAAAACTTCTCCCTGCTTCAAGCCTAGATTTCTGGTACCTTAAGGCTAGAAGGGATTTCTAGATCATGAAAACTTCTACTGGTAGGGGAGGGGGCCTAGAGAGAGAGAGGTTAAATAACAGGCCCAAAAGATCACACATTACAAAGCTAGTTAGGAGAGCCCCAGGGCCGAGGATGGGGTCAACTGATTTCCCCAGGTCTTAACCGCTCTCTCTCTCTCTTTCTCTCTCTCTCCTTGATCATCTTCAATAGGAATCTTCTTTGGTGGGCCTAGGAAAAAACAGTAAATCTCTGAAAGACATAAAGAAGATCGGCAATCTGTCTGCTAGCTTCCCTTTCTTTCTTTCAAGATATTCAGTATTCTGACTTTGCCCAGGAAATGGAGAAGAAGAAAAGAGAATCAGATAACATTTTAAACAAAACAAAGCAAATAAAGAAAACTGCTTTTTTAAAGAAAAGTATGTGGGGTGTGTGTGTGTGTGTGTGTGTGTGTGTGTGTCCAGGGCCATGTATCATTTTGGAGTAAGCTAATTAAAAATGTGAGGGGCCTTTGCATTAAGAGAAACATAGAACATGGCCTTCTTTACCTATTTCAGTCTTTAAAAACCTTAAAAATTAGTGTGAGGACAGATGATTTACTCTACCTCAGACACTGGGTCTCTGCTCTGCCCTATATACTGCGAGATCATCCCATTTCCTTTCGGCTTCTCTCAGCTCTCTTGCCAAGTTGTCTGTCTTCCATTATTAGCCATTCTAATAAACACTCCTAATAAACACAAATCCAGGATGCTACTTTTGGCTCCTATGCTGCCTTTAGGAAAGACTGACACCTGCATTAACTTTGTCATCTGTCCTGGAGAAACCCAGCTGAGATCTCTGACGTATTCTGTTGCAAGCTGCAGTATAACGGACGTATTTGGTGTATATTCTCTTGTTAAATGGAATCTGAATTCCTAAGTGAACTAAAAATACTTAATTATTAATAAAGTACCCCAGGGATTGGTGACATTTGGGATGATTTTATCACGCTGTAGATATTGAACAACATAATGTGTATGGTGGTATCTAATTCAACTTCTTTTGTTTAAAAGAACATTCCTTCCCAGTTCATTTTGATTTATATGCCACGTGGATTAGTCCCTGACCATCCAGCTCCGGGTGGAGGTAGAGGGAATTTCCTGAGGAATGGGATGGGACTGAAGCTGGGGCAGTGCAGGGAAGACCAGAAAGAGGCACCAAGGAGCCGTCTCCTGAGAATTGGAATTGGTTTGGGGTAGATGGCAAATGAGGGGCTTCTATTCAGGTAGAGGCAATGGTGGCCATGGATGGAAGTTTCTGAAAGGATCACAGGTCCAGAGACTCACAGGACTAGGTGCCAGGCTTCCAGTTTTGCACCAGTTTGCTGCGTGACTCTGAGCACATTACTTAACTTCTCAGGGACAGAGTTTTCTCATATATTTGGAAGGGATAATTACACGCCCCTTAGCTACCTTATTGAATTGCACACAGTATACATGAAAGTACTTCCAACAATTAAAGCGCTTCATGAAGAATATATTCAAAGATGGGGAAGAAGGAAATAGCATTTACTAAGCACTGTCTATGTACCAAGGGTTGTGTTTGATACTTTTACAAACATGAAGTCAATTAGTCTTAGCAAAAAACAAATCTGAGATAGGCCTGATTACCCCATTTATAGGGGAGAAATTTGAGGCTCAGAGCTTTTGCTCTGAGGTCACAAAGTGGTGGAGCCAGGCTGAAAACCTACAGAGATAAGGTATGTATTTGGGTACACAACATGTAAACGGAAAATGGGTCACAACCTTAACTTTTAAGTAGAAATGTTCAGTCAGCCTAAGATTTGGTTGACTTATACATGATATGCATTATCACAACATATGAACACTCACATGAAATTTTAATTATTTTGTCATCAGCCTATTTTTCTTCACAGTTATGATATTAAGGCAGGAAAATCTCTAGGTATAGTGTCAAAAATCGGTTATTAAATAAAGTAAACATTGAGGAGGTCTTGCCGTTAGGTTGATATGATCTTGATCTGTTAGTGCTGGATGGACCAATCAGGTGGAGCTTTCACTCATCACTTCCTTGTTCCTGGCACATCACTGTGAGTTTCTGCCCCCAGGGGTAACACTTGCCTTTCCTTCGTTTCTGCTCAGACCCTGGCTCTGCCCAGGTTGGTGGAGATCCCGTTTGCACTTAGATGCTTTGTACACTGTGGGTCCTGGTTTGCAGTGTTTGGCCTGGAGATGAACTCATTGATGGCTGTTTATGAGAGAGACAAAGTGGAGGAGGGCTTGGAGCAAGAGACCAGAAGCCAGTCCATCACCTGCTCCCTCGATGACCTCGCTTCACCTCTTCATGCTTCAGTTTCTCCATCTGTTGGTGGAAAGAGTGATACACGATACCTGGCTCTCAGAGTGTCAGGAACATCTTTGTAAAGCACTGGGAGATGCTCTAAGGGCCCTGAAAGACTTCATGCTTCCCTTTACTTGGTCAGGTAAAATCCCATCTGATGGGCGAAAAATTACAGACCACATATATTTTTTAAATAAGCAGATGATCTTATATCTGAAAAAATACTTGCATTTCTTTATCAGTGGGTGGCGTACCATGAAACCCACTTCAATGACAGGGCCTAAATGTTTGTTTAAATAATAAACAAATAAGCCTAAGCATGTACAAGATGCACATACGGCTGCTAATATTTATACTAGTTTACTTTCCTACTACAAAATGCATTTCAACTACTTTTAACATTCTTAGTGTGCTTGTTTTCACCATACACACACACACACACACACACACACAACCATGGTAGATTAGAAGTGAGATGGTATCATCACCCCCATTTTATAGATGAGAAAACTTAAACCAGGAGAAGTAAATAGATGGCCAAGTCCACACGGATAAGGGGGCAAAGTTAGGAAAATAATCTAAGTCTCCTGTCTCAAAATCCGGCGCTTATCCCTCTCAATCTCATTTTTGATCATTCTGAAGACTGAACTTTTTTCTCTTCCTGTTCTTGCACATCTTTTGTTCTCCACTCATTGATATAACAGGGCTGTAGGTGCCTTCTCATGCTTCTTCTCTGGGAACGGAGCCCTTTAAAGCCTGATGTCCTCAAGCAAGGTTTGCGGTAAAGTGAGAGCTCAGACATGACTGCTTGTTAAGCTTGTTCCTCATCGCCAGCCCGAAGAAAAACCTGCCCCAAATCACATTACCCAGTCCCTGGGACCTCTCAGCTGCTCTCAGTGGGGGAGCCAGTCAAGCTGCACCAAGTCATAATCAGGCTGAAATAGCCGCGTCGGGATGCTCTCACAGACACGCGTTTGCTTTGTATGTGCTTCTAAAGTGTATCCTGACTTAAAAATCCAAAGGGAAAGCGTGGGTTAAACACCAAAAGATCACTTCAAATGGTATTTTTTTCTTCCTGTGGGGAATTCAATTGCAAAGATGATCAGAGACTGATGAAGAAACACAGAAAAGCCACAGCGGATGAGGCACTAACCCCACTGTTTACTCACATTCAAGAGTGACTAGCTCTCTGCACACCCTTTGCCAATCCAGGTTGCTTTGAAATTCCTTCCAAGGAAGCACCCCCTGCCCAGTACCACTCTGCAAAAAAGTTCTACTGAGGGTTTTAAACAGTGAGACAAAGAAGGTTGCGAACGGGAACCCCAACATGACAGCCAGCTAGCCCGCTGTGGCCGCCCATGGTCCGGCTGCCGAAGCGCAGACAGAGAGGACGGGCCCTCTTGAAGATGCTCCTGTCTGCCCCGCTTGAGCTGCTCCTGCCAGGGCCGCACCCCCGGGAAACTGCCCTGTAAAGTGAGCAGCTCCTTTTCCACAGCAGCCTCCCAGCGGCTCCCCACCTCCGCGGCTGCCATTGGACGTGACAGAGCAGCCGGCCCGGCCCGGCTCGCCTTTCGCTGCTGAAGACCTATTGGGAGCCCAAGCTGGAAAGCACAGGTGGGCAGAAGCCACGTGGGCAGCCCCGGGTGGCACGCCTGCCCTCCTACCTGCACGGTCTCCTCCAGCTTTGGGTTGATGGGGTGAGTGATCTGAGGGTTGGATGCCCTTCCCAAGCGTTATCAGTTTCCCCTCTTCTTCCTGAATAGCCCGTGCACCTTCACCCATCCTGAAACCCTGCCTGGAAACAGAACAAAACAGAACACTGCAGCCGGCCCATCCCCCAGGAGCCAGAGGGCCAGATCTGGCCCGGAGCCAGGCTCTGAAGAAACGGGCGGAGGGCAGAGAGAGGCGGTGGTGGGGCAGGGAGCCTCGTGTTACACATTCAAAACCTAATTTTGGATCAGAGTCATACTTGTAGCCAAGCCTGAAAGATCGCCGAGGCCCCCAAATGAACCCACAGCTCTGAGGCGGGTCCTGGGCGAATCCTCAGCTCTGTGCCCACTTGCTGCTCTCCTTAGTTCGAGAGGCTGAGTCAGGCTTGTTTGGATTTTCACTTTAAATGAAAAACATTTATGATGTTTTTTAATTTAATGTTTTTTTTAAAGCAACATCAGTTGTCTCTTTGCCTCTTGCTAGCTGAGGGCAGTGCGCACTTCCCACCCCCATCTCGCGGTCCATGTTCGCCTCGGCTGACATGCTCATTGGAAGCCAGGGTCCCTCGTGCAACTTCCCCCCCTGAGTTAGGCCTAGGACACAACATCTTGCTTCGAGGTGACACCGGCACAGACAATAGGCCATCAGGGCAAGGGCAGCCTCAGGTGACAGAAGGAAGGTGCTTACCTTCCTATGAACAGTAAAAACGACCCTCTCTGGACATGGAGGAGAGAGGATACAGCTGGCCTCCGGGAGCGACAAGAGGGACAAGGGCTGCTCTCTCTCGTCTTCCAAGGGTGTGGGCACTTCCTCTGGAGGATTTGCTGCTGCCAAGAGCGGGCTGTTGCCTCCCTGGAACTCGGGGTATCAGGATGCTTGTTTGCAGAGCTGGCCGGCCAGCAGCCCGTAGCAGCTGGTTGTAATTATGCATTGCAGCTTCAGAGGAAGTTGCTGGCTGCGGGAGCGGGAGCGCGTGTTGGGCCTGGCCGCACACTGGCTGCTGGGCTTAAGGGAACAATAGAGATACAGGCCGGTGGCAGCAAGGGAAGGGGAGGAGCAGGACGAGGGCGAAGAGAGGCAGAGAGAAATGGCGCAAGCTGTTCCCACCGCTGCCGGGGCTGAACCTGGAGAAACCCGTGTCTGCGCTCCGAGGAGCCCTGCTCTTATTCCCAGACTTGCAACCAAAGTGTGTGCCCCTCTGGAAGCAGCCCCCAGACTTTTTTTTTTTTTTTTGAAAGCTGTACCTGCTGAGCACTGGATTTCGAGAAGTGTGCCTGGCTGACATGTCAGATAGCACTCCTCAGCCTGTTTAAGCTAAACTGACTGCATCTTTGTAGCAGCTGGCCACAGGGAAAAACCAAAGAATTCATGATGAAGAAGGCAAATCTCTCCTGGCTAGAAAGTACGGCAGCCACAGCAGCAGTTAAAACCTTTCAGTACCAGGCTAAACGCTGTGCCCAGATGTGGACATCAGGCGGGAAAGAAAAAAGGACAACTTTACAGAAGTGAAATGTGGGTTAATGAACAAGTTGGTTTTTCTTTTTTCCCTCCTGGATGGAGAAAAACTTGCTAATGTGTGGTTCTTTATACTTTCCAAGATTTCTTCAGTGTTTCCTAATTAGAACGTAGCTGGAAAATGAACATAGGGGACGGGGTGGGACACAGGGGTGGAGGACTGCCTTCCTGCCGCTGTGTCTGGAGCCCAGGCTCACATCAGCAAGGACCTCCCGTCACACATACAGACACTCCCACCCATGTCTCTCTGCGCTTCCTTCCTCCGTCGGGAGGTTGCCTACAGCATCCACACGGCTTGGAGTCCCCAGCAAAGTACTCAGAATCCTGTTTTTGCCAGCTCAGGGAACAATTTCAAGGCCCACATCAGACCAGCGGACAGGCCTGAGATTCCTGTGGCCTCTTGATGACCCCTCTCCACTCATACAGCTCCTGATTTAAGTCGCTTTAAAAGGGCAGGTGTCTTACCTGGTAACGGGCACCCTTGATGTAGAAAAGTGACAGCGCCACGCAATGACACATGATTGGCTTGGGCTGGTCAATGAGGAGGCCATTTCATTACCTTTCTCCCTTGTCCATTGCCTTGCACACGATGGCTGGAAATGCTATCAATCAGGAGGTGTGAATGCAGAGAAGTGCCAGCCTGTGTGTGGGCATTGCGGTCTTGTTCCCACATGAGTAATGGAAATGCACGATGACACTATTCTCTTTGGGCCTGATTGCTAGAATCTCCTTATTGCCTGGGTGGAGGTATTATGGTGACGGGTGGAAAGAATTTTTCTAGTAGAATCCAAGTAGGCAATATTTTTTCTTCCTTTTCCTTCTCTTTCTTCCACATGAGGTTCTACATTTTCTAAACACACACACACACACACACACACACACACACACACACACACACTGTTAATTCCTAGAGCCATGCCGGTCAATTCAGTAGCCTCTAGCCATTGACGGCAATTTAAATTAATTAAAATTAAATAGAAAATTCAGTTTTTCAGTCATTCTAGGAATATTACAAGTGCTCTGCAGCCACATGGGGCTGGGAGCTACTGTATCGGACAGCACGGAGTTACAAAACATTTCCATCAATGTAGAAAGTTCTATCAGGCAGCCTGTCCTGGAGCATCTATTTTCTCTTGTATCTTAGGACTCCTGTTCCTTTCACAATCCTCTACCAATAATTTTTACAAAGGTGAAACTGTTTTTTCTTTCTTTAACGACAACTTAAATCAAAACTAATGAACTCCCTTTAGGTTCCTGAGGGAAAGTTCCCCAACTACTGTGCTGATAGAACCTTGTCAAATAGTTGAACAGGGTGTGGCATTGTAGACATTGAAAGGACCTCAAGTCAGCAGGATTAGTCTCAGGCAGTCCTGACCCTTACGTATTCCTGTAGATAATTTTCCTAGACAGTCCTAATCCCAGCTAGAAGAAGCTACTACGAGGCTAAGCTGTAAGTCAAGAAAGATACCAGGGCATCTCCATAAAAATTTGCATAATAAATAGAGAGTATAGCTCCTTTAGAACTACAGGGTAGACCACACGACAAGCTCCTGGCAGCCGGGCTTTGAAGTGGGCGGAGATTCACAGAGCAATGAAGCACTTTGATGCAGCTGGAAGCACCTTCAAAGCTTCCAGGGGGAGAGATTATGGCAACTACCTGTAACTGGTTGTTCAGGTCCTTTGTGTGTGTGTAGGTGGGGGTAGGGACTGGACCACACAAAAAGTAAACAAATAAACCGAAAGCTACACTGGAAGCACTCTCCCCAAACTAACTGCAACCAAAGGAAACAAAGGATAAGCTATTTAATTGAACACTTTTGCTGGAAGATTAAAAATTCCACCCAAACTTTTATTTATTTATTTTCTGACTTAGAATAGAACCTTGTTGGCAACTGGTAAATCCTTTTAATATTTAAAAATCTGTCATTTCAGTTCTTGTTTTGCAAAATTTCCCAATCTGTTTTCTTCTCATCTTGCATAGGAATGATACACGTAGCATCTGATGAACAAGTCAGACAGCATGAATACAGACTTTATCCTGAGCCTCCCCCAATTTAATTGAAGGTAGACGTGTCCAAGGTGCAGGCTCCATGACCACGTTATTATTCACAAACCCTCATGAACTTTTATTCTGCTCCATTGTGGTGAGGGTAGGGGTGGGTGACAGCGCGTTCCTGGAGGCAGATAAACAGGATATTACCAAAGTCGCTTTCTTAGTCCAAGCTACTTTGTCACAAAGCAGCTGTGAGGTATTATAGCCACAAACCTGGGCTACCAACTGGCCTGATTTTCCCATTTTTCAAGGAGTAACTGTGGACCTGGCCTTGATTGAAAGTGAAAGCTGAAACAGGGAGGGAGAGTAGGAAAGAACCAAGGCTTGTCAATCCAGTTTGGAAAGTTCTAGAGGGTAGGAGTTAGAAATGTATTTGAGCAAGAGATCCCAGCCCTTTCTTTCTGACCCGCCGTGGGGAGTGTGGGTAGGACTGGGGAAAGGAGTCCTGTTGAAGCTTCTCTCTCCCGATCAGTGAGGCAGGGAGACAGTCTGACAGATGCTGCCATCCTGGGTACCAGTAAAACCTGGTCCCTTTTCAACCTTCTCCCATGTCCTGGGCTGCAGACCCTGTGTGGGAGGGAAGCAGCTCCAGGTGTAAGCAACACCTCTGATAGGGCGGTTTGGCCACACATCCTCAGGCTACAACTCTGTTCTCTTCTTACACTAGAGCCATCCTCATTTAGCTGGGGCTAGGGCGGGGGGCGGGGGAGGGGTGAAGCTGGAAGCTGTCCTCCAGCCCGTTGCTGACAGAGGCAGCCCCACTGTTTTGCCCAGAGAGCAAGAAATGGCACCTTAATCCTCGATGAACAAATCCTCTGAAAGCGAAGCTCCTCCATAGTGAAGCTGGCTGTTTTCTTTTTCTTTAAGTCTTCATAAATCATATGCGCCAGCGTTGGCATGAGTCATATGGCTCGGCAGCAAAGCTCCTGCTAAGCCACACAGCTGCACGGGACAAAAATACCTCGGTGAATAGAGCATGTTTGTCCTGCATGGTTTACGGTATAAATACGAAATCAGCAAAAATGCAGGGGTTCCCCGGCCTCTCGAGTCTCATAACCCTTTGGCTGCCTCCTCTGTTCCTTCTGCTGCCCCGTGTCAACCCACTTCCCCACTTCCTTGCTTTTGTTCAGGAAGAGAAGGGTGTCATCGGGGTCACTGCCATGTACTGATTGATTGTCAGATTGGTCAGCGAGCAACACTCTAGTGTAAGAGAGTTTTAGTCAATGTGGAACCTCCACTCGGTAAACGGACTCAGTCTTTTCATTCTGATGGAATAATGACAGACGTCCCCCTTGTGAAAGGACTTGCAGATGGATGGGATGACATGGGATGCAATGAAATCGTGTAACTCCAACGCTGAGCACGCCCTTGGTGGGTCTGGGGGCCCCTGTGGCGTCAGAGGTGCTGTCTCTCTGCTCTGCATAGCCGTGTCCTTTCAGAGGCTTGTCTGGCCAGGCTCAGTTCCAGCCCCTCCAGGCCTGGTCTGGGGTTGCTGGAGTGACCAAGTCAGGTGGGGTCCATTCTGCTCCAATCCAGGCCACTCCCGCAGGTTTCTCCTCCAAACCTTTTCCCCACTTCTCTGGAGGAGCACAGATTAGCCCTGAGGGTCCCATTCCCTCTTAATCTCCTCTCTCTAATTTAGAGCTTCCGGAGTCTGGTTTTCAGGCAACCTATTTATATTCTTTTGGTTCATATTTAATAATTTTAAACTGTACCCACTTCTTCTCTGTCCTCCTTGGAGGGGTCCTTATGATTTCTGTGTTATTGCCTCATTGGATAATGAAGTTTCTGACACTAAAGTGTGCCATTGGAATGCATTTGCCTCATTAATGGAGGTTGTACTGAATGTAGGTCACTTAATATCTGTTAGGTGGCATATCTCATTTACCTTCAGATTAGGGCATCACTTAATATGTACTTAGGGCTTTGGTTTTAAGAGATGTATTTTTTTAATTGAACACATATTTTGAGTCCTGACATCTGACATGTTCAGCTTATATATAAAGTGTTTATATAATTTGCCTATCTAAGTTCAGCGAAGTATAAAATACACTAATGAATGATAGTAAATCACTCCACACATATAAACCTCTGTTTATTTGTGGCTGGACTAGAAACAGCCTAAGACTTTTCTAACATTCCAAGTACTGTTGCTTTTGGATTTGCTTCCCCCATATACAGGATAAATTCCTGCCTTTAGGACAGATTTCCAGCCACGTTTCCGCTTTGGGGCTTTAGATGTGGAAAAACAAGGAGAAAAGTAAGAGACAAGGTGTTTTCGGTGATCATCTTTTCTCTTTGAACTATCCGCTGACTTCCTCAGGGAAGCCATCACCTGACGACGTGGTGAGAGAGAATGGATTTCAATGTCAAAGGGGACTGGATTTGAATCTAGTAGCTTGTGACCTTGAACAAGTTGCTTAGGGTTAGGTTGAGGGTCCTTTCTAAGCCTCACTTTTCTCAGCTTTAAAAAGTGGGTGATGATATATATTTTCTGGGTTGGTTGTGAAAAGAAAATGCTTAGCCCAATCTCTATCTAAAAGGGTATTCAGGAAGTGCCAATTTTCTTCCTATTCCGATCTTAGCTTAGATATCAGTTTCAGATAGGTCATGTTTAGAAGATAATATGAGGAAGTATTTCTGTCCCGTCTCCATCACCGTGTAAGGTAATTAAGCTAAATCGTCAATTAGAATGTGCATCTACAAAGTTACATTCATCTCACACTGCGGATGCCAGAGCACCAAGCCACTGCCCTGAAGACGCTTTTCTCTACTTGCCAGCCCTGGTCACGTGGAGTCAGCCCTGTGGGGAAGTGGGCGATGAGTCCCAGCCAGACTCCAGGCTGGAGGAGGACCAAGTGAAGTGTACACCTACCTGCCACTACCAGCTCCACTGGGGAGATATGTTTTGGAGGCCATGGAGAATTACCTGTCACCCACACATCCACCAAATTTCTACTTAAGTACTACTGTTAAAGGTTCATCCCTTTTGTTTAAGAGCTTGTCAGTGGCAAACACACAACTCAAGCTAGCTTTTTTAAGGCATGGGAACTTCTTGGCTTATGTAACTTGGAAGTTTAAGGAGGTGACGTTGACTTCAATTCTATCTGGAGCACAGGTCCACCCACTAAACCAATCACTCTGGCTGTGACACACAAAATTTCATTTGTTGGACTTGGGTCACAAGCCTTCCCGTGGAGCAAGGGGTAGAGACAATCCTACCTAAACTACAGGGACAGAGAGTGAGTTGAGGGAGGCTTGCCAAAATAAAAAGATTGCTTTCTGGGCAGACAAATGCAATAGATGCTGACTACAAGCTACTGTAGAACAGACAATATTGTGGGAGTGTCAACACATGAATCCAGGTTGTCAGCTGTGTATCAGTCAGGGTCCAGTCAGGAGACAGAAACTGCCCTAGTTATTTTAATAGAATTTAATATAAGGAATTCATAACTAGGTACAGCATTGTTAACAAGGTAACTAAAAGTGTAGAAAGAGGATATTAAGGTACTACTAGGGTTGGGGGGAAAAGGGAAAAAGATGGAATTATCAAAATCTAGGAGCTTGGAGATGCCGTATGGAGCTAAAACTCAGACCCCTGGGGAGGGGGTGATGGTTGGCTGGCGCTGGTGACTAGGGATGCACAACGTGGCCGGTTCTGCAGATGCTGGGCGAACTAAACACTGGATTCACTCGCTGCTGTGGGAAAGAACTGCTTCTGCTGAGTGAAGAAGTCTGGCTGGGGGGGCTGCTCACAGACATCGAGACAATAGTGAGCACATGGGAAGGAGTTAGTCCCTTCTCCTCCTCCAGCTTTGCAGGCTTCCTCTAACAACCACAGTTCTCAGATTGGAGCTGCTGGCAAAGGGGAATCATGGTTTGCAGACTCCAGCTCCAGCCTCGGAAAGCCAAGTATACAAGGGTGGGTGTGGAGCTGAGGGACAATGACCGCCTAACCGAGAGGTCATCACACTTTAGTGTGCAGTGTTTGCTTCCTTAAAGACGAGCAGACAGTAAGTGTCCTAAAGACACGGAAGCCTGAATGGCGTTGAATAACGCTTGGAGATATGAATCATGATTCTCTCCTACTTCAAAGTTCCTTCTTCCTTGGGCAGAGCAGACCTGGTATCAGACGGACTATACCAGGTGTGACCGTAAAATAGAGAGATGGCATCTCCAAGGAAAGCATTTCGTTAACTTGAGTTATTCTTTCAGGTATCCACGCTACAAGTAAGCCAGGCTTTCCCTTTTCTCTCTAGGCTGTAGGTAGTCAATGTCTTGGTAATTACTGAGCCCATGTGGATCAAAGATCAGCTGAAACTTTCCCGATGACTAAGCATAAACAACCTTGCCAGAGGAAGGAGTCAGTGTGTTTATACAAAATGTTTGTCCTTTTCCGAATGTAAGCGTCTTCTCTTGGTCAAAATTTCTCATTAACTCTGTCACTTGAGATTAGCTCTTGAAGCCCTGAACTTTCAGACAAATTGAATTTCTCTAGTTATTCTAACCATACTAGTATGACTCCTTTAGTCAAAGCAAGTTTTGTGTGTGTGTGTGTATGCGCTTAACAAGGCCAGGTAGAAAACACATATTCTGTGTAAGCAATAAATGTCAGAACATGAAGTACAATTTGGTGAACTTTAGTAGAACAGTTATTAAGCAATACAGCCCTCTTCTTCGCTCCAACAAATTGTGAAGGCTCCACTTCAAAAAAGGAGAAAAGCCAGACAGCACTACAAAATCATGAATCCATTTTTGGTTTACTGTTAGCAAAAGGCTGTCATAAAAACTAATTTTATGCCTATTAATAAATGAGTCATAAATAACAATCATTCCCAATAAGAATACACTTTCAAGGAAAAAAAATTATGGAGAAAGAAATCTGTCGTCATAAGTGACTTTGAGCCTAATAAAAACTGTAAAAAATACTCTAATGTATTTCAACTAAGTGCTTTATAGTTTCCAAAACGCTTTCACATCTATCTTCCCATTCAATCCTCACAGGAACTATATGAGGTAGGTAAGATTTATCATTCAATTTTAGATTGAAAAAACGAAAAAAAACAACTGAGGCTCAGAGAGGCTTAAGCAACTTGCTTAAGTGGTAAATTGTGGAGCTGGGTCACAAACCAGGTTTTCTGAATCCTGCGTCAGCTGTCTTATCATTGCTGCTTCTTTAACTCTCTGGTCAGATTTCCAAAATATGTATAAAAGGAGGTGATCATAGCCTGCTATTTCCTACATATATAAAGTAGTAAGATCTATCCTATTAGATAGTACCACATCTACAGAATGTAACTTACTGGTAACTGGGAAGCAAGTTTTGGAATTTGAGAAGAATAATAATAGCTAACATTTACTGCTACTACTTGCCAAAATCTCTTCCTTATGCAACGCCTGAAACTACCCAAGAGGTATATATTTCTTTTAGCGTCATTTTACAGATGAATAGACAGAGGCTCAGATAACTTTCCAAAGTCACTTAACCAGTAAGTTACAGAACAAGGATCAGATGGAGGTTTGTCTGATCCAAAACCCATGCCGGCCCCTGCTCTTCTGCGCAGACTCAGCTACGGGCAGGACCGCCCCAGTAATAAATGCTGATCCCTCCTGGTCTCCCAGACCTGCCCAAATGCAGAGCATCTAAATAAAGAGGACGAAGCCGCAGCCCAACACGCTGCAAATATAGCTTCACCTGGGAAAGACGTGAACTTCAGCTTTGATTTGCTGAGTCATCTTGGTTAAGACCCTCCTCCACATTCTTCCTCTGTTAACAGGAAATGAAAATATCAGGCCTGTCTTAATGGCCATTTGCCCCTGATTTATCTCCATCAGAGCTTGCTATCACAAGGACAGACCATTGACCAGAAAAGTGGGTCTTTCCCCCCTTACTTCGTTCAATACCCTAGAATGAGAAATGTCAGATATATTCCAGTTATTACCTAATTGGCAACAGTGCATAATATTTTTTATATTGCAGGCCTGAAGGCAGACAACAAAATTCAATTCTGTCACAAGTTGTGGTATTTTTTGAAATATTCAGGCACAAGACAACATATTTCCCAACAAATAGTTCGGTTGTTGTTTTTTTTTTTTTCCTCTCTCCACTTTTTTTTTTTTTTTTGCATATTTCTTTTTCTTTTTTTAAAATTAGTTATCTATTTTATACATATTAGTGTATATATGTCAATCCCAATCTCCCAATTCATCTGCCGCCTCCCCTGCCCAGTTCGGTTGTTTTTGCTAGCTTTGTGTTGTCTTCAAAACATACCACAGGCATTAAGTCCATGTTATGGACTTAGAGCTTTCTTTTTTCTGCTTCAATTCTAACTTATTTTCAAATTATGAAACTTAAAAGTGCCTGAAACCACAAAACTTTTTTTTTTTTTTGGCACTCATAACTGAAAAAGAGCTGAATTTTTTCCCCTAAGATTTTTATAAGGGATTTGCTCTTAGGCTGACGCTTCTTAACTGAAGCTCTTTTTTCTGACCAACTTTTAATTTTCTGAAAGTTGGGGCTTATGATATGGAGAAGGCACTAACAAGTGCTAATCTGGGATAATGAGCTGGATGGATAAATGAGTCCCTGACCACCACCAAAAGATCATCATGGCCACAGATTTTTTTTTCCCCCCTCAATTAAGTGTAGATGTGATTACCTGAACATGCAGCAATATTCCCTTAGTAATTGTGCTAGACTAACGGTCTAAATTTATTTTATGTAATATTCTTTTCAATAACAATGTCTATTAAAGACATCTGGTAAAAGTCTGTAATGCTTATTTCATGCATAGGCAGCATAAGAGTGTGTTTTAAGAATCCTGTTTTCAGTTTAATGTTATGGGCTGTTAAGGAGAAGGTTTATGGGTGTAACACTATTAGTTGGAATTTGGCTCAAATTGAAATTGGGCCCAAGAATTTACTTATCCACAATATTGTGAAGGGCTTTTTAAAATATTAAAAAGTTTAACTAAACAAGAATATTAGTCTAATTTAATGTTTTACCTGCAATTCTCAAGGCCATTCAAAACACTTCCTAATCACCAGATTTCAAATTCAGATGGTAGCCTGTCTCTCATACTGCAAGGCTTTTAAAAATCAGAGGTTTATTACATCAGGTCAGTATTTTAACCACAAGAAAAAAAGATGTATTTGCTGAATTGTTTGACTATAGATGAAAAAGGAAAAACTAGCATATGCCATGGACCCTTTGTTAGGGTTTGAGGTGCCAGCTGAGCCACAGGGGCCCCCGCCCAGGCCTGGCCTGGCCTGAAGCCACCGTATTCACACCACTGCCAAGTAGAAATGAATCACCCTGCCCATTGGCTAGGTTTAGCATCCCTGTAATTTCATTTTAAAACCTCAACGATCAAGATGAAAAGAAAGCAATAAAACATATCAAACTTTTACTCGTGCAGTTCGAAGATCTCCCCCATTCTGCACGTCTGTGGCCTTGACACTTCTTTTGGCATCGCTATTAGCGACACAGGAGTAATTCACCACTGTCAGGGAATTTGGCTGTTTCATCACCTACATGAGAGACCTGCATAACTCCATGGTGATTGCTGTCTAGATGAATTATGTGGCTCCTTCATGCACTTTTTGACTGAGCAGTGATAACTCAGATAGTGCATTATCCCGTGCCTCTCTCGGAGAGGATCCTGTCCTTTTTTCTCACAGAGCAGTGAAAGAAAGACCTCATCGAGGCATTTAAAGTGACATCACCATGCCAATCCCAACTTCTTACAGTCAGTAAGAAGCAATTGCTGGGCCAGATTAATATAGTAAAGGTAAATCTCAGTGACAACTCTTTCAGCTGTTTAGAGCTGGTGCTAATTGTTCATCAAGCTCTTAGAAAATAGTAGATGAAGCAATGCCAAAAATGTGGCCGATAAAATTTATTTTATAATCTCATATTCATACGTGCCAGGGAATCCATGGGTTTTGCCATTTATCCCTTCATCTGTCCATCCATCCACCCATCCATCCTCCCTCCATTCATTCACCATTCATTCAACACATATTGTGGCATGCTCACGGGATGCCCTAGCTAGGCACTAGTGATTCAACAGTAAGCCAAACAGATAGGCGTTGCTCTTCTAGGGTTTATTGTCTATTGGGAAGACAGAAATTAAGTATATACAAGTGTGATGAGTATTGGGAAGGACATATGCAGGATACTCTAGAAGCATGTCACAGGAGAACCTAACCTTGTCAGAGGAGACAGAAAGACTTCCTAAAAGAAATGATGCTTAAACTGAGACCTAAAGGATGCGAGACTGGGGAGGAACCCCCTTTGGCAGAGGAACAGCAGGTGCAAAGTGCCTGAGGCAGGCAAGAAATGCAGGGCAAGCTTGAGAAACTGGCAAAACTGCTATGTCCATAATGGGTGGGACATGAATAGGGCAGGGGAAATTGGTTCCAGATGAGGCTTACTGATGGTCCATGTGGACCCATGAACAACAAACTGAGGAAAAAAATCTTATGTCAATAAGATTTTATTAGAATATGATTTTAGAGGCATGGAGAATCTTAATATTTTATTATGTATATCATATACACTGAGTGTATGTATGTATATAAAATATGTGTATATATACTATATGGTGTCTGTGTATATATACATATAGGCACTGATACATATATTCTTATTAAACTATTCTTAAACTATGACTATTAAACTATAGTTTAAATGAAAATAATAAAATGATCATACTTGTCTCCACCACCCAGATTAAGAAATGCATCTCTGTAACTTTTTTTTTTTTTTCTGGCCGAGTGGCTTGCGGGATCTTAGTTCCCCGAACAGGGATTGAACTCGGACCCCGGCAGGGAAAGCGCCAAGTCCTAACCACTGGACCACCAGGGAAGTCCCACATCCCTGTAACTTTTAAGACACCCTTTAAACCCTCTCCAACGTATTCCCTTTCCTTCATTTTTGTTTATAATTTTACCACATAAGTGCATATCACGAAGCACCTTATTGGTGTGCGTGTTTCCCTGAATTTTATATAAATGCAATTATATTCTATGTATTATTTTGAGACTTTCTTTCTTGTACAAGCTATGTTGAGAGTCAACCATGTTAATGTGTAAACATTTCCTTTTCATGGCAGTAGAATAAAACTTCATTTGTAGCTAACATGGTGAGAGAGGAAAATAGTACGAATTTTGAAAATCTACAGGCAGTTTTCAGATTTCTTTTTATTCATCAGTATCTCTGACCTTCCTCACCCATCTTTTTTCTTTTAATAGATCTTTATTGGAGTATAATTGCTTCACAATACTGTGTTAGTTTCTGTTGTACAACAAAGTGAATCAGACATATGCATACATATATCCCCATATCCCCTTCCTCTTGAACCTCCCTCCCACTTTCCCTAACGCACCCCTCTAGGTGGTCACAAAGCACTGAGGTGATCTCCCTGTGCTATGCGGCTGCTTCCCACTAGCTAACTATTTCACATTCGGTAGTGTATATATGTCGATACTAAGTAACAATGAAGCTGCTAATGAGCAATACATTTGCCGGAGATTACCTGATATTTTCAAAAGGCTTTGTACATTACGCTGTGCAAACACATCATTGCATTTAAACCTCACCACAACCGTAGGAGGTAGGCATGCCCCAAATTTCCAGTTTGACAAGTGAGGGAACTGAGGTCTAGAGAGATTAGTTGACTTGGTGAGTGGCCCCTTTATGTGGCAGTGAGGTACAAAATCCAGTATTTTCCTCTCTCCTCTGCACCACCAAACTGGGCCATGGGAAGTGGGAACAAGGCAGGACTAAAGACTTGAATGATTTGAAAACTTTGTGAACCATTTTTCCTGATAGCTCGTCATCTCATTTTAACCTCTAGGTGTGAGTACAAAGACAAATCCATTCTGATTTAATTCCCAAGTCTTAAACTCACCCTTGCTCCTGGCCTTCTAAGATTTTAGAGAAAAGCAACATCACAGCCTACATTGACCAAGAATTGACCACGTGAAAACCTACGTTCAGAACCTACTCTCTGTACTCTCTGTAACTCTGGGGTGCATTGCAGTGTTTAGTGATGAGACGAATTTGTCACAAATGCCTTGCCTTCTAAAGCTTTCAAAGTTTATTTTCATTAATTTCTCATAACCCAGTAGCCCTCACAAATGGTATTGGCTGCATGGCAAACTTGCACTTGGCCATGTTCAGGGAGGCAAGGTGATGAGGAGCAAAGATCTTCTCACTCCTGATCCAGTTTTCTTCTCCACTCTCGAATGCTCTGTCTATACCCGAGAGGACTTTCAGTTGTGGCACTGCCTGAGGTTATGTTCAGATTGTCTCTGAGGTCCTGAATCTAAGTAGACCACCGAGCTCATCCTTGCGCAGAAACTATTTGCCATGGGCTCCTCTGTGCAGAAGGTGAATTTCCCAGGCTGGTTCTGTAGTCCCAGGGCTGGGTCATCACAAGACAAGCTTTTCGGGCCTTGGAGATGATGTGAAACATCAGGTATTGGCGTCCAGCTTGTACACCAAACTCTAACTTTTCATCTGTATTATTTTTTTAATCATCACCCTTCTACCATTACCTATGTTTTGAAATATGTTT
The DNA here is from genome assembly GCF_009873245.2 of Balaenoptera musculus. Taxonomy (NCBI): domain Eukaryota; kingdom Metazoa; phylum Chordata; class Mammalia; order Artiodactyla; family Balaenopteridae; genus Balaenoptera; species Balaenoptera musculus. The sequence continues at coordinate 23,470,198 of NC_045789.1, read as the reverse complement.
ATCCACAAAACAAACCACTTTTAAAACACTTAGGTCTCGTGGTCTTATCTTGCATAAATGAATGCCCTGCTAGGCTTTAACACTGCAATAGCTCCTGGACCTCCAGCCTACGTCCAAGGACTGTCACGCATCTGCAGCACAGGCCCTGAGGTCCACGTGGTCCCTTGGCATTTAAAGTGTTTAGATTCACTGCTTGAATTACTCCAGAGAGACCCAGGAGACCCTTGACCTGTACTGATTTGTAGTTTAGCTGATGCAAATTTGATTAAAATGAGCTGCAAGGTTGGAGAGTGTGGACACCCAGATACTTTGGCTACTGAATGAAGCTGGTCAGCTGCTCGTGATCTGAGTCTGGGAGTAGTTTCACTGTTTTCTTTCCATTCTCAAGCACAATTACGGGAGATGTTATGTGCTAAAGTGCTATTTGCCGACTTGGGGCTTTGCAAAGGTCTTGGGTGTCCTTCTCAAATGCCAGGAGTCTGCTCTAGCCATCTGTAACATTCTTTGAATGAAACTTTCAATATACGTATACATATATGTATAACATATGAAAAAGATTGCATATATGAAAGTAGTGGTATTTACTTGGTATAATTAGAACAGTGGTTCCCAGCTAGAGTTGCTTTTTTCCCCTGGGGACTTTTGGCAATACTTAGAGATATTTTTGGTTGTTGCAACTGGCCAGAGGGAGTGTATGGGGTGGGGGGGAGGGGACGCTACTGCATCTACTGGGCAGAGGCCAGAGACGCTGCTCATCCTGCTACAGCGCTCAGGGCGGCTCCCTATAACAAATAATTGTCCAGTACAAAATGTCAATAGTGCCAAGGTTGAGAAACTCAGGATTAGAGTAATATTTTCTCTATTGTTCCAAAATTCTATGACATTTTTTAATACAGGCATAGCTCAGAGATATTGCGGGCTCAGTTCCAGACCACCATGATAAAATGAGTATCACAATAAAGTGAGTGACACAAATTTTTTGGTTTCCCAGTGCATATAAAAGTTACGTTTACGCTATACTGGAACCTATTAAGCGTGCCATAGCATTATGTCTAAAAAACAATGTTTATACCTTAATTAAAAATACTTTATTGCTAAAATATGCTAACCATCGTCTGAGCCTTCAGAGAGTCATGGTAGTAACATCAAGGATTGTTGATCACAGATCACCATAACAAATATAATAATAATGAAAAAGTTTCAGATATGTCGAGAATTACCAAAATGTGATAAACCTGTATATACATGATTACATAATGTCATTGTGTTTAGGTTTTCTTTTTTTTTTCCTTTGGTAAGTTTTGTCATCCCAACACCAAACGATGATCATTCTTACTTTCTGGAGAAGTTCTTTTATGATTTAAGTTATGTCCTCCCCTTTCATTAAGGGCTGACCAATGAAAAGCCAGATGTGAACACTCTGCATTTTTGGTAAATCTACTGTTAAAGACAGAGTTCACAGTGGTACTCAATTCACTTTATGTAAAGATGCTTTCAGAATACATTTTTCTAACATCTCAGGGCCAGAAACACTTCATCTACCTGGGTGAACTGTTATATTTGTTGACTTTTGGGCAATACGTACAATGTGTTTGCTGCTTTGCCTTCGCTGCTGAGAAACTCGGTGCTAAGTTTTCTCTTCCCATCTTCCTCATCCCTTCACCCTCTTTACTTGTTGATTCTTCCTGTCTTCTTAGGTCTTGTTTACTTTTCTATCTGCACCGAAACTGGTCCTTTTAGAATTAGTTAATTACCTAACTAAAATGGTCCCCTCCTCTCTCCATGTCCTCCCTCCTACTAATTCTTTGTGTTCCCTCCCCCCACAGATTCTTTTTTTTTCCCTCATGGTTTTTATTCCATATCTTATCTCTTTCATAATTTTAAATGTAGCTGATTTATTATCTCTTTCAATATGTTGCATTATCTCATGTCCCTGTTTGATGTTTCTGCTGACTCTCTTTTCACAGCAGATTGCTGCCTGTGTGTGATTTGTAATTTTTGTGTGTGAGTTTATCTTCAGTGGAGATTGTTGTTTGCTTTTTGTTGGAATCCCATGCATCTTTGTTGGTTAAGGAATGAGTATATACATATTCTTTTTGAAAGTTATTAGTAGTAATTTAAAAATATACACATGCTATATTTCATAATAAAATTTAATATAGTAAAGGTATGAAAAATTATTTGAAATTTTTTATTACATCATCATATAAATAATAATGGAATGAACCTGGTGTCATATAGTTGGGGATAATCAAATAAGAGTATGTAGAATGTTAAAATATGAAAGTTGAGTCTATGATATTTTAGAAAGTCCTGGCCTGGAAGTAACATACATCACTGGTCTTCCTATTCCTGTGGCAACCATTCCAATGGCCACATTTAGATACAAAGGGAACCGTAGTCTCTGGCTGAGCAGCTGCATCTCTGCTTTGAGGGAAGTGTGAATTGCAGTGGTCAGCCCGCCATGTCTGCCACAGTGGGCCTGATCCCAATGTAAGGGCCGTTCTCCTTCCTTCTCTTGCTTGTCTCCTCATGATTGAGCCTTTAGTATGCTGCAGGGTCTCCTCATCCCAGCCCTCGCTCCACACTCAGTGCTTTTCTAAGGATGGCATCAGGGGTTGGGGGAGAGATCTGTGTGCCCACCCGAGTGCTAATGAAGTCAGTCCTTCCCTAACCATGGAGAAAGAGTGGTGACGAGTGATGCTCTGTCCAGGTAGAGCCACAAGAAAGTTAACTCTGTGAAGGGAAGGACTCTGCTGCTCTTATTTGCCACTGTGTCATCAGTATCTGAAAAGTGGCTGGCACAGAGTAGGTGCCCATGGATTCTTGCTGAAAAAATATGAATGATTAAATAAATACCTGTTTCTCTATCCTCTTTCCCAGGGGAATAAATAGAATATCTTTCTATCCCTTTCATCTTTCCTCCTATCGTTGGATACCCACTTACACCTCCTAAAATTTTGCCAAAACTTTCTATTCTCGCATTCATCATTCTATTCTACAGAATTCTCCTGTTTCTGCCCCATTCTACTCCTCTCGTCTCCTGTCCTCTGCAACAACCCTCAGTCCGTTTTTATGCTCATCAGCATCCAGACCCTCTTCCTTGCATTGGAACCACCTTTATTTCACATTAACAGTGATTACTAAAGTATAAATGAATTTATTACAGAATAACCAGCAAATGTCCATTTGCATCCATTGACTTAAGTGGTGTCCCAAGGAGACTTCAGTGGAAAGAGTACTTGACCCCTCCCATGACCGGCTAATCTCTCTGCCTGACTGGATGGCACGGGTTGAGCCACGCAACTTAGAGTGGTAACAATACTTCCGGTTTCCCCAAAGCAGCTGCTTCACACTCTATACATTAGCTCCTGCTGCTGAGGGGCTCCTGAGGGGCTGCTGAGGGGCTCCAGCCAGCTCCTCTTTGGAGCAGAATCCCCAGCCTCTGTCCTTTGTAACCAGCCTCATTGCTGGAGAGCAAGGTTTAGCTGTTTCTAAAAGGCTCCTCTCAAACATAGGCAGAACACTCTATGACATAAATCACAGCAAGATCCTTTTTGACCCACCTCCTAGAGAAATGGAACTAAAAACAAAAATAAACAAATGGGACCTAATGAAACTTAAAAGCTGTTGCACAGCAAAGGAAACCATAAACAAGACGAAAAGACAACCCTCAGAATGGGAGAAAATATTTGCAAACAAAGAAACTGACAGAGGATTAATCTCCAAAATATACAAGCAGCTCATGCAGCTCAATATCAAAAAAACAAACAACCCAATCCAAAAATGGACAAAAGACCTAAATAGACATTTCTCCAAAGAAGATATACGGATTGCCAACAAATACATGAAAGGATGCTCAACATCACTAATCATTAGAGAAATGTAAATCAAAACTGCAATGAGATATCATCTCACACCGGTCAGCATGGCCATCATCAAAAAATCTACAAACAATAAATGCTGGAGAGGGTGTGGAGAAAAGGGAACCCTCTTGCACTGTTGGTGGGAATGTAAATTGATACAGCCACTATGGAGAACAGTATGGAGGTTCCTTAAAAAACTAAATATAGAACTACCATATGACCCAGCAATCCCACTACTGGGCATATACCCTGAGAAAACCATAATTCAAAAAGAGTCATGTACCACAATGTTCACTGCAGCACTATTTACAATAGCCAGGACATGGAAGCAACCTAAGTGTCCATCGACAGATGAATGGTTAAAGAAGATGTGGCACATATATACAATGGAATATTACTCAGCCATAAAAAGAAATGAAATTGAGTTATTTGTAGTGAGGTGGATGGACCTAGAGTCTGTCATACAGAGTGAAGTAAATCACAAAGAGAAAAACAAATACTGTATGCTAACACATATATATGGAATCTAAAAAAAAGAAAAAAAGGTTCTGAAGAACCTAGGGGCAGGACAGAAATAAAGACGCAGTTGTAGAGAATGGACTTGAGGACACAGGAAGGGGAAGGGTAAGCTGGGACAAAGTGAGAGAGTGGCATGGACATATATACACTACCAAATGTATAAAATAGATAGCTAGTGGGAAGCAGCCCCATAGCACAGGGAGACCAGCTCGGTGCTTTGTGCCCACCTAGAGGGGTGGGATAGGGAGGGTAGGAGGGAGATGCAAGAGGGAGGGGATATGGGGATATATGTATATGTACAGCTGATTCACTTTGTTATACAGCAGAAACTAACGCAACATTGTGAAGCAATTATACTCCAGTAAAGATGTTTAAAAAAATTAAAAAAAAATAAAACTACACTAATAATTTTAATTGACTTAAAATGATGTCAGAACAGCACAGCTGCCAAGAAATACAGGGCCTCCAAATAGGCACTACAGCAGGAAGAAGACATTAAACAAAGCCAGATGCCGAAGGCTCTGAACCCCCAAATTCAGTAGAGTGTTACCAAAGAAGAGATATTCTCATCAGAAAGCCCATGCAGCCCCATTAGAATGCAACTTCTACTCCAGCACACAGTATAGCAGAAACTTTAAATTTCCAGAACAAATCCCTGGGGGCGGGGGCAGGCCATGAGGTGTTGTTATTCACTGTATAAAAGTTCTTACCATTGAATAGGCCATCAGCATATTTAAAATTTGATTAAGGAACTGTTCATATACCAAAAAAAAAAGGCTCCTCTCATTCCTTAACACCACCCCCTTTCCCCATATCACAGCTTCACGAACTAAGGCTGTGGGGAGCTGCTAGCTGGCCTATGTTCTAACCTCCAGAGCATATTACATAGGACCCCAAATCCAACTCCAACTACTTTAAGCAAAACAGGGAAATTTGGGAGAAGAACACCGTGGAACCTCTTGATAGTCAGGGAAGAGGTCCTAGGAGAAACATGTATCTGCAGGGTTCCTTTCTCTCTATTTCTGTTGGCGCATCTGCAGCATGTCCTCCATGCCTCAGACTGGCAGCCACTGCTCCTTGGTCCACAAGGCAGAAGACATTCTGGAGAATATTATCAGTTACTGTTCAGCCACCCAGAGCGCGGCTAGCCCAATCATCTGTCAGCCTCAACTCAAAATTTTAGGGAAGAGACTCATTGGCTTAGCTTGGGTCAGGATGTCACCCTTAGATGAGTTAAATCTGGTCAGGGGACAGTGTCAGAATAAAATGGCTGCTGCTACTGAAGCTATTTATTCATTTAACAAATATCTTGAGCATCTGCTATGTACAAAAGCATTGTGCTAGGCCATGAGAGGGCTAGGCAATGATATAAGAGTAAAGGATAGATTTAGTCCTTACCCCTGCAAGAACTAATAGTCCAGTAGAGAAGAAAATAAACATATAATACATTATCAAATTCATGAGTTTCAGATTGAGTTAATACCATAATGATTATTGTGATAATAGCCATGAAAATGTGCGGCTCAGGTCTCCCGCTGCAGGGACCATAATTGACAAAAGCTGCTGCTCCTCTGGATCCACCACCATGCTCCTGTGGTGACCCTCACCTCCCTAATGTGCAGACACACCTTAGCGTGACCCCAGTGAGTCATGCCCTTGTGGATATTTCCTCTCTTGAGTGCAGGCAGAACTTGTGGCTAGCTTGCAGGCAATAGAATATAGCAAAGGTGAAGGGATTTTGCAGATGTAATTCATTTCCCAAATCCATTGACTCTGATTTAATCAAGAGGGAGATTATCCTGGTTAGGCCTGATTTAATCAGGTGAAAACCCTTAAAAGAGGGCCTTGGATCCTCCTGGAGATAAGAGAGTTATCTGGAGGGTCTGAAGAAGGAAGCTGCCTGGTTGTGAAAGGGCTCATGAGAGGCACGTGTGGCCCAGAACTTGGGGGCACCTCTAGGAGCTGAGAATGGCCCCTGGCTGACATTTTTAAGGCCAGCATGAAAATGAGTACCTCTGTCCTACAGCCACAAGGAACCGAATTCTGCCAAAACCCACGTGAGCTTAGAAGAGGATCCTGAGCTCCAGAAAAGAACACAGCCTGACCAACACCTTGATTGCTGCCTGGTGAATCACTGAGTAGAGGACCCAGCTAAGTGGTGCAAAGACTCCCTACCCACAGGAACTGTGAGATAATACATGTGTGCTGTTTTAAGCTACCAGGGTGTGACAATTTCTTAGGCAGTGATTAAAAACTAATATATCTAAGAAGGGCCAGCACTTTCCCTGCAGTGCCTCATTCTCAGGGGCCACAAGTGCCCTCCTCAGGAGCTGCCCCACCTCCTCTCTGGTTGCCAAGCCCATAACTAGGGTTACTTCCCTAGCAGACCTGGCTAGGGATGTGCTGTGCCTGACAAGGGAAGAAAGAGATTATTTCCTAAAGGTGTTGCAAGAATTAGCCAGCATGTACCAGCAGAAGCCAGGGGAGTACCCCTGGAATTGAATGTTGATGGTGCTTGATCAATAGGGTCAAATGAAAGGCAGGATAAACAGGAATTTATTGCTTTAGAGACATTTTCTCAGAACACTGCTTTAACACCTTAGCAAGGGCCCTAGGGAATAAGGTGGTTTCTTAGAAGCCTGGAGAAATTGCTGGACGAAGCCAAGCAAAGTGCGATGCCTGAGTTACCCTGGCAGGTGGTCGAGGAAGGAATAAGAAGACTGAGGGAAGTGGGCGTGATGGAATGGATGGATATGTTATATATGTTGGGTTGGAGGGCCCAGAGGACTCACTGTTTATCAAGGCCAAACTAGCTTTTGTTGCCTGTGAATGTCCAACCTGTCAGCAATAGAGACCAATGCTGAGCCCCAATATGGAATATTCCTCGAGGAGAACATCTAGCCATTTGGTGGCATGTCAGCTACATTGGGACCCCCCTATCCTAGAAGAGCCTGGGCGGCTTCAACAACAAACATTTATTTTTCACAGTTCTGGAGGCTGGGAAGTCCAACATCAAGGTGCCAGGAGATTCAGGATCTCGTGAGAGCCCACTTCTTAGTTTACAGAGGGTAGACTTCTTGCTGTATCTTCACATAATGGAGAGAAGGAGAGAAAGAGGGAGAGAGGGAGAGAGACAGAGAGTGCTCTGGTCTCTTCCTCTTCTTATAAGGGTTAATCCCATCATGGGGTTCTACTCTCAAGACATCATCTAAACCTAATACTTCCCAAAGGTCCTACCTCTGAATTTCATCATAATGGGGGTTAGGACTTTAACATATGAGTTTGGGAGGGACACAAACCTTCAGTTCAGAGAATCTGACAACCATGAAAATGCACTTCTCAAATGATTAAATTAACCACAAGGAGTGTAAGTGACTGGTGGTCCCAGCTGCTGCCATTCTGGACCTGCCATTGGGCTTGCACCAAGGCCTAGCCTGTGGGCTCCCAACCCATAACTGAGCATGGTGGCGGGTGCTGATGAAAGCCTGTTCCTTCAAGAGCTAGGATTCCCCCAACAGGTGACTTTGGGTGGAAGATTTCCCGTAGTCCTGGCTAAAACTTTCTCTGAACTGTGCTGCGCTTCATGACTCTTCCTACTCATGTCTCCTTCCTTCGCTCTCCCTTTCAGGGCTGTCAGACCTGTAGCTGGTGGCTCTCCTCACTTCCTCTCGCTCCCTCTCCCTTTATCCATCACAGGCAATTCTCCCAGTGAATCTCTTGTATGTTTAATCCCATCTAGGCATCTGCTTCTCAGCAGATAAGAACTAAGATATCCCATAAAATATATAGGATGCTGAATGCTGGGATGGAAAATAATGTGGTGGTGCTGGGGGTGGGAAGGTGATTACTTTACATAGAGAAATTGGAAGAGGCACTGGGGAGACTGATCCCAGGCTCTAAGGAAGTGACTGCTGAGTTGGGATGTAAAGTAAGGGGAAGACAAGAGCCAGGCAAAGAGCCAGTGGCATTGCATTCTGGAATGGGGAAGGCCAGGAAGGCTGGAGTGCAGTGGGTGAGGAAGGCTGGAGTGCAGTGGGTGAGGGAAAGTGGCAAGAAGAAGATGAAGAGGTTGACAGCTATCAGCTCCTGCAGGGGTTGTTGATCATCCGGATAGCACGGTCAACTAGAAACAAGGGAGAAGCAATCCCATGTGTAAAAATAACACAATGATGCGGAGTTTACAGTTCTATATGACAACTCCTTCCAGTACTAATGTATTCATTCATCCATCCACTTGTTCATTCATGCTGAAGTTTTAATTCTCCAAAACAGAAAACTGCTTTCCCTTCATTCATATCAGGCCCATAGCACAAAAGCTTGTTTGTAGGAGATCATAAAGTTCTAGGGTTTGGACCTCAGCTTTTAGATCCAAAAATTGTCTTCTGTCTGCCTAGATGAGATCAGACTGTCAAAGATCCTCACACAAACTGAACTCAAGAGAGGCTGATGTCTACACCAAAATAATGCATGTCAAAGCCAATGTGTTGATTAGTCAGAGTAGACTCTTGCTCTAAAGCAAAATCTATCCAGGGAGTTAAGATTTAATCCCAGGGTTGTTTCAATCAGCAGCCATCTCCCAACAGATGAAACCCTCTCTCATTTCTCCTAATAGATCCTTTTGTAGTTTCCATATGGATCATATTCCTACTTCAATTAACACATTCGTTCTTCAGACAGAGCGCAATGCAGTTGATTAGATTAAAGCTTTCCTGGTTATAATCTCATAGCCACCTTCTTCCCTGAGCTTAACCTCCAGGTTATTGTGAAGGAATTTGGGGTGTTCTTATAACTTTCCAACTGCACATTTCTTGGACTATAAATAATAGTAACTAGTAGTAGCAAATTATAATTATTATAGATGTTGTATAATGCTTGATTATGATGGGCTACGCCCTTTACATAAGTTATTTCATTAAATGCTTAAAACTACTCTGTGAAGGAGATGTTATGATACCTATCTTATAGGAAAAAAAGTGAGGCTTAGAGAAGTTACCTGTCATTATGACTTCAAAGCCCATCCTTAGTTTCTTCCATTCTCTGTGATTTCTGTGCCTTTTTCTCTCCTTTCTCCCCTTTCCTCTTTTTTCTCTGTAATTTATTAAAAACCATATGTGCAATATATAAAAATATTTCCAAAAATACAGAAGTGAATAAAGTGAAAATAACAGTGCCCATCTCGTCCATTTTCACTTCCTAACCCCAGGTCTGCCCCACCCTGGTTCTCAATGAAAGTAAATCACAAAGTTTTCTTGAATAAATCCCACCCTAGTCTACACACATGCACACACACACATTTTTTTATTTGTGTAGTTTTCCCCGCAAATATAAATGCTGTGTGTAACTGGGTATCTCAAACATTTTCCCACTTCACTACTTATTGATGCATTTTATTCTTTTATATTGATTCATCTAGACACCACTCTTTTCCATTGATCTGCCTATTTGGACATCAGAATCAAAGTATTTTAGTTACTGTAGGTACAGTTTAATGCAATAGCATTATTCTTCCCCTTTATTTTTAGAATTTTCTTGACAATTTTCACATCTTTTCTTCCAAATTGATTTCAGACACATTTCTTTTTTCAAGTTCAAAACAATAAGAGGATGGAAGAGGAAAACCTATTTACATTTGAAATGGGATTGTAGTGAGATTGTAGATGAATTTAGAAATAGTTGACATCTTTATCCTATTTTGTCTTGCTATCTAAAACCAAAACGTGCACAATTTAGCCAGGAAAACATTTTTAAAAAGTAATAATCACAATAGGGTGTAGTAGTGTTAGAGTGGCCCATGTACAGTGTGTTATGGACGTGTGGGAATGGAGAAGAGGGGCACCTGGTCCAGCTTCAGGATTGACTTTGGGATTAAAATCTACCTCCCAGGGAATTCCCTGGTGGTCCAGTGGTTAGGACTGGGGCCTGGGTTTGATCCCTGGTTGGGGCACTAAGATCCCCCAAGTTGCGTGGCACAGCCAAAAATTAATAATAAAAAATAAAATAAAATCCATCTCTCAGCCATCAACTCCTCGGTTTTAGTTACACAAAATGTGTTTAATTTATCTTCCTCCTGTGTGTTGAAGAAAATTTTCAGGTCTCTTTTAAAACTTCTCCCAGCTAAACATCAGACTTCTCATCCATTTCTTTTCTCTTATAGACATCAACCTCTTAAATTACGGTCCCCAGAATAGATGGCGTAGGCCCTTGTCCTGTGAGGATTTAAAATTTGCAGTTTTAAGAATTTGTGTGACGTTTCATTTGTGTGAAATTTTGTGTGGCCAAATTTTTTCTGGAGGCACAAATTTGAATTCTATAGGCTTCGGTGGAGGAATACATTCATTTATCCATCTATACATTCATTCAACAAATATTTAGTTGACGTTTGTGCAGGAATCATTCCTGAGTGAGTCTAGCTGATTTTCAATCATCTGCGTAGGAGACCAGCCTTACTGTTCTCTATGCTAAAGCACACGTGAGGAGAATTGGGTGAGGATTCTAGGTGAGGGGTACCATGACACTATCAAATATCTTGCTTGCATGCTGTATTTCTTTCTTTTTTTTTTCTGTTCTATTGAGGTATAATTAGTGTACAATGCACTGCACATGTTTAATTGTATAATTTGATTAGCTTTTACATATGTATAAATCTATGAAATGTTCACAATCAAAATAATGAACGTATTCATCATTCCCGAAAGTTCCCTCATGCCCCTTGATACGTATCCCCTCCCTCCTTATCCCGCCCCCCCCCATCCTCCATCCCGTCCCTAGGAAACCACTGATCTACTTTCTATCACCATAGGTCAGTTTGCCTCTTCTAGAATTTTACACAGATGGAATCAAATGTATGCACTTTTTGGTCTGACTTTGTAAATTCAGTATAATTATTTTGAGATTCATCCATGTTATTGGGTGTATCAGTATTTTGTTCTTTTTACTGCTGAAATGATATTCCATTATATGGATATAGGACTTTTTGTGTATCTATTCATCTGTTGATGGACAATTTGTTTGTTTCCAGGTTTTAGCTATTACAGATAAAGCTGCTATAAGCATTCGCATACAAATCTTTCATTTCTATTGAGTAAATATCTGGGAGTGGAATGGGTTATTTTCTCACTCACATGTGCCAATCAGTATTTAGCTGATGACTAAGGGACACACTCTGCCGTTCTCTGGGATTTCCTCCCTGTGCAGCTCTCTTTTTTCTGATACACTGACCATTGAAGTTTAGCTATCTTGACGTCCTTGAAATCCCAGCACCATCTCCTCAATTTAGGGGGATTGCTGGCTCTGCCTGGGTTCTCCCTCCCTGTGCTGGGGCCTGAAAACATTATCCAGGAAGTACACTGGGCGATTGTAAAGATCATCTGTTCATATCCCCTCTCTCAATAATCACTTTCCTGGCTGCTTGTGGTCCAATGTCTGAAAAAAACATTGTTTCACATGTTTTGTCCCATGTTTTTAGTTATTTAAGGCGAGAAGGTAAATCTGGTCCTTGTTAATTCACCTTGGCCAGAAGCAGAAATCCCTTATGTATTCCTGTTAGAATACCCTAAGATTGCTTGCACCCTTTTTAGAAGTCAAGTCTTACTGAGCTTGAAGTCTATCACAACCTATAGGTTTTTCATTTTTAGCACTCAAATTCCTAAAAAGTAGGGTCTCCCCCATCTTGTACTTGTGCGATTGATTGATCAACCTAAAGTCAGCTCTCATATTTATTCTATTAGATTTCTTCATATTAATTTTGGTCCTTACGTCTCTTGGAATCCTGTTTCTAGCATCCATTCTACTCTCTATCTCATTTATTAAATGAATATTTATCAGCGCCATGTATGTGCCTGGCATTTTTTAGTTGATACAGGGGATACAAACACAGTTCTTGTTCTTATGGAGTTGACATTTTGAGAGTGGAGGAAATATACAATAAAATAAATAAATAAATAAATAAATAAATAAATAAATTAATTAATTAAAAGAACTAAACAAATAAAAACAGATACACGAAATAATTACTTCAGATAGTGGTACATGTGGTGAAAAACTGAATACTGTCACAGAGAACAACCAGGATAGGCAACTGGCTGCTTTAGCTTCTTAGGCTTTCAGGGAAGTTCTTTGTACAGGTTCTTGGTTGCAAACAGTAGAAAACAGCCCTGCTTAACTTAAGCAGAAAAGACATTGTGGGGAAGAGTTTCAGGTAGCTAATAGCACTGATACATAGACTGCAGAACCCAGCTTCAGTAGGACCCAAGGGAGGCAAGACACAGCCAAGAAAAAATCACCTGGTAGTCTGCACATCAGCTTGACACCAGCCAGCCGTGGCCACTGCTAAGAGCGCCACCGCTGGACTGAACCATCACTGTGATGAACACCACCAACTTTAGCTATTATTTGGGTTCTACTGGACTCTCCATGGCACCAGAGCCACCAAGGAAACTGCAGCTATCCCTGTCCCTACGCATCATCACGCTCTTCAACTTTGAAACGTAGGAACAGGAAATGATTGGCTGCATTTGAGCCATGTGCCCAGGTCTTAGCTTCCTCAGGTAGGGAAGAAGAAGACCCGACCCTTAGGAGTTTCCTGGTGGGAGCTAGAGATGTGCAGTTGTTGGGTAGATAATAGACAGTGTCTCCACAGCCTCTCTAAAAAGGTGACATTTGAAGCGATAGCTGAAGGATGGGAAAAGGCAGCCGTGTGAAGACCTGAAGAAAATGCATTCTAGACCAAGAAGACAGGAGGAGCAGAGATTAAAACAAGAATAAGGTCGGTGTTTCCAAGGCACATAACGTCCCTGGAGGGCTGGAACATAGTGGACACGGGAAGGAGAGTCAACAGATGAGATCCAGGAGGTGGCAGAGGCCTGACAGATACAACCTTAAACACCACAGAAGGGGATTTGCATGGTATTTTGATTGCACAAGGAAATCATTGGAATATTGGAGGGTTATAGAAAGGGAAGTGTTGTGACCCCTCCTGGTGGTGTTCACTTAAAATTTAGAAAGCATTTTTTTACATTAGATTGTAAAAATGTTACAGCAACATTGAAGAATTTCAGGAAAAAATAATTTAAAATTTCATTCTGGGGGAATTCCCTGGTGGTCCAGTGGTTACGATTTGGCACTTTCACTGCAGAGGCCCGGGTTCAATCCCTGGTTGGAGAACTGAGATCCTGCAAGCTGTGTGGCACAGCCAAAATAAAAAGAAAAATTTTATTCTGTTGATACTATTTTCATTGCTGCCTATTTTCTTCACATTTTGCCTTTATGCATACCTACTTTTATATCTCTGCCCATTGTACATTTACTTTTTTTTTTTTTTGGTTGTGTTGGGTCTTCGTTGCTGCCTGCGGGAGTTCTCTAGCTGCAGTGAGCCGGGGCTACTCTTCATTGCGATGTGCGGGCTTCTCATTGTGGTGGCTTCTCTTGTTACAGAGCACGGGCCCTAGGTGCATGGGCTTCAGTAGTTGCAGCACGTAGGCTCAGTAGTTGCAGCACGTAGGCTCAGTAGTTGCAGCACGCGGACCCTAGAGCACACGGACTTCAGTGGTTGTGTCGCGCGGGCTCAGTAGGTGTGGTGCACGGGCTTAGTTGCTCTGCAGCATGTGGGATCTTCCCCGACCAGGGATCGAACCTGATATATATCACATCTTTATCCATTCATCTGTTAATGGACATTTAGGTTGTTTCCATGTCTTGGCTATTGTGAATAGTGCTACAATGAACATAGGAGTGCATGTATCTTTTTGATTATAGTTTTGTCCGGATATATGCCCAGGAGTGGGATTGCTGGATCATATGGCAACTCTATTTTTAGTTATTTGCGGAACCTCCATACTGTTTTCCATAGTGGCTGCGTCGATTTACATTCCCACCAACAATGTAGGGGGCTACCTTTTCTCCACACCCTCTCCAGCATTTATTATTCGTAGACTTCTGAATGATGGCCATTATGACTGGTGTGAGCTGGTACCTCCTTGTAGTTTTGATTTGCATTTCTCTAATAATTAGTGATGCTGGGCGTCTTTTCATGTGCCTGTTGGCCATGTATGTCTTCTTTGGAGAAATGTCTGTTTAGGTCTTCTGCCCATTTTTCTGTTGGGTAGTTTGTTTTTTTGTTGTTGAGGTGTCTGAGCTGTTTGTATATTTTGGAAATTAAGCCCTTGTCAGTCACATCATCAGCAAATATTTTCTCCCAGCCTCTAGGTTGTCTTTTCATTTTGTTTATGGTTTCCTTTGCTGTACAAAAGCTTGTAAGTTTGATAAGGTCCCATTTGTTTATTTTTGCTTTTATTTCTATTGCCTTGGGAGACTGACCTAAGAAAACATTGGTATGATTTATGTCAGAGAATGTTTTGCCTATGCCCTCTTCTAGGAGTCTTATGATGTCATGTCTTATATTTAAGTCTTTAAGGCATTTCGAGTTTATTTTTGTGTATGGTGTGAGGGTGTGTTCTAACTTCATTGGTTTACATGCAGCTGTCCAACTTTCCCAGCACCACTTGCTGAAGAGACTGTCTTTTCTCCATTGTATATTCTTGCCTCATACACTTTTACATTTGATTCTTCTCACTGAATATTATATATTACACAGTGTTTGACACTAGGGATAATGCCATATTGCAAATTTGTCTTTACAAATTTTCTTTAGGGTGCCCATTTAGGAATGGGCTTACAGAGTCACAAGATACAACATTTTATTTAAAATGCAATGCATATTGCCATAGAGCTTTCTGAAAGAGTTGCCTTGACTTATAATGTTACCAAAGTCCATGAGTATATTAGTTTCACCACTTATATAAGTGCTGACTCTGCAGAGGTAATATGACCCAGGTTGTTCTCATTATCATGCCTTTGATAACTGCCGCTCAGCTCGTGCCCACTGAGGCTATAAGGAAGCAGTGGGTGGGGCAGTAGGAAGAAGTGAGAGGGGAGGCATTATTTCTCTGGCCCAGCCTCCATGTCTAGGATTGCGAAACCCCAGCCTGACATACTGCTCTGCCCCCTCCCTGGGACTCCTGCGGAGTTCCCGGAGTTCCCGCGGTAGCGTCTCCTTTGCTGTGGCTCCTGCTGACGGCTGCTTCCGGTGGGCTCCGTGTCTCAGGGCCGGGGTCTGTGCCTTCCTCCCGCTCCATGCCCCTCCTCCTCCATCCTCTGCCTTGGTGGCTAAGTAGCCACTCCTCCCTTCTGCGCTTCCAGGGTCAGGTCACCTACCGAAATGAGGAAAATTCCCGCCATCCCCACAGCCACTTACCCTTGCTGCAAAGAATGCTTCCCGGTGATCTCAGTTTTCTTACAGAGATTCAAAGCCATGCGTACGTCCAACAACTAATTATTCAGCGGTGTATTCGTCGGAATCCCAGCAGGAAACAGATGGCACACTCGAACTGGGCAACTGAAAAGAGTTTAATAAAGGGATTATTTGCAAATATGGGCAGGGGTTAAGGAAGCCAACCAAGGCTGATGTAGTGCCCAGGGGCTAGCAACAAACAGGAGCTATTGCCACCTAAAAGGACAGGAAGAGAGTGGTTACAGAAACTCAGAGAGAGTAGCTTGATAGAGAGGGCTGCCTGGCAGAATCTAGGACCTTGGGAAGAGGGATGCAGGCAATCCCTCGTAACCCAACCAAGAGGGTGTCAGGAGAATACATACCTAAGCTCACTTTCCTCCTGCCCCTGGTATCCCGCCCCAGCCTCCATTGGCTGAATCCAATCAGAGGCCATAGAGCAAAAGATCCTCCTTATGGAGGCAGGAGTTGGAGACACAGTGGCGGCATTACTGCCCATGTGAGTAAGACTCCTGGGGATGAAGGGTAACCTGAGCATCATATGATGACTGAGTAGACAGGAATAAACACTATGATGGGGTTGGTCCAGATGGTCTTAAGGCAAATACTGAGGCAGCCAGTGTTTAGAGGGGTTAGAAAGAAGGGTGAGGGTCTTGCCAGGAGTGGGCAAAGTTCTTGTGCCACCTCTTAACTCTTCCTAACGATGAGGATATATCCAGGGAGAGCCAGTGTTTTCCTGAGTACAGGAGATCCAAGAGCTATTCTTAGACTCACAGCATGGAGGTGTAGGGGCCTGGTCATATTGTTACCCACTCTTTAATTTGCTGTGTCCAGTTGCCCCATGTCCTTCCATGACCCATTGTCTCTTGATCAAGAATGTACATGCTACTTATTTCATAATTAGCAAGTATTGGCCCCTATCATGGTGCTGGGAATACAAAGATATATGTTGTGGTTCTTTCACTCAAGGAGATTTAGCCCATGGGCATGTAGTATTTAGAACAGAAAGTAACAAGCACAGCGAGAGAAATACACAAAGGATACTATGGGAGCACAAAGGATGTCAGGGAGGTGATCACCTCTTCTGTTGGTGGGGTTTCTCTGCTGAGACCCCTATGTCCATCATTAAGACAGACCTTCAGTTAGATGGTGAAACCCAGAGACTCTGAGACTCTGTTGCTCTGCAAAGTGTGAACTTTCTTCCTGTGAATGTGTCTTTTAAATATGTTGTGTATTTCCTCTTTGGTGAATTATTATTTCTATTCGTCGTGTTTTTTTCTTATAAATTTAAATCCAGTTTTTTTGGTATTATAGATATTATTCTGTCATACTTGATGCAGATCTTTTTAACAGGCTGGTTTTTCTTCCTTTTAATATTAGTGATGTTATTCTGCGTTGTATAGATATTTTAAAAGTCTGCTTATTTAAACCTGTCGTTTGTCAGTCTTTTCTGTTTACATGGTTTATGTTTCTTTAGAGCTGAGAATATTACCATTTCTCTACAGATCTACAAACATCTTAGTCTATTTTCTACCAGACTTTCATATAATTTTGAATTACTTAGCACTTTTAATCTATTTGAGAATGATTTCGCATGTTCTTTAACATATGGGCATACATTAATTCTCCTCCCAAATATTTTAATATTTTCTGTATTATCATCCAATTTACCGATAAAACTTTGGGAAAGTCCAGAGCCAAGGCTGCCACCCAAACCACTAGAAGCTTCCTTTTGGGCTTACACTAATGTATTAATCAATATTCTTGGCGAGTCCCCTATGGATTACCCGTTTCAGTGTGTATATTTTGCATGGTAGTTGTCTCATTCCTGCCATAGATGGTAAGTTCCATAAAAGCAGGGATCATCTAATCATCCCATTACCTAACAGAGTACCTTACACTCTGTTTATCTGGCACCATAAACATTTGCTGAATGAATGAATAAATAAAAGAATGAATGAAATCCATCCACTGTTTTAATATTCATCTTCCTGTAAGTCCACAAGGAAAAAGTGAAGACCCTGAAATGCTACTTAAGCCACCTGGTTTATATTATTTCCTGGATCCAGTAGTCTCGTCACCCTACCAAAAGAGAAAATTATGTTAGGTACAGTGCATCTCTAGTGGACGCACACTGACTCCCAATCACCACTGCCCTCTGGTCTAAGTGCTCACAAAACATCTGCTCAGTAGTCTCTTCTAAAACCTTGTCAGAAGCCATCAGTAAGCCTCTTAATTTCCAGAATCCATTCTCACCTTGCCCTCACCCCTTGTTGAAAACGAGAGTAAGGACCATATCTTAATTTGGCTTGGTTTCGTCTTTGCTGAGCAGTATTCTGAAAAATAAAAAGTAGTTGCTTAATAAACATTTAATGAACGAATGCACAAATGAACAAATGAAAAAAAAAAAAAACGAAAACTATTATCCACCTAAACCTTCTAGACAGCTTAAATGAAATTATCCAAATAAACAGGTAACGTTGGGGAATGCACGCCAACGGATCACCTCTGTTCTGTGCTCCTTCCGGGTGCGATGTAGAGGCAGCTGGAAAATGCTCACTGCATTGGAAGGGATTCACAGAGAGGCAAACCAACGAGCTAATCCCTGCCATCAGGGCAAAGCACTTCCTGGTCAACGTGGCAATCCTCAAGTTTAGGTCATTTGAGCAAGATGTGACTCAGGCTGGGAAATGTTTACAGACGTGTGGCTTCAGTTCCAATTTGCAGCTGTTAGAGAGGCCTTTTATTTTATTCCTTTGTCAATACAACAAGAAAGAAAGCAAATCTGTGTGTGTCACAGTTTCTTCTCTGGTCTGATCACTTGTGCAAGGGTCTAAGTCGGATCACTAGTTTTGGGGTGTGCAGCAGGAAAATGAAAAAGAAAGCCAAGTGTATTCTAAGTCATCTGCTTTGAATGTTTAACTTAACTCTTTAACGTTATTGCACACGAACGGTGTTTAGTACCATTGGTCATAAAGCAGAATCAAGCTAACCTTACTGAAGGTCAGGCTGAAAGTCCTCCAATTTAATGAAGCATTAATATTAAACTGGAATGAGTACATTTTGTGTTGGGGGCTCTGGCAAGCAATGCCCAGTCTAGGAAGAGGAACGAATCAAGGCTAAGGCTACGTTCGGTAATGATGTGTTCTAACTAGGGTCATCAGCCCCTGTGCTGGCCTGGAGACTTGTGAGTACAGGCGAAGAGACAGAGTGTGCACTCAGGGGTAGCCTCACCCTGCACGTGACAGCAGCAGGGGCCCAGGGAGAGTGCCCCTCGCTCACTTGCTGCCTTCCACACCTCTCCGTAGGACTGTCAACAAAAACAGGGGGCCCACAGGCTCTAGTTTGCTGACACCTGCCCTATATTCTCAGCTTCTTTGAAGAAGAATGTTTCTTGACCTTCCTCTGGCTGAGGACATGTCTTCCCTGTAACCCTCTCAGGTGGTCTGGTCGTTATTTCGTCTTCATAAGATGGAGCCCGGGTGGAACAGGTGTTCTCCAGGTTCTACTGTGTTGCTTTGAGACCGTGCTCCCTCTCTCCTTCCTAAAAACACTCAGCTTTGAATCTCACTCATCAGATGTTCCCATCCACTAGTTTCAGCTTTTTACTGATCCCTAGGCCACTACCCCTTACTCCTTGAAGATTTTAGCAACCGACACGCTATCACTGTCTTCAAAATCAGTCTGATTATTACTCCTGTAATTTCAATAACCAGATATTCTTTCTAATACAATGGCCTTTCAGTGTTTCATCTCCTTTCTCCAATGGCCTCATTCTCTGTTCAATCTCTGTTACTCACTTCTATGGCCATACTTTTGACCTTTTCATTCTTAATACATTCAACACCCTTAAAATCCTAATTTCAGGCATCCTACTCTCTTACCACTGCCTATTATCTTTCGAGCTCATACCCCAGCATAGACAGTTCTTCTGTACCAGGACTTTAATCCAATGCTCCTATCACCTTCTCACTGTTCCACCCCCTTGCCATCCCCTCTCTCCTCCCCACCCAGTTTAAATTCCACAGTCTATCTTTCTAATCATCCCTTTGCATACAGACTTGACTCCCTTGCCCCTCTCTCCCTTGTACTGGCTTGACTAAACCAAAACCCTAGTTAAATTTCACCTCTGCCTGCTTCTACCCTCCCAGCATGGCCAGATAAACACCCAAACATGCTGAGTGATTTCACTTTAAATTCATGGTCACTAACCTCAGGTGGTCCTAGATATTGCCTGGAACTCATCCTGGCTCCATCCCTTTGTCATGTTCCTAGGCAACCAGTTCATGTCTGCTGTCTCTTCAAACCTCCAACACCTCCTCCCCCATCTTTGCTCTCAGCTGATGGTGTTGCTTCCAATTTCACTGAGAAAACAGAAGCGATTCTCCCAATACCCACATCCAACCACTACCTCCCTGTGCCCATATACTCTACCTTTGGGTCCCATCCTCTCTGACCTCCTCAAGGATGTTGCCTCAGCAAGTGTCCCCTTTCTCCTCCAGTATCATCGAGGGTTCCTTCTCTACTGGAGAAGTCTCATTATCAACAACCATGTTGTTATTTTCCCATTTGAAAAAAAACCACTCTTGACTCTACTGCACCCCATTTATCTCTTTCCTTTGACAGCAGAACTTAAGAACTGTCTGTTCCCGCTGTTTGCAGTTTCTCTTCTCCCATTCTCCCTGAAGCCCACGCTGATCAGGCTCTCTCCACCACCACTCCACCAAAACTGTTCAAGTCACCAATGACTCCACGTAGCTCAGCTCCAGTGGGCAGTGCATGGTCCTCATCTAATGGCTCTATCAGCACCTTTTCTCTCTGTGTATGCCTGGAGAGTCCACAGTACACTGTGCTTCTGAAGAATGGAATGGGGTTCTGGTTTGATGAAATGAAATGTGTGGGATATGAACAAACCAATCTACAAGAATATGTCTTATAGCTACTTACCCATCTGCCTTCTCTGAGCTAACGATGATTGATGACAGAGCAGTAGTAAGGAATGTTAATTGGCTTCATTTTAGTACACTTAGGTTTCTTGCCAGGGACTGTGGATTGATGGGGGGAAAGTTTGAAGGAACACTGTAATTTTTGTTTTCCAACTGAAACAGCTCGACCACTCTTCCATCTCTCTCAATATTTTGAATCACAGAGTAGTGTTAGACTTGGAATGCATCTTACAGAACAACTAACCAAACCTTTCATTTGATAAAGTCCAGAAAGGCTGAATGACCTTCCCACAGTCTCACAGCCAATTAGTGACCCATTTGAAATAGAACCTGAGCTTCTCACTCTGAGTTTAATATCCTCTCTACACACTTGCTCCTGCTCTGCTTCCTTACAGTTCTTTCAATGTCCACATTCTGCAGTGATACTTTCAATTCACTTTTCAAGGAATCCTTTTTTTCTCCTGGACTGTGCAGGGCCTGTAAGTCCAGCATCTTTTCCAACACACTTGTAGCTGATAGGTTTTCTAACAGTTCTTTCAATGCATGCATTCTTTTTTAAAATTTAAGTATAATTAATTTACAATGTTGTGTTAGTTTCAAGTGTACAGCAAAGTGATTCAGTTATACACATATATACACATATATATTTTCCACATTCTTTTCCATTATAGGTTATTTTTTTAAAATATTTTAATTTTATTGTAGTATAGTTGACTTACAATGTTGTGTTAGTTTCAGGTGTACAGCAAAGTGATTCAGTTATACATATACATATATTCATTCTTCATTAGATTCTTTTCTCATATAGGTTATTACAAGATATTGAGTATAGCTCCCTGTGCTGTACAGTAGGTCCTGGTTGTTTATTTTATATACAGTAATGTGTACAGGTTAATCCCAAACTCCTAATTTCTCCCCCTCCCTTTCCCTTTTGGTAACCAGGAGTTTGTTTTCTATGACTGTGAGTCTATTTCTGTTTTGTAAATAAGTTCATTTGTATCATTTTTTTTAGATTCCACAGATAAGTGATATCATATGCTACTTGTCTTTCTCTGTCTGGCTTGCTTGACTTGCATGCATTCTTTACTGAGGCCTTCCATTCCCTTTTCAAGGAGTCCTGTTGTCCTCCTGGATGGTTAGAAATCTTTGGTTGCATCAAGGAACATACTTCACTTATCAGGGCTAAATCTGACAGTGGCTTTGATTTGTTGCTTTGGCCCCAAGTTGTAAGAGAGACACGCTTGGCAGGATCCCAGAGTGCATTCCAAGGCCAAATACTTAAAGATGTTCTCCATTGTGCAACATTTGAAAACACTGTCCTAACCTAAAATTCTAGACTCGCTGCTTGTTCAGCCATCAGCCCAATGCGGTTGCGTTGCTCCTGTTCCATACCTCAGGGAGCCCTCTGGCCTCTGAACCTCCGTGCACTTTGTGACAGTCTCCTGAGCGCTGCCCAAGTTGTTCTGCAGTTGAGTTGTTTCTGTATTTATATGGATAGCAAGGGAAATGGGAGGAAAACAAAGCCATCCCCCTCCCCAACCCACAAATGACAGACCTTTTAGGACAATAAGCAAGGACACCTTAGTGAGATAAACTGGTTCTAAGAACAGAGTCAAACTTGCTGAAAGCTATTACCATACCTAAAGAAAGACTGTGTCAGCTTAAAGGTTGGGGGAGAGGGGTGGTCTGAATAGCAGCTGTCATGATAACTAACACTTCACTTCGTATCAAAAACTATTCTGGACTCTTTATATGTATTATATGAGATGTATTACATATAATCCTCACAACTCTATAAAATAGGTATTGTTATAGATGAGAAACCCGAGGCACAGAGAGATGAAATAGCTGCCAAGGTCACCCAGCTAATACAATAGTAGGACATGATTTGAACCAAGTCCTGACTCCAGACTCTTTGCTCTTAACCACGGTGTACCTTGTTTGTCTGGAAGCCACAAATAGGAGAGCTAGGGTCCATCCTTGGCAGAGCCAACTGGGCACTTGAGGATAAACTGTTTGCCTCTATCCCTATGGGCAAAGCCATCCCTTTGGTGGAGAAGAGTTCCTCCAACTATCTCAATTAAGGAGCCATTCCTAACAGCATCCATTTTTCTGAATCTCCATTTTAAAATCCACTTTAAGATTATAATGTGGTCTTTCATGGAGCTCAGCCTACAGAGAGCAAATGCAGATCGACACATGGCATTCGAGTTTTTTGCTCAGACTCTGTGGGTCTTGGTTAACGTGAGTCTGATAGCTCCTCTGAATTCACTCTCTGGATGCTGACAGATCAGATGCTGGGCTAAGAGCCAGAGGCCCCGATGTAGTGAGCGCTGCCCTGGGGAGATCCAGGTGCTGATCTCACCTGCAATCCACAGACATCTTGGCATCACAAACCTTCTCCTTTGAAGTTTCAACGGTCCTATCTTCCTTATTTGATTGGTGGCTTCTTGATGGAAACTACTGCGCGTTAGATGTCTAGGTATTCCCCCACTGGGTCTGTCATTGCCTCACCCGCATCCCTAAGAAATTTCAGAGTGCTTCAGCTGACTTCCAGCTGCCAGAATTGCATGTCTGTGCTGAGAGCTTTCCCCCCAGAACAGCAGAAGGCACAGAGCAAACTGGAATTGCCTGGCACATAATCTACTCCCCTCCCAGCAGTCTTCAACCAATGAGTCTTGGGACTAGGTGTATAAATACCCCAGCACTCTCCTCCCTCCGGTAGGGTACACTGAGGTTCTGTGTTGCACTGTTTCTCCACGGGATTAAGTTCCAGTCACCCACATGGGTATCCATCTTAATAACATATCCTGTTGGCTGCTTCCTGGTCCCTGTCTCACTTCTCCACTGCTCTGGACACCTCGTCTCAGGGTCTGCTGTGGGGGGAACCCCAAATAAGACAAAGGACGAAGGCAAGTATTGGTGACAGAATGCCTACAGTGCCTGGCATCATATTAAGATTGTTATAGGCGTGATCTTATTTCATCCTCTCCGCAGCCATAGGATATAAGGAGTTATTTCACTGATGATAGTCTGAAGCACAGGATGATGTATAACTTGCGTAGCTGCTCAGCAGGTAAGCTGGATGCTGAATACTCACTGTTCTCTTTGGCCTCACAGCCTTCCTGTTTCCATCCTACCCTGTGGCCCAGGCCAGGGTTTCATATTCCGGATTAAAGACTCTAGAATATGTGGAATCAATTTGTTGATCTTTCTGGAATAACCTCTGATGATTTCCTACTACCTATTCCATGGGTAGATCAGCAACGATAAAACATGTATCAACATAAGCAAGTGTTTTCAAAACACTTTTTCCTCCTCTGTCCTGTCTCCCTTCGTAGAGACTGAGGCCGTGCCAAAGTTAAGACAGGGAGCGGGCATGACTCATTAACAGCCTGCTCGGCAGACGTTTGTAAAACTCTCCGAAGACAACTGACAGCACAGACAGAGAGGCGAGAGAAGACGGAAGCCGGCTAGGGTGTAAAGGCCAATGCCTGCATCTCTGTGCCTGGCTTCACTCCTGCAAACATGTTCTTAAGCTGTTGCGTGGACATAGCCTGAAGAACTCCACAGAGAGAGACAGCTCTCTGAAGGTTTGGTGTCTTCTCATATTTGGCAAATAAGATCAGATTTTTTGTTGTTTTTTTTTTAGCCTCAGAGGAAAGCTATAGTTTTTGTTTTTGTTTTTGTTTTGCCCAAAGATCTCTCTATGGTCAGTCCATCAGTCTTTATTGAACACACATAGAATATGAATTTAGCAACAACTTCTTGTCCTCAGAAACGTTAGGGTCTCTTAGCAGAATTGACCAACCTAATCCTTCCGTGGAACTAGAAGTCTGCACTCTCCCCATTGTCATGCCTCCCCTGGATACCTGCATCTCAGAGCTAGAGTGACATTCTTTGTCACCCAACCACAGAACATTGCCAGTTCTGCTACCTTCTCAGTGATAATTTAGTGAGTGTCTAGCTCCTGGACAGGCCTCAGTTCTGAAGGTAAGACAAGCGGGGTTGAACAGGGGCTCTCCATCCAGATCACCTGTGAAGACCCTCCCTCTCGAGATGACGAGATGGATCGTCTGTGAGCGAGTAATTGTCCTAGAGCCACTATTGATTGAACGCTGAGAAACATGCTTAGATTGCATGTGCTGTCAGCTGGACCAGTGATGGCTCTGTGTCTTCCTGTAAATTCTTCTTCTCCAGCTGGGCTTTCTCTGTGGTTCTGTATTAAAATAGACGCTTCCTAATTAGATAGATCTCTGTCATGAGGATCCATCTGAGAACTTCGGTGGTATTTTCCTATTAGATATCTCTTCACAAATCAGCCCTGTACTCTCCAGCTTTTCTAAATCATAACTCACTGAATAGCTCCTTGAGCAGGCAATAGCCACATAACTAGTAATTAGTGTCCTGTCAGCTGATATCAGCAGCATTAGTTTTTAGCTGCTGACATCAGCAAGTCATTCATATATTTAAAGCCATAGCGACTCATAATTGCGATGAATACATCTGAACTATCCAATTAATAAGATCTTTTTTAAAAAAAATAAAGCAAACCATGTTTGGGTGAAAGTATATAAGACGAATTAAAATAAGAATTACAAGCCAAACTTCAGCACAAAAACCAGTCTATAAAGAGCCCACAGTCCTAGACAGTCTTCCCAGCTCTGGCACAGACATCTATCATAAATCCACAAACAAGTCTGCTCCTTTCTGATTAGAGGATGGAGTGGTTTGGTCAAGGTTATAGAGAACATCTGTTTTAATGACAGAAGTCAGTAGAACAGCAGTACTTTGAGCCTCTCCATTTTTTTATTCACGGATTTCTCATAAAAGAGTCAGTGATTTTTCTTTTCAAGTATGTTCTGATTAAAAATAAGGCCAAATAAATACTTGATTCTTATTCTGAAGAAAAAAAAATACTATGTAAAGCTTGCATGTATTTGAAAATTCAAAAATTGAAATTTTAGAATAAGTGAACCCTATCTGAACAATACCTATATAGCTTTTCAGAGGAGTTGCAAATTAACTTGACCAAAATACAGAATAGGAAAAATAGAATCATCTTAAAGAAATTAAATATGAAGAAAAATACCTCTTTTGCTGGAAAAGCTATTTTATGCTTAGGAAATAATTAGAGAAATAATAATTTTCTTTAAGAAATGTACTTTGTCTATTACTTAGCTTCTCCTAGCCCCCCAAAAGACTATCAAAATGACATCTATTTTTAGATTTTGTTCTGAGGTTTTGCACCAAATTGATGATTGCTACACCTGCAAAGCCTTACCTATCAAATTGAGTTAAGCATGAACCAGATTGCAATTGCAACTCATCTTATCAACCTCAAGAAAACTCAAAATACAAGAGCTCAGATTTAATAAAGGAATTCTAAACAGGTAACATTTTTCTTTCACCACAATTTGAGAAAATGTTTGTTCATCATATAGAAATGGCAAATAAGGGTGTTGGAAATTCAGAAGACAAACATGTCAGGAAGCATTTTATGCACCATTTAAAATTATATTTAAACAGTTCCCCAGCTTTAAATTAAAGAAAGGAGAAATTATGTGCCTAAGCTTTCATAAATGTCATATACCAAATTCATAGAAATTAATAAATACAAATCAAGTACAATTTATCTTTTTTTTTTCATTAAATAAAACAGTAATTCACCAAGTCCAAATGAGAGTTACAGACACTTCCACATTATTAAAGGGAACAGTGATACTGTATTACCAGAAATGTTAGTAACACATTAGGTATGT
This sequence comes from Balaenoptera musculus, assembly GCF_009873245.2. Taxonomy (NCBI): domain Eukaryota; kingdom Metazoa; phylum Chordata; class Mammalia; order Artiodactyla; family Balaenopteridae; genus Balaenoptera; species Balaenoptera musculus. The sequence continues at coordinate 23,443,821 of NC_045789.1, read as the reverse complement.
TGCTTCAACTGAACGGGAATAAGTTAGAAATAGCATGTATGTTTTATGATGTAGAGATAGTTTTTCTTCCTCGTTTAATCCACCCCTCTTTTCTCATAGTTTAACACTTCCCCTGGGGCAACAAATGCTATCAGGTCATGTCACAAACCAGTTCAGGGCGATGGAATGGCTATTAAACCAGGAGCAATAGATAATAAGGAATATTTATATACTTGGGCAAGATTGGGGAATAAAATGTTGAACCTTCACTCACTTTTCTCCTTTGTTGACCTGCACAGGCATCTAATCCTGCTTACATTTTTGAAAAGAGAGTCTGAACAAGGGGACAATTTATAATGGTGACTTGTAATTCCCCGCAGTGGATTGTAACCCAGGGATATCTATGTGCTCTGTGGTCTAGTGCCAGTTGGACTGGGGAGGGAGATGAAGTGCTGAGACAGGAAGGGGCAGAGATGAGGGTTATTTTCTTTATTAAAAAGTAGCTTTTTCAGCTCAGAAAATTTCTGTTTGTTATATGATTTAGAAAATACAGAAACAGATTAAAAAGTAAAAATCACTAATCATCTAACCTTTCAGAGATAAACACTGGTAAATTTTGGTGTGTTACTTCCTGGTCGTTTAAAATATATATACGACAAAATTTGAAGTATATCTTTTTTTTGTGGGCATATTTCATCTTATTAGGTATTCCTCAAAACTATGCTTTTGATTGGCAACATAGTATTTTGCTGTTTGTGCTGTCATCTATTGAGCCATCCCCTGTTGTTGGACAACTATGTTGTTTCCAGTTCGTTAATGCTCTGAGTAATGTTGTTAACTAAAACATCCTTGCTTGTACATTCTTGTGTGCATGGTTGATTATTTCCTTGGGATAATTCCCTATTGTCTTATTCCATATTACCAAATTACTTTTCAGAAAATGTGATACTGATTCACACAGGTAACATCAGAGATTGAGGGTGAAATTTACTTGCAGCCTTGCCAGCACTCAATATGATAAATTGAAAAAAAAATCACTGAAAATTTAATTAAGTGAAAATTGGCATTTCTTTTTCATTTTAGCCTCCTTAACTTATTTATGGGGCTCCTGAAGCCCAGAGAGGGAGAAGAACTTGTCTGGGCTCACACAGCAAGTAAGGGCAGAGCTGGGCCTAAAACCCAGGTCTGCTGGCTCCCAAACCTTTTCCCACTGGGCCCTGCCACTTTCCTGTCATTCTTTTCCATTTTAAGTTACAGTTCTATGGTAGGTGACTTCTGAAGAACTATTTCAGTAGTTTTATTAAGTTTATAAAAATACACATGATCACTAAGGAATAGAGAACAACAGCAAAAAACATCTACTCTCTAGATATAACCCGAGACAATCATTTAGAAATTTTTATTTAACATTTCTGATATATATATGGACATTATGTCCATATAAAATTATACCGTGTGTAATATTTTATAACCTTTTTCATTCAGCAGAATGTTTCGATATCTTTCCCTATTGTATAAATATAAAGCATCATTTAAAATATTTGCATAGTAATTCATTATGTACTAACATTTGTTTAACTAGTTCCCTATTCATGGGCATCTAGGTGATTTTGAAGAAACTGGACATTTTGATAATTTTTCTTGATTTTAAAATAAAATACCTTAAATTTTAAATGTTTTAGATAAAATATTTCAAACGTACATGCAGTGCAAATAATAATCTAATAAACACTTCTATGCCTAGCACTGAGTTTTAACAAATCCCAGCAATTTGTCATAGTTAGGTCAAATCTTTTTTTAAAAGAAAAAAAACAACATACATATCACTAAAGCCTCCTGTGTACCCCTTCCCAATCATATTCCCTCCATTCCTTCCCTAAAGTGAAATTGTTGCATAGCATTCCCATGAATGGTTTTATATGGATTGTATCTGTAAGTGCATAATATATCCATAAACAACAGATAGCATTGTATTTTTGTTTTTAAACTGTAAATAAATATTATTATACTCTATATATTCTCCAACTTACTTTTTTCAGCATTATATTTTTTTAAGCTTTATTCACATGGAAACGTAGCTTTAGGTCATTCATTTTCACAGCTGCACAGTATTTCACTATATGACTGTATTTGACAATTCATACAGTCATTCCTCTATACTGAAGGGCGTTTAGGTAATTTCTAATATTTTGCTACTACAAATTACACAGCTGTGAATATTCTACTCCTTGTGTAAGAGTTTATCTTGAGTAGAGAATATTTCCTAGAAATGGAATAACTGGATGGTAAAAAGTATAAACATCTTAATTTTGCTATTTGAATTGTCCTCCAAAGTTGTTCTACCAATTTTTTTGTTTGTTTGTTTGTTTTTTGGACTGGAATTATTTAATTAGGTTCTTTGTAAGAAGTTTAGAACAGTACTTTGTGAGGATAAATTCCGTTTGTAAGAGCAAACACAGAGCAGAGGTAGCCCTGGAGCTGAGGAACAGCTTTGATTCTTCGCAGAATTTTTGAGTCCACAGCTTTCTGATCAACCTTCCGCTGCTCTGTAATCTTGTATTTCTCTCTCTCTGTGTCGAAGATCTCACCTTCCTGGTGCCTGGGCTTACGCAGTTTCTTCTTCTTGAAATAAGCATCAGTGAGATGTTCTGGGATTTTCACACCACTGATATCAATTTTGGTGGAAGTGGCAATGACAAATTTCTGGTGTGTTCTCCGCAAAGGAACTCGATTGAGGGACAGAGGCCCAGTCACAAGTAGCAAGCCACTGCTCAGCTGCTTCAGGAAAATGACCCTCTTGCCTCTGTGGCGCCCAGTGAGGATAATCAGAATGGTCCCAGGAGTGATGCTAGCGTGCTGTTTTCTCACATGCTTACTGAAGGGTTTTTTGCCGTGACTCAACAGCTTTCCAGGCACATCTTCAGTAGGATAATACCTAGGCATTTTGCGAAGTTTAACCACCCGGGTACCACCATTCTTGTCACCACCAACTGGTTTTGTGACAGTAGCAAGAACCTTCACATCCTTTTTCTTTTCAACCTTGGATTTAGCTGCTGAATACTTCCTCTTGTACAAGGCCTTTCTGGAATACATAGCCGATCGGGAATATCTGCCAATTCCTCTGACCAGAACAGGGTTTCGGCTGCAGTGGGGCTTCCCCTTCTTAACCTGCTTCACCTTTTTAGCCTTGCCACTAGCATCAGCCTTCTTGGCTTCAGGTTTTTTCTCCTTAGTATCTGGCTTCTCAGCCTTTTCACCCGCCATCTTGCAAGATGGGAAAAAGCTGTTCTACCAATTTGTATCCCCAACGTTAGCACACCAAAGTCCCTGTGAGAGTCAGGCTTTTTAGTCTTTCCAATCCAATAGGTATGAAGTGATATCTCATTTTTATTTTTACTTCCCTGATTATTAGTAAGTCTGACCATCTTAGCATGCTTATTGACCATTCAGTTTCCTTCTATAAATTGTCTACTTATATTTTCTGTTCATTTGGCTATTAGATTGTTTTTCTTACTAATCCTTTGTGAGTTCAACACATAGCAAAATGTCTTCTAGTCTGTAGCTTATCTTTTTACATGTTTGGGGGTTTGGTTGTTATTGTCATGTGGTTGATCTTGCTCTTGATGCTGAATTTTAAGATTATGATGTCATCACATTTATCACTATTTCTTTATGGTTTGGGATATCATATCTTATCTAATAAATTCTTCCCTACACTGATTTGTTATGATTAAAATTATATTTTCTTTTAAAAATTTTGTTTTTCACATTTGATTCTGTAATCCATCTGAACTTTTTGGTGTGGTGTGAGGTAGGGCTCATTTCTTTTCCATACAAATTATTTTAGCACTACTTACTAATATCGATGTTGATTTGTGATGTGACCTCTGTCTTACCCCAAGTTTTCCATAGTCCAGTTTCTGTGTTTTCATGTTTTGTCTCATTGATTTGTTTCTCCTTGCTCTAAAGTCACACTGTCTTAAATATTCCCATCTGATATTAGGTCAGGATTATACCAATTTTTTCTGTTTCAAAAAATTTTGGCTAATTTTTGCCCTTTACCAAATGAATTTTAGGATTAGCTTGTCAAGTTCTGTGAAAAACTCCAGTGTGGTTTTCACTGGAGTTGTATTTACCTTTTAGATTAATTTAGAGTCAGTCGACTTCTTCTTAATCTATTAAGTCTTCTTATCCATGATCATAGCATTTCACTCCATTTTTTCCAAGTCTTCTTGCGTGTTCATCGATAAATTTTTTGAAAACTTTTTCAAAAAGTCTTATACACTTTTATTAGATTTATTCTTAAGTAGTTATAGTTTTTATTACCCTTATAAATTCTTTCATTTATTATGTTTTCAGATTAATTATTACTTGTTTATAGAAATGCCATAGAGCTGTACTTTGATCTTACTGGCGTAAGACAAATTCTCCTATTAGTTCTAACCAATTGTCTGAGCACATTTTTTTGTATTTCTTTGGGAGACAATCATATAGTTTACCTATAAAGATAATTTTGTCTCTTTCTTTCCAGTTCTTATTCCTCTAATCATTATTTTCATCTTATTGTTGAAGAGTGGGGTAGTATCAGGTATCCGTGTTTTTCTCCTTACTTTAAAGTTCTAAAATTGCACAGTTAAGAAAATGGCTTCTATTGTTTTTTATATTTGATGTCTATCATCAGGTTTACTGAGACTTTCATTCAGCACATTTTTATTCAGAGCTTCCTCTGTGCCAGGAACTTTTCTAAGTGATGGGGACAGAGTGGTGAATATGACAAAAAGTCCTTCATGGAGCTTACAAGATACAGAGGGAAACACACACACACACACACACACACACACATTCAGGAATTGATACATGATATGTAGAAAAATAAAGAGTTATAAGGGAATGGTTATTTTAGATAGGGTATTCAGAGAAGGTCTCTCTGAGAAATTAACACGTGAGCAGAGAACTGCATAAGTGAGTTGGGCTGTGTGTTGCAGGCTCTGAGGTGGAATTCAGCACACGGAGAGTATATTAGGAAGGGAGGAGAAGGAGAGAAGAGTGGGCAGAGGGAGAAGCGGAGCTGCAGTGCAGGTCCAGCAACAGCCTTGCCCATTTCAATAGGGGGCTCTAAGCTACCATGACCCCATCCAAGGGGTAGAATAAGAAGGGACAAGGGAACTTCGCCTTTACAACCTTGCAAGGATCAGATGTTAGATGCAGCTATCCCGGGAAGTAGTATGACCATCAACAGGGTGGCTTTCTTCAGCTAAGGTGGAAGAGGCCATCCACTGCAGGCTGTCCAATGAGATTCTAGAAGCTGATGTAGCGAAACCCTCTGAAGGGAATCTGGCTGAGCATCAAAAGCCATGTGATGATCTGGAAGAAAGGCAGTCTATGCAGTGGGCAATGAAAGAAATGCCTGAGTTAGGCATGAGCCTAGTATGTCTAAGAAGCAGATGAAAAGCAGTGTAAACAGAAGGAAACACACAGGGAGAATAGCAGTGGGAGATGAGTCACTGAGGTAGCATTGTCAGGCCACGTAGCTGATGGCAAGAAGAGTGGAATTTACTCTGAGTACCAACAGGAGGCTTTGAGAAGTCACAAGAAGGGACACAATTTGAATGGGATTACATTTTAAGAAGTTCTCTCTGGCTGCTGTTGGCAGAAGTGACTACAGGGAATAAGAGTGGAAGCTGAGAGGCCAGTTGGCAGACAGTTACAATCAGTTGTGTAAGAGATTATGCTGGCTTTCACCGTGTGGATAGCTGTGAAGGTAGTAAGAACTGCTTGGATTAAGGGTTTATTTGAAGATGGAACCAGCAAGGTGTAATGAGAGGTTGAATGTCTGGTAGATGGAAGGAGAGCAGTCAAGGATGACCCTACAAATCTGGCCTGAGCAACAGTAAATGAAGTTGCCTTTACAGAGTGAAGAAGTCCCTGGAGAGGAAAAGGTTGTGCGTTGGCAAAAGAAAAAGGGAAACCAAGAGTTCTGCTTTGGACAAGTTAGGTCTGAGATAATTATGTTACATTCAATGAATGTCAACCAGGGAGTTGGGGCTGGATATGCCTTTGGGCGTATCAGTGAACACATGGTATATAAAGTCACAGGAATGAATTAGATCATCAGGATGGCAAGTGTAAAGAAAGGAGGGAAAACAAAGAGGATGGAGGGCTGAACTCCAGGGAACTTCAAAATTTACGTACCAGAAAGATACGGTGACACCAGTGAATAAGAATGAGAATGGATGACCACTGATCCAGGAGGAAAATCAGGACCATAGGGTCATAGTAGCCAAGGGAGGAGAGTATTGCAAGAAGGAGGGAGAGATCCTTTGTGTCAAAAGCTGCCGAGAGACCAAAATAATAATTTTCCATTAAACTTGGTGGTGAAAATGGTGATAGTTATAGACTGATTTAGTTGGGTTGAGGAGAAAATATTAGGTGATAGAGTGGAAACAGTGACTCTAGAAATAAGATGAAGGGAATTCCCTTCTATTTATAATTTACTAAGATTTAAAAAATCTTAAATGTTTTATTTCATCCCCAACATTTTTTTGCACCTGTTGAGAATGACTTTGCTTTTTCAATCTGACAATGCTGATTACATTCATATATTTTATGATGTTGAAACATCTTTGCATGATGGGGAAATTCCATTTAATTATGATATATCATATATAAGTAAAATTCAATTTTTGTTCTTATTTTACGTAGGATTTTCCTATGTTTATACATGAGATACAGTTGTTTTTATGATTATCTTTTCTTATGCTCTCCCTTTCTAGTTGTAATTTCAAACTTATACTAGCTTCATAAAATGACTTGGGTAGCTTTTCCACTCCTTCAGTTTTTCAAAATATTTCTATAATATTAGGATTATCTGTTTTAATTCCTATCAGACTGTCTGGGTCCAAGGTCTTTGGAGGTTAGGAGATTAGGGAGGGCAGAGAGAATATTTTACTTGCAGATGGTTGCAGGTTTACTGTTGCTGGGGGGTTTTTTCTTCTTGAGTCAATTTTAAGACTGTAATTTCTTTCCTATTTGCTCTCAGATCATTTCTCTGTCTTCCTGCTGCAAACCACATGACTGAGATTTCCTATGCAATTAGCTAGTTTTGGTCAATGGAGAGCCCTAGCAGAGGACTATCGGGCAGGAGGAAGAGGGAAGCCCAGGCGTTTTTCCCATTCTCTCTCCGCCTCCGGCAGTGTCTGTCTCTCCTGGGGTTCCAGCTCCCACTTTTCCCCCATGGTCCAGCTCCCTCGCAGCCCCCTGTCACAAATCCAGCTCCCACTGGTGACTCTGGGTCTTACCCCCCAGTAATGCCAACTGCCCCACTTGGTCCCTCCAGCCTTAGCGGTAGTAATAACTTCCTGATGGGACTAATTTCAGTGTTGGCTCACCACCTGCTGTTTCACTTTGAAGTTTTCCTTTTGAAGCGAATCTCCTGTAATGTATCCCTTTTATTGGACTACCTGGAGAGTCTCTGTTTTCCTGACTGAACACTGACTGATCCAGGTAGCTTATATTTTTCTGAAAAATCATCTATTTCATTTGAGTTTTCTACTTTATTGGCATACATATGAAAAGTGATTGGCATATTATTTAATTAGGATGTTTAGAATCTCTACCATATACATAGTTATGTCCTCTTTTTCATTCCCAATATTGTTTGTGTCTTCTCTCTGTCTCTTATGTCAGTCTTGCTAAAGATCTGAAAAATACATCCAGTTTACCAGAGCTAAATAAAGGAAGGGGCTACTATCTATGTATACTGGCTTCATGTACAAAAGTTATCACTGGAAAGATAAGAAAGAAGATAATACTTGTTGTCTGTGGGAGGGAAATTGGATGGCGAAGTAAAAGAAATGGAAAGTAAGGTTTTAATTACATACGAGTTCATACATTTAAAATTTTGAACAATATGAATGATTCATCTAATCCAAAAATTAGATTTAAAATAGCAAAAGAGGGCTTCCCCGGTGGTGCAGTGGTTAAGAATCCGCCTGCCAGTGCAGGGGACACGGGTTCGAGCCCTGGTCCAGGAAGATCCCACATGCCGCGGAGCAACTAAGCCCGTGGGCCACAACTACTGAGCCTGTGCTCTAGAGCCCGTGAGCCACAACTACTGAAGCCCGCGTGCCACAACTACTGAAGATCACGCTCCTAGAGCCCATGCTCCACAACAAGAGAAGCCACCGCAACGAGAAGACTGTGCTCCGCAACTAGAGAAGCCACCGCAATGAGAAGCCCACGCGCCGCAACTAGAGAAAAGCCCTCACGCAGCGATGAAGACCCAACGCAGCCAAAAATAAATAAATAAATAAAATAGCAAAAGAGCAGATTTTGAATTTGCTTGCCTTTCTCTTATTTCTGTTTTCTATTGATATTTTATTAACTTCTGCTTTATTGTTATTATTTCCTACCTTTTTACTCTATCCAGGTTTGCTCTGTTCCTCTAGCTCACTTATTTTCAGTTTTCATATCTTTTTAATAAAGGAATTTTAAGGCTACACTTCATCTTTAAAATACCATTTTAGCCTATCTCAGTTTTTGACAGGTGGTAATTTCATAGTTTTTATTTCTAAATATTTTATTATTTCCATTGTGATTTCCTACTTAATCATTGGATTACTTAAGTGTATCTTTAATATTTCAAACATATGTGCCTTTTAGGTTTCCTTTTTATTGTTGGTTTCTAATTTAAGTGTACCATGACAAGAGATTGTGGTTTATATGGACACTTTACTTTGAAATTTGTAACCTCATTTGGATGGTCCATTTTTTACAAGTTCCACTAGTACTTGAAATTAAAAGCTTTATTCTATTAGTTGGATATAAGATGTGTGTATGTTTATGCTCATATATTAACTCAAACTTGATAACTTTATTTTTCAAATTTTTATTTTCTTGTAATCTTGTTCTGGTTGGTCAATTCATTAATATAAGTGTGTTCAAATTACCCACTTTATTTTGCAGAATTGTCCTTATAATTGGCAGTTTTTGCTTAACTAATGTCGAGACCATGTTGTTAGCTGCACAGAAGTTCATGATAATTATGTATTCTTGGTGGATTGATACTTATATTATGTAGTGTCCCATTTTTATCTTTATTAATGCTTATATTCTAATTTTTCTGGTGTTATTAACTCTCTACCATCTGTTGTGTATATGTGTGTGTGTTTGTGTGTGTATTTGCCTGGTGTATCTTGTTTCATTCTTTGTTTTCAAATTTTCAGAATCTTTTTAAGCCATGTATCTTGAAAGAAGCAAAGAACTTAACTTTTAAAAAATACAACTTTTAAAAGAGATAAAATTGTCTCTATTTTCAGGTAACAGGATTGTATACCTAGAAAATTTGGAGGTTTCTACCACCATCAACAACAAAAACCCTCCGAGAACTCATAAGTGAGTTCAGCAGGTTCACAGGACATAAGATCAACAAGCTAAAATCAACTGCATTTTTATATACTAACAACAGCAAACAAGTGGAAACAAAAATTTTTTTAAATGCAAACCATTTACAGTTGCTCCAAAGAATATTAAATATTCAAGTATAAATCTAACAAAAATCTATGGAATCTGTATGATGAAAATTACAAGATGCTGATGAAAGAAATCAAAGGTGATCTAAATAATTGAAGAAACATTCCTGTGTTCATGGATTGGAAGACTCAACATAATAAAGATGTCAATTTTCCAAATCGATAAATAAATTTGATGTGATTCCTATGAAAATATCTATAAGATTTTTTTGTAGACATAGTTAAGATTATTCTAAAATTTATGTGAAATGGCAAAGGAACTAGAATAGCTAAAACAATTTTGAAAAAGAATAAAGTAGGCAGAGTCAGTGTACCTGATTTCAAGACATATGTAGCTACAGTAACCAAGACTATTGTGGCATATATAGAGGAACAGACACACAGATCAGTGGAACAGAATAGAGAACCCAGAAAGGGACCCACACAAATATGCTCAACTTATTTTTGACAAAGGTGCAAAAACAATTCAGCGAAGGAAGGATAGCCTTTCCAACAAATGGGCTGAACCAACTGGAGATCCATAAGCAAACAAAACAAAACAAACAAAAAAACAAAACCCACCTAAACCTAACACTGTATACAAAAATTAACTAAATGGACTCAAAGTGAATGATAGACTTAAATGTAAAATGCGAAACTATAAATATTTAGAAAAAACATAAGAGAAAATCTTTGTGATGTACAGTTAGGCAGAGTTCTTAAATTTGATACCAAAAGCACAAATCCCTAAAGGAAAAGCTAATAATTTGGACTTCATTAAAAGTAAAAACTGTATTTCTGGGAAAGACTCTCTTAAAAGGCTGAAAAGAAAAATTACAACTTGGGAGAAAATATTTGCAGAACGCATACTGGCCAAATGATTTGTATCTAGAAAATATAAAGAATTCTTAAAGCACAATAGTAAGTAAACAATCAAGTTAGAAAAATGGGCCAAAGACATGAACCAACACTCAAAGAGAACATACAGAGATGGCAAGTAAGCCCGTTAAATGATGTTCAACTTCATCAGCCCTTAAGGAAATGTAAATTAAAACCGCAATTGAGTTATCACTAACACCTACCTGTATGGCTAAAATTAAAAATGGTGACTACACCAAATGCTGACAAGAATGCAGAAAAACTGGTTCACTCATACAATGCTGGTAGGAATGTTAAATGGTATAGCCACTCTGGAAAATAGTTTGGCAGTTTCTTTTAAAAGTAAACATGTACTTACCATATGACTCAGCAGCTGTACTCCTGAGCATTTACCACAGAGAAATGAAAACTTATGTTCATGCAGAAACTTGTACATGAATGTTCATAGCAGCTTTATTCATAATAGCCCAAACCTGGAATCTATCCAATTTTCCTTCGATGGGTGAATGGATAAGCAAACTGGTATATCCATGCCAAAGAAAGTACTCAGCAATAGAAGGAATGAAATATCGATAAATGCAACAACTTGGATGAAACCCAGGGGAATAATGATGAGTGAAAAAAAAAGGTTACATACTGAATGATTGCATTTACGTAGCACTCTTGAAATAACAAAATTATAGAGATAGAGAAAAGATTAGTGGTTGCCAGGGGTTAGGGAAGGGTGGGTAGCAGGAGGGAGCCTTGTGGTGATGGTACAGTTTTCTCTCCTGATTGTGGCGGTAGTTACAGGAAGCTCTCTCTGTGCAGGCTATTTGTTCAGGAATCTTTTGCACTTTGCCATCCAAAAGGAAAGATAATGACAACCTGAAAACTTTCTGAGAACATTGTTACAATTGAAAAGTAGTTTCCACAGAAGATGCAGAAATTTGTTTTCTTGGAATTAATCATGACATGGAATCTACAGTATTGATCAAGGAGAATTACAGTTTAATTTCATATTCATACAGTATATGGACAATAAAAATTATTCCTTCTGATTCAATATGTTAAATGTTGGATCTCATCTGGATACATTAAAAAGTCATTCAACTTTTAAGAAGTATGTAGACGTGTGGCCTTTTATCAACTAGAAGATTTCCTATAATGTTGATTGGAAAATCATTCTGATAGCTATCCTTCTAAAATTTTAGGAGGTAAATGATTTAAGATTGCTAAATGTTTTCCCTTTGACTTACTCTGGACTACCATTAGGAAAACATGTAGTTCTGAAATAATTGTTCTCCAATTAAAGAAGGAGTTGGAAAGGACTTCTTACTTCAAGTCCTTTCCTGAAATATCAATTTTTATAAATATCCATCTGTTTGGGTTATAATTTCCCTTATCATAATGGGTATGTAAACACACATCTCGGTTTTTAAATATGGGTTTTTAAAATAAATAATGCAGGATACACCTCTTGAATGTTCTCAATATATCATCGATTAAAATGATACTAATCTGTAGGAGGCAGATGCAAAACTTGGATAATAGAATTTTTGGCTAATTAAAAAAATACAATACATTAGTAAATTCTTTTAACAATTAAATTTCATTTCACAATTGTTTATTGTGATTAGTGATATATTTGAACATATCTTTACTACTGTCTTTATTTTGTTTTCTTTCCCTTTTTATAATTTTTCTTCTTGTTTTCTGCTGAATTGGTAAATGCCTTTATTCCATTAAATATTCTTCTGCTTATTTTGAAACTATAAATTACATTTCTATCTTTGCTGTTGTTACCCCTATATTTTTAACTATGTAACAATAAATTTTCATTAAAAATTTTAAGTTATTCTTTACCACCATTCTCCTAAACACACTGAGGGTCTTGGCAAGATTTAGCCACTTACAGAACAACTCCTGAAATTATTATTATATAGAGTTTTAGTTTTTCCTCTTTTTTTTAAGTAAAAAAGTTAATTATTGCAGTCAGTGGCTAATTAAGATATATCCACTTATTTTGTCAATTTCTTTGCTTATTATTATTTCTTTCATCCAATATCTTCCCAGCCCACCTAGTTCAAACCCTCATTCTTACTAGCTGGGAGGCATTAATATTTCTGTACCTCAGTTTCCTCACTTTAAAATGAGGTTAAAAATTTATCTACCTCATAGTATTATTGTGAGGATTAAAAATAGTTGATACATGTAAAGTGTTAGCTATTGTTATAATTATTATTATGAGGCTCTTTTCTTTAAATTCAAGTTAATCCTTTAATGGATCTACGAGGGGTAAACTTCCCATGGGTGAAATATCTTTATTTTGTCTCTCTTTTGAATGCTAGTTTAGTTTTGGCATGAGAATCTAGCTAGATGGGAAATTATTTTCCTTCAGCAGTCTGGATAATTATTTCATCTATCAATGCTGATGAGAAGTGGGCTGCCAGCCCAGCTGTTATTCTTCTGTAGGCAACCTGTCTTTTTTCTCTGGTAGCTTTTAGGATTGTTCTATTTGCCCTTGATGTTTTTACAGTTTTCCTACAATATGGATTTATTTTTATTTATGCTGTGAACTTTCAGCCTGAGGACATGTCTTCAATCCTGGAAATTTCGCAGTCTCATCTTTTCAAATGTTGTTCCTGTCTTTGTCTTTCATCTATTTCCCCCTGGAACTCCTAAATATTTGTTTTGGAGCTTCTCCATCTATTATTCATGACTCTTTAACTTCTCTTAAGTAGTTTTTGTCTCCAGGTGCTGCATTTTGTGTGAATTTCTCGGCACTTTTTTCCAACTCTCTCTTTGGCTGATTTCAATCTAGACTATCCCATCTATTGAGATTTTTAATTTCAAAGAGTGCCTTTTTCCAAAATTCCTCATCAGTTCTTTTTCATATCTACGTGTTCTTGAGGATGTTCATTATTGCTGGTGGTGGTAGTTTCTATAAATAACTACTCAGTTGTGTAAATATCCGTAGCCATGCAGTGAGGTAAGGAAAATTCAGGACCTTGACCAGCTAAATCTTCAGGAGGGTGAATGCTTTAAATTCATTCTATTTTATTTAGCTATAATTTTCATGAAACAGGTGCCTATTTTATGTAAAAATTACTCCACTGCAATGACAAGAATTCTTAAAATGTTTTATTTTCTACTTAGTTCCCTATTTCATCAAGCTCAGGGAATCAAAAATGTGTCTGCAACAAAAGTACTCACACTGCACACACATTCCCAGGAAAATCAAACTGAAGGGTAACAGGCATGCAAAAATACAGTACCCCCTCCCTTTTTTTTTTAACTGATTCCTTATTTCTTCTCAGGCAGTGCAATGGGCCCAGGTTAATTTGCCTGGCTCACAGAGGACAGTAATTAGGAGCCCAACGGATTCAGAACATTACTGGCTTAGGCACAATTTTGACAACCTGTCTCCGAACTCCCTTTGGAAAGCCCAGCAAACTCATTCTTCTATGCAAAGCCGTCCAACTTTTCAGAGAATCAGAAGGAATGTTAGGAAACATTTTCCTTGCCAAGAGGATACTAGCACCGAAGCATTTACTCACTGGTCCCTTTCAGTCTGCAAAATACAGCCAGTTGTCCTGGATGAGCTTTACTGTCTCCCAAGGGTAAAATGGTTTTAAGTTAGGACACTTTATTAATTCTGTTTCTTCAGGAGTTCAGCCTGAAAGTGTCCCTTTTATCTCAAAGGACTCTAAAGCCTTCAAAAAGTTCTGTGCTGGATGATAGCTCCTCGTGAAGATCAGCCTCCTCTGAAGTGCTGGTCTGGACTGAATCTCAAATCTAATATTGATTCTAACTAAATATGCTGTGGGGTTGGTTAGTCACTGAACAATGGGCAAGGAAACCTTTCGTTTTCAACTTTTTGTACATGGTATTAGCTATGTTAGCATTTGTGCTTTCAAATAAGTTTTTAACGTCTGATTTTTTCAAGGAAATGAATGTAACTATTGCATATCTTTATACTTAAAACAAAAGAGATGTATATTATTATTTTAACCCTTATTACTGTCCTGTTGTATGGCTGTAGCAGTGTTTACAACATGAAATGCAAAAGCCCCTGTGCTTATCCTTTCCTTTATAAGTCCTTATATTCTCATATTCAGTTCCAAGTACCAAGTAGGGTAGATTTCTTGCTGATGAGTTTTATTTATGGGTGATTGTAGAATTTTAGATTTGGAAGATGATGTAGACACTAACGTTCTGATATAGATAGACAGGGTAACAAAGCACCAGTAAAGTCCAGATCAAGCAGTTAACTAGTATCAGGTCTAGGATTAGAACTTATGGTTCCTAACTCCTGGTCTAATGCCCATGAAGGCAGAAGGGCCTATAAATAAATACAAATATTTGGTCCATTCAGAAACCACCTGAGATATCCCTTATACTTCATAGTGAGTCTATTAGTAGTATAAAAATTGTTACTTCTGACATGTTACAAACAAAATCAACAATCTCCTGGACCCATTATGAGGTACTTAAGAACTTTTTTTGAGGGCTTTGAAAGGCAAAGGAAGATAGCCAAAGGAGCTCTCTGCAAATGGGCAGCTTTCCCAGATAGCCCCAGAAGGAAAAAAGAACGAACAAATTAGTGAATCAGAGTTCTTTTAATAGTTCTATTATGATGTCTAATTGTGAGTGGAAGACCCTATGACTTCATCACAAAGTTTAGCACTCTGGTTGAAAATCTTGACTAAACCTGCACTCTTTCAAGACACTAAAATTCCATCAAACTCTTGTCCCTTAAATGAAGAGACACCTACAACACTCTGAGGTCGTCATTCATGCAAAACCATACTCAGAATCACAGAGATCACCATTACAGGTAGTATATTGCCAAATACTTAGTGTGTATCAAGCAATCTTTTTTTTTTTTTTGGCTGCATTGGGTCTTTGTTGCTACGCATGGGCTTTCTCTAGCTATGGTGAGCGGGGGCTACTCTTTGTTGCAGAGCACGGGCTCGAGGCGTGTGGGCTTCAGTAGTTGCAACACGTGGGCTCAGTAGTTGCGGCACACGGGCTTAGTTGCTCCGCGGCATGTGGGATCTTCTCGGACCAGGGCTCGAACCCATGTCCCTTGCATTAACAGGTAGATTCTTAACCACTGCGCCACCAGGGAAGTCCCCAAGCAATCTTATTTAATCCATCTAGTAAACTGGTGTGGTAGATCTCATAATCGATATTGCCTCCATTTTATAAACAAAGAAACTGAGATTTAGACAAGTTATATGACTGGCCAGAGATCACGTAGCCAGTAACAGCAGGGCTGGGATTTGTACCCATGTGTCTCTGACTGCAGAGTTTAGCTCCAAATCACTATAAGCTCCATTTTGTTACAGGTGGAAATGAGAGTTTATGAAAGAAGGTATTTCTATACCCCCTGTGCCTAGAACTGTGCCTGACACCTAATGGTACTTAGTAAATATTGGCCGGATACACAAAAGGATAAATTCACGAGGGTAAAAAGGACTGCCAGCATCTTCAAGTGGGTTTGTAAAGCTCCTACCAAATTTACAAGGTATGCTTGACCCAAGAAAGGTTTTCAAACAAGTCTTTGCTGTTACTTTGTTAGTCTCTCCCAAATTGCTTCAGAGGTGTCACAGTGTAAACTGCGAGGGTCCAAAGCTTTCTACTGTCTGTTTACTCTCAGCATGCTGTGCTGTTTAGTTGTAAACTGGTGAAGATACTATGTAGCAGGAAATATTTTTATCCCTGGAAAATAAATTTAGGGAATACGCCTTTTTTCAATCCTTGCTGTTCTTCAGTGTCTCTTAATGAATTTGCAAGAAGTATATTCTGAATGGTTAAGCATGGCCTCTTGAGTTGGCCTGAGCTGGAAGCCAGGTTCCATCCCTTATCAGCTGAGTGACATTGGTAGATTTACCTCCGCCTCAGCTTCCTCATTCAGAAAATGCTAGAGTTGTGGGGGAAAAATGAGTTAATTTCTATCAGAAGCGTGGCCTAGTGCCCAATATATAGTATGCGATCTATAAATGTTAGCTGTTACTACATCAAAAGTATCTTGTTTCCTTCAGTGTATGGAAGGAAACCTCATTCATTCATCAACAAACAGGTATTGAGTGCCTCCCAGGTGCCAGCCTCTGCTCCACGTGCAGAAGATAGAGAAACAAAGTAATTGTCTGCTTTCATGGGCCTCACATCCCAGAAGGGGACACGGAAGATAAATAAAATAAGATGTACTGTGTGCCTGGTGGCAAAACATGACTCAAAAAAGGATAAGATGGTGGGGGAGGATTATTTCACACAGGTTGGCAAGGAAGGTCTCTGAGGGACACACCTGAGGGGAGTTAGCAAGACGCTATGGATACCTGGGAATAGAGCATTTCAAGAGAGGGAATTTCTGGCTTATAAAACACGAGAAGAAGGAAAAAGGCAAGGAGGCCAGAAAGCAGAGTGAACAAGGAGTGGCAGGAGACAGAGCCAGTGAGGTAGAAGGAGCAGGCAGACCCTGCAGGAGCTTGCAGGCCACGGTGAGGACTTTGGATCTCACCCCAAATGAGGGGATTTGACGGATATATTTGAAAAGGAACAGTCAGGCTGCTGTGTGGATACTTGTCTGTAAAGGGGCAGGGGCAGAAGCAGGAAGACCAGTTAGGACATTGTTGCATTTGTCCAGGTGAGGGAAGACAGAGGTTTAGCCCATGATGGTAACAGGAGGAAAATAAGTAGTGGTCAGATTCTGGATATATTTTAAATGTGGCGCTGACATGGTTTGCTTTGGGCTGAATCTTAGGTGTGAGAGGAGGACTGTCAAGGATGACCCCAAGGTTTTTATTACCAAGGCACTGGTAGATTGATTTTGCCATTTCTTCTGTTACTGGGACACTGGAAAGGAAGAATATATTAGGACTCTCCAGAGAAACAGAACCAATAGCACGTGTGTATATATGTGTGTATATATATACACACATATATACATATATATACATGTATATATATATATAGAGAGAGAGAGAGAGAGAGAGATTTATTATTAGGAGCTGGTCCATGTGATTATGGAGGCTGACAGTTCCCAAGATCTGCAGGGTGAGTCGGCAAGCTGCAGGTCCAGGAGAGCTAATGGTGCAGTTCCAGTCCCAAGGCCAGCAGGCTCACGACTTAGGAAAAGCCAATGTGTTTCAGTTCCAGTGTGAAGGCAGGAGAAATCCAATGTCCCAGTTTGAAGGCAGTCAGGCAAGAGGAATTCTCTATTATTTGCAGTAGGGTCAGCCTTTTTGTTCTGTTCAGGCCTTCAACTGATTGAACGAGGCCCACCCACATTAGGGAGAGCAATCTGCTTTACTGTCTATTGATTTAAATGTTAATCTCATCCAAAAACAGTCTCACAGAAACACCCAGAATAATGTTTGACCAAATATCCAGGTAGCCCGTGGCCCTATCAAGTTGACACGTGAAATTTACTACTATGGAGGAGAAGCAGATTTGGAGAGGAAATCAAGAGTTTTGCTTTGGACATGTTAAGTTGGAGGTATTATTAGACCTCAAAGGAGAGATGTACTCAAGCAACTGGGTGCATAGACCAGTGTCCTTGAGATGCAGTACTTTTCTTTTCCCTTGTGCATCCCATATGCAATCCTGATATGAAATTCCTTGTATTAACATCGACTTTAATTGATCCTGCCTTAGTTTTTAAGATTAAATGCTAATTTACCAACACTGATTTAGCTATATCAGAAAACGTATTTCTTAAGACATCATGGTTTCTCATTTTTCTGAACCCCTTCACATTTGCTGTTTCATCTTTCTGGATGCCCTTTCCTCATCTGTCCATCTGGAAGGTATTTTTTAAAGATTCATGAGATGATATCACCTATTCCTTGAATCTTTTCCTAAATCATTTAGGCAAACTTCAGACTACAGACACTCCCATCCTTCGTTTCCTTTCTCTATTGTTCTTTCTTTCTAGAAAATAGAAAGTTTTCATTTTCTCTCTTTATTATATAAGCATACAATTAAAGCAATAAAGAAAAGAATAAATGATAGTAGAAAGCACCTAAAATCCCAAAATAATGATGAATAACTAGCTTTCTAGAGTTTGCTAGATTTATATACACAAAATTACATAATTTTATAAAATAAGAGCATTTTTATAAACTGCTTTTGAAAATCAATTATATGTCATAAAGATTTTTAAATGTCAGTCAATATAGCTGAATATGACTCATTTTTAACAGTTGCTTATTTTAGTGTATGGATATAATATAGTTTTCCCATCCCCCAATAGTGGTTTTCACTTTTTTTTTGCTATGATAAGTAATGCAATAATTCACGTGTGCAATAATATATGAATCCTTTAAATTATTGCATATAGTTCATTGTTTGGATATTATATAATTTATTTAGCCAGTCCCTAATTGATGGATATTTCAATTATAACACACACACACACACACACACACACACAGTTGAAAGAATGGAAGGAAGGAAGGAAGGGAGGGAGGGAGGAAAATGTAAGAAAAGGGAGAATTATTGGCTTATATAATTGAAACTTCTAGGGCATCTGGCCGTAGGCCCACCTGGATTCAGGGACCGAAATGGTGTGTCACGAGGACTCTCCATTTCTTGGCTCTGTTTTCCTCTGAGTTGGCTTTATTTTCAAATAGGCTTTGTCTTTGCTATATCAAAGCTGGCCCCAGGCATTTACGGTCCTTAACTTCCATGATTCCTGGAGGAGAAAAATGTTCCTTTTCTGGCATTTCCAGCAAAATTCCCAGAGAGAGCTTTAATTGGACCAGTCCGAGTCACACGTCCATCTTTGCATCAATCACTGTGGTCAAGAGGAAGGTGATCTGGGTGGCCAACATGCCCCTGCAACCAGGGAACGTTCCGTCTCCCCGCCCCACTGCTAACTTCATGGGCTGAGAATGTAGGTAGGAGGGTTTGAAAAGCTATAAAGGTGTTCTGTTACCAGATGACATGTGCATGGTAACTGAGAAGCCAAAAGCAACAGTACTTAAGGAGATTAACATAGTTTAAAAAAAACAACAGTGCTTGTGTCAAAAAAAACCCAAAAGTTTTTAATGACTACAGATCTGTATAATGTCCATGGCTGGAACTTCATTTTAACCAACAGATGCCATGTTGCTTCTACTTTAAGGTTGGGTGACCCTGACCCTTGCCAATCAGCCTTTCCTTCTTGTCTTTTTGCAACATCTGTCAGTTACTAATCCACGGCTGGTGAGCAGAACTGGATCAATAAACTTCCCCTGTCTGAGCGGCCATCACTTCAGCCCTATGCCTCGTCTGTTCCTTATGGCACCTGAGGTATTACAGGCTTTTTCCTTCTCCCATGCTGAAGATTTTCTTTAACAGAGAATTGGCAGGAGGGGATGCAGAAGAAATGAAAAGCGTGGCAGCCAAAGCTGAGACCTTTGTTTTAAATCTCACAGGCGCTAACTAATACACTGATCCTAAAATGGTCACATTTCACATTCGATGATTTTCTGGCCTCTCCAAAAGCCAACGTATAACCAGAGTCATGACTGGACCAAGGTATGTGGATGCCTGGATAAGTTAATCATTTGGTGGACCTTGAAATCACTTTGTTTGGCATTTACTCGAAGAAGAAACTGGGGGTAGCAGAAGAGGTTCCATCCTTAGTAGCTGTTCCCCCTCCGTAGTCCCAAACTTGTATACCCCAATCAGTAAGACAAAACCCTTGTGGTACCAGGACATACCCTTCTTAGCAGGCAGATTATACACCGTCTACCTTTGCGTGACTCTAGGGTCTCGCAAACCCCACCCCACCACTACACCAGGCAAATGATGCTAGCATGCCTTCTAAACATGCACAGTGCTCCCCCAATGTATTTCTAGACAATACGGTTTTCTCCACCTCATCACACACTTAGTTGGGTCATCCTTATACCTGCCCAGCTCAGAGAAAAGAAGAGGAATTTGA
Source organism: Balaenoptera musculus (assembly GCF_009873245.2). NCBI lineage: Eukaryota > Metazoa > Chordata > Mammalia > Artiodactyla > Balaenopteridae > Balaenoptera > Balaenoptera musculus. Next base: position 23,423,538 of record NC_045789.1, on the reverse strand, counting down.
GGAAGCTGACATTAACAAGCAGATCACTAAATTTCGGAGCCAAAGTTAACCAATTCCGAGCCAATGTGAACCAGAATTTGGTGACATCAAGAAGAGTGAAATGATAGTATGTGTGTGATGGAGGACGAAGATTGGGTTGGGGAGAGAAGGAGAGTTTGCCAGCAAAACGAGATGAAACAGAAAACTATTTTCAAACACTTTTTAGCTGTGGAACCTTTTCTTCAAAGGCAATCTTACTCCAATTTGAGTTGAGTTGAAGAGCGGCCAAGAACCAACCAACTCCTCTCCCCACCATGCCCAGCCCCTGAGGCCCCTCCCAGGGAATTCTTAGGGCTCAACGTGGCTTAAAAACTGCTGACCTAGACTGTCTACTAGAGTGACAGTGAAGAATGCAGTTTGCTCAAAGACAAACTGATGTTGCTTAGGCTTTGTTCCAGTGTTAAAAAGGGAGCGTTCAGCTGAGGAACAGGCAATATTAAACCATTAAGCAGATAGCTTTGGGCGATTTTTCATCTGACAATGAAAGTGATGCTTTGTATACTTAAACTGTTGTATCTTATTATTTTTTTACCTTTTGAATGGCATGAGTAGAACGGTAAACCTTCCCTTAATATTGGCTGTCATTCTAACTAAGCTTAGGTTAATCTAATTTTTTTTTCCAATCCCCTTCTCACAGGTTTTGTCTTAACTGTGACAAACCCATTCCTATGACTCCCTCAAACTCTGGTCAGTCAAGAGCTGACTACAATTATGTTAGCCTGTTGTATGATTTATCTTTCCTTCTCTCCACTAGATTATTAAGCTCCCCCGGGGAGGAAAATGTTTCTGTTCAAGTATGCATCCCTTGCGCCTAACGTAGGACTTGTCAATAGTCAATAAATATTTGCTGGATGGGTGACAATAGCAGCAACAGAAGGGCTCCAAGACACCACCACCACCAACAACAACAAAACACAAAGCTGAATTCAGACAGGTGCATAAGACAGAGGCTTTGGAGTTGATTTGGATATGAGTTATGTAAGCTCTTTAAGCCTCCATTTTCTCATCTGTAAAATGGGGATAATAAGATGGTGGAGTTACATCTCTCTCAAGTGTGTAGTTGTAATCACCTTAAAACCCTTACACCATCCATGAAGTGAAATAAATATGCATGGTGTATTACATTCCTCTACTGATTCTGAGCAACTTCCCTCCCTCCCTTTTTCATTTCTGAGCACAGAAGAAAGAGATGGAATATACATATACACACAAAACTGAGAGCATGTAGTTGTATTCATGTTAGAGCACATTTGGGCCAATTCTAGTTTACATACCTCCTAGGGTTGTTGGGATTATTAAGTTGGTTAACACAGGAAAAGCCTTGCCTAATATCTGACCATGGCCATGGGTGTACAATAAACATGAGCCATTCCCCTTGCTGACAGACAGCTGATGCTCTGAGAGAATCTGTAAGAGGCTGGCTCTACTCCATTTGCCTTTCTTCCACCCCTGCACCTCTCTAAGCCAATTTACAGAATACCTCAAACCCCTGAGAAACAACATTTTGAAAAAACAAGCCACACCTGACTATGATTTTCTTATATTGCATTCAGATAGTTTCTACAGAATGGTAGTGCAGTCTTCCTCTCCTCGGGACTACTGTTCAGGACTGGTCACAACTCCCTTTCCCATTTTGTAATTTTGGTAAACTGAACCGTTCACTCTTTCATTTACTCATGCTCCCTAACACAGATATGGAGCTCTGTCATGGCCAGGCCCTGTGTTAGGTCCAAAGACTAACAGAACACAAGCGAGAGACAGACAAGTAGATAGACAATTATAATATAATGTGATAGTATAAGTGCCAAGACAGAGAACTGCACACAATTTTCAGAGCACCAAGAAGGTGACTAACCCAGAGTTGGGCTGAGGGAAGCCTGGCCAAAGACAGCCTTCTGGAAGAATTTCTCCTTAGCTGAAACCCTCCTAAGCATTGTAGCAAGAGCCTTCTGTTAAAGTGAGATCTGGGTAAAAGTCAGTGATCTTAATTTCATAGAAATGTAGACCCTTAAAATTAGAAGGAACCTTAGGGACCTTCTTCTAATGTCATGTTTCTTCAATAGTGTGTGTGCTCTGGGGGTCAGACAGCCTGGGTTCAAGTTAAGACTCTGCCACTGTTCATCTCTGGTTTGGGGAAAGTTCCTTAAGCTTTCTGTGCCTCAGTTTCTTCACCAGTGAAGTGGGGGCCTAATAACAGAACCTGCAATAGAGCAAGTTTTCAGTGACTGTTGACCATTAAAATTATATCCTAGGCTATTGCTGATCACCAGTAAATGTTTACTACAAAAAAGTACAATTTTTCAGTTCTTTATTTGTTAAATAATTGTTTTTAAAGTTAACAATTTGGCTGCTGATAGGCCTCAATAAATAAGAGATTTTATAAATATTTTCCCCAAATTTCAGAGGTCTTCAACGTCTTACATGGAAGCCAGACCTTGTTCAAGGCAGATGCCTTGTTATCTCAAACTACTTAGCACTGGGAATAGAGGTACATGTGAAACAGAACGAAAGGCTTTTAAAAAATTTGTCTGCCATGGACTTTAGATAACTTTCCCCTAATAACCATAAAACTATTATATACATATTTAAATACATGAACAAGAAAATAAACCCCATTAATTCACATTCCTCTCAAATTTATGACCTGGTCTAGAGCTAAGTAAACTCTTTTGTAATTAAAAAGTGAAAATTAATCACATAACCAGGGTCTTTTTTTTTTTTTTGGCTGAGTTGGGTCTTTGTTGCTGCGCGGGCGGGCTTTCTCTAGTTGCGGCGAGCGGGGGCTACTCTTCATTGTGGTGCACAGGCTTCTCACTGCGGTGGCTTCTCTTGTTGCGGAGCACGGGCTCTAGGCGCACAGGCTTCAGTAGTTGCAGCACACAGGCTCAGTAGTTGTGGCGTATGGGTTTAGTTGCTCTGCGGCATGTGGGATCTTCCCGGACCAGGGATTGAACCCGTGTCCCCTGCATTGTCAGGTGGATTCTTAACTACTGCGCCACCAGGGAAGTCCGTGTAAACAGGGTCTTGTTAGGAATATTTAAATACTTAAGGAAACAAACTTTTGAAACACCCCTTGTCCATGGGGATGTCACCTACATACAATTGGTTTACTAGGTAGAAGGAGCTCATTAAAGTAGGTCTAAGAGGCCAGTAATTGTTAGACTAGACAGAGTGCATGCTTCAAAAGTTATAAAACTCTAAATCTTTAAAGATATTACATAGTTAAGATTTTCAGTTAAATAACTACTGACCTTTCCCCCTAATAAGGAGGTTTTATTATACAGAGATAGACATTAACATGACACTCAAAGTACTAATGCTGAAAAAGTCTAGTCAAATTCCCCCTTCTGGGATTTTTGCCTTTGTGTTGCTGCTTCCCTACTGCTTAAAGGTCAGAATTCAACACATCCAGTTAAGGTTAGGGAAGGGTCTTGAACCCTGGGTGCTAGTGATTCTGGCAAAGCAGATGGTAAGGGGAGTGTGGTCTTTGTCACAGACTACCTGCCCAGGCAATTGTGAACTTAAGTAGATTTACAACTGCCTTCGATATTTACTCTCTCCTACACAGAGCTTTCTACAGTGTGTTTCATTCTGTGGGAGATAACAGGACTTTGGCACCGCTAGGCTAAACAAAGTTAAACATGCTTTGTTGAAAGATTTTTTGCGGCCTTCACCATGGTAATGAATCTTTGAGAGAGAGATGCAGTACAGATCATCTCCTAAACTTACTTGACTCAGAAACCTTTCTGGTGAAACATGTTATAGGACCAGGTTCTTCAGAACACGCTCTAGAAAACAGTGTACTAATACATCTGCTGCATTGCCAAAGTAAAAAGTGTAATCAGCTTGAATCCTTTCAATGGTAGCCTGGTCCCGAGGATATTAGTCTAGACTTCTGGATGGCCTTGCAGGGTCTGGCTCTTGCTTTTCTCCCAGCCTCGGACTCATTTCTCATCACACCCTCTTACGCTCACGCTCCTGTGAGAGGAAACGAGTGTGGATTTGCTGAAACAATAGGTCTCAGAGCCTCGCTCCACTCTTTCCTAGCTCCACACTTCGTACCCCCGACCAACCTTAGCTTGGCTCACGTCTACCCAGTTTTGAGCATGAGTTCTGGAGAAGCCTGCTTAGACCTCCAAGCATGCACTTGAGGCCTCTTTTACGGGTTCCCACACCCACTTCATGTTAGTCCCATGTTAGTTCCTGCATCTACCGCCCTGAGTCTTGTTGGCCATCATTGCGGTTGGGACTGTGTTCTTCTTTTTTTTTCTCTTTATTGAAGTATAGTTGATTTACAATATTGTGTTAGTTTCAAGTGTACAGCAAAGTGATTCAGTTATATATATATATGTATATATCTATCTTCTTTTTTTTCAATTCTTTTCATTATAGTTTATTACAAGATATTGAATGTAGTCCCTGTGCTATATACAAGAGGTCCTTGTGTTTGCCTATTTTACATGTGGTACTGTGCATCTGTTAATCTCATACTCCCAATTTATCCTTCCCCTCTCCTGCCCCTTTGGTAACCATAAGTTTGCTTTCTACAATACGTTTGTTTTCTGTCTGTGAGTCTGTCTCTGTATTGTAAATAAGTGCATTGGTACTATTTTTTAGATTCCACATAAAAGTGATATCGTATGATATTTGTCTTTCTCTGTCTGACTTACTTCACTTGGTGGGATCATCTCCAGGTCCATAGGGACCGGGTTCTATACACTGTCATGCTGCATTCCCAGTGTCTACCACAGTGCCTGGCACACAGCAGGCCATAACTATATTCGTGGAATTGCTGAAGTGATAGCTCTCGTTAGATGGTTGAGGGCACACCCCACTGCTGCCAGTAATTCAGGACTGCCTGGGCCCACTCTGTGGGCACATATAAAGGTTTGCTTACCCGTAGGTGGGCAGCAGGGGATTCCTAGTCTCCCTTGGTCACCAAGTATTATTTAGGGGACAATTAGGAAGCCAGTGCTATTTATTGATCCACATTAATAGGGCTGCAGAAGTGGCACATACACTGGAGTTTCTACACAGAGACCTCTTTCTTGACTCTGAGACACTGAGCCCTATCAGATGGACATGGGAGGATGTCGCAGAGTTGACCTAAAGAACAGGGAATTGGGTTCAACTTCTTAGAACTGCCAGCTTTGGCTTAGAGGCAGAGCCTCAGGACCACCTGGCACAGGTACTTCTTCATCCAGCCCTTCTTCTCCTTGGCATCCAGGGAGATATCATCAAAGTCACGGGATACAACCACGTAATTTCTTTCTCGTCACTGCTATGGCATCTCAGATTTCTTCGCCATTCTAGAGCAATAGCACTCATGATGTGTCCATAGCTCCCATCAGGAAGTTTGGCTTTGTAGCAGGCTCACATAAAAAATAAAGATGGTCGTGATACCAGAGTGCTTGGTAGGCAGAAGGGACTAAAATCGCTTCCCCAGAACATGGACTTCTCTATGACTTTCAAGGAGTACTTTACAATGGTGACCAGCAAAGCTGGCAACCTTATAAGGAGATATCATGAGAATCTAGAAGTAGCCAGTATAAAAGCCTTGGCTTCTTCTAAAGTCACTGGAGTAGATGAACATCTCTAACTCAGGGTAACTTGCCTATGTTGCTCAAGACTTAAGTCTTGTTCACTTCCTGCTTTTCTCTTCTAATCGTCCTGCACAGTTAGGATGGGGTTTCCGACCTCAAGTGTGTCACAGTGGAAGACTTACTGCACAGGTCAATTTCCTCAAAGACTCGCCCCCCCTCCCCCCACCCCCATTCGCCATCACACAGCTTCACCGTCCTTCTTTTCCCCACATTTCGGTCTTGGAGCTCATGGCTGCCACTCCCACTGTCTGGACGAGATACAAGATTGGTGCCTTGTGTGTGTGTGTATGTACATATACCCATGAACAGTCAGCCAGCTTTTCTTTGTGTGCTGTAGTCCACTCATGCACTAAACTCAGGCAGCAAACTATACTGTGGTTGTGCAAGAGTAGCTCCACTTGTCTTCGGGGAGCTCTGGGGTAAAGCCACAAAATGTGCCCCTCCACCTGCTCATCCCCCAAAGGGAAGGATGCAAATTCTTGTGTATTTTTGGCTTCCTTTCATCATAGGAGAGGTAAACAGCTCAACGGGAATGCATGTTGCTGCTATCGTTGGAATTTTTTTTTTTCAGAATGACCAACTCTCAGTGAAAAGTTAAATTCTGAGGCATAGGAAAAAAGCTAGAATTAGAACCCAAGTCTCCAGACTAAAGACTCAATGCTCAAGACCCTCAAACTTGCTGCCTCTGTAAATCAAATTGCAATCTTGTATGGGTGATGTAGGTGCCACGGGGTAGGAGGAGGGGTAAGAATTAGACTCTAGTGCAGAGAGAGGAGAGTGAATGCAGAGTCATAGCTTCCTCTCTGCAGTGAAACCATATGTTTCCTGAATTAATAGAGATATTATTTAGTGAACATGTGCAATAGACAAAGGCCACTTTGTGATGTCTTTTTCTTAAAATTTCTTCTAATTTTCTCTATGTTTTTAGAATCAGAACTGACTTTTTGCTATAGAACTCAGTTTAATTTCCTAACAGACTTGAAGGAGGGGCAGTTAGTTATGATACACAAAGTTGTATGTTAACTAACTAGCCCTCTGAAGAAGTATGGCAACTTCAGTGAAAGATACTCTTTCACATTGGTTTCACTGCTTAGAGGTAACCTCACACCATGCCACTCAAGATTTTGCTGCCCATTTTACCAGATAATCCAATGGATGTTAAAGATATAGTTCACCATATAGACCTGATTAATTGAAGAAAAATATAGCTTCTTATTGCTGACACTATGAGGTTAGAAATAGCATCCTATGCTAATCTGCAATGCCAAGAAATGAAGATGGTTTAAATCAGATCTCATGACTAATGCATGAGATCCGAAGTTCTTTTATTCCTGGCTATTTTAGAAAACTGAGGTGTATTTTTACCCAAAAAACTAATTCTATAAGATTTATTGAGGTAATACAAAATGCCTTATTATTAACAGCTCTGTACAATCAAGATTTTTGTCCTACTAATGATCACAGAAGCAGTTTCTCCATTTTAATTTTTTCAAAATTATGTATTTGCAATGGGTTAAGTCCAGATTCAAGTATATTATATTTGATCCTTAGTTGTTGTTAGTGGGGGGTTGTTTTTTTTTTGATACTCAATATCTGGGGAGATGACAGAAAGTTTAGATTACTTTCTGTGGTTGTTCTTGCATTTTAATTGTACTTATTGTGAACTCATTTAAACAGAAAGAAATATATCTAGCTATAAAGTATGCCTGGCATATTTGCTTGTTTTTGTTTTGGTTATGACAACTGAAATACTGTGTTTTTCCTATAGCTCTAATCCATGAAATCTGCAATCTTTCCACTTGATTTACGAAGGACCCTTAATTACTGCTGTCATTAGCACCTAGTGTTCAAAACAGTCTGTTAAAATGTACTGTTAGTCTCACCTCCAAGTCCCTGCTTGCTGTATTTTAATTTTTTTCCAAGGGTAAGTAAAACAATAATTGCCCTAATAGCAACAATCATGATGTACAGCGAATTAAATAATATTACAAGTTTTTTGTTGCCTATTTCTTTTTGTTCATAATTTGGCATTTGTGTGTTAAGACTGGCCTAGAGTTTGAACAAGTGTCCACAAGCAGGGTTACTACTAGCGAGGACTTATTACCTGGTTTCTAAAAACAAGCCACTCATTTGCCTTTTTCTTTCCACACGGATAGGGATGACAGACAACTGCTGCGAAGCTTCAGTGTTTCCGCCTGGTCATGCACAGTTCTGCAATATAATGTATAAATGTATAACAACAACTTGGGATCACTTGATACCTCGTTTGGAATAAGGAAATTAAATCCAGCCAGGCGCGTCCCCACGGTCGTCCGCGCGCACACACATACACACATATACACAGGCGCGCGCGCGCACACATACACACACGCGCGCGCGCGCGCGCGTCAAAAGTTGATTCATTCCCGAGATCCCCCAGAATCTTTCTTTTTCTCTTTTCTGGCAGCGCCGGCTTCCCAGTCCGGGTGGCAGTGAGGTTGGGGGCGTGGGAGGGGCGGGGAGGACGAGCAGAGGGAGGCGGGAGGCGGGAGCCGGGTGCCGGTGCGCGCCGCGCCCGCTCCTGCCGGCGGAGAGTCCGCGCCGGGTTTTGCGCCGTGTCCCCGGGCTTGTCTCACGGCCTCCAGCCGCCGCCGCTGCCGTGTTTACTGAGCTCGCGCGTCCTGATATCACTCCGCTGGCATGGAGGAGGAGGAGGAGGTGGAGGAGCGAGAGGAGGAGGAGGAGGCGGCGGCGGCGGCGAGCAGTTGATCATTGTGATGGTGGCAGGAGCAGCGGCGGCAGCGGCAGCCCAGCCGAGCGTTAGGGGCTGCTCTCCGCGCGGCGTTTTGCAAAGGACTTCACCGATCTACTTTTGCAGTCGCCTCGGACTGTCCATGTGTTTACTTCCCCCAGCCCGAGGATTCGATATCTAGGTTCCTGTGAAATGCAACTGAGCAGCCAAAGTACTTTGAGAACACGGGGCGGCATAAACACCAAAACTTTTTTTGTGGAAGGAAAATGCAATAAGCAAGCTTGCCGTTTTCCGATGCGGTGTGGAGTGAGTGTGTGTCGCGCGTGTCCGCACTGGAGGCATATGCTTGTGTGTGTACATGGGGTGTGTTTTTCGGTACGTAGGGAGAAAATGCTTGCCAACCACCGGAAATCTCCTGGAATTTATTAGAAAATAATGGATTATAAAAAGAAGGCAGGCGAAGAACGGATCTTCCCTTGAGTTGCAACCCGATTTGCTGCTGGCTCAGTTTGTTGTGATTCTTTTTGTTGATAAGGTGTCTGATGGTATTCTGATAACACCCCCCTTTTTTCCCCTCGAGCTTTACAGTTTAAAAAAAGGAAACAACAACAACAAAAAAACCACCCCAAAATCTCTCCCCCTTTTTTTCGCCCGGTCGGGATCGCTGTTTCCATCCATGTGCTTGCGTCTCCCCCGCGTTCCACTTAAACTATTTTAATCCTTGGACCCAAGGAGGAGGCTGATAGGGGGTGGATAAAAAAAGTTCTTCCAAAATAGTGTGCCCGGGGAGCAGGATGGGGGATTTCGCAGCCCCCGCTGCTGCCGCGAATGGCAGTAGTATTTGCATCAACAGTAGCCTGAACAGCAGCCTCGGCGGGGCCGGGATCGGTGTGAATAATACTCCCAATAGTACTCCCGCTGCTCCGAGTAGCAATCACCCCGCTGCCGGCTGCGGCGGCGGCGGCGGCGGCTCCGGGGGCCCCGGCGGCGGATCGGCGGCCGTCCCCAAGCACAGCACGGTGGTGGAGCGGCTCCGCCAGCGCATCGAGGGCTGCCGGCGGCACCACGTCAACTGCGAGAACAGGTACCAGCAGGCTCAGGTGGAGCAGCTGGAGCTGGAGCGCCGGGACACCGTGAGCCTCTACCAGCGGACCCTGGAGCAGAGGGCCAAGAAATCGGGCGCCGGCACGGGCAAGCAACAGCACCAGAGCAAACCCCAGCAAGATGCGGAGGCTGCCTCGGCGGAGCAGAGGAACCACACGCTGATCATGGTGAGGGCGCGCTGGCAGCGGGCACGGGGCGCGCGCGTGGGGGGGGCGTGGAGCTTCTTCCACGGGGGGCACGGGGATCTGATTTGCACCGCGGGCGAAGCGGGCTGAAGCCGAAGGGTTAACGTCAACTTTTGTGAGGTAAAAGCTGCCGTCGCCGCTACCTGTTAATCTGTCAGGGTTGTCAGATTTGGGGAAGAGGGGGCGAGAGGGGGAGAAGCCAGTCACGACTGCGAGGGGCGGAGGGAGCCTGGAGGAGCGTCGGAGTGAGGCACTGGAAAAGTTTTACCCCCCTCTCCCTTTCTTAGATACCGATTTGAAAGAGTGAACCCAGAGTTGAGACCTCGCTCCTCCTCTTCACCGCTCCCCACCCCACCCCTCGCCTGGCCGCCTGGGCTCCCCAGACCGGTCCCCCTTCGCCCACCCCTCTCAGCACGTCCGCCGAGTGCAGGGAGAAATTGATGCTGTCGCAGATTCTGGGCGGGCACCAGGCCCTCGAACCTGGGGGGAGGAGGAGGAGGAAAGGAGATGCTCTCGCCTCCTCTCCCCAGCTCACCCTCTTTGGGCTGAGAAAGTCTGAGAGTTTTGTGAATGAACTTTGAGGTGGGTGAGAAGCAAGCGAAGGTGGCTGCGCGCGCGCGTCCACGAGAGCGCGCGCGGATGCGGGGCGCGGATGCGCTCCCTCGCAGCTCGAGACCCCGGGCTGGCCCGGCAGGTGGAGCGGCTCCGAGGGTCGCGGCACTCGCCGGGGCGGGAGGGGAGAGCGACGCCCTGGGCTTGCGCGGAGAGTCCCCGCCACGCAACTTCGCCGGGGATTCTCTCCCCTCCTCCTCTTAAACTTGCTTGTACAGAGCTCTCTCCGCTGCTCTCCCGCCCCGCTCCCCGCCAACTTTCCGGGCCAGTCTGATAAGCCCGGAGGAGTGGAAGGTAGCGGGGAGGTGAAAGAGGCTTAAATGGCTCGGTGGGTGGGTTGGAGGTAGGAGGAGCAGCCAATGGTTTAACTTCTCCGGGAGGAAGGGGCAGTTCCCACCCCCTAACCCTGAGGGTAGAATCCTTTCTCCTATCTCCACTCTCCGGTTCTTTTGCTTTCCTTTCGTTGGTGGGGGGGGGAGCCGGAAGCTTGAGAAAGGTGTCTGCAGCCCCCTCCGCCACCGCACGGCCCGGATTTGGGCTGCGCGCGTGTGCGGAGTGGGGCGGGCGGTGGGAATCCAGGAGCGTAGCGGGGCCGCGCGCCTTCTCGCGTTTCCCCTGCAGACCGCACCTCGATCGGCGGCGCGGGAGGCCCTCTCGCTGTGCGGCTTATAAATCGCGCACGTCCCCGGTCTGGGGGTCGTCGGCGTCGGAGGTGGTGCGGATGCGGGCGCGGGCTTTCGCTGGGCGTTCCGTGACAAAGAGCCGGCTTGGGGGAGGGGAAGAGGAGAGGCCGCCGCGCTCACTCCCCACCCTCCCCACCTCCCCCCACCCCGCACGTGAAGAGGAACAATTTGTTTATCTTGGGCTTCAAGAATCCTTCCCTCCTCCCTGCTCTCCGAGGCCGCCCAGCCCCTCCTCCCTCCCCTCCCTCCCCTCCCTCCCCTCCCTCCTCGGCGCGATCCTGCCCAGTCCCGCCGGCAGCACCTTCCCTCCTCCCCTTCCTCGCCCCACCACCCCGGTACTCCTTTTCCTCCTCCCACCTTCCTCGAGCCCGCCCTCCCCCTCCCTTCTGGAACGCGGCCGTGGGGGAGGGAGCGGGAGGCGCTTTGTCCGCCTGGCGGCCCGGCTCGCCCGGGAGGCCGCCCGGCTGGGAGGGGCGCTGCGCCCCGAGGCCCTGCCTCTCCCCCGCGGCCGCCCCCGCCCCGCGGGCCCGCGCTCCCTCCCCCCCCCCCGCCCCCGCCGCCGAGCTTGCCCAGAGCGCGAAGAAGAGGCGGACTCGGTGGGGAGGAAGAACGGCGGTCACAGAGTCAGGGAGGGAGGTTCTCGCTTTACAAACAGGAAGCCGAAAACCACTGACACACTGTAGCTTTTCTGATTGTACCCGGAGGCGGGGTCGGACCTGCATCTTGACTGTATCTCGCATGCCCTGCTGGTACCTATTTCTCTCCCATTCCCCGCGCCCCCTTCGCGCTCTGCCACCGATGGGGAGACCCACTTCGTGAACCTAAGACTCAAGTAGTATTTGAAAGGCGCTGAGAATATCGTCGTTGCCTGCTCCACGCCCTCTTTTCCTGTGTTTGTACGCCCCACAAGCTCGGATTGCGTAGGAATGGGCTTCTTTTCGGGCGACTCCAAAAATCTCAGTCCCACGGCCTCTCTCCCGACCTTTGGGGATGGAGGACTGTTGTGGCGTTACCTCGCCAGCTGAGCAGCGCTGGAACAAAAAGCCGGTGCCCGGTCGCTTTTGATCGCGGGCGAGAGCAGTAGAGTTTGCGGCCGGAAAGTTTAGCGTTTGGGTTGTGTTCTCTCGAGGGTGCCATATCTGCCCTGGGAGGGTAGTGGGGGCACTCCGGGTGCGCGCGCCTGGGTTATGATACACCCGCAGGTGGGAGCAAACCCAGGGTCCTGAAGTTACCTGGAAGGAGGTAGCAAGCCCAAGCCAGAGCTTACTTTTGAAAATGAAAAAAGGTAGTGCTTACTGGAGTGGATGAGACCGAAGCAGTACATTTCATGGTGAATCCCAGTTCAGCAGGTTAACAGACTTGAAAAATGATTGCCTGAAAATAACATTTTTCTATCAATTTTGTGACAATAATTTAGCCTATCGATTAGACCAATGTACAGGAGTATGTTCTAGCTTTAACTGTATTTCACGTATGCATCTCCCATTGATATAAGTGGTCCAAGTATGTGTGATGAGTGTAATGAAAATAAACAGCCTTAAACCTTAAGCAAAGAGTTGCATGTAAATTCTAGGTACCACAAAAAAGAAAGGAAAAAGTTAACATCCTCCTCTACAAGTTATTTTTCCTTTAAAAATAGTTTAAAATTGTACATTGGCCCCTGAAATGAAAGAGTATTTTAACTTAGACTGTGTGTGAGATAAAATCTTGAGAACAGGTTGCAAAAAACCACGTTAATCTTCCTTTTTCTGAATTAGCTGCTGGATTTTAGTTGGGCTCTGGGAGGGGGGCGGGGCACAGAGCAATTATAATTAGTTCTGAGATTGAGCTATTTGGAAACCCCTGAAGAAAAGCCATAATCAACCAGAGGCGAATAATAATGATGGTGATGATAAAAATAAAGATGAATAGGATTCTTTTCTGTTTTATTGCTATTGTTTACCTTCTGAGGGCCAGTATGTCCAAAGTACTAAATATTGATTAGTTCTCTTTCTGCTTGGCTTGGATTAAGAAGGCAGTCTAATCAAGGCTTTACCTCTTTTGATTTGTTTTCTTATACATTTACAAGCACAGGCATGAAAAGCAAACAAGCAAACCAGAAGCAGGGTGGGTGAGGTGAAATAGAAATCTTCCTTTGGCTCCAGGCTGCTGGGAGGGGCCTCGGTTTTGTGTGGGTTCATAACAGCCCTGTTAGAGAGTGGATAGCCCAGGCCTGGTTGGAAGCTACATTACTTCAGCTGAAAGGTAGTTTCTGGACATGTAGTAAAATGACTCTCCCAGCACACACTTTCTTTTTTCAGAAGGGTCTCCCCCTCCTCCCCTCCACAAGAGTTGTTGGTGAGAACTATTGATTTCACCTATTAGAGAATCTCATTGAAAAGGTGTCTTCTCCTAAAATAGTTTTAATTGTGGTAGCAGAATGAAACATTGTTCATTTTCTGTACTTAAACCTGAAGTCCTGGTTAAAATTTTAAGATAAATTCCAACTGACAGGTTCATTCTCAAGCCAAAGATAGAGTGGCTTGACAAAGGTGTAATCATTCAGGCATACCAAAAAGCATGACAATGCAGTCTTCAGAATTTCAAAATGGTGGTAGTCTTACTTGACCTGGATAAATTCCGTGTTTTCATAACCTTTCTACTTCATAGCGCCATCATAACTTTCTGAGTGTGCTTAATTTATACACAGCTTAAAGACTGTATAAATCCATGTGATTCCTGCTCTGAAGAGTTTATCACATAAAATTCATTTGATAATAAGCATATTAAACGCTGAGTATTAGAGAAAACGGCAACCTATCCAAAATGTTCTCATCTATTTCTGGAAGAGATCCAGGAAATGTCAAGATACTAGTCCAGGGTTAAAACTCCGTATAAATGAATCCGGTTTCCCATTTCTTATCCTGTTGAAGGTAAATTACTGGCTTTGTATCTAGGTTTTTTGGCAAACTTATAATGTCAAACCATTTCTAAATCTTTCCTATGAAACTTTTCTTTGGCTTATCCTGTTCTGCTTTCCTGGGTGATAGGATTGATAGTGTCCCTTGAAAAACCTTCCATAGCCCACCCAGGGTGTGCCTTAAGTTTGTGAAATACTTTTTGAAATTTCATTTCCCTGTGCTTCACAAGTGTTTGTCTTTTAATTCTCAGGAAGCATTGAACAAAAAAAAAGCTACAATACATGTTTAATTGTGTTATGTATGTACTTTAGTTGTGGTACATTTTATTTAGTACTGGGCAGCCAACGATCAGAAAAGTAGAGGCATAGTTAGTTAATCATTCATCATAATCTACAAAATGCTCTTCAGGCTGAGTTCCTTTCCCAGGGAAAGCTGAGTTTTCAGGCAGATGGCATGTTTGATACTTTCTATCCAGTCGCATTAGAGTCATAAGGGCAAGCTTTAGACTCTTTGGAGGTTTTCTGCCACTTGATATGAGGAAAATGAACAGTCCCCGGACAAGGTGTACTGACATTTCTGTAAGAAGGAGGAGGATTTTAAACCTTAAGATGGAGTTACATAGAGTTATTTTCTAAATACCTCTCTGAGACCAATATAGTCAACTGTTGTTAAAAAGGTTTCCTGACAAGGTTTTTCCATTTGGTTGAGATAAGAATGGGGGAATCTCTCCCTCTCTCTCATTCGTGCTGCTACTATAGGAGGAACCTAGTATGATAAGCCATTCTGCACACTACGTAGTAGTTCTTGGATATGTCTGAAGTACTTAGGGCTTATTTAGTGTCACTTACAGAGTTTTACTTGCAATCAGTGCTCCATGTGTATTAATTAACACTTCTGTACTACATTCTTGAGCTTAAGATGGCTAAATTCTGTCGTCTCTTTCCACATTACCCGTCATAGAGAACTGTGAAATCAATCAGACATCAAAGTCTCATAAAAAGGAACATATTTAAAACTCAGTCCCAAGATTTTCATAATATCTGCCTTTTAATTCTCCCAAATAGCTTTGCATTTTTCACTCTATTATTCAGAGGCTGATGATTGAGTTTTCAGATCCAGCTGTTTGCCTTGTTTTTCTTTCAGCCTCCTGCTGCCAACCTTTTGGTCTTTTCACTGATCTTTAGCACTTTTACCAAAGAGTGGGAAGAAGCAATAAGAAGAGAAATTTAATTTTGGTGCTTCCTCCTCTATAACTAATGAAACAATTGGATAAGATACCAATTATTTTGGAATAATTATGGGTTTGATTCAGTATACCATTTACTCTTCATTAGTGAAAATCATAGAGAATAGACTGGATTTTTAAATGTCATTCATTCATTCAGTGATTCTGGTACATAGTCCATAGTGCTTCATGGAAGTGAAAAAGCTAAATCACACTCTTGCATCCAAGACTTTGACAGCGTAGTATGTTCTTTTTAGATTTTCAGTATTATTTAAGCTAGGTTTAAGGGAATAACAGGTGTTTGTTTTTTAATCAGCATTAGACTTGATGCCAGTGACTTCTCAACAGTTTCAGGCTGAGTTATTCCCCTTTCCTGTGACATTTTCAGTAAAATAGTATGCTTACTTTCGTGTTGTTTCAAACTAATTTGACATTGCAAAAGAAGTTGATTTACAGATATCTGCGCCAAAGTTATTGGATCCCCCAAATCAAATTTTCATTTAAAAAATACAGCATGCTTTTCAGACAGACACATTCAAAAATTCACTATTCATGTTTGTGAGATAGAAATGGAGCTTTTGGAAAATCAGCTATCACCAAAAACTTAGAAAAAAAAAAACAACCTTTTTTTGTTGTTTAAATCTAACAAAGTTTAAAGAACTAAAGGAATAAGACTGGATAAAATCACTCAGAAGATGGAGTTGAGGGCCTGATGTATAATGAATACTTAAAGATCATAGGGTTCTATTCCGTGGATCAGAGAAGGCGCACACTTTGTTTTAAAAGTATACCTGGCTATTCCATCTGTTAAACAGTTGAAGGGCTTTTGAGCTGTGGATAAGTAACTCCATTTGGGAAAGAAACACGGTGTTCCCTTAGGGCCACCATACACACGTGCATAGAAAAAGCCATTACTACTATGGCTCAGTGCTTTTTTTTTTTTTTTTTTTTTATGGCAAGCTGTGCATTCTGTTCTTGGGGGAATTTAATAAAAATCTCAAAAGGCCTTCAGCACTTCCTCTGACATAAGGAAAGTGATTTCCTAAGAATAATTTAGACACCTCTTTTAATCATATTGGACCTTCCATTGGTTGGAATGACCTTTATGCTGAAGTAGAATCTTTTAAAGTAAGAATAACTAACATTCATCCTCCTTAAGCAATGGCTTAACAACCATAGAAAACTTGAGCGAACTATTTAAACTAACAACCTCCAGAATTTCTAACTCCTGAAGTCTCCATTCTGTTGGGTAGAATCTGGTTTTGTAATGTCTCATGTTATGAACTCTCAGTCCTCAACACATTTCACTTGTGCTTATGTGTGCGAAGACGATTTTTAGGATACGTTACCGTATCATTTCTCTCCTTCCCTCTCGCAAGATCTTTCTCCACCTCCAGAAAACCCATGGCTGGGCCGGGGCTTCTATCCCTTCAAAAGAAAAGGCTGAAGTGCTGAGTCTATTTGTGCAGATTCAACCTGGGTGGTAACTGTGACTCAGAAGGATTGCACAGCTCTAAGACAAGCTCTGCTAGTGCCCTTCATTCTCACAGTGGTGGGTTATTTTTCTTTCTTTGATTGTTTGTTAGATGCTGAAAGTAACTCAGTGATTGAGAGTACCCAGTAAAGGACTTTAGGAGCTCTAGTGGTAAGGTAAGAGAGGCAAGAGGGGGGTGAGGATTTTGGAGGCATCTCCTGGAATGGGTGGCAAAAGAGGTGATTGGTTTTGCTCATTTGGGGTAAACAGATAGTATCCTGGCGCCTTGGGAGTTTATGGCAATAACATATGCTTTTAGTAGTCTATTCTGAACCTGCAGACCTTACTAAAACTCAAATATGTATTTTTCAGAGCTAATGGCATTACTGTTTGTATTCCAATATCTGGGGGAAAAAAAATCATTTCCTAAAATATTTCCATGCTCCTTTAAATGACTACCTCTGCCATTTAAATGGATTTACCATAGGATTCCTTTAAATCAGAAATTCTCAATCGGTGGAGATTTTGCCCCCGCCCTGAACATTTGGCAGCGTTGGGACACATTTTTCAGTTGTCACAACTGAAGGGGTGCTACTGCTGTCTAGTAGGTAGAAGCCAGGGATGCTGTTAAACATCCTACAATGCACCCACAGCAAAGAGTCACCCTGTCCAAAATACCAGTGTTGCTGCTATTGAGAAACCCTGCCTTCAACAAGGAGCTCCCCTAGAATGTTGAAAGTACAGAGTGTGGCTTTCCTCACAGCTTTTCAAAAACACTCTTACTACTTAACCAGGTGGAGAAGGGAGGGGCTGCTGTCAGGAGGTAGGGAGTCCCTGGGAAGAAGTCAAAGCGCTGGCTGCCCTGTTGCATCTCAGCTCTGGCCATGGGACAGCCTGGCTTTTCACTTCATGTTGGGAAGGTGAACAGTAGTCATTCTTTTTACCTCCCAGAGCGATTGTTCGGCTCAAATGAATTCATATATGTAAGAGTCCCAGAGACTTGATGGTGCTACACAAAGGCTAGGCTTATTTTTATGAATTACTGTCCCATCACTTACTTGCGTGCCTCCCACCCAAGTGCAGACTTAGAGTGATTTGGGGCTTATTTCACTCAGGCATAAGCCAAGGTCTCATGGTGAGGGCTTGAGCAACTGCTACATATTGGACACTATTTCTAGGCATTGGGGATACAGTAGTGAGCCAGGGTCCTTGCTCTTGTTGGACTCACATCAGAGCATCATTCATGTTTCAGATTAGCTGTATAAAATGGTCTTTGTGGTTTTATGAGAACGTGTTAATGGAAGTCATTAATAACCCAACATTTAGGAAAATCCCAAGGATACTAAATACTTTGTATCTTCTTGCAAGCTTTCTATAGCTTTCTTGCATTGCTTTCTAAAGCAACATTTATTTCACTGTCTTTCAAATAAAATCACTTTGTGGAGGGGAGAGGGTTAGTTGGTGTGGTGGAGAATAAGATTAAAGGATGGTTGTTAAAAACGAGGCTGATGATCATCTTTCTTTCCCTTTTTTGGACTAGGTAACACTTGTAGCACCATAATCATCGCTTGACATCAAGCTTTTAGAGGAAATTAGACAAAGATAGGGAGCATTTAGAAAGAAACAAGCAGAAAGGTGCAGGGGCTTGAAACCATGTCACATGAAGAACAGTTGGGAGACCTGGAGGTGTTTAGTCTGATTTCAGGGATGATATGATTGCTTTCTTAAAATATTTGAAGGGCTGTCATGTGAAAAAAGGATTAGATGTGCTCTTATGGCCTCAAGGGGATAAAGTTAGGATCAGTGGTTGGCGGTTATTAGGAGTAAGGTTTGGTTTAATATATTAAAAAAACAATTATATGAAAGTGGAAGCTGTTCACAGATGAAATGGGCTGTGTTGATGAGCGAAAATGTGCCAGCAAAAGTTGTTCAATTAGCTGAAATGTTGGAGAATAGACAACATCTTTTTTAAATTATAAAACTTTAAAACAATATAAGAATAAAATACCAGTGAAAAGAGTATAGGGCCTTTGTCTCTTTAATCCTCTTTATATCCTCATGATAGAAAAAGATCTAACTGGGAATTCCCTGGTGGTCCAGTGCCGGGGTTCGATCCCTGGTCAGGGAACTAAGATCCCACAAGCCATGTGGCACGGCCAGAAAAAAAAAAAAGAAAAAAAAAGCAATGACAAAAAAAGACCTACCTATACATGGGAGGAACTCTAAATATTTGTGGAAGAAATTGCTCAATGAAAATGAGTAGATGAAGTGACTTGATTCCTCTTCCTCAGTGTCTTCCCTGTGCCCCCAGAAGTTATCACGGTTTAGAATCTCTCTCTCCAGACCTTCTTCTTTTTGCTCACATATATACTATAGAGTGTACATCACCACACACCACACGTTAGTTTTTTCCTCCTTGAATGGAATCATATTATAAATGTGGTTCTGAGATTTACTTTTTCCACATAATATATTTTGGAGACCTGTCCAATTCGATCCACACAGATCTTCAACTCATTTTTTAAACTGTTATATAGCATTCCGTAATAAAATGTTCCATAATTTATTGAATGATCCCCTATTTCGAGAGACTCTGGTAGTTCCTCATTTTCTACCAATTAAGCCTTACTTAATTGCAATGAACATCCTTATCCATATATCCTTGTATATGTGAGCATTTCTGTAGCACAGATTGACTTTTTTCCATATATGTAATATGTATAAACAGAAGAAGTCGGCCAAAAAAATCTCTTAATCTAATATTGTTTAACATAGACCTCGAATCTTATTACAACCTATTTTAGGACAAATGATAATTGTGTCTCCTGAAAAATATGGCTTAAAAAAAAAAGTATCAACTCTAGCGACTGGTGTGTGTCTTTGCAGTCTGTGTGAACACTGTTAATTTTTAAAGGCTGTATATCTGGCCGCACATCTTACACGAATGACTTTCTTTTCATCTGGTCCCAATGACCAAGTGAGTAGGAGTCTAGTTAACAGCTCCTGTTCATGCTGTGAAAGTGGGAACTTCACTGTCTTGAACAAGTTTGTAGTTCTCTTTACCTTTCCTGAGCTTTGTGTTCCCCAGGCCTGCATGGCTTTATGTGTCAAATGTGCATCCATTGGTGATACAGTACCTGGGGTGGCAGCGGGTGCGCCTTTGAGTGGTCATAAAAATCGCAGGTCCGTGAGTTGCCACTTCCTACAGGTTCAGTTACCCTGACTAATCCAGTCATCTGTGTAACATGGTAATAACAACCTGCTGACCTGGCCAGCTGTAGAAAATGCATCAAAATGGACTTGCCTCCACAGTTGCCTTATAGCGTTTGTTTCCACAGTGAGTCCTATCAGTTTTCATTACACACAGGTGCTGAAGTGGTCTCAAGACCGCCCTCCTTCAGGCTTCTTGGTCATTTTGATTTACCTCTGGCCTGGCAGCTGCCCTACCGCGAGATACTAAGAACTATAGTCTATATTTTTACGGAGCCGGAGGAGTTTGGCTCTAGGATCTACTCTCTTGGCTACAATATTATTCTGCCTTCACCTGACTGAAGGGTTCTCTCTTGAAAAGGTTAAGTGAGCAGTCGCCCTTTCTAACTAACCATGACCTCCCAAGGAGCAGTCCTCGCCTATTTGAACTTCCTTTAGGTTTTAAGATCGGTTTGAACAGGAGCCCACATGAAGATCTGTGGTAGTGCTGGTCCTTGGCTGGCCCTGCTGTTTTCTAATGAGGATCCCCCCCTTTGCTGTCTCTCGGCCTCACATACCTCTGGCCTCATGTGTCCCTCTTTCCTCGTCTCCTTTACCACCATCTCATGTTCTACCTTTGTCAAGTGACAGTAGGACCTGGAAACTTGTACAAAATGTAGGTGGCAGTGATGTGAACAACAGAAGTAAACCGAGGGTGGAGATGTAGGTGATTGGTGTCGACTTTAGAGGTCATTCTCTCCCAAGTGATTCCAGTAAACCAAGCGCTCTGCTTCAACTGATGACCTAGATACTGAGAGGCGGCAGCCATTTTCTGCCATTTAGCTGCACTGCCGAGCATCTTCGTGGGAAAAACCCCTTTGGCCTGCTAAGCAAATGCCGCTGTGTGCTCACTGCAGCCTTTAGGGGAGGGGGCTTCAGTTTAAAGGCAGCTGGATAGCTTCTGCTTCAGTAGCTTACATAGCGAGAGTTGGTTGGGCACATAAAATAAGAACCTTGCTCCTAATTTTGCAACTAGGCCAGCCAGTACGATCAACGAAGACGTTCCTCAAGTTGCTGCTCTGGTCACGCAATACAACTTCAACCTTTGACTCTTCTGCTGACAGCCAAGTTTAAACAGTGAAGTTTAGTTTTTGCTAGTCTACTGAGGAGTGTCATCTGACTTTTTTTGTGCTTGCTTCTGATTTTTCCTGGATCTGTTTCTTTCCTTTTCTAGCACTAGAATGTCTTCTTTGAAGGATGACTTCCACATATGTATAAGGCGGACAGCTGCCTTGCATTTTGCCCCAAGTATAACATTTTACCTTTACATGATTGCAGACAGATAAATGGTTCTCTGTTTTGAATATTACTTGTTTCATAGCTATCTGATTATAGTTATTAGATAAAAACTGCTTTCCAAAGGCTGGTGAGATTACAGCTATGCTGCAGTAAACTTCTAATTGCTAATTCCTTTGAAAAGCATTTTCTTATTTCTCTTTGAAAGAGTCCAGAGATGATTTGGAATAGGTAATACATGCTTAGAATCAAGTTTTACCTCATTATGGAGTTTTTAAAAAACATATCTTACAAAAAGGAAGTGTTTCAGACCTGTTTTTTTGAAGAGAGTTCAATAACGATGGACATAAATTCATTCAGAGGTATATCTGGAGGTTAACGTTAGCATTTATGCAAAGAAATCGGACATTTTGTCGGAGCTGGACCAAATTTTCTGGATACTAAGTAAAAGAAATAAAACTGCTTTAATGGTTGGTCCTAGAGTTTTGGCTTCAGAATGGCTAAGTGAGTTCCCAGCGGGGGTAAAACATACATCCCCTAGGCCCACTCCCATCCTCTATTCTGGGCTCCTTTCGTCCCCAGTTCTAATCCACGGTGGCATTTCAGTCCGTCCTTCCTCCTGCCGCCTTGACAAGAGATGTGTCTGCAGCAGTGGCTGCCTTTGCAGAGTATGCAGGTGGTGTTTATCTTTAATCACTTAAGGTATTTCCTCACAGTGGTGTGTGCAGATCAGCACCTCCCTGGTTGTAACATTCTCTTATGTTCACATCCTGCAGTAGCCCTTTCCTGGGAGATCCTCTGGTGTTGGGTAAACAGAGGTGGTTTATATAAAGAAGCAACTTTCTCAGTTTAGAAGTTGTTGCAGCTAAAACGGTTGAAAATGTCTTTTGCAGTTTAACTGGGAATTCCTAAATGGTTTGCAGCTGCTATTGGATTTTTAAAAACATGTTCAAAACACATTCGTTTTCTTCCATGAAGCACGGAAACAATGACTTGAGATTTGGATTTCATGCTGCTGACTGCTCGGAACCTATTGAAGGACTATTTGAAAAAGCTGTTTGTCATAACATTGGATAGCCATATCAAAAAAAATATTTTGGGGGAGGTTGTTTGTATATGTTAGAGTGGAATAGGTCTGGAGCCCACGATGAACTTGGACCATGTCATGGTAACTTGGAGGGTGGCAAAGTAGGATAAACTGGTACTTTGGGGATCTGGGAAATCTGGCACCCCGGCTATTGAAATTCAAATGGACTGTTGCCCTTTTTTTTTTTTTTCCTTCAGTGTTTGATCCTGTTCTTAGATTGAAAGGACTGATATGAATCATTCAAGGGCCTTTTCTTAACCTGAAGTTTGTGGTCTGAGATTCCAGTTGGAACACTTGGATATATGTAACAATAGTTTCAAGGAAGGGAGCTTAATGATAGTGTGTGCCTGGGAGAATCGTGTCTTTGTTCCCTCTGCTGAGGTGCAGGTTGTCTGTGTTACTGGTTTGGTAGGCTCCGTGTTTATCTGTGGTCTGGAATGTCAAAGGACTGCCAACCTAAGAATTTTGCTTCCCTCTCTACCCTAAAGTGATGGTGTTGGAGTTTCTCGTATTGGCTCATGGGGGCGGGGACGACCATATATGGAAGAGGGAAGGGGGATTGGCCGGCTTTGGTATTCTCATCCTTTCTTCCTAATGCCATTTTCATTACTCTATTAAGAGAGAGTAGATATGCTGAGTAATTATTTATGTCTGTCTTTTCCTTCACAGTGTAATGCACACTTCACTTGTTTTCTTCAACTTTTCGTAATCTGTGTGTTCGTGATACACTGAAGAGCAATGAATTTGAGAAGAGAGATAATTAGCTTTGACAGACTTACAGAACTGAGACTGTAAGAGGAGGAAGCAAGAGGGTTGCTTAAGCAAAGGATTCCATTACTGGGTTTGAGGGAAATTATCCAGATAAATTCTTCAGTGTTAAAATTCACAACCATCTGGGTGGCCCGGGTTATAAGAAGAAGTGGATTATTGTGTGATTTTTAAGAATTTAAATATTTTTCATAGTTTAAAAAAATACTTTTTTATTCCCAACATAAATGTTTTTTTAACATCTTTATTGGAGTATAATTGCTTTACAATGGTGTGTTAGTTTCTGCTGTGTAACAAAGTGAATCAGCTATACATAAACATATATCCCCATATCTGCTCCCTCTTGCCTCTCCCTCCCACCCTCCCTATCCCACCCCTCTAGGTGGTCACAAAGCACCGAGCTGATCTCCCTGTGCTATGCGGCTGCTTCCCACTAGCTAGCTATTTTACATTTGGTAGTGTGTATATGTCCATGCCACTCTCTCACTTCGTCCCAGCTTACCCTTCCCCCTCCCCATGTCCTCAAGTCCATCCTCTACATCTGCGTCTTTATTCCTGTCCTGCCCCTAGGTTCTTCAGAACCATTTTTTTTTTTTTTTTAGATTCCGTATGTATGTGTTAGCATATGGCATTTGTTTTTCTCTTTCTGATTTACTTCACTCTGTATGACAGTCTCTAGGACCATCCACCTCACTGCAAATAACTCAATTTCGTTTCTTTTTACGGCTGAGTAATATTCCATTGTATATATGTGCCACATCTTCTGTATCCATTCATCTGTCGACGGACACTTAGGTTGCTTGCATGTCCTGGCTATTGTAAATAGAGCTGCAATGAACATTGTGGTACATGACTCTTTTTGAATTATGGTATTCTCAGGGTACATGCCCAGTAGTGGGATTGCTGGGTCATATGGTAATTCTATTTTCAGTTTTTTAAGGAACCTCCATACTGTTCTCCATAGTGGCTGTATCAATTTACATTCCCACCAACAGTGCAAGAGAGTTCCCTTTTATCCACACCCTCTCCAACATTTATTGTTTGTAGATTTTTTGATGATGGCCATTCTGACCGGTGTGAGGTGATATTTCATTGTAGTTTTGATTTGCATTTCTCTAATGATTAGTGATCCCAGCATAGCATTTTTTAAACCATTTTTAAATTGAAGTATAGTTAATTTACAATGTTGTGTTAGTTTCAGTGATTCAGTTATATATATGCATATAATAATACATGTATTCTTTTTCATTGGTTGGATTAAATTATTCCGACTATCGTACATTATTTTCTCTTTTCAGGATTAAAAAGAAAATGTGTGGAACAGAGTGTGAGAGGTTGACTATGTCAAAAAGGGAAGGGGGCGGGGTAAAATTCGCAACATCTAAATAAGAGAAATGCGCAAATAAGGCTCCCATGTAGCCTTTATTCCTACAGAGC